>NW_020291815.1:337003-936796 GCF_003184835.1 Aspergillus costaricaensis CBS 115574
CCCCCCCCCCAATGACGTTATGAGATACCCACTTGGATCCCTCCTTCACCCGATCCCAAAATGCAAATACCCGAAAATCCACTGGTAAACTGACTTTCTCAGGGAAAAACAATGAAGCGATTCTCCTTCCATTGCTCCCCCCTCTTTTCTTCCCAATTCGACTAGTCCAAGGTAACTAATCCCCCCCCAAGGACCCTGCACCATCATTGAAGCCCCTCCGGGAGGTAATATCGTCGAGGGCCATAGAAGTTGCCCGGTTCGCGCAGGGACATGCGTCGTCCGAGGTAACATGCATCATCCAAGCGTTCCCGTTCCTCCAGCACGCGGGCCCGGTATTCCACCATCCGTTCGCGATGCTCCAATCGGGCCTCGCGGTCATCTAGTATTCGCGCCCGAATATCGTTCCGGGCCCGCCCTCCTCGGAACCGCTCTGCCCTCTCGGCCAAAAGTTGCTCCAAATCCAACTCGTCTGCACTCACTGGCGCATGGATGATCTTGGGCCGGTCCCGCGCTGGCCGGCTCACTTCTTGACTGGGACCACTGCCACTCCCACCACCACCACTAACGGCACCCTCGCTGCGTGGGTCGACATGTTTACTGTCTGCAGGCACCACGTCAATGCAGCCATTGGGATACCCTGACCGGCTCGTCTTGTTGTCCGACCCGTTTTTCTGGGGCTGCTTCCGATAATGGGTGCGGTATGCATGCTTCGCTCGGGGGGTGGAGTGTCGACGATAGAGACTGCCGCGCCACGGCTGGGGTTTATCCTCCAGTTCGGGCTCTTCATCAGAGCTATCGGTGATGGAGCTGTCGTCGTCAAAGTCGAACACGGATTCATCGTCCCCCACACTACTCGACTCTAGTCCCAGTTCTAGCTCGGGATCTGCCGCCGGCGTCGAGGGCCTGACGTTCTCGGGCTTAGTCTCCGGCGGAGCGGGGGTAGTGGTAGGAGCAGGGGCAGAGGCAGGGGCGGGTCCTTTGTCAGAAGGATGGGCCTCTTGCTGGCCGGAAAAATGGGCGCGGGGGTCGAATCCCTGCCTTTGGTGGAACATTCCAGCTGCCATGTGGACGCCTCGCAGGCCATTCGGCTGAGCCATCATGTGCGGAACATTGGCTTGGCCAGACATGGCAGCACCAGGCATGACAGGAGCAGGCACTGCAGAACTGGGCATAGCAGACGCAGGCATCGTAGAGACAGGCATGCCTGGCTGAGCGCGGTGTGGGTGCATACCAGCTGGCATCCCGTGCACCCACGGCCAGGGCCCCTGGGCCATATGTGGTCGTGGCCCCGCATATCCCTGAGGAAGTTGAGGAGGCGGCTGCTGGGGAGGTGGCTGATGGGGTGGAGACTGATGAGAAGGAGGCTGATAAAACCTTGTAGGCAGAGGCTGCTGGTTATGATTCATGGCCGGTGGCATTGTCCCCTGATGGATAGTAGGCCCTACCAGTGGCTCACTAGGCTGCATGCTCCTAGACATCCCCTTTGGTCCCGATTCGGATGGATTATTGTGCACGTGAGTTGGCACACGGTCCTGTGGTTTAGGAAGGGCCTCCACATCCACATGGTCGTCGACAGGTATCTTGGGAAACACCAGATCTGTAGCTTTTCTCATGATGACGACGTTCACGGAGAGCGTCTCATAGTCACCCCGCCGGGAGTTCTTACCCTTGAATGGCTTCTCGTCCTCCTTGACATAGACGCAGGTCCATTCAAAGTGGGGGTCACTCTTCCTAAGTTCGCTGATCAGCTGGTCCACATGCGCACGTTTGACCTTGGACAGGGACTGGTATTGCTCCGCGATGGGGGTCTTCTTGGTTCGCTTGTGTACCAGCTTCATCAGATCAGACTGGCTGAGGTTCATCTTGGTCCGCTCCACATGGTTCCAGGTGGACTTGTGCCCGGGCACGGCATCGGCCTTGAAGAAGGTGTACCCCAGGTAGTAGAAGGGGGCACGAGCATCAATCTCCTCAACGACCGTGGTGGTCTCCTTGGGCTTTGGATTGTTGACAGCCGGGGGTTTCTCCGCTTGAACATTGAGCCGATTCATCTGAGGAACCAAGTACTCCGGGTTCATGGGACGTGCTGAGCCCGCTTGCGCCACACGGACACCCTCATTCGGGCGCATAGGTGGATGATGAGTCGGAGGCGCAGGAGGCACCTGTTTGTTGTTGTTCTGGTTGATGACCGCCATACTGTACGACTCCGCTCCTGTTGGGGACCGAGAGGATGCGGCCACGGGGACCCGTAAGTATGTCAATCCTCAGGCAGAAAGGAGGGAGCTGTCAAGGTGAGCAAGAAGGAAGAAGATAAGGAGCCGAGCAGACGCAGCAAACCCTAGGGAATGGGATGGGATTCGGGAAAAACGGAAATGGGAGAAGCGGGGTCAAGAGCAAAGAACGAGCAAATATAACCTCCTTATATCTCCGAACGCGCCAGGGAGGTCATGGAGGGGTCAACTGGCCTCTTTTAATGACGACGGACTACCGGCAATAATCATGGTGTAAGATTGTTTCAGGAGATGAAGATCCCTGGTGCTTTCTGCCTTGCCATTAGGTTTGGAAAGCTGCATGCCCAGCAGAAGCAACCATCCAACCCCAAAAGATTCGGGATATCATGGTCGCGGAGCTACTGGAGTCTTTGCTTGTGACCATGGCAATCGTTCAATCACGATGCGCCGTTCAAATGAAAGGACCAGGGGAAAAGCGCGCAGGTCCCTCCGTCGCTGCGCAAGACGGAATTAGCAGGGCGCGACATCGCCCGGGCATGGGCAAGGAGAACTGCCCTGGCCATTTTGACGCATTGTCATTCGCCCCTTTGACCTGCGTCTTTTTATATCCACCCCCCTCTTTTGAATGAATGATAGTCGTTACTGAGTCGCGGGCTTCGCGACTGCTTCTCTGGCCGCGTGTTTGCCCGGGCTTCGTATCGCAGGCAGCCTTCCTCAGCCGCAATGGAATGGGGCGATGCAGAAGCAAGTAAGAAAACCCAACATCCCCCCAGGGCGACGAGCAACCACAGCCCGGAGTAACCAGGCGGCAGTAAAAAGTCTGATCTGATGTTGGATGGGCGATGAGGGTTGAGCAAGACAATCAGATGGAAGATGAAGAAAAAAGGAAAAGCAAGGCCGCCGTCATGGTGCACTCTACCTGCATGTGGCCGACCGGCTAGCGGGTTCGCTGCTGTGTTCAGGCCCAGGCTTTCACAGTCCAGGACGAACATCGCTGCAGCCTAACCGCCATTCAGCGCTGTTGCCCAACAATGAACTTCTAGTTCCCACAAGCCTGATTGGCCGCAGGGATGCGCCGGTTCTGCAGCCAAACCCCCCTTTGCCGCCGTCTGTCCGTCTGGTTCAAAGAGACATGTTCTGCTTGCCCGTCACTGTCATTGAAGTAGAGTGGATCAATCCACTTCCCTACATACAGAAACGTATAGAAGTATCCAGCAAATGCTGCACGTCATGGGTTCTTTTCTTGTTATGCTGATCGTGCTGCATGCGATGGTGGAAATGATCAATTCCGCTCTGTCGTCTTGGATGGCCGCCACCAGCAGCAGCAGGATCACCACCACCACAACCATCACCACCATGAAACGGTACTTTTCTCCCCCTCCTTTAAGAGTCCAGGCGAAGGATATCGTCATCTTCCTTGCTAGTCGTGTTGAGAACGGCCGCCCGCGTTGATGATAGGCCGGATCAGCCGTGACTCATGGCAAATGCCTGCAGGTGCTCCAGGCCTCAGCTGGGCCCATCCTGCAGGTTGGGAGGCCCTTATTGGATGTTCAGACTTAGTACACCCTCCTTCCATGACTTATAGAATCTATATCGGAACATGACATTGCCAGTCTGGAAAATATTGGTATCTCATTTTACTAACAGCCCCTCCACGAGCACAAAACCTAACGCTGAAAGAAACCCTAGGTGAGTGAAAGTTAAACTCTAAGCAGCACATACATCCTCAAGATGTTGCCTTCATGTGATCTATCAAAATTGACCGTTGGGCTGTTGCGCGAGTCATGATCCAGTTAGGGTCTCTCAAGACTATACTGGAAAACTCGCCTTTTGTACCATTTGATCTCGTAGTAGAGTTTCTGTTAAGGTCTACAACCTTTGTTCTTTATATACACGTTTGGACTAATAGAACAATCCGAACAATCACTCGCATACCGGGCTCTTTCTTCTCGATGTTCCAATCATCAACAACGGCGCAGTAAAAACAAAGACTCTTTATATGAAAAGTAAGGAAACCAGGGTTCCGCGATGCATCCCTTTGTCGGTAGTAGTCACGGCGCTCTTGGAGCCCTCCAATTTACCTCCACTACTATAAAAGCCTGCCCTCTATTCGAACTACCGGGAGGAGGCTATAGCTAACCCTGAAACCCTATTTCGACAGCTCTTAACATTCTCGCAATGGCGGACGACAATAGAAATCAGATGTTCTGGAGCCGCGAATTCGCCCGCCTCGTCGGGGTTTTAACTAATGCTCATCTCTTGAGTGCTGCAGAGCATCGGGAATTATGGGCCCACGTCTACACGTGGGAGTCGAGTCTGGCAGCACTGATTCACGATCTTCTACAACCAGAGAGCCTGCTAGCAGCCGAACATCCCCAACTCCATGAGGTACTCTCAAGGCGCTACTACGCCAGCATGCAAGCCAGAGAAGAGACAGAGATATCCAAATGCACGCACGAGGTGGACGGGGAACCTCGAACAGACAGTTATAGATACCAGCAAAGCATACACGATAAACAATCTACTATCCATCGTCAAGGCGATGAGGACGTGTATGATACGTACCGCGCTAATATCTGTCCCAACCTGGATAACGATTTTGTTCTCCGGGGCATTCTGGGGAGTGGAAGTATGGGATTCTGACCCTCTTGTGCTCTTGGATAGTTCGCTAACGCAGATTCACAGCCTTTGGCGTCGTCTTCCTGGCACATAAGCGTAACCCCCCAGACCTCAATGTGACTAGTGCTGGCTTCCTTTGCTGACCAACTTCTCTAGGAAGTGATACCAGACCTCCGGAACAACAAAAGCTATACGCAATCAAGGTCGAGACTTCATCGACCATCAATACAGATATAAGAAAAAAGATAGGTGATCCGAGTGTGGCGCCTCTATACTATCAACAGCCGCATCAGTTCCGCTATATTCCAATGGAGGCATACCTTCTGCTGCTCACGGCTGGCTGTAGGCGGTTCTCGATGCTGGACTCCGTCTACTCCCACGGCAAGTACAAGGCAACGGTGATGGAAGCTACAGTCCCCGATGAAATCCGTAAAAAGAATTACGACCCATATTCCGAAACGAAGGCTTGGATTGAGAATAGGTTGCGGCCATTCGACGGAGACATTTACCTTAATTCTAGAGAAAAGCAGACCGCACTAGATGAGGTGGCCGTCTGCCAGATAGCAACCCAACTGCTTGAAGCAACATCATACCTATATGACATGCGACTCTGCCACACGGACATCTCACACTTGAACTACCTACTTGACGATGCTTTAAATGTATGCCCCTCTCTACAGACAGAACCCTACAACCAACCATCCTACCCCCTTTCAAAGAACCCACCTACTAACCCCTCCAACCAAAACAGACAACCCTAATTGACCTCGGCCTCATTCACTTCGGCCTGCGCGACGCAGACTTCCAAAAACGCCACACGCCCTACATCCCCAACTACGAGAAATTCATGACACCCGAACTCGCCACCGAACTCCTAAAGCCCAATTATGACAACACCGACTTCAGCAAAGGTACCGTCCAAATCCCCCTTCGCCACGATGTCCGCGGCCTCACGCTCTGGCAACTCGGCTGCATCATCTACGAACTCCTACACGGCTTCGCACCTTGGGAAGAGCCAAACCCGGATCCGGATATCGGGCGTCTTTCCGAGTGGCCTAGGGGTAGGAGTGCTGCACAGCAGGCCCGGAGAATGAGGAAGATAAGGGAGCGAAGGCAGCGCGTTATTAGAGAGGAGTTGCCTGTTAGTGAGGACCTCTCGCAGGATTGTGTGGATATGCTGAGGGCTATGTTTACGAAGGACCCGGAGAAGAGACCGAAGTTGCAGGAGTTGTTGTCGATGCCGTGGTTTGGGCAGTCGAGTTATTGGGTAGAGATGGACACGCTGGAGGTAAGGAGGCAGGCTGCTAGTACTAGGTGATTTGCTTTTACGCAGGAGATAGATGGATGGGTAGGTTGATGTGGGTGGTTGTTTGGGGATGGAGGGGGGATTAAGGGATGGGGAGGTTGATCATTACAGTAGTATAAGTACTCACTAGATGTTGGATTATAGTTTGAGTTCGATTGGGTAGATCGTCAGTCTCGCGGGCGAGATGGCAAATATATATCACTAGTATGCGCTTACTCTTTCACTTCTTCAGCATACGTACAACAAGCAATAATAATATCTGTATCATTGGACTCAAGTCAAATTGCTCATGGATGGATGGAATCAATGCAAACCCAGTTACCCTAACGCCGTTCGAAACACGAAAACCGTATAACAAACTGCAAGAGTGCTTATAGCTATAAGTATTAAAATAAATGTAACTCATACTATCATATCACAAGTAGTATGAATCACATCACCTCCGCAGACTATCCAATCTCGCCTGCAAGTCATCGTCACTCGTATTCACACCACCGCCACCTCCACCCCCAGCACCAACCGCTTGCGCAACTCTTGTCTCGCCCACGGCCGTCTTTTGTATATCGGTGGGTGTTTCTCCCAGCTAAATAGTATGTTAGCATCATATACCTCGGCGAATCTCCCTGCGACGGGAGGGAGGGGGAAGGTGCACGAACCGCCTGGCTAAGATCCACACCAATCTCATCAAGAACCTCCTTGACAATATCCTCGCCTTCTTCCTCCTCACCTTCCAATCCCGTTGCTTCGTCAATCGCCTCATCCATCATTTCCTGTCGTTGATCCATGATATCGTTCTCTCGCTCGAATTCCATTGCGATTCGTTGCAACGCGGGGAGATTCATCTGTCGGTTCATGCTGCCTAGTAACATTGTTGCGCCTTTCATGGACTGCATCATTTGTTCGTTGCTTCGTACCGTCTATTCATCCATCCATCTTTGTAAGCTATGATTGCTTTGTGTAAGACGGAAAAAAAAGGGATATCGTACCTGAATCCGCAGCGAAATGGCCTGTAACTGTGTCCGCATCTGGTAGAATTTCTGGACATATCTGTTCCCGCGTTAGCATACCACCATACTCGGGATGATAGACAAGTGATTTGGGGGGCACTCACCTTCTCGTCCTCACCAGATCCTTCGCTTGGATCTTACAAGCCCCAATCTGTCCATTCTTCGCGCTCTTCTTGATATCCTGGACTAGCTTCTTCTCCTGGTTCTCGAGCTTGACTCGTTCGCGATCCAGTTCGCGCTGGGTTCGGTCGAGTGCTCGTTGATGTTTGCGCAGACGCTCGGCGGGCGTCATGCGCTTGCCGAAGGCCCATTCGACGATCTGGTGGGGAGGTGGTTGTTAGTTTACTTGGTTTGGGTTGAGTTTGGGGCGATGCGGGGAAGGGGAAAGGTTAGGTGGATAGATCAGATAGATAGGGACGGACGTACGTTCATGGTGGGGGTATTTGAGAGTCGGGATAGAGTTCAATGGTGATTGCTGTTTCGGCAGGATGGGAATGACGTGCAGCTTGTGGGCGAAGGAGGAAGCGGAGGAGGAGGGAGGACAGAGATCATGAAACGATAACAAAGTAGCCGATGAGGAATGAAGATAGGATGTCAGGCTACTTCTTTAGTTGAAGTGACATCAAGGTAACCGTACCATACGATACCAATTAATTACATACTCTAATTTACTCCGGTAATAAAACAGTGTCACATGCAGAAAATCAGACCAAACCCCTTTGGGCTTTTCCAGGGAATCTTTCGTTTCTTTCCATCTTCGCGTCACCGATTGATGGCTTTCCATCCCTGTTAACTCCCCTCATTCTTTCTCTGTCGGTCGCCATGAGTCAGGAGTATTTCCCCGGCCAGGGCGCCTCCTCTGCCGGCGAGGGTTCATCCTCACCTTCGTCCTCCTCGCCCACTCACGCCCATCCTCCGCCGCCGACGGAGGAGGAACGCCTTCCCAGCACTAGTACTTCTACTATGTTTCCGAGACCCCCGCCTGCATACATGACCGTCGGCAATGGCTCAACCTCCGAGAGCGCGACCGCCTTGATGGCTTCCCTGCATGAAGATTCCGGCTACGGAGGCAGTATTCCCAGTGGAAGTGTGATGGAAGGTGATGCTGGTGGCGACTGGAGGGCCGATTTGATGGTCGATCGCCCGACCCCCATGCATACCCCTACGCATCTGGGAGAGTGGAATCCTGCCGGTTCGTTTTTGTCCCCGGACTGATACGGATATAGTTTATGTGGAAAGGTGACTGACGTGCGGGTTATACAGTGGAGCATGAGAGACATGTTGTTGCGAGCCATGTTCATCAATTATTATAGTATGTGGTTATCACTTTTCTTTCTTTAAAGGGCTGTGCAGACACTGACCACTGCGCTCTTCGAATCTGCAGCAACTCGAACCGCACTAAGCTCGCGCGTGCTATCTCGCGCACCATCGAAACCCTCAAAGAACTCCAGAACATGAACCGCCAATGGCCCGCGCATTATCCCTCCTCCCAGAGCGCTCCTGATTCCCCTGCGCCAAAGCCCGCCTTGCAGAAGAGACAATCGTTTTTCGGAGATGCAAGCACCGAATCGGAAGATTTCCCCCGTCCCGGAATGGTCAGACGCGCTGCCACGATGACCGGTGGCGAGGATTTGGCTGAATCTAGCGCTGCGGCGGAACGTCGTGTCCCGTCGGAACCGAGGCTGATGAGCCCCCAGATTGCGCAGGAGTTTTCGATTCTCAAGCTGGATTTGAAGCTGGGTGCGCTGTCCCAGGCAGAGCTGGTGCACTCGCTGGAGAAAGCGTCGATTGCGTCGCTGTTGGATGGCAAGATCAGCCAGAGTATCAAGCATCTGTTGTCGCTGCGGGATCGGATTGAGGATACGTCGAGCAAGGTTTTGATTACGGGTGATCTGAACGCTGGAAAGTCGACGTTCTGTAATGCGCTGTTGCGGCGCAAGGTTCTCCCCGAGGATCAGCAGCCATGCACGAGCATCTTCTGTGAGGTTCTGGATGCGCGCGAGAACAGCGGTGTAGAAGAGGTTCATGCCGTGCACAAGGATGTGCTTTACAATCGCAACGATGAGAGTACCTATGATGTGTATGCGCTTCAGGAGCTGGAGAACATTGTCATCGACAACTCCAAGTACATGCAGTGCAAGGTCTACGTGAAGGATGTGCGGACGATTGACGAATCTCTTCTCAACAACGGAGTGGTGGATATTGCTCTGATCGATGCGCCTGGTCTGAACTCGGACTCGCTCAAGACGACGGCGGTCTTTGCTCGGCAGGAGGAGATCGATGTGGTCGTTTTTGTGGTTTCTGCTGCAAACCATTTCACTCTCTCTGCAAAGGAATTCATTCTTAATGCTGCCCATGAGAAAGCTTACATGTTCATTGTTGTCAACGGCTTCGACCAGATTCGCGATAAGCAGCGCTGTGAGCGGATGATCTTGGACCAGATTGGCAAGCTCAGTCCCCGCACGTACAAGGAAGCGGCTGAACTGGTCCACTTCGTCTCGAGTAATGCTATCCCAGTAGCACCTCCGCTTTCGGTGGAGAGCTCTGGTTCTGGTGGCGGTGATGGCGATGACTCTGATGATGATGACGATAAGCCTTCCGGCAAGAAGGATAAAGGAAAGGGCAAGGAGAGGGAGAAGATTCAAGATTTTGAGAACCTGGAGGGCTCCTTGCGCCGCTTCGTTCTCGAAAAGCGGTCTCGCTCGAAGCTTGCCCCTGCCAGGACCTACCTCCTGAACCTGCTTGCTGACCTCAACTCGTTGGCCTCGGTGAACCGTGATGTTGCTGAATCCGAGCTTCAGCGCGTCACGGACGAGCTGGCGGAGCTTGAGCCGGCGTACGAAGATGGTAAGAAGAAGAAGGTTGAAATTGGTGACCAAGTCGAGAAGCTTGTCGACGAGTCTTGCGACGATGTCTACAATCACACCCGGTCTACTCTGGGTGAAACCATCGCCCGTGTTTCGGAGGCTGATCTGGGCGTCGAATACCCGGGTTTCCTCTCCGCATTCCAATATGCGGAAGACCTGAAGGTGGCCATGTTGGAGCAGATCGCTTCGGCTGTAACTGGCTGCGAGGACTACGCTCGTGAAAAGACGGTAAAGGGCGTCGGGTTCATTCAGAACATCGGTCTTCTCCATGTTGGTGAGGACAAGTTTGCGCCCTTGAACTTCCGTGCAGACATGATGTTCCGTCGCGGTCGTCGTCACACTCTCGCTAGACAAGTGCACACGGAAGTGGAACTATGGGACTTCTTCGACGTCTCGGGCATTTGGGAGCGTCAAGAGAAGGTGGCCGGCACAGGAATGGCCATGACCGCCTTGACGGTTCTTACAGGCCGTGCCTTTGGCGGAATCAGCTGGATCGACAGCGTGTTCAGCGCAGTCAAATTCCTCGGACCGAACAATATGCGCCGCCTGTTCATTCCTGGTGTCATGGCAATCGGTGAGTCCTACCCTACAAGTCACTCCATTGAACTTTTCACTAACTGACTAAACCAGCCGCCTTGACAGCTGCTTACATGGTTTCCTCGATCCCCACGACTCTTCCCCCTCGTCTCTCACGCAAGCTCGCCGCCACCCTCTCGGAGATGGACTACGTCCACTCCAACGCGACGCGCATCTCCTCCGAAGTCCGCCGCATTCTGCGCCTCCCCGCCGGAAACCTGCAAACAAGCCTGGCGCAAGACATCGAAGATCTCGGCCGCCGCAAGCACGAAGTCAGCAAGACCAAGCAGGAAAGCGACGCCGCCTGCAAGTACTTTACGAACTTGTTCCGCGAGAGCGGCGAGAACCGCACCTCAGTCGAAAACATCGATCTCGATGCTCCCTTACCTGGTGGCCTGGCAGCCCATGCTTAGATACCAACTCTTGACTTTTATTTTCTTTCTCTTATCCATCCCCCATCATCTTTGACAACTGTACAAAACATAACATAATGATGCTGTACGAACTTGCTACTGCTATTCCCTCTCGGTTCAAGAGAAGTGTTAGCCGTGGCTGACACTTTTTTCTTACCTCCCTTTTCCTCGTCTACTTTGCCACTCAAAATATCCCCCTCGTGCATGTACATTCACCTCCCCTTCACCCTTCCTTTTCTCCTTATTTTTATCTGCATCATTACCCCATCCCTTGCAGGATAGGGCTGGTTGATGATTGTTATCGTCAGCTTACGGATGATGATTACTCCAAGTAGTTTCAGTCTCTGGCGTATCACCATCGTTGATTGGCGTCTTAGAGCTTAATTGCATACTTACCTAGTACTACCTACCATAGTTTCTGCTTATGGTTCTTAGTGTTCGTGGTTTTTTTTTTTTTTTGCAAGAAGGTATTAACTAGATTGAGGCTGTGCCTTTATTATTATGCTTTGTTTCTTTCCATCGTAATAAGTAGTGTCATAGCACGATTGTCAGATCTGGTGTAGGATTGTTTCCATAATGCAAGTACAGGGAATGAACAACTAGGCTGGACAACAAGCCGTAAAACTCCAAACCCAAGGATTCATAACAAACCATTCATGACTTGCCCTAGTCGCTAGTAGTAAGTAGATTTCATTGAGGACAGAGACGCCATGCTATGCTATGCATGCACTCAAGAGCAGAACACAATGAATGTCCAAACAAACCAAAGGTAGATAGTTAACCCGTCACCGGTTGATCTCTTCTCTATCCTTTAGAGACAAAACTCGCACATCCATATATAATTCTATCTACCCAACAGAACTCACTTGCCAATCCAACAAGAATCATGGTTTGATCAAAGATCATCCAACGCGCGATTAGTATGCCTTGTCCTCCTCGCCGTCCCCCACGCCCCATTCTCCAACCCAGGAACAAGTCTCCCCTCCGCAATCACATCATTCGACTTCTTCTTCTCGACTACCTTCCCAGCCTTTTGGAGGAATTTCTCCCGCATGGCTACTGCATCCGGGTCCTCATAGTCCAGCTGTGTCATGGGCGGGGCCTCGTTCTCGTCCTCTTCTTCGAGGGTGCCGTTACGCTCCGGGTACTGGTATTCATATTGGTTGCTGTGGGTGTGAGACAGCGAGGGGATGCGGGAATTGGTGGCGGTCGTGGTGGTGGACTCGACGGCGCTGCCGCAGCCGTCTTCATTGAGGGTGTCGATTGAGCTGGCGCGGGAGAAGGAGAAGTGCTTAGGGTGGTCGAGGGAGGAGGGGGCCCGGCCCAGGAGCGGTCTTCGGCCTCGTTGAGGTCGGTGGCGGTCGTCTGGGCCGGTGTTGGGTTCGGAAGGTTGGGCTGGCCGGGCGTTTTTGAGGAGGCTGGTTACGGCTTGGTTGAGGGCAGTTTGGGTGGTTGTGGTTGTGGTTGAGGGGTGTTGGTCGGTGGGTTTGCGCTTGAGGGGGGAGGTGGTGGTGGTTGTGTTGGTTGGGGCTGGGGGTGGTTTGGTTGTGGGGTTGGGGTCTGATGAGGATGTGTCTGGTGGTTGTGTGATGCTTGATTTTTGTTTCTCGTGCTCATGCTCGTGTCTGGGACGTGGGTGCTCGTTACTATTGGGGGGTTGCTTCTGCTCTGGGCGAGAACCTGCTCGCGGTTCCAGAGACTTTCTGCTTTGTGTGGGTTGCTTTTGGATTAGGTATTGGTCGACTGGTTGTTTCTGTTCGTTGCGGATGGAGGACCAGAGCCAGTCTGCACAGACGGCGGGGACGCCCCATTCTTGGGTATGCCGCAGCTTCTCCGGGTTCACGGGGCCGGCGTCGTTGCATATAAGGATGGAGGCGCTGGGTGTCAAGTACTCGTTGTAGGTGGCACCTGGAGGGTTAGACGAGGTCCTGAAGCTTCCTAGAGCAACTTACCAACAAGGTTGACGAGTTTTGCTAGATGGAGAAGGTCAATTCGGGAAAAGCCAGTAGAGCAGACCTTCATTCCCGCGAATCCTAGAACTGTCAGCTAAACGTCCATCGGGGGCTGATTGGGATTCTACCTTTGAGGGGGAAAGAAGGGATCGGGGTATTCGCTGTGTGTGATTCTGGCGGTACCAGCGTCTTCGCATCGAGGCATCTTTCCAGCCACATGTCGGTCACCACTTCGCATTCGAAAGCCAAGTCATCCGTGGATGGAACCTGTGCGCGGGGCATCTTGTAGGGCACGATGGTATAAAGGCCATGGCCCCTTTTGGGTATGTCTGGTCTAGAGAATTCGCTCAAGGAGCTCACCAGCTCTGCACCATTGAAGGAAAGGTGATCTCGCAATACGTTGGTCTTGGAAGGTTAGCAGGTGGAATAAAGTGTAAGGGTATGCACACCAACCTGTTTAGAGGAGAACCCATGAATGAAGAAGAAACAATCGCCCAGAAAACCCTCGCGACTCTCTACAGCTGGTGGAGGGGGCGGGGGCGGGGGCGGTTGAAGGGGCTCCTGCGGTTCTGCAAAGGTAGTCTCGCTCGCAAATGAGCGCGATTCCTGCAAGATAGAGGGCCTCTTTGTCAAAGACTGGGTCCTCTGCAGACTTTCTCTAGATGGCCTTGGATCGCTGCTGTCGAAACCCGTACCGACGATATCACCCCAGATGCCTTCATTCTGGTCTCCCAGCTTAGCACTTGCAATCCTCCGTAGCTTTCTCGGTCTAGGATTTGAGGGGTTTTCGTTATTAGTGACTTTTGGTTTCGGAGTAGGCAGCGATCGATTCCAGGCACCAGCGCCCTGTTGCTCATCGGGTAGTAGAGGGTGATAGAGAGTTTCTTCCAGGACCATGCCACGCTCAAGACTATCCTCGAACCACTTCACCGTGACAATTCTGATACCCCACTGCGTTGCGAATTTATATTTCTCACCCTCCGTATTCCGGGCAATGAGATGAGTGACGTTCTTGGTGAGGTCTTTTCGGAACTCGGCTCCGTGGGCAGTGACGGTGTCCTGGATACGATTTCGCAGCGACACTATAGCATATGCATTAGACCAGTCTTCCGGTGCGCTCTATGTCCGGTATTCCCTACTCACTATCCTCAAAGCCCGTTATGCAGATAGACAGCCCAGCAAACGTTGGGAACCTGTACTTTTCTTCTAAGGCCCGAATGTCTGTGTCGCCTCCCTGCATCCATGATTGGCGAACAGCTTCAACCCATTCCGGTTTCAGGACTGTTATATCGGTACGCTCGCGCGCGACGAACTTGTATTTCGGAGTATTGACTTCGCCGATAAGCAGATGCGTGACGTCGGAGGTAAGGTCAAATTTGTGGGTTGCTCCCATCTGACTTGCGACGATAGCGAGTTCAGACTAGACGTGACACACATAGCCATCAGTATTGTGCTAGATTGGTTGAAGAAATATAACAAGAGGTACAAGCATCAGAGGGCGTTTTGCATACCCGCTGCTCTGGTAAGATGGAGGTAAAGCAGAGGACCACCCCCGCAAGAGGATGCTCCTTGTCTGGAGTGGAGTTAGTCTGTCTCTTGCTAGCTAGAAAGAGGAATTGAGTACTGACTCGAGGTTGCTTTCTCTGCCATGCTTCATGATTGGCAGAAATTAGCCTGGGACCGGTGCGCCGATTTGAAGAAACGCTCTATCGGAGCTCCGCGCGGAAGCGCGTCTGGGGAGTATACGCTGTCACGTGACAGAAGGGGGTTCTTTCCCTTTGTGAAGATGCAGCAGAACATCTTCGACGCCATCGATGGAAAACATTGGCTGGATTTACCACATTTTACAAACTGTGCTTGCCATTGTGCTCCTGACCAATACTAACGTTAAGTAGCATGCTGATCTCCATGATAAACCAAGGGTCGGACAGCGTTAGCAACCTCTCATTAATCTAGCTAATATCTATATAACTAAAGACCGAAAGAAGCAGCATTCTACTAACAACCATCAGCTAGTTACTATCCCCTTTACCTGATTATGCAAAGCATCGGACAGTGAGGTAGGATCCGGATACACTCTCGTCCAGTTAGGTGGCAACTTCAACCCAGTCCGTGCTGAGAGCTCTTTACGCATCTGGATGGCTCCTAATGAATCCACTCCAACATCCATGAACCCCCGGTGCATATCTACTTCCTCTGCAGCCGCCACACCAAGTACTTTGGCAGTTACTTCTCGTACCAGTCGCTGAAGCATTGTCGCTCTCTCCTCAGGGCCAACCATTCTGATCTTGGTCTCGAAGCTGTCCGTCCCACTCGACTTTGCAGCTGCTGTGGTTCCATTCGTCGTCTCTTGATCATTTACGCACAGCTTACCATGCTTCTGGACCCCCTGTGGCTGCGCCTGCATTTGCATCTGCATTCGCGGAACGAGCACTCGTTCGCCAAGCACAACACATTCAGGTTCGGTACTCATCATCAAGACCGAGCAGAGTTTGGTGGCTGTAGCGATGTCCACGTCACCCTCCAGATCCACAATTCGCAAATAGAGTTGAGGATATTTCACGCGTGCGCTTCGCATCATACCCCAGAGCGATGCCTCGCCCATATTTCCGGCTCCAACAGCACCACGCGTCACCCAGACTATCCAGGGAGAGAACCCAATCCTGGACACTGTCTGCAATTGCTCAGATGCCTTGGAGGTCAAGTCATCTTCACGTTCTGATTCCCAAAAACAAAGCACGCCGCTCATCGTTTTAGCTTCCGCGAGCCGATTGACAGTAATCGGTTGCTTTCCGGCGTGCAACAATGCTTCCTTCACCGGTGCCATCCACGGGGCATCATTTGCTGGACAGAGCAGACCCCAAGTTGAATTGGCATAATGACAACTCGCGTCAATAGTGTGCCATCCAACTTGGATCTGACCGGTGGGTCGGTTTCCACCCGAAGGAGACTGGCCAGATGGCTTACCGCTGTATATTGGTCGCAACCCGTCGAGCCAATACCGATGTCGCTGAAATGCGTACGTAGGAAGCTGGATGCGGCGCCCGCCAATGTCTTTGAAGAAGGCTGCCCAGTCGATCTCTGCTTGTCGGATATGTAGTTCCGAGAGACTATTTTGGATTACCAGAGCGTCGTCGCTATTGGGGTTCAACGAGGGCAGCCAGGCCAGGTTCACTCCGCCTTCGCGGTTGGCCATTTTGCTCGTCTGACTGCTGTCCCCATCGAGACATGAGGCCCCCATACCACACAGTGTCGATGCCGGGCCCAACTCAACAAAGCAATTCGCACCCTGGTCAGCGAGGGTCTGTATGCCTTCTGCGAACAGGACTGGGTTGCGAGCTTGTCGAACCCAGTAATCCGCATTACTAAGTTGTCCAGGCTCTGCCAGTTTGCCTGTGACTGTGCTGACAATAGGCAGCGTTTGCTGCTGGAACACAATCGTTTCTGCGACGGTGCGTAATGAGGCAAGCATGCTTTCATCCAAATGATGCGAATGAAATGCGCGACTAGTTTTGAGGACCTTGGAAGACCTGCCCTGAGCCTTAAAGTAAGCTGCCAACTTGTTAATGACATCCATCTCTCCAGAAGCTACCACTTGCATTGGCGCATTGATACTGGCAATCGACACCCTGTCGCGGGCACTGAGTTGCTCCATGGCTGAAGTAACCTCGTCTACGGCGGCTTCAAGTGCCACCATACCACCATTTTCAGGCAGCGCATGCATCAACTTCCCTCGTGCCGCGACCAAGCGGCAAGCGTCCGCCAGATCTATAACTCCGGCGACGTGCGCAGCCGCAATCTCGCCAACACTATGGCCCAACACAACTGCTGGCTGGACACCCCAGCTCTGCCATAGTCTCCATAGTGCTACCTGGAGGGTAAAGATAGCTGGTTGGGCATAATCCGTACGCAGGAGCAAGGAAGCGGCCTCGCTCGCCGGATCTGCCCACATAACATCCAACAGAGGCTTGTCTAGAATTTCCTCGAACAGGCTTGCGATGTGAGTGATGGTGTTGCGGAACACAAGGTGACGTTCAGCAAGACCCTTGCCCATCATGTGTCGTTCAGTGCCCTGTCCGGAAAACAACATCGCCACGCGAGCTGACTTGCTGTTGTCAGCAGTTGCCGGTACTCCGTTGTCGATAATGCTTGCTAGGCTGCCCAGCAGTTCGGTCTTGTCTTGTGCCGCAAGAACGATGCGTCGTGGGAAATGTGTGCGAGTAGTCGCCAATGAGTACGATACATCAGACAGCTTGATTTTTGCAGTGGCCCTGGAGATGTGATTGCAAAGTTTGCGTGCTTGCCCACGTAGCGCTTCACTTGTAAAGGCGGAGAGGAGAAATGGCAGCGGCAAAGGCGACCTCGCATCATCATCATTATTGTCGCCATTAGCGTTTGAGTGAGCCCTTGGAGGCTCTTCAACTATAGCATGCGCGTTAGTGCCTGATAATCCGAATGAGTTAATTCCTGCTCGTCGCGGAGCATTCGGGCTGTTTGTCCTGGGTAGCCATGCCATTGGGCGTTGGAGCAGTTGCAACTTGCCACCCAGCCAGTCGATCAATGGGCTGGGCTGACTGCTATGCAGTGTCTGTGGCAGCGTGTTGTGTTGCATCGCCAGGGCCACTTTGATGAGGCCTGCGACGCCGGCGGCCGCCTGCGTGTGTGCGATATTGGACTTTGAGGAACCAATCCTCAGCGGCCCGGTGGCATCATCGCGGCTACTGCTGAATACTTCCGCCAAAGCTGACGCCTCGACCGGGTCTCCTAGTTTGGTGCCAGTCCCATGCGCCTCGACATAGTCAATATCGTACGGCTTCAGGCGCGCAGCCGCCAGAGCTGCGCGGACAACACGCTTCTGGCCTGGTCCACTTGGTGCTGTCATGCTAGCGCCACGGCCGCCGTGGTTGACTGCCGAACCGCGGATTATAGCATGGATATGATCATTGTCACGCTGCGCATCCGAGAGACGTTTCAAAACCACAGCCGAGGCACCTTCACCCAGTCCCATCCCAGCCGCATTCGCTGAGAATGGTCGCGAGCGACCATCTGGTGATGTGACGCGAAGCCGACTAAACTCTACATGTAGACCAGGTGAGGGCAAGAATGTGACACCACCGGCCACAGCCATGTTACACTCGCCCTGACGAAGTGCGGAGCATGCCACATGCGTGGCGACCAGTGAGGCAGCGCACCCAGCATCCAAGGTCATCGTAGGACCCTCGAGCCCCAGAGCATATGCTACGCGACCAGAGAGCGAGCTCGGCGCCGTGCCGAGACCTAGATGTCCTTCAAGCTTTTCTGTGCCGGCAGCGCTTAGCTGACCGTCATCCACAGAACTGTTACCGGTCCCGATGAAGACACCAGTCTGGCTGCCACGCAGGGACTTGGTGCCATAGCCTGCCCGTTCGAAGCCCTCCCAGCATGTCTCCAGGATCATGGTCTGCGCAGGGTCGATAGCCCGAGCCTCGCGAGGGGAGATCCCAAAAAATTGCGCATCGAACTCCATGGCATCCCTGACGAAGCCACCACCCGTGCTGTAGGACTTGCCGGGGGCCTCCGGGTCGGGGTCGTAGATGGCATCGGCATCCCAACGCTCCTCAGGAACCTTGGTGACGGCGTCGGTGCCGCTAATGAGAACATTCCAAAACTCTTCTGGCGTGTGAATATCGCCGGGCAGCCTGCACGCCATTGAGATGACAGCAATATCTTCAGCAGTGGCATCGTTCCCAACAGACTTCTTCGTCTCTTCGGTGACCCCATTGGTCTGGGGTTCTTCAGAAAGATATGCAGCAAGGCTGGCAATAGTGAAATGCTCATACAGTTTTGGCACCGGCACTGGCCGACACAGAAACTTCTCCAACTTGGCTTGGACCTGGGTGATGCTAGCAGAGTTGCCGCCAATGTGGAAGAAGTTGTCCTGCATGCCAATCTGACTGTGGCCCAGTACATTGGTCCAGATAGCCAGCAGCTGTTGTGTCAGTGTGGAAGCGGGCTTTTGCGCCGGTGTGATAGTCGAGATGGGATCGGGTAGTGCTCTGAGATCCACTTTGCCGTTGAGGGTGGAAGGAAATCGATCGACTTCGACGAAAAATGAGGGGACCATGTATCTGGGGAGGCGGCTTTCTAGCCAGGGGCGTAGCAACTTGGCTAGAGGAACATCTACGCTGCCAACACCCGACTTTCGTATACAATATGCGACGAGCTGCTCGTCTCGATTGACGACAACGGCATTGGCAATAGCTCCGTGAGCTGTGATGGACGCCTCAACATCACCAGGGTCAATTCTTTGCCCGCGAATCTTGATTTGCGTGTCTACCCGACCGATGACGGCCAGTCTCTTGGGGTCCAAGAAGCATGCCAAATCTCCAGACTTGTACATGGTATGGCCTTCCCAGAAAGGGTCCGGAAGAAAAGCAGCCTTGGTGCGTTCTGGATTGTTTCGATATCCACGAGCAACTCCTGCTCCGCTAATATACAGTTCGCCAGTGCTTCCAACCGGCACAGGTTGCATGTCGGTGTCGAGGACATATAGCCGTGTGTTTGGGTTAGGCGTTCCAATTAAGATGTCCTCGCGGACTTGGACTTTCCAAGCAGCCACGCTGGCTGTTGTCTCAGTCGGGCCGTATAGGTTCCATACTTCGTCAACACACGCGGTTAGACGCTCTGCCAGGCGAGGTGACAGTGCCTCGCCGCCGGTAACCAGTCTCGAGAAGCCTGGCGTGCCAGACCAACCGCTGTCCAGCAGCATCTGTAAGATGGTCGGCGTCGCGACGGAGAAGGTGACGCTGTGGCGATCAAGGAGATATATCAGCGCGCGGGGATCGCCGATCTCGTGTGCCTGTGCCTGCACGACCGTGGCGCCGCACAGCAATGGCACGTAAATCTCAAACGCGGCCATGTCAAAGGAAATTGTGCTCTTGAATAACACGCGGTCCTGGCCAGTACAGCCAGGTCTTTGGTGTACCGACAACGCATAGTTGCATATAGCGGCGTGATGAATTTCTACGCCCTTGGGCTTGCCCGTAGAGCCGGATGTGTAAAGGATATAGGCAATGTCGTCTGCTTGGATATCCACAGCTGGCTTCTTGTCCGCTTGATATCTCATCTGGTCTCGCAGTTCGCTTGTCGTGCAGCAGGCCGCCTTATGACCATAATCATATCGACTGGTGCCCGTCCCCCCTTTGGTACTAGCAGGACTAACTATCACCAGGCGTAGCGCCTCATCATCCAGCATCTGGTTGACACGCTCGGGGGGTAAAGCAGGATCAACGGGTACATATATCGCACCGGCTTTCAAGACACCGAGAATGAACATGATCAGGTCCGGTGTGCGGTCTAGTGCAAGAGCCACCACATGGCCACGGCTGATGCCTCGCGATAGAAGGAGGCAGGCCAGGCCATCCGACTCAGATGCAAGAGCACCGTATGTGATGGTATGGTCCCCGCAGACTATCGCGGGCTTTGGGGAGTATCGTGTCTGAATCTGATTAAAGAGGGAAACGACATTGTGACCAAGCTTAGATGGGTCGTCGGTAAGGTTGAAGTCGTTTTCTGGTATCATGGCTGTTGTTTCTTCCTGAGTCTTCTCTATTCTCTTCTGAACAAATTTTGGGGGAGGAAAGGACCACAGCAGCAGGTAAAACTCCAAGAATGAGAACAAAGAAGGAGTTACGATATATCGAATTCGGCCGTTAAGGTATACTGTCTAATACTAAGGCAAGAATGGGTGGCACCACACTCACCAGGCCTGTATATCACAAGCTGGTATTATACTGCTATCAAAGTGGAACTTGCGGTGTGTGCATGCGATATCTCTTCCCTGCGCATTCTAATACGCGTCATTCCCATGGATTCGTGAACTGGCCACACTGTCATACCGGAAACCTTTCACTGCCCAGTTAATGATGTCGTGATCACTGGATATCTAGACACAGCTGAGTCAATTCCTGCTCAGCAGTAGGAGTCAATCATTGTCTAGATTGCTAAAGTTGCATAGCTGACGGATAGAATTCAAGCAAGGGGCTCTACTGCCTATCACGGACTACTGGAGAGACATACAACTACTGTAAGGGTTATCAGTTCGGCGCCTCAGCAAGTGACAATAATATGGCTTCTATATAACAAATGAGACCGTTTTCCAGCAAGGAATTCCCATGGAGTGGTCTACCATGGGCCGAAGAGCCATCAAATAAAGCGCTCATAGGAAACAATATAGGCAAGGGAGGGGGGAATGACAGAAAGATAAGACGGTGAACATTCCTGTCAGACAGTACGTATACTCACGATAGACAACATGATAGAATAGAATGGAAAGTCAAAGCTGTTCGAGTGCTGTCATTCGATGGATAAGACATGACCTGCGCAAGCGGGTGAGACTGTATGACAGTCTAGATTTGACGTTTTCGCAGGAACGCTTGGGTGGTGTTATGGCATCCAGCCCTGCGACATTCTTTTCATTACCACCAGGGGCGCCCATCTCCCTCCCATAGTTATCTTGTTGCCCTCAATTCCAAGTGGAAGTTTTGAACAAAAGAAAAGAAGAGGGATACACAAACACACTCACTCTCACGTCCACCCCAAATCAGCCATGACAGCTTCATCAAAGAACCCTTCAGCCTTGGAAGAAGGTATTGCACTCTATACTCCCTTTCTTCTCCGCTACTTCTACGATTTCTGGGTTCTATGGGTTTCCAACAACTTTGCATGGAAATGCCCAACCTCAACCGTTCAACTCCCATTGTTTAATGCCGCCATGGGCCAGAGCCACCTAGACATTGGCGTCGGAACAGGTTATTATCCAGCAAAGAGCCTAAAGGCCGGTGCCAAATGCACTGAGATCACCCTCCTAGACCTCAGTCCCAACTCGCTCCAGGCTGCCGAGAAGCGTATCCTGGAGACGGTAGGCCGTGAGGCGGTGCGCGTGAATACCGTCGTGGCCTCGGCCCTGGAGCCACTGCCCTTCGACAAGACCAAGAAATTCAACTCGATTAGTGTCTTCTTCTTGTTGCATTGCATTCCGGGAACACCTGAAGAGAAGTGCAAGTTGTTCGACGTGGTGCGGCCGCATCTGGCGGAGGACGGCGTTCTTGTGGGGACGACGGTCCTTGGTCAGGGTGTACCAATCAACTGGCTGGGGCAGAAGATGATGAACAGCTATAACAACAACACAAAGTCTTTCCATAATTCGGAGGACAACAAGGCTCAGTTTGATGAGGGACTTCGTCAAAATTTTGAGGAGGTGGAGTCATGGGTTATGGGTCAGGTTATGCTCTTCAAGGCGAGAAAGCCAAGACAACAGGATGATGTTACCAATGTTGTTCCGAAAGGGGACTTGGATTGATGGGGATCATCATGAAGCTGTCGAGTTAGTTAGTTTGTTGAATAACTAAAGGAGGAGGGAGGGGGAATGGCAGTCCAATAAATCGGATATCGAAGTCATTCTGCATTTAAGATGTTACTAGTTTATTATGACCTGCAATCCAGCTATTATTGCATTACAGGCTGAGCACAATGACACCTTCTGAAGTAGAGGCAGTATTCTATAGACGGTAGACAATTGCACGTGCAAAGGGCATTCATAAGCCAGCCCTTATCGGAATCACGTGAGAGATAAGTAGTGGCGCGGCGCGTATCGCCAAAACGCGCCGGTGGATAATTGAATAGTTTCATCAATAGATTGATCAGGGCAGGCAAGTGCTGCATCTCCAATTTACCCTGGATTCACGTATATGTACCTTTCCAGACATCGCGCGTCGACCCCAGGTATCCTCCGCCAATTCCTTTCAAATGGTCCAATTATAAAATCGCCAACGGCCTCTACTAGATACTCCGCATCGCGAACTTCGCCGGTTGGAGAGGAAGCTGTGATGTTCAAGAAAGCCGTCAAGGAACATTCAGTAGCGTCAGCGACTCCGCTACAATCCACGCTTACGCGCAGCAACAATGGGAATGCTTCAATGAGACCCCCGCCGCCGTCTGCAGGGGTTAAGCGCAAGATTGAGATGGCTACTGTGCGAGAGTCTAATCTGGGGTCCCTCCACGACGGTGTCTACTTCGACGAGAATGACTTTGACGATGATGACGACCTGGACTTTGAGGAACCCGATCCATTCATTCCCCCGGCCCCCATAACCAGACCGAGCGTCCCGAAACCTGAACCGCCCAAGTACCCGTCCCTCCATGGCATAACTGCGCAAGACGAAGAAATATCGATAGTCGACTTGACTTCACCCAGCAAAGCGGCGGCGGAGGTCAAGTACCCTGATTTACCCCCGGTTCCAGATGAGAGTGTCCCGCCATCCAGCAGCATACAAATTCCATGGTCTTCTTCGCCCCCCTCCCACTACCAACAACCGACCAGGAAGCCTCGAACTTTACCATGGCTGAAAGACGAGCCGGAACCAGAACCAGAGCCTCCATCTTTGAAGCCGCAAACTCCTATGCGGCCGAAACAGACGGCTCCCTGGAACAAATCATTTAGCGCGATTAAGGATGAGCAAAGGGAACTGCGTCGGCAGAACAAGACTATGAAGGCACAAGCAGGCGGCCAAATGCACAACCCCCGCACGAAGGTAGCTTCGATCTTCCTCAGCGATGAGCAACGCCATGTCTTGGATGCGGTTGTACAGCAAGGGAAGAGTATCTTCTTTACAGGATCTGCCGGAACAGGCAAGTCGGTGCTTATGAGAGAGATCATCAAAAAACTGAGGGATAAATACAAGAAAGAGCCGGACAGGGTTGCGGTGACAGCATCTACCGGTCTAGCAGCGTGTAATATTGAGGGTGTAACTCTGCACAGTTTCGCAGGTATTGGGCTGGGGAAGGAACCTGTTCCGGAGCTTGTCAAGAAGGTCAGCATTGGCGTCGACCGATCATATCAACACACATATGCTAACTCGCTATAGATCAAGAAGAACCAGAAAGCTCGGAATCGCTGGATGCGCACCAAGGTTCTGATCGTCGATGAGGTGTCCATGGTCGACGGCGATCTCTTCGATAAGCTAGAGGAAATCGCACGTCGCATTAGGAACAACGGTCGTCCTTTCGGAGGTATACAACTAGTAGTCACCGGTGACTTTTTCCAACTCCCCCCCGTCCCAGAAGGGAGCAACCGAGAAGCCAAATTCGCATTCGCAGCAGCGACATGGAACACTTCCATACAACACACCATCCTCCTAACCCACATTTTCCGTCAACGAGACCCCGAATTCGCCGACATGCTCAACGAGCTTCGACTTGGAAAGATCTCACCACGAACCATCGACACATTCAAACAACTTTCGAGGCCTCTCGACTTCCATGACTCCCTCGAGGCCACCGAACTGTAAGCCTAACACACATCCATATAACCAAACTCTTCCCAAATCCAAGCACCCAGCTCACTCCATCCCAGGTTCCCCACACGCCAAGAAGTCGAAAGTGCCAACGGCGCTCGAATGAGTCGCCTGTCCGGCGAAACAATGACGTTCAACGCCGTCGACAGCGGCACAATCCAAGACCCCCAATTCCGCGAACGCCTGCTAGCCAACTGCATGGCACCGCCAGTAATCCACCTGAAAAAGGGAGCACAAGTCATGCTCATCAAAAACATGGAAGACACGCTCGTCAACGGCTCCATCGGCCGAGTCGTGGCATTCATGGACGAAGCCACCTTCGACTACTACATCGACAACGAGAACGAATTCTCGGGAGCAGGAGGATCAGGCAACAACAGCGACGACGAGATCATGGCTCGTGCACGCAAGAAACTCAAGCCCATGGCCGCCAACAAGGACGCCAGTGGTCCCGGCGGCATCACGCTCACCCGCAAATGGCCCCTTGTATGCTTCGTGCAGCCTGACGGAACGGAACGCCATCTCCTCTGTCAGCCGGAGACGTGGAAGATCGAACTTCCCAATGGAGAGGTGCAGGCGCAGCGTCAACAGGTGCCGCTTATTCTGGCTTGGGCTTTGTCCATCCATAAGGCACAGGGCCAGACACTGCAGCGGGTGAAGGTTGATTTGGGCCGCGTGTTTGAGAAGGGTCAGGCCTATGTTGCGCTGAGTCGAGCGACCTCGAAAGCTGGTCTTCAGGTTATGCGGTTCGAGGCGCGCAAGGTCATGGTTCACCCGAAGGTTACGGATTTCTATTCCAAGCTTGTTAGTATTAGTGATGTTATGAAGACTTCGAAGAAGTCGAAGTCGGGTGGTGGTGGTGATCCTGAGGATGAATTTGAGCAGGATTATCTAGAGCATTTATACGGGTAAAATGGGATTGTATACCATTCTTGTGCCATTTGCTTATATTATGTGCACATTGTCAGGAGGGAAATGAATCTCCATGTGTATTTTTATGATGTGGTCCGGTGTGATTATCTATCGACTTAATATCAGTTATATAGTAGATACAGTATCTTCGCTCAATCACTTCCTGCCTCGGCCAATATGATATACAGATCTAATACAGATATCTCTAAGTAGAATTACCTTTATATTGAATCGTCAGATTATCCTATATAAAGTAGGAATATAGAGTACTAGTAAGATCTAGGTAGTAGTAGTTTCACGCTGAGCTACTTCATCTTTTGTACTTCAATACTTACTGTACCCCCAAGTCCAACATCACAATTGACTGCTCGGTTTATATATATAGCGGAAAAGAACCATGATGCTTAGACCTCCTAGCAACGTCAGGAGTGCCAAGTGATTCCGTACAAAATCGTTGACATATTCTTCTCTGGCTTCCTTATATTGGTCTTCCAGATCCCCACAGCTAGTAGAGTCCTCAAGGAAGGCAGGATATCCTAAGGTGATTGATTTCAGTGGAATTTGCTACTAGTACTAGTAGTATATATAGGAGCTGAACATATGCCACACATAATATCTCATTCAGAGAAGCAATTAATTGAGCTAATACAGCTGCTCAAAAGTGTTAATAGCAAACATTCACACGTATTACTAGTTCCAATAAGAATCAAGACTACTAAGAAATATAAAAGTAGAAGTGGAGATGCAGGAAAGGATAAAGAATGTATACTACATCGACGTATCGAGTCTGCATTCGAGGAATAAATATGAACTAATGAAACCAGCACCCATGGCTAACTCAGATGAAGGGAGTGAATATAATTCAGTCAAATATGGATGATTCAATGGCAGTACGTAGGGTTTGTTCCAAGGCCTAACTAGTAGGATGACTAGTCTATAATTGTGAGGAAACATGAACCCCACCGAGCGGGTCTCGTGTCTCCCTTATCGATAAGAGCCCAGCCACACGTGATGCCCAAGCCAAGAGCAAAGAAGCAAGCAAGCAAGCAAGCACAAGCTGACCCCAATCCACATCCACCTTTGGCGACCTTGTCGGGGCTCCTTCCGGTCCGTGGCGTGTTTTATCCTTGGCCCTTTGGACAGCGGTTGTACTCGTGCAGACTGCCGATCATGGCGACTGAATTTATCGGCTACGATGTGCTTGTGACGCTGCGAGCGCCACCAAATGCAACTGTGCAGGGAGAAGTGGCTAATGTCATCGGCCAACGTCTCATGCTCCGAAATGGTAAGTATAAGCCTTCTGCCCCCCCCTCTCACTGCCTAGCATCATTATCCCCACTTTGCAAGGATCTAACATCAACTTTTCTCATTCAGTGAAACTTTCCTGGATCGGACACCCGCTCCCTACGTATTCAATTGAAGCGCCCGACATCGCGGATCTTTCTTTGGGATCTTCGACTCCGCGCATCTCACAGCGTCCGCCTCCGCCTCAGGGATCTCAAAATATAGCCCCCGCACCTCCGCCTCCAAGTTTATCGCAAAGCTTCGTAGACCCGGCGATTCTAAGCTTTTCGAAGCCCCCTTCTGCGCCATCTGGCCAGGGTGCAGACTCGGGTCCGGTACAGCTTCCAGCCCCTTCCATTAGCCGGTCCACTTCACAAAACTTTCAATTTCCGCAAGTGGCTCATCGTGACCAAGCTGCTGTGCTCAACGAACCGTTCAGTAACCTGGAACTTGATGTTGGAAAGACCGCGAATGAGAGTCGCAGCGCCGTGCCAACCGGCCCTGTCCCCGCTGGAAGGGAGAACATTGTTTCATCGCAACCAACTCCGCAGTCCGCCGCGAAAGCTAGTCGTCGCACTGGACAACCGAGAACCCCAAAGGCAGTCAATGAACACGATGGGGCGACGAACACGGACCCAAGAAGCAAAGGCTGGCGTCAGACTGCTTTCGTCGAGCCGTCTTATCCGCAGATGAACAAGTCGCTCAATAAACAACGCCGGAAGAAGAGGAACAACAGATCGAATTATGTGGAGGACCCTAATGGCTGGGCTACAGAGGATGCGACGGATATCCAGGAGATGGGCGAGTTCGACTTCCAGAGCAACCTTTCCAAATTCGACAAGAGGAAGGTGTTTGAAGAAATTCGTAACGATGACACTACTGCCGATGAAGACCGGCTGGTTAGCTTTAACAGGAAAGTACCAAAGCCTGGAACAAATGGCGGGAAGAATCTGCATTGGACGGAAAATGTCCTTGACAGCCCTGAGGAGACTGAGAGCGAGGATACCGACCAGGTACCCAGCGATGCAAAACTAAGCAGCGGCACCTATTCTGGCCGGGAACGGTCGAGGACGTCCCGCGCACCGAACTCTCGCAAAGGAAGCGCCATTTTGGGCCAGCCGTTGGTGCCACCGCAGATCAATTCGCTCGGGCGCAGTCAGCTGAGCACATCTCGCACAACCAGCCCTCGACCCAATAAGACATCCGTTTCAGCATCCCCGATAAGCGCCCCTGGTGTACCTGGAGGCTCATTGCGGCTCACCACAACCAATCGAAGCTGCCCAACTGTCAGTCCATTGCAAACCCTCGAGGTTGAGCAGATTGCAGTTGCCGAACTGGGGCTGACCGAAGACATGATTACGGAAAATACGGGACGTGGTATCGCGGAAGCTGCTGTTGGACTCCTTACCAGCGACGCCGCTGCGCCCACGATGCTGGTGCTCACAGGCAATCATCGAACCGGGGCACGTGCCGTCTCTGCGGCTCGCCATCTCCGTAATCGAGGCCACCGCGTGACTGTCTGTATGCTAGGCATCGAGCACGACAATGAGTTGCTAGAAAGTTGTCGGAAACAGCTGGATGTCTTCAAGAAGATTGGCGGCCGAGTACACCGGTGGGAAGACTTATCGACCCGGCTCTCTACATCGGAATTCGCGCCCGACTTGGTTGTTGACGCCTTGTTCGGAATTCACATAGCATTTGATGACCTTCGCACGGATGACCAGGCCACTGCCTTTGAGATGATATCTTGGGCCAACCGGAGCAACCTGGAGATTTTGTCCGTGGACGTGCCTTCGGGGCTGTCTGCTATGAGTGGTGAGTATGCCGGATAATGTGCCCTGTTATGACGTCGGTGCTAACGTATTTTTATAGGCGAAGTTACTACAGTAGAAGGCGGCCGGCTATGCGTCAATTCGAAATCGGTGGTCTGTCTCGGGGCTCCCAAAACTGGGGTTGTCACTGCGCTACTCTCCGGGGAGGGACTATCATGGAATCTCTCTGTGGCCGACATTGGCATTCCTCAGATAGTCTGGAGAAAATATGGTAGTCGGCGGCGGCATGGGATCGACTTTGGGAACCGGTGGGTGGTACCATTACGCTACCAGCCCCCTCCCGTATGAGTCCTCGAACGGGGTGAACATGCTTAATGATGATTCAATGACCATGAAGGTAAACAAAATGAGCCATACATTGGGGCGTTACTGAAAGACAGGAAATATCCCACTATCAATGCGTGGCTTAGTGGTGGAAAAGGCATGATTTATTGTCACGATGGCGCCTTTGTGAGCGCTGCTTACATTATGTATGTATGATAGTGTGTAGTGTAGTTTAGCAATCGATATGACCATACGCCATGTCTACCTTGGTATCTAGTTTGCAGCATATAGTTTATAGTAGTCTAATAACGAATGCTCGGCTTAAGATACCAATCCCGTGACTACTATCATCCCCGTATAACGGTTACAGAACGAGGGTCATCTGCGGACGGTCTAGCCAAAATAGGCTAGATCTGGAAACGGCAATACATCATATTTCAGGCCTCGGGGCGCGGCGACAGGATCGCAAAAGTGAGAGCTGCTGCACCAGGCATCTAAAGCTTCTGTCGCCAGGATGGGAAAAGGTTGGTTCGGCATGATTCTTCCGAACATCTGAACGCAAGGCTAACTTACTCGCTCAATTGTTTAGGGACCGATAAGTTATATGTATGAACATTCCCCGTTGAAGATTTGTTCTTTCCCTTCCGCGCTCTATCGCTTATCGGACCTCGCATGGACTGACCCAACAACTTGTATAGATCACACACTCTGAATGGGCGTCGGAGGATGCATTCTCTGCTAGCGCTGGAGCCGGCGTGGGCAGAGCGAAGCGAGGAGGAGTAGATACGGCCTTCAAGCGCCTTCCCTTCAACTTCTGCTCCCTTTCACTACAGCCGTTTTCGCACCCGGTTTGCACACCGTCGGGCACCATCTTCGATCTCACCAACATTCTCCCCTGGATCAAGAAACATGGAACGAATCCAGTGAACGGCGCGCCGCTCAAAAGCTCCGATCTCATTAAGCTGCATCTCGCGAAGAACGAATCTGACGAATATGTCGATCCGGTTACATACAAGGTTTTCACGGACAACACGCACATTGTCGCGCTACGCAACACGGGGAATGTTTTCGCTTGGGATACGGTCGAACGGTTGAACATCAAGGGAAAGCTGTGGCGTGATCTGGTTACGGACGAGGAGTTCACTCGCAAGGACATCATTACGTTGCAGGACCCGCAGAACGTCGAGTCGCGGAACTTGAGCTCTTTCAGCTACCTCAAGGAAGGCGAAAGTGGATTGACGGATGAGCAGATCCGGGAACGGGAGGATCCTTCGAACAATGTGAACGTCAACGCGCTGGGCAGTTCGGCCAAGATCCTGAAGGCCAAGGAAGCTGTGGCCAAGGCACGCGCGGAAAGATCGCAACGTGTTGGTTCTGCGGCCACTTCGAAAGATTTGGCTAAATCTGGAAGTGCGGGAAATGCGGCGCAATCTCAAAAGACGGCGTCGTTTCAATCTGGCAAGGCTGTGCCGTATAATGCGGCCAAACACACTACTGGTTTGGCCGCCGCCTCACTCACCAGTACGGGGATGACGCCCCACACCTCTGCCGAGCTTGCGCTTTTGTCCGACGAGGAGTACATGCTGAAGAGAGGGCGAGTGAAGCAAAAGGGCTACGCTCGTATCTCGACCAACGTCGGGGATGTAAATTTGGAATTACATACGGAATACGCACCGAAGGCCGTGTGGAACTTCATCAAGCTGGCAAAGAAGGGCTACTATAGAGATGTCGCTTTCCATCGCAACATCAAGGGGTTCATGATTCAGGGTGGTGATCCCTCTGGTACTGGACGGGGAGGTGAAAGTATTTGGGGGAAGTACTTCAACGATGAGTTCGAAGGCCCACTGAAGCACGACTCCCGGGGTACCCTCAGTATGGCCAACAAGGGCAAAAACACGAACAGCAGTCAATTGTAAGTTCCCAAGATGGATACGGAGGGCCTGCGCTAACAACTTACCCCTTGACTAGCTTTATTGCTTATCGTGCCTTGCCCCATCTCAACAACAAGCACACCATCTTCGGTCATGTCATTGATGACCCCACGCCCTCCTCCACGACCTTGAACAACCTTGAAGTGCACCCGACAAATCCGACTACTAACCGACCTACTCCGGACATCCGCATTACCGATGTGACGGTGTTTGTGGATCCGTTTGAAGAGTTCTTGAAGCAGAAACAAACAGAGGAGGCCAAGGCGAAGGGCCAGATTGTTAACCCCGAGGAAGAAGAGCAGAATGCGCGCCGCGCCGAAGATGACCGGATGACCTGGACGGGAAAAAGAGTCCGTGGCGCAGGAAGCGGAGCGAAAGACGAAGGCTCTGGCGGGGTAGGCAAGTACCTGAAAGCCGCGCTGGCCGAGAGGGCTGGGCAGGAGGAGGATGAGATTGTGGAATTTGTAGATGATGAGCCCGAACCCGAGCCAATGCGGAAGAAATTCAAGGGCGGAGGCGGGTTTGGGGATTTTAGTTCATGGGATTAGGAGCTCATATATAATGGGGATCATATTATTTTATGTGTATAACAATAGGTGTTGATGATCAAAACTACTAGTGGTTGGTTGAGCTTGATTTATTGAATGGTTCGAATATACGGTAGTGGAGGTTTCTGGGCTATTAGGGGATATTGCGAACATAAAATACCGCAGGCAACATCACGGTTTTTAGTACAGGAAATAGATTAATTGGGAAAGTGAACATTTTGGCATTATCACCAATAATATCAAGGCTTGCAATGCTTTTTCACTTATCTCTCATCTGGACCTTGCCGCTGCGTCATCCTCCACGCACCATCTGTCAGGGTCACGTTATGACGACCTCGATTCACCGCCTCCCGAAAATAGTAACCAGACTGTATCCGATCGGCTGGGAACTGTTGTAGTGGGACTTGTGCTCAGTACTTACTTAGTGAGTGGGAGTAGTGCTGGTGTGCACTTAATTTGCTGGGCACGACATGGCAAGTAGTACCAAGTAACAAGTACCCTTTTTCCTAGCGTGCTTCCCACCCGGAGGAACCAACGATTGCTAATAATAAAGGACCCCATCCCGAGCCCGCCTCACTTACCACCACCACTACTTACTACTTACTTACTACTAGTTATTACCTCCGATCCATACCAACTTCCTTCTTTTCCCTTTCCCTCTTCCCCCCCATCATCGCAACATCCGACTGTTGCGCATCCCTCCCCTTTTTATTTTTGTTTGATCTTCTCCACATCCTTGTCGACATACAACCCAGCCTATCGCCAATTTCTCTCCCTATTTGCTGTGAGTGTCCTCGATTCCTTCTACATCCTCTCTCCCCGTGGTCGCTCTGTAACCCTGTCCCCTCCGGCGCGCAGTGGGGTTGGTTCGGAAGGTGAGAGCTTAGGACGCTTGCTATAACGTGCCTTTCTTTAGCTTCTGTCTGAACTCCCGACATGGATGAATTTATTCCGGAATATTTCTCCCTATGTTTCGAATTACTTTTCTGCCACTGTTCGCTTGTCGCCGGAAGAAGGGTGTATATAGCCCGCTCCACAGCATGCATCCGGCGTTGCCTGACCACGATGTCACTTGCCCGCCCGCATTGCTGGCTGGAAGCCATCGGAATCTTCAAGCAGATCCCGCTACCATCGTGCTTAGCTGGAAACTTGGTCTTGTAGTGGATCGAGACGCTGACATGCCTTGTCTACCCAGCTAGATCCATCTCGCCTCCGCCGCAATTCGCATCCTACGTCAGTCCTCCCGGCGGCTTTCATTCTTTGGCGCTTCTCCCCCCCCTTCCCCACGCGCCGCCGCCGCCGCCGCCCCCCTCCGCACTACTCTCGAACTTTTGATCCGGTTTTAAGCCCCCCTACCCATCAACGATCATCAAGCTGGCAGGGAATAAGCGGAGAAGTTTTTCTAGCCAGGGTGGGTTGCTGAACAGAATGTTCAGTGGCTCCTCGAGCCCACCCAAAGACAAGACAGATTCCATCACTCGTTCCGGCGCCATTGACACGCCTCCCTTGAGCATCCACACCGAGGAAGCCAGCATCAGCCAGAAGAAGTCCTCTCCTCCTGGCGGCTTCTTCACCCGACGGACCAGTGAGGACCAGAACAACTCTGGTGGCGAAAAGAAGCGCCGGAGTAGCACCGTCACCAAGGCAGCATCCTTCTTCACCAGTGCTAAGAACTCCCTCAGCCTGTCGAGCAGTCCGCGCGAGAACTCCTTCAACAACTACACCATCCAGGAACAGCCTGCGTTGAACAGGCTTGGGAGCATGGACCCAGCTCTGAGTGTTCCCCAAGGGTCGTTAAACAATTCGGCTGGAGAATCACTCCCCACTTCTCGCTCTTCGTTCAAAGTTGGCGTGACAGAAGATCGGAATCGAAAATGTCGCCGGACTATGGAAGATACCCATGCCTACCTCTACAATTTCTTGGGGACCCCCGCACCTTTAGCCCTGGCTGAGAACAATGGCAAAGCCCTCCCGAGTCCCACTGCCCCCTCGCCCACTTCTGAAGAACCCCCCGCGACCGTCGTGGAAACCGACAACGGTTATTTTGCTATCTTCGATGGACATGCAGGCACCTTTGCGGCGGAATGGTGCGGGAAAAAGCTGCATCTGATCTTGGAAGAGGTCATGCGGAAAAATCCCAACACACCTGTTCCGGAACTCCTGGATCAAACGTTTACCAGCGTAGATCAGCAGCTGGAGAAGCTACCTGTGAAGAACAGTGGTTGTACCGCGGTCATTGCCCTCCTCAGATGGGAAGACCGCGTACCCAGTCTGCATTCCGCGACGGGATCGGCGGCCCTTGCACCTGCCGCTGCCGCTGCCTCCAAGGGTGACGCCGATTCGGATGCGGGCGATACGCCTACTCAGGCCGCCGTATCAGGCGGTGCGGCGTCCATACTTCCCAAATTACAAGAGAAATCCCTCCGTCAGCGTGTCCTCTACACTGCTAATGTGGGAGATGCCCGCATTATCCTATGCCGCAACGGCAAGGCACTTCGTTTGTCCTACGATCACAAGGGTAGTGATGAGAACGAAGGGAAACGGATAGCTAATGCAGGGGGATTAATATTGAACAATCGCGTCAACGGCGTGCTTGCCGTGACTCGAGCTCTCGGTGATGCGTATCTCAAGGATCTGGTAACCGGACATCCGTATACTACCGAAACAGTGATCCAACCCGACTCAGATGAGTTTATCATCCTCGCTTGTGATGGTGTAAGTTTGAACTCTTTTATCTCGCTTAAAACCTTCTTGCTAACAGAGATTATTAGCTCTGGGACGTGTGTAGCGACCAAGAAGCGGTAGATCTTATCCGCAATGTGCATGATGCCCAGGAAGCATCCAAGATTCTGGTCGACCATGCTCTTGCGCGGTTCAGCACTGACAACCTTTCCTGTATGGTGATCCGCTTCGATTCTGACCGGGTGAAGGATGTCATCAACCGAACCGTGGAGCCTATCGGCGTGGACGGAGATCCTTCTTCGAATGTGGATCGCGGGATGAGCGAGGCCGATAAGATCATCGAAGGCGCCAGGAAGAGCATGGCCAGTGCGGGAATTGCAGATGATCCGACGACGGCTGCAAAGGCACAAGAAGAGATTCTGCAGAAAATGTCGAATGATGAGCCTGGGCCCGAGCTTTCCGTCAACGAGCATAGCCATGAGCAGGTGGTCAACAACCTGAAAAAGCCTGAGCCGAAGAATCCGAGTTCTTAATCGTTAGAATCAGAACTTAAAAGGAATAGTGTGACATTCTGTGCCGCGAGATAGAGAGACTGAGGCCACCTGGTCTAAGTCCGTCAATGGAGTTCTGCTGCTCTTCTCATCTCTCCCTTGAACATCTGTTACTTGTTCCATTGCTGCTGGCGTCGGTCGCGGACTTACACACATCAGGTCCTCACTATGTGACTTTGCTATTTTCTTTTCTTCTCTTCTGCTCAAGGGTCTGAATCCTTGCATTGACACTTGACCCTATTGTTCTTCCTGTCTATCTTCTCTTTTGATCCTTCATTTCTTCTATATTCTCATCCCTCCTTCGTTTGGAGCTTTGATTTTCATATTTCTTACTTCGGCCTTTCTTTGCTTGGACCGGACGCCGGCAAAGCCAGGACAGGACCGGCTGGACAGCGTGAATGACACTTCCGCCGGGGACGCTCCGCTGTATCCTACCTACTATGGTGATGTAAATTTGACCTGCAGGTCTTTCTTTCGCCAGCTTTGCAGCAGACATTTAGCAATACATGATTTCAGTCGGTGCACCAGACAAAGAATGCAAGTAGACAGGAGCTCATGGTCTGCTAAGTGTCTTTACATATTTTCATAAACCAGCAATGTACCATCGTAGAATAGCAATGAACTCTAATCCCATGATCTATATTGAGGCTGATCACCTGACCCTTTCGATCTCTCGGTCTTTCCTTCCCCTACAACTTCATCATTCCCGACATCTATCCAACACCCCCAGATCGCCCATTGTCTCCCATCACGCTCCTGATGTACACCATTTCATCATATCTCAGCATATCATTTCTCTGCTTCCAATTGAAACATGCGGCGAAAGGCGATCAAAGCAGAACAGTCGCGCAATAATGAACATTGTTAATGGACCTTTCGTCCAGCGAACAGCTGCCGGGTCACCGTCCGCAGATCAAATCCCGCCCAAGCAACAATCAGCTTAACATAGACCCACCAGATAATCCATAGAAGTTGGTAAAAGGCCCGGTAAGGATAAGCTATCTTCCTGGCGAATATAGTCGAGCAATCATACATCTGCTTGCTGCGGGACGCTAGCTCAAATGCACCGACTTTCCTGGTATTGAACAATCGCAATGTCCTTCTTTCTTCCACGCTCAACTTCGGCATGAGCTGCTCAGTCTTCTCTTCATGGAAGTTGAACGAAGTCCCAAAGATCTTGTACAGACGGCTGATCGCGTCTGATCTGGTATTCCACCCGTTCCTCTTCACCCACTTTAAATGAAACCGCCAGGGTAACCATCGGAGTTGGTAAACTGCCGCTTCTATCTCCCTGAACGAAATCCGAGCTTTTCTGCCACTTACCGCATGGACGCAGCCTTGAGTTTGGTAAGCCAGATGAGCCAGAAGGCGATCTACAACGATGTCAACAGGGACTTCATCCAGATTGGAGTCTGATTCCGGGTCGTCCAGCCGGCTGGACAATTCAAAGGAAAACGCTGTATGGTTGACAAACAAGGCCGCGATCATAGTCATCGGGGTCGACGTGGGAATCGCATACCCGGGGTATGGAATGCTCTCGGCCGGCCCAATTACAGACGGCCGTAAAATCAGCAATCGGTCGTACTTTCCATGTCTTGTGAACCTGTCCGTGACTAGACGCTCGGAAAGATGTTTGGCATACCCATAACCCCAGGGAAAGTCGTTGCTCTCGTATTCTTTGGTGGATCCTCGCGACTGTAGTTCCGAGTATTCCTCGTCCACAGTGGAATTACCATTATTGGGAGAGGTAGATTCAAGTGGTATTATACGCTCTTCCATTTCCACATCTCCTTTGGGAGACAGGCTGCACAAATGGGTATTGGTATACGCTGTTGAGACGTAAACAAAACGTTCCAGTTTGTCACATTGGAGTCCCAGTTCGACAGCATACTCTGTGGCCCGGATGACGCTATGCCACATTTTCTGAAGCCGCTGGGCAAGATTGATTGAAGATGCGGCATGGATGATGATGTGGACGTTGCGCTTCAACATCTCAATGTGATCAGCGCTAAGGCCTAGACTAGGCTTCATCATGTCACCGTCTAGAATGGTGATGCGGGGGTGATCTAGAAGCCATTGCGCAGTATCAAATGGGAGATGTTGGTGCCATTTCCCGGAGAGACCACTGTTATGGTCAATACGTGTAGGTCTTACACCATCTCTTCTTTCTACTGGAGTTTATGGCTTACCTTCTCCCTCCACGTTGCAGCAAGTATATGTGTTTGAACTCAACGGTTGTAGCGATCCGATGTACCAAAGCTGTGCCTAGGAAGCCGGACCCTCCGGTGATGAATATTGTCTTTGCTTGATAATAGCCGAGCATTTTAAACATGATGCTCCAAAACCTATCCAGAAAAGTAAGCCTGCACCACGACTTTTCAGGTCTAAACAGGGAGGGCTGACTTTGGGTTTCAACAGGCGTAATTATATACTTCACTTGGTCACACAGCGCCCACAGATCGGCAGAAGGTATATGTAGTCACGTCACCCGCAGTATGCATGATCTATTGCAGGGTGCATAGCTGAACCTGATCGACCCTGATATCACCATAGCCTACTACAGTAGCTGAGATGGGGCTTGGTGTGATCCAGCAAAAGAAAAGAGCACTATTGCATTTGATATTCACCGGTGGGTCTCCAAGGCGATCATGTGAAAGGGAGTCAGCAAGGAGGCTAAGGCCTTTGGGGAACACAAGATTGTAGACGATAGCGATTACTGTTCGTGGGAATTTCAATCCACCAATTCTTGGATCCAGCGCTAACAATCGATAGTCATACTGCATATCTCCCACTCCGGAAATGTGGCTACAGGTATGGGCGAAACCCTACTTTGGAAGACTGTGAAAAGCCTGAAGGCCGTGAGTCGCATTCATTGGTCCACTGGTGGCATATAGTATGTCTCAGATGTCACAGGCGTTATCGACCGCTTCCTATCAGAGTAGACTCAGCAGCTGCAAACAAACAGGCGAATTCTATCTAATGGTCTTAGTGGGCTGGCAAGATTCAAGGCTCGGTTGACAAGGCTACGGATATTTCTGCACCCTGCTCAAGCATTTATCTACTATTGAGCTGCTAATTCCTTAAAGGGTAATGATATGGTGGTGCTCTTCAGCCGCACGAGATCCATCACAGTTCAGCTCGGGAGAATATCGTGGGCTGCCAGATCCGAGACCCACTGCTACTAGATCCTATGAGCTAAGTTTTGCGAGAACAATAATTTTGGAAGCCCGAGATCAGCTACATATATTATTGATTTGAGCGCGGCTGACTTTTTTTTTTTCAATTATTTAACTTATAGCATGCTTCTTGCAAGCTGCGATGATTATCCACGTGGGGCAGAGTCGTCCGATTCCTTCATATCTCATCACTCGATGGTTTCCACTGTGGAGTGCTCACTAGTAGGTATGAACTCTTATAAAATTTGCATTTTACGGAATTATCATGAAAATTCAGCCAATGAACAGGTGTGACTCCTATACTGATAGGCCACTATCGGAACAAGTGCCATGGCGGTCCAGCTGAGGAATCTATTCCGCAGTATGGATAGTTAGCTTTACGATCTTTGCTGAACATCAGAGCTCATGTAGATATCTGGATATTTAAAATCCCCAAAAAATGGGGACTGGACGAGGCGGATCTACTATTTCCGATGCCCACTTACTCAAGACAGAGGCGAAATCCAGCAAGCACTAGGCTTGCTAGAAGCGATGGTTGAAAGGACGAAGGGCTAATGGCCTGCCACATGATAAATATATCAACTCATCAATTCATCCGAGTAAGTCCTTTACTCACATACAGTAAAGGCTATCCAAAATGACGACCTACCAGTTCCACGACGTCATCAAATCCGTCACCGACATCGACCGACGCAAATGTCGTCGTGAAGTACCTATGCAAGTCCTGGCACTTGGACTCTGCCGGACAGGAACAGACTGTATGGTGTGCATCTAAGATGGACGATGCGTGTTACCGCTAACGAGAAGTAAAGCATTGAGACAAGCTCTCCGAGCCCTAGGGTACAATGATACCTATCACGGATACGCAGCCGTCCTGGAGAACCCTCGAGACTGTGAGATGTGGCATGCTGCTTTGAGCGCCAAATATGAAGGCAAGGGTCGGCCATTTGGTCGAGAAGAATTTGATCAGATCTTGGGGCATTGTCAGGTATAGACCCCCTTGCAATTGAGTGATTGAGAGAGTTATATACTAAGTCAGATAAACTGACCACTGTTATAGGCCGTATCGGATTTCCCAGCAGCCTGCTTCGCAGACGAATTAATCCAAGCTTATCCAGAAGCTAAAGTAATACTGACAGTCCGAGACGTGGATGATTGGCACAGGTGCGTTCAGTGTCCCCTCTCATCTCAATCATTCAACACACTTTTCTCATAAAAAAGCTACAACAGATCCGTCAGTAAATCATTCACTCCCCTCCTCACACATCCCCTCCTCCCCCTCTCCACCATCCTTGAGAACTTCCTCCTCTCCCGAACGCGTTGGATCCGCCCAACCTGGCAAAAGATCTGGAAGTACTACTTCAATGACAACTTCGACGCCAACGGCCGCAAAGCCTTCGAGGCGCATAACAGCCACGTCAAGGATATCGTGCCGGCTGAGAACCTCCTCGTCTATCATGTCAAGGAGGGGTGGGAGCCGCTGTGCGAGTTTCTGGGAAAGAGTGTTCCCTTGGATGAGAATGGACATGTGGTGCCTTTTCCGAGGGGAAATGATCCGGGGATCTTCCGGAATAGGTTCAGGGATGCTATTTGGTATAACTTCTTGGAGTTGGGGGAGAGGGTGCTTAGGGTTGTTGTGGTTTTGTATTTTGGGTATTTGTGGGTGGGATGGATTTGGGGGTGGATGGTACGGTCATGATATAATACCAAAGATCAGTGCAGTGTGATCTGCTCAAACGCCATTGCATCATTTCTCTAAAACAACAATCGTAGTAAGTAGTGTAGTAGTGAGTAAAAATACAATTTATAATCAAAATGGAAAAACACGCAACCCTCGGCATATGTATACACCATCCACAACCCAGGATGTGATATCAATCAATCAATCAAATATGAACATCTTAGTTCTTCTCAACCTCCTGCTGCTGCTGCTCCGTCCTCTCACGGAACTCACCCTCAGCCAGGACCTCCGAACGCAGACCCTTCTGACCAGGCATGACATGATCGCGAGACAATTCCAACTCACCATGTCTAACCCTCTCAGGCCAGTTCTCCGCAAACCGCGCATCATGCAAATCCCTCCAAAGGATCTTAACCCCCATCTCCTCCAACGCACCAGACGTATCCTTGGTCTCCTGAACCTTATACTCCACAACCTCACTACTCAACGCCTGCTCCAACCCAGCCACTCTAGCCGCCTGCTCATTCGCAACCGCCTCCTCCTTAGCGCGAGCAGCACGTCTCCTCTTCCGCGCAGTAGGAGTCAAATAACCCCTCTTTCCATCCGCAAAGCCATTAGCCACCTCCTCTTCCTGGATCTTTAGCACGGCCGCAATATCCGCCACACTGGTGGCCTTTTGATCCATGACGGCGCGCTTGCGGTGGTGCTTGGGCATGATCCGTCCGATCTTATCCTTGTATTTCTCCAGGAAGTCTTCAGCGCCCTTTGGGTCGCGCGGACGTTTCTGGTCGATCCAGGCGTCCGTGATGGTGATCATTTCTTTGGGTGGGGAGAGTTGTCGCTGCATGCTGAATTCCCGGAGGAGGTGGTATGCTCGTAGCCCGATCTTGCTGTCGTTGAAGTGCACGCTGAAGTAGGGGACCCACATGTCTTTGCGGAGTCGGGCGGGGACGGTCTTTTTGCCGTGGTAGAGGAGTTGTTTCAGGGTGGTGTTGTTCTGGTGGGTGGGGAGGTTAGTGGTGGTTCTTTTTTTCAAAGACTTGGTATGGGGTCGATGGTTTGATAAATGGAATTGATTTAGTGGATGGGAAACTCACCTCCAAATACCGAGTGAGAGAGTACACGACTTGATTCGTGCGAATATTGTGATAGGCAAAGATGTTCTTGCCATGAGTGAGTGCCTTCAAGGCCTTTCGTAACCGAGTTCCCTCCTTGGCCTGATGCGTCTTGAAGGCATTGGAGTTCTGCTCGCGCGGTTTGCCCTGGATAATGCTGTGGTTCTCGACGGGTGGACGGCGCACAATGTTCCACGTTCCGATCTTGGTCGGGTCCAGGATCTTCTGGAAGGGCGTCTTCGTCACCTGTTGTGAGGCCATCGCCGCGGCCGGGTTGGTCACCGTACTCCGCGTGACCGGATTCTTCCTGTTTAGATGGTGATGAGGGCCGGGGAGGATCGTGGGTGGGAATAGAGTGGACGGTTGACTTTCGTCGTTCACTCTATTTTACCGAATTGGGCCCAGATCCGGAGAGATTGGGGGGTAATTGGTGGGTGTGTGGTTGAGGATGAACTGGGTGAAGCTCCGGGAGAGGAGAAGAGGGAATGAGAGAAGGTCGGCGGATCAATTTTTCGACGGAGATCCCGACCGGGCGAGCGATTCCGCCGGCAACCCAACTACTACTACTACTACTAACTTGCTGGCTTCATTCAACCAGCTCTATGTCAACGGTCGACGATCAGCAACGCTAAATTGTGTGAAAACGTTTAGAATTGAGTTTTCTTTCGATTGTATTTGTCGTTGGTGTTTTATCCTTCTGTCATCTGCTTAGGATGACCCGACACATAGGCCCTGCGCAGTGCGACAGCTAAGCTTCCCCTCCGAGTGTCTGTCTGCGATGGCGCTGCCGGCGACCGCCTGGGGATTCGCGGACAACGACGACGACACTGGCAGGCGCCGTGAAAGACCTGGCTTGTTTCTTCCGGTACATTATCATTCTACGGCTCTTCTGTATACTCATTGACGCATCCCGCTGATGGTTTCCGCGCAGAATCGCAAGCTTCGCCATCTGCAGGGCGTGTCTGTCCGGAATCTCGTTGTTAGTCCGCCGAGTCGACCGCGCGGGAAGACCATCGACGATGACAACATCCCCAACTCGCTACATACGCCCTTGAAAGCGCTCGCCGAGGATGCAGCGAAACCCTTACATCAGTCGCGCTCCTTCACCGATCTCAAGTCGACCCCCGCCTCCAGCAGCGCAGAAGACCGCCCCCGGAGAGAACAGCCACCCCCGTTGCGACAATGGCAGAGGAGGAACACGCTACCCTGGAATGGGCCCAATCCGCGCGCGCGTCAGGTGAAGTTGGAGGAGATTACGAGCAGCCGTATGGCCGACACGTGGTTCTCGATTCACTGCGACGGGGTCGACGAGCCGGTTTACGTGAGTGAGGTGGTCGAGCATGCCACCAACCCCAGCTTCCGGTCTTTTGATCTGAATATATGTGGGCCGGCAATCGCTCGTCGCGACCAGGTTACGGTGAAGGTCTGGGCACGTACGGCGGCCATGGAGGAGTACTTGCTGCTGGTGGAATTGCAGCTGTGTCTGCAGTCTTTACAATTCCTGGGGAAGTCACTGGATAACTTCCATCAGCCGCTCCCACCGAACTCGATCCTGTTTCATTTCGCAGATGGCGTCTACACCAATCTAACTGACCTTCCCCCCGTGATCGCTTCTATACCTCCCCGCCACCCCCGATCCGCCGATGGTGCCACGTTACCGACGTCGTCGTACGATGCGCTGATGCGATTGGCCAATTTGGATGAGTGTATCCAGGATGCCCTGACGACCCGAGATAAGCTCGAGGCGCAAATCAGCTCGATATTAGAGAAGAACCAGCGCGCTCTGACTACGACCAGTAATGCGTCGCGGGCCCGGGATAAGCTTGCGCTGGCCAAGCATGCCGTTGCGACGGAGCGGAAGCAGCTTCGCACTTTAACGAAGCGGAAGGAAGAATTGATCGCCAGTCTTCAAGCGAGACGAGAGGCCATGGAGCGTGGACGCCAGACACAAGCTAGGGCGCGCAGTCATCTCCCGGACGCGCAAGAGAAACTGGGCTCGAGCGTGAAGTTGCTGGAACAGAACACGGACGAGGGCCGCGGTCAGATCCGGCGCATGTCGGAGGACCTACTTGCGATTTATCCTATTGAACCCATCCCGGACAAACCGCTGGCTTTCACCATCGCTGGAATGGCCTTGCCCAACTCGAATTTTACGGATGTCGACCGCGATGGGGTTGCGGCGGCGCTGGGTTATACCGCACATCTCGTGTATCTGCTGTCGTTCTATCTGTCCATTCCGCTGCCATACCCGATCAGCCCGTATCTGTCGCACTCGCTGATTCAGGACCCGGTGTCTGCATCGCTGCCGCAGCGAACCTATCCACTCTACCCGGTGAATGTGCAGTACCGGTTTGAGTATGGGGTATTCTTGCTGAATAAGGATATTGAGTTTCTCTTGAACAAGCAAGGGCTGCGCGTGCTCGACATCCGACATACCCTCCCCAACCTGAAGTATCTGCTGTATGTGCTCACGGCGGGCACGACGGACATCCCCGCACGCAAAGCTGGGGGCATCCGGGGCCTTCTGCCTGGGCGATTAACACCGAGTCTATCGCGCCGGGGTAGTGAGGCCAGCAGTACTAATGGCGAGGCAGTGTTCCCTCGCAAAGTGGTGGGCTCAGTGATAAGTGCCAACGGGGAAGGGATAGCGCCCGACAAGGGAAAGCGAGCCATGGCGAGTACTAGTTTGGCCGGTGCAGCGCCATCTGTGGCCTGAACGAGCATCTTGTTTTGAATTTGGTTTTTTTTTTTTTTTTTTTTTTTTTTTTTTCCTTCTCTATGTGTGTATGATTTAGCTTTGGGATCACCCTACACATGACATGATCATGCTTGTTGCGATTGAACGTGGTTTGGGTCTTGCATTTGTAGGCCATGTTGGGAGTTGAGCGTGTACATGTTTTCTTTTTGATTTTCATCCTTCTTTTTCCCTTCTTATTCTTCTTACTTTACTTCCTTTCTTTCTTTTTCTTTTATCCAGCGGTCGAGTGGATTGGGCTGTCCTTCCACTCACCCGCTTATCGGCTTTAATTTATTTGACCGTCGGAGGCGCGCTCAGGCTGTCCGTGTACATAGTGATGATATCTAAACCTACTACACAAGACTCGAATGACAATTTAATTGCAGCGATGTTTATAAGGGTAGGGTATTTTATCTTCGTATCTTCACTATTCAGACCTATCTGGAGAGAAAGTTACTTAGGATATCGATAGCAATACTATCTTCTCTGAGGAGAACCGAGGAAGAATGGAAGAATGGAAGATGCCTGGAAGGGGGAATGGCGGAGAAAGCGACCGGAGCGACCGGGAAAGACCAGGCAAATCTACTCGATTCATCTTAGACCCAGAGTCTATTGCCATTCGCTTTGATAACAGGAACTGGGAGTGGATGCAAGGGCATGGGGGGGGGGGAATGTTTCCCCCCAGGAAAAGAGAGAGAGAGAGAGAGAAATTCCTGCGAGAAATCCAACTCAGCAGCCCTGAATGAATGAATGAAGAAAGGAAGGAATGAATTTGGTTTGGGAAATTCCCTACCCCGCATTTTGCATTGGCAGTACACCTGACTGACACACAGAAATGAAGCAGAAAGTGAAAGAGTGAACAATTCCCTGGTGTTATTGTTGTGGTGGTGATGGTGGTAGTTGTTTTTTATTTTATTTTATTTTTTATTATCAATTATTCCCACCCTCCATCATCATCAACCACCACCTGCCACGGATTCACTACTTCCTTTCCCCGTCTTTTACCTCCTCCTCCTCACCACCACCACCATCATCTTCCCACCCCCCCCCCTAAAAGTTGCTTGCTACTTTGCTGCCTGGTTATCCGCGGAGAACTTCCGGGCCGGGACGAAACCAGGACCAGCGCCGTTTAGAATCTGGAACTCAGCGACTGGATCTTCGCCCACAAAAAAGCCGTTTCCCCCCACCGCTTTTTGTCGCTTTGCATCGGCAATCCCCTCTGGCCTGAATATCCACTCTCCATCAAACCATGGCGGCGCCTGCGAGTAACGGCCAGCACCACCACGACGCCGCTGCTTCAGCCTCTCAGTCCCTCTATTCCCACGACCCCGGAGCTCCGAAATCGCCCTCCCCCCAGCTCCAGCAGCAGCAGCTCCAGGCCCAACAGCCCCAGCATCGGCGTGGTTACCAGGCCTGCGACCCTTGCCGGAAGCGCAAAGTCAAGTGTGACCTTGGCAGTAAGTTGCCCTCATTTCTTCCCCCCCCCGCTTCAAGGTCCCTGATTAATTAACCTTCCCCCCCCTCCCTTCTCCTCTCCCCGGTTACTTTTCCCTTGATGCTTATTCGTCCCCCCCGCAGGTGTCGATAATCCCCGTCCCCCGCCCTGCGTACGATGTCGCCGCGAAAGCAAGCGCTGCGAGTTCTCCGCTACTCGGCGGAAGCGCAAGCCCTCCGAAGTGGAGGAGCCCACCGAGGCCGTCCTGCGACGCGATAAGCGGATGATGGTGGGCGAGGTCATCTCGAATAGCGGATCCGTCAGTGATGGAGGCTCATCCTATGCGCCCGAGCGCACCTCTTCCTTCGATAACGGTGCTAGTCTCTCCCGACCAAAATGGACCGAGGAGTCTCCGGCCACGAACAATACGCAGCAGCTCCCGTCGTCTTCGACGCCCAGTCAGCGCTTTCCTTCTAATCCGTCGCCGTCCGGAAATGCGCCGTTCTCCGAACCAAGAAGCACGCGGCTGCCCATGTACTCGGCTGCGGAGCGGAGTCATGCGGCGAGCTTCAGCCTCGAGGGTGGCCAGCCCATGATGAACCGGACGGCCGTTGAGTTGTTGTCGCCGGCCATCAGTAACAGTCATGATGCACTGCACCTGTTATCAGAAGCGGCTGGTCGGACGGAAGATCTCAACCGCCAGAGCCTGGAGAACCGGTATGCTGCGCGCCAGTCGGTTTCATCATTCAATTCGCCCATGTCTCCGCTCACGCAGGCTGGTACGCCCCGGAGTGGAGGCGGGTCGTTCTCTCGACCACCCCGCTCCGGAACAGTGCCTGGCGGTACGTACTATGCTGCGGGCGCATCAGGGTCCGCTGATGCGCGACTTCCCGATGGTCGTGGACCAGCGGATGCTGCAGAAACGGCACAGGACCCTGGGTTCGTGGATGCGGTTAAGGCTTGGTCACGACTACGGTTTGTCCGTGCAGGGTGGTTGTCTGTGGAAGAGTCGATGGCCTATGTAGCATATTATTACGAGCATCTCGCCCCGCTTAGTCCCATTGTCATTCCGGACTTTTCGCATCCGTCCACTCATCGGACGTTGCTTACAGACGAGCCAGTGCTCGCAGTAACTATTCTTACGACAGCGTCGCGGCATATGAAGCCCAAGGGCGATGGGGCTTACACGCGTGCTTTCTACATCCATGACCGGCTCTGGTCGTACCTCCGCGGCATGATTGAGCGTTTGTTCTGGGGCCAGGAAAAGTTCGGTGGAAACGGCGTGGGGATTAGTGGGCCCCGTTCGTTCGATCTCGCGCCGACTTCGTCAAAGATAAGCCACAAGGGCAACCTGAGATCACTGGGCACCATCGAGGCGCTGCTGATTCTGACGGATTGGCATCCGCGGAACCTTCACTTTCCGCCCGGTGACGACGAAAATGCCTTGCTGGATCTGGACGCGCAAACGCAAAGTCGGTACGAAAAGGAACTCGAAACAGAGGTTGACAATACGGCCAACCGGGTTCCGAACAGTGCTGCTGAAGGGAGGCTGGCCTTCCAGAAGTGGCTGGAGCCCGCATGGCGGTCGGACCGGATGTCGTGGATGTTGCTGAGTACCGCACAAGCGTTGGCGTTTGAACTGGGAGTGTTCGACCAGAAGAGCGATGCCAAAGCTGTGGGCGAATCCCCATCCGAGCAGACGCGGAAACGTCGACTCCGGCGTCTGATTTTGGTGTACATCACCCAGAGCAGTGGTCGCTTGGGTATCCCGTCCATGCTGCCGTTGCCTCAGTGGACCAACGACATTCAGCCTACGTCAGCCAGCGCTGCCAATGGGGCAGATACCATTGTTGACCGGATGCACGATTGCTGGATTGGAATTTCCAAGATCATGTACCAGAGCAATCAACTCTTATTTGCGTCGAGCGAGCAGACGTCAGAGCTCATTCGCAGCGGTCGTTACCGAGACCAGATCGACCGCTTCCAGCCATTCTTGCGCGAGTGGCGACATAACATTGACACGATAGATTGTAAGTGCTCTTTACCTCGTGGGTTGGACGCTAGCCGGTTGCTAATAGATGTACGCAGTGGCCCCCTCAATGCGGTGTATCTTGATGATTGAATATGAATATACCCGTATGTAGCTGATCCATGTGTTTACGGCGTCCGACTTGCTGACTTTCTCAGGACTCTATGTCAACTCTTTGGCTTTGCAGGCGGTGGTGGATCGCTGGACGACAATGTCGAATGAGGCGGCTCAGGCCCAGAATGCGCGCCCGAATTCTGGTCCATCCTCGGGCACCGGTTGGTTCCATGTGCTCATGGAGTTATATCGTGTCAACGAGCAGTACATCCAGGAAGTGGTCGATGCCTCCCGCAAGATCCTGCAGACCGTACTCGAAATCCTCGTCCCGCGCGATCACCTCAAGCATGCCCCTGTCCGGACGTGCTTTCGTATCCTTTCCGGAATGATTTTCATCTTAAAGGTGAACCTCTTCGATTCCTCGATAACCTTGTGGATCCGCTGACGCTTTTCCAGACTTTCACGCTTGGTGCCAAAGAAGATGATGTGCGTGTGTCGCTGGACCTCCAGGATCGCACCATCGAAGCCTTGAAGACCTGTGTAGTTGACGATGTCCACCTAAATCACGCGATTGCGCGATTGCTGGAGTTGCTCACCACCAGCATTCGCACGCGTTTCCTGCGTTTCGCGCCCTTGGACCGCAGTGGCGATGGTGAACAAGAACGCCCATCAGCGCCAGTCTCACGGCATCAGTCGCCGCGGCCGCGTGAAGGGCCACAGAACCGTCGGGAGGGGTCGGCGCATGCCTGGACGCCAGCGCAGAGTGCGACACAAAATCTGGGATATGTCGATAGCAATAGCCAGACGGGGACCAGCATGGCCTCTGTCCATGATCCGCTGGCCGGCATCCCTGCCCAGCCGATCAATTCGTCCAACATCAATGTCTCGTTCATGCCCCCTCCACCATCGGTGTACTACAACTACTATGACCCCAGCGCAACTCCGCCGGCGGGCGAGCTGGATGGGTCTAATGTTCCGTCTCAGGCGATGCACGACAATCCGAGCACGTCCGGCGGATTGCCCGACTGGTTTGCGCTGCCACTCGACCAGTTTTTTAACAGTTCGACGGCTGTGGTGGACCAGGGTCTGGGAGGCACGGGCCCCATGGTGGGCGAATTCGACATGCTGGAGGTGCTTCTGAACGAACAGTATGACGGTCATGAGGGGATTGAGTCGGCTGGCGGAGGGAACCTTCCGTCCCAGTTTTTGCAATCGTGATCACCGATGGTCTCATGAATGTACGAATTCACGCGTAGTATTTTTTTTTTTCCTTTTCTTAGATTCTTGCTAGTTCCTTTCTGTACACTCCGGCTCTTGGCTTGTGATTTTGATTGTTAGACATGTATATCCCCGCGGATACCGCCGGAGTGCGCCATTTCTGGTTACATTCTCTTTCCCTTTCTGTCTCCATCGTGAGGAGGAACGCAGGATGAAGACACGGCTTCTCCATCGTGGCCCACCAACCAACAATGTCCTTGGACGCCCAACCCTCCATCTGCAAATTATTGGCCCAATGCAAAGATCCCGTCGAGCTCAAATGGGTCGGCCAACCCCGAGCCGTCAGGGGCAGCAGCAGCGACGAGCTAAATTAGACCACTGATAAGACGCGATAGCCAAAGTCTGACTGTCACATTGTGCCAGCAGATAAGTTGAATCGTGTGACTGGATGTTGGCTAACGCATGGCGTCTCCGGAGTCCCGACGGACCCTGAGCGATCGGCGGTGGAGCGCAATCTATGCCCATCCGCGCCTAAGATATCTATCCTTCAGCAATTTAGCCTAGCCCTGCAGACCTGTTGCACCAGTGCTATCGTGATCGGCCCCCACGGTCGAATGAGCTCTTGTCTCTATCCGTCAGACCCTGCCAGTTAATCTGCTATCTACTCCGCGGTAACATCGTGCCTGTCTCCACTAAGGCAGGGTCCAGGGCTGCATGTCTTACTTTGCACCGAGTCGGCCTCCGGTTGGCTCTGTCTTGGCAATTGCGAATATCCTCACGGGCGACGGACGACACGGATTTGGACGGACATGCGGGGATCTTCGTCGGCTTATTCCTGGAAGGGACATTATCTCCTTCCATCATCGCGACTGCCATGGCGGGGACTGAGACATTTTGCTCTGAAGAGCATGGTCGACTTGGATGATGGATGAGTTGATCGAGGTCAATGGGGAGAGTTTGCAAGTATAAGAAGAGACTGCTCGACCAGCAAAATGTCTCTACTTGTTCATCAACCAAGAGTCTAAGGCTTCTTTGTCTGGTTCTATCTCTTCTCCGAACTCTCTTGCTTGACATTCTCGTGGTCAAAATGGTCGTCTTCAGCAAAACCGCTGCCCTCGTTCTGGGTCTGTCCACCGCCGTCTCTGCGGCACCGGCTCCCACTCGCAAGGGCTTCACCATCAACCAGATTGCCCGGCCTGCCAACAAGACCCGCACCGTCAACTTGCCAGGTTTGTATGCCCGTTCCCTGGCCAAGTTTGGCGGTACGGTGCCCCAGAGCGTGAAGGAGGCTGCCAGCAAGGGTAGTGCCGTGACCACGCCCCAGAACAATGACGAGGAATACTTGACTCCTGTCACTGTCGGAAAGTCCACCCTTCATCTGGACTTTGACACCGGATCTGCAGATCTGTGAGCTTCCCTGCTAATGTGTCCTCACGAACTGTCACTAACCTGAACCAGTTGGGTCTTCTCGGACGAACTCCCTTCCTCGGAGCAGACCGGTCACGATCTGTACACGCCTAGCTCCAGCGCGACCAAGTTGAGCGGCTACTCTTGGGACATCTCCTACGGTGACGGCAGCTCGGCCAGCGGAGACGTCTACCGGGATACTGTCACTGTTGGCGGTGTCACCACCAACAAGCAGGCCGTTGAAGCCGCCAGCAAGATCAGCTCCGAGTTCGTTCAGGACACGGCCAATGATGGTCTTCTGGGACTGGCCTTCAGCTCCATCAACACAGGTGAGTAAAGCCTACATCAGCTGGGGTTGACCTACCTGCTAACCGACATACAGTCCAGCCCAAGGCGCAGACAACCTTCTTCGACACCGTCAAGTCTCAGTTGGACTCTCCTCTCTTCGCCGTGCAGCTGAAGCACGACGCCCCTGGTGTCTACGACTTTGGCTACATCGATGACTCCAAGTACACCGGTTCCATCACCTACACGGATGCCGATAGCTCCCAGGGCTACTGGGGCTTCAGCACCGACGGCTACAGCATCGGCGACGGCAGCTCCAGCTCCAGCGGCTTCAGTGCCATTGCTGGTAAGAGCCCTTTCTAGATTTTCTTGCTTTCTCTTTACTGATTAGTGTATAGACACCGGTACCACCCTCATCCTCCTCGACGATGAGATCGTCTCCGCCTACTACGAGCAGGTTTCCGGCGCCCAGGAGAGCTATGAAGCTGGTGGCTACGTTTTCTCTTGCTCTACCGACCTTCCTGACTTCACTGTCGTGATCGGCGACTACAAGGCCGTCGTTCCTGGCAAGTACATCAACTACGCTCCCGTTTCGACCGGCAGCTCCACCTGCTACGGCGGTATCCAGAGCAACAGCGGTCTGGGACTGTCCATCCTGGGTGATGTGTTCCTGAAGAGCCAGTACGTGGTCTTCAACTCTGAGGGTCCTAAGCTCGGCTTCGCTGCTCAGGCTTAGATCAACACTAAAAAAAAGTGGGGTATTCGATCTGCTGATCGATCTCTCGTCGATCGGATACATGTGGACATATAGCAGATGATGGTGATGATGTTGATATTGATCTTGATGATGAACCGTACATATTTGATGAAGCTTGATACATATGAAATGTGAATGTATCTACGTGATGAATATATACTTCCAGCACATGGCTCGCTGTAAGCGCAAGATGAACAAATCCCCTTATTAGTGAAAATCCCCACCGATCTGAAAGGACAAAACCATTAGCATTAGCAGAATGACGAGTATCAGGTATAAATAGTCATCCAACTCTAGCAAACATAAATAGTAACTATATAACCCTATACCTCAAGCAATATATCGAGAATGATCTACTAAGCTATCAGTAGAATCAGCAATGCACTTTATCAATTTGCCACCCGCATAATAATCACAAATAAATAACTTCCCTCTCCCATTACTATCTACTACTACTTCCTAATAATTGCATCAGTATATACCCTCTTCCACTTCATCATTTCAGTAATGGAGAGGAAAGTAGAATAATAGTAAATAGTGCGTAGTAGAATTTGCTGTTGTATAGATACTTATATATTTAGTACATCATCATTTGAAGGTGGCAACATGCTATCCATTATACGAGTCTATATATGATATATATATACTTCAATCAATGTTGTTACCCAAAAATATGTTCAGAATTACGAATTAACCAATGCATGCAGTGAATACAGGGTAATGACAACTAAATCCCCCTCTATATTATTTAGTGATTTCCACTTACTGCTGGAGTATAAGTTGAACAAAATTTAAGAGAGGAGGTTATCGTTGCTCATATTGCTATGGTATGTTATAATATCTACTAACCGAGCATCAGCTCAAGTTATTGCTCATCCTAACCTCACGGTTAGAAGGGCATGCATGCATGCTATATATAAATCCCAGTAGGAAACTCCGACAAATGTCGCAAGTCGCCCAATTAAATCCGAATATTGTTCATGAAAAAGGAAGAATCGCGATGATTCCCAGGGGGTATTGTATTTATCGACACCGTTACGCCAAATTCATAACTCCTGTTTGTCCAGTCCCCAGATCTCCCAATGCTGCAGCACTTCCCAGCCAACGCGTCGGACACGCCGTCGCCAGTAGCGACCGTCGCGATGAACGACTTGCGGAAGGCACGGGTTCATGCCTGGGTCGGGTGCTTGCTCGTCTGCCGGCTGGTTGGCTTCTCCTGGTTCTGTGGTGGGGGTGTCTTCTTCTCGTGTCCGTTTGCCTAGTACTGAAGGTGGGACATGTCCGTTTCGCTGCGAGGGCACCATTGCGTTATGGCCGTTGGCTGTTGGGGAGGGTCTCTCGGCTGGTGGGCTCTTGTCGTAGCCTACGTTGGCTTCTGCGCTGGTGGCGCGTGAGCCCGTGGGTGTCTGTAGCTGGACGTGTCCGTGGTTTTCGGCCTGCTCGGCTGGCACGGTGTAGTAGTCTCCTAGTTGGAAGCCCTTGCGGCCCAGTCCAATGACCTTCAGCCGGTGGAAGATTTGCTGGTCTGCAAGAGATTCGCTAAGCATTGCGATCAAGGTGTCGTCGTCGGCTTCCACAATGTCGGAGAGCGTCCGGGCGGCGGTGAGCGCATTGGCAGACGGAGAGAAGTATTTGAAGGTCTTAGGGACCGGCCCAGTACGAGCCGTCTCGGACGATGAGGTGCAGGTGGGAATGAGGAGACGCAACGCCTTTAGATTTCGGAGGAATGGAAGAAGAAGCCCCAATGCTTCCAGGCCGGAGAATTCTGTGGCGAAGCCAAGCTGCTCCAATTGCGGACTGGCGTGGACAAGGCGCGCGACCGTGGGTGCAGATAGGGGCCAGCGAGCGGGGAGTAGTAAATGTCGTAAGGTGGCTGCATGATTCAGAGTGATGTTGTTTAGGTATACGTCCCGGACGCTTGTTTGCAAACCGGGGGAGTTAGTTGCAGCGGCAGAGCAACTGGTGGAAGTACCATTAGTAGCGGGTTGAGAGGTGTCAGACGAAGGGGGAGAGAGTGCGGCAGCAGAAGTCAGAGGTCGAGGGGAGTTGATATCATCGTTGGGATTATGAGTGGCGTTGACGAAGTATAACCGTTCCAGACCGGTAAATTGGTTTAGGAATTGCGCATGTCTCTTGCTCACGGCATCCTGCCGAATCGATTTAATACGAATGGGATGAGCCGGCATTGTGGGCCAGGTGCTATCCACGAAAGTGTTCATCGAAAGATCCGCGCCACCGTGCTGGAGGATGGTCACGTCTTCTATAGTGGTACTATTCACTGCGAGACCGAAATCCTCCGTGTGCAAAGCGTACAGGTTCTGTAGGCCAATCTTCTTGATTGAAAGGGGTTGTTTCGCGGCGATGCATTTGCGGAAGTAATCGTGAACCATGACACTAGGCTCCTGCGCATTGCGCATGCGGGGAGACCAATGCATGTTGAGCTCGCGTAGCTTGCGACACTTGAACACCAGAGTGGAGATGTCATCCGGATAGCAAAGCGGATCAATGTCGGTAACCTTTAGATACCGAAGATGTGGCATGGGTGGAATCACGATGGTTGGGCGGGGATGTCGACTCGAAGGAAAGCGAATAGTCAAGGCCGTCAGCTTAGGCAGCTGCGCCAGCCCAAGATAGACAGTTTCCAGCATTTTGGTATTGAGTTCCCAGCTAAAGCTTTCCAGTTCCGTCATCCGATCGACCGCCGCACGCACCGCAATGTTCAGCATCATCGACGAGTCCGGCACGCGACCCACGCGCGCATGTTCCTCGAGCTCGAGCTCCCGCCAGTTGCCTCGAAGCGTAAGCGACCGAACGAGCGTAGCATAGGGACGGGTGATGATGGCGTTGAGACCCATGGAAAAAGGGCTGGCGCTACCCATACCCTCGGGTTCATCGTCGCGATATCGGATTTTGTCATAGGAGGTCAGGGTGATGTGTTTGTAGAGCTGGGGGAGAGCCATGTAGTTGAGAACGCGGCATGCTCGACAGAGACGGGCGAGATCGCCGGGATCATCTACCTGCAAGAGAGCACGAGGTGGTTAGTGGGTTGCACAAGCTCCATCCATGAGAGCAGTAGCTAGACGAACGTAAGAGACGATGACCGCGATTAAGTTGAGTGGTAGGATCATTAGCGGAGCGCCCTGGGGGCGATCGGTGGTGACGCTGGCTTCAAACATGTTCCGGTTGACAGCCGCCATGATGCGACGCCCAGGGGCGATAGGGTCGCAGCATGGACTGGGGAAGAGACAAGGGGGGATGGAGATGAGCCAGGCGAGACATCTATCAGAGGGACAGAGGCTCTCCGACTGGGGCGGGATGAAGTCGAAGTAACTTTCCGATTAGGATTATCGCGGGATGGCAGATGGCGGAAACTCTTCGATGTTCCACTGCTGAGTCAGGATCCCGTCTCCTCTTTTTTCTTAAAGGTCATTAAAGTTAATTAGGACCTCAAGTGAATTTAATTCCTTCTCCCTCTTCTTCATCTGCACAACTGGTTCAAATTGAAATAGAGGAAATATCCCTGCCAGTTTGACAGATGTGAGGTGGGCGATCACACGTGGTGAGAAGCAAGGAGGATAAGTAATTGAGTTGGCACATTGACTCCCCTCCACCTGATAGGAACTATACTATGGAGACAGCATGTTACAACATCCAGGTTACTACAAGAGCATATGCTGTGCTCGGAATTTCCCTCTGATTGTATCCTCCAGTCTGGGGCTCAATTGTGAAACAATCGGATCCCTGCTCTATTGTCCTGCTGCCGGTCATATCAAGGTTTGAAATGACTTGCATTTTCCAAGCCTCGCTTCTAGAAAGATGACAACGGCGAACCCATTTGTCAGATTCGGGGGATATATTGACTTTGTGCAAAGGTAGATCGTATTGGTACCAGTAAGTACCGCCTAACTAGTACTGATATTTTCATGAGAAATGCATTGATGCCAACGAAAGGGAGAAGTACCAAGCAGGCCACTCATACTACATGCTGTTAATAGTAAATCAGCTTAACAATTACAACATATCAACCTAACACCCAGCTCCCCAACTAACCCAGCTTATTCCACTCCCCAATCGTAAACTGCGAATTACACATATTCGTCAATTCCCAAGTCTCCGCCCCCAGCACAACCTTACTCCCCTCATCCTCCCACTCCCCAACAGCGCCCGCCACAAAAAGCGCTGCCATAAAATGATCATCCGTAGCATGCGCATCCCTATACTCAGGATGTTTCATCAACCTCGTCATCGCACGCCTCATCTTCGGCCCACCAGAACACTTAACCATAACATCCTCGACCGCCTGACGAAACTCCAACGCCCAGTCCTCCGGCGGCGTCTCCATCGCAAAGGTATCACGGAAGCGCAGCATCGGCGCCCACCGATTCCGGTAGAGATTGTGAACAGCACCACCAGTGCCAATGATGAGGTAGTTCTCGCGACGGAGATGGCGCAGCGTGGAGCCGACTTTCATGTGGTAGTGGGGGTCGTAGCGGGCGTTGGAGGAGATGAGGGTGGTGGGTGGACAGGCGGCAGGGAACATGCGGATGAGGATGAGGTAGACATCGTGGATCCATTCGAAGGTGTCGTTGCCGGAGGCTTTGAAGCCGGCTTGGTTGAGGAGGGAGATGCATCGGTGGGAGGTGGGTAGGTCCGGGTTGAGTTTGTAGTCGACGTATTTGGAAGGGTGGACGTAGGCGACGGGGCTTTTGCCTGGATTAGGGTTCGTGGAGATTTCGATGCCGTCGCCGTGGCAGGCCCAGTGGGCGCCCTGGTGTTGAGTTTAGTGGTGATACTAGATGGAGATAGGGAAGAAGGGGCGATAATGTACCATGATGACCACGCCTTTGATGCCTTGTGCTAGGGCTTCGTCGCCGCATTTCTTCCAGTAGTCGGCTGAAGTGGACTCTTCACCGAGCATCATGGTCGAGCCATGAGAGAAGAAGTGGACGGGTGTTAGTCCTATACCTCGTAGTTACTTAGTATGCGCTCCATAGATCCACTATGGGAGTACGTACCCATGTTGGTGTGTTCTTAGTGTGCTATCTAGTTAGTGTTGAATGACAATGCTAAATATTCGGCATATACTAATGCATCCTATAATAACGTCGATTAAGTCTGCATGCTGATGCTAGTCTGGTTGGATGCAAACGCTGGCACTTATACAAAGCCTCATGTCGGGACCATCGGGTCGGCGGACCACAAACCGAGAGGTCCATCCGAACAGCGCAACTCCGGCCCCCGAAAGCATTTCCGGGGTTAAGGTGGTCCCCACAACTGGGGAAGAAATATACTTTGATCATCTCGTAACGTGTGGGGTTGCTGAACCTGCCGGGGTTGCCGGCATTCTCGACTCGGTGGCCACTGGGATGTTCATCACAGCTTACTCTTTTACTATGCCCATACTTAAGACAGCAATATGTCGCATTAATATGCCATAACAACATGTATAAGAAGGAAAGATCAGTGATATATGCATCCCAAGGGTATCTTTGTACATCAACAATTGTGCAGTCGCCTGAGACATGGAGGGCTCCAACCAACCCAGACCAGCCTATGCATACACCCGTGCCCAGCCCAGCCCAGCCCAAGCCCCTGATTAAACCGAACATTGAAGAAAGCAAGTAAAGCAAGTTTTTGACCCAGAAGAAACAGTGTCAGAAAAGAAAACTCCAGTAGTAGACCATCCGGCAGCACCCAAGATCTCCAATACTCCCCGCTAAAAAACCAGACATCAGCGGCAGAAAATGCGAAACAGAAGCGAAATGGAGTGTTTTGAGCCAGGAAGACGCAGGCAATCACACGTTACGCGTGAACGTTACTGCTGGCCATGTGGCCCTCGTGATTCTTCAGGAGCCTCATCTGGAAGAGGTTGGGTTGGTGATATAGGTGCTCCTTCCGTCGGGTCGAGTTCCTGCTCGGATTGTTGGCGCACAGCCGGCCCCCGAGTAGGCTCGCTGACCGAGCCATCGGCGTCCAGCGCCGGCTGAGATTCAGAGCCATGCTCAACAGGTTCCACAAGCGCTGCAGCTTCAGGGTCATATCGCAGCTCATAATTGCCATGACTGAACCCTTGTCCATCGGCTGCGCTCCATGGAGCGGCGGTTCGCGTTTGCGGCTGAATCACCCTCACAGGCAGGTCATCACGGCCCGGCGGAACACGCTGATTCGAAGTTGTTGTTCGTGAACTAGGCTCGTGATATTGTTGCGGCGACCAGGTCTGTTGACCACGGCGTCTAGCCGGAATAACCGTGACTGGCAAGGGAGAGTCGGAGCCTTGTCGTCCAGAACCAGGTCGCAATCGTCGATGGAAGCCAAACCGAAAATCATGCCTGGGATGTAAGCTGTGCTCATCGTCGCTGTCATCCAAGGAATGATGCTGCGGTTCCACTTGAGCACCTGCGGGATTCCCCTCCTCCTCGGCCTGTGCAGAAGCGACTTCTCTTGGTAAAGATGCCCGCCTTCGCTTGAAAGGATTGAGCAGCGCTCGCCACCTTTTATCCACGTGCACAATTTGAGGGGATTGCTCCCGGGTCTGTTGTTGTGCCAGCGCATCTTGCGCCAGGCCGGCTTGCTGACCGTCGGTGGTCATCTCCTTCGCGGCCACCGCTTCGTCTATGTCTTCATCCTCTTCCTCCATGTGAGGCATGGCCACCGGCGGAGTGGGGCTAGAAACCGGATGATAATGTATGTTGTACACCGTGCTGGCCGCGCTGGTTGTGTCAGCGCGACTGACAGGCGTTATAGCTGCTGGGGGAGGAGTTGGTCGGGGCGCCATGCGCCGGCGCCGAGGGTCCATAGGAATGTTGTGTTGTTGGTTCTCCAGGTTCGACTGCCAATTACGACCAACCCTCGTACGCAAAGGTCGATGAGCCAATCCCATCATGCCTCCCCAGCCTGAAGATGTTCCACCGCCTCCGCCTCGATCATGGCCGTCAGGGTTGTAGCGCGGCCAATCGACCTCTTCCGAAGGGGTCACTTCCAACATCTCGTCTCCATCGAATATTTCGCGTCCAAGTATTCCATCCTTCCTCTCATCGCGTTCCAATGCCTCAATCCGCTCCACCCATTCCCAGACCACGACACTCGCGGCAGCCGAACCAACCCATCTAACATAAGTACCCCATCCGGCAATTTTCGGTTTTGCGATATCCAGAACAAAAAACACAACGGGTATAAGAATCGCACATAACGAGAGCAAGGCCACCAGACAGATATTCCTCATTTTTGGATGGAAGAAGGCGAATCGATGTTTCGAAAGCGAGTAAAAGATGACCCAAGCGGCGTACAAAAGGTTGAGAGCAAGCTCGAACAGATAGCTGAGAGCGGGGATCGCGTCCTCGTATAGCCGCGGATGAACGGTGTCGGTCTTAACCAAGAATTTGTCGAGGATACTAAATGTGGTATCAAACACAATTAACGCGAACCCTGCCCACTTGATCATGATTTTCTCCTTATGTCGAGGAAACAGCCGAATCAAGGTCTGAATCTGGGCCAGCCACAGAAAGGTGCTGGAAATGATTCTGACCACCCGGATCTCCATACCGTCGATGACCTCGTCCGCCAGCGCTTCGGCATCGGAGTACCCATAATAATATTGCTGTTCAGCCACACGAAAGGAGTCGACAGTCGCGATGGTGAGTGATACCGCGACTAACAAGGCCGCGACCTTTTGCAGCCACGGCCGACCACCCACGCCAACCACCGACGAATTACCACTATACGAACCGCTAATCATACCATGACGCCCGAGAAAGTTTGCACCGCCACCAGGACCCCCAACATAAAACGTCCGCGGCGTGATAAGAAGTATTATAACGAGAAGATAGCTGACAACGGTCGTACAGCCCATGGCATACAACGCCGGGGTAACGGAGGAATAGAAAGGATCGGTGACATCGAGCGCGGCGACCGCATGGGCCGTGGCAGTTGGCGTGCCCGTGCCGGTACAGATGGGATCGTAGATGGCATTTTCGGTCAAGGCGATAGAGTAGGAGCGATTCAAATAGACGTAACCTGCAAAGCAGCCGCCGAAGCGCCGCGTCAGTGTAACCGGACGGAAGTGAGTTTGTTTGACGGGCCGCATTCAGGCCCCGTCACAAATCCACGTACCGGAGCTGGGTAATAGAAACGGCGTGCAGTCCGCTTCATAAGTCCTGGTGGTCGTTGTCGTTGGTTGAGCCCATATTTGGCGAGGTGTTAGATGAGCGGGTTCCCCCATGGTCGGCGGGGACGATTGATTTCTCCTCGGAGCAGCCCTCAGACCCCTACGAGATGAGTCGTAATGGCTATCATCAATGCCCTTGTCAGAGTGGACCCGTCACATGTGGCCTTTTCAAGCAACCATCATTCCGGCGGGGAAGGGTGGTGCTGGTAGAAGAAGACGGGCGGGACAAGCAACGAAGGGCGCGAGAGTCGAGGCGAGAGCGAGTTGCTTTAACCGATGTTGGACGGGCGGAGGAAGTCGGGGGAAGCTGGGATGAATGGGAAAAGGGGGGGCGGGGAGACAGGTTTCGAGAGGATCCGCGTCGGGGTTTGGTGATCGGACAGAAATCTGGGAGGGATTTGGGGGGGAGATGAGGGAGCGAACAACAACGGAGCGTAGGGGAAGCGGTGCTGCGAAAGAGCTGAGGTGGTAAGGGTGGTACACGGGATGATACGTCGTGGAGAGTAGCAGGCGAGGGGGAGGAGGATTTGGCAGCGCAATAGAAAGATCCGCCACCCGCGGTCCAGATTGCCGTCGCCAGTTCGGCTCTTCTTGTACACCGCTTGCCAAATCTCCACCTCAACAACTACTTAACTATACTTTTTCCTTTCTACTGTACAGCTATCCTGTTCGAGATTCTTGCTAGAGTTTCTGCAATGCAACAAATGACAATTGTCTTTGATGGTGTTCATGTATGTACAGGTTGGCTAGACCCCCAATTGTAGGTCCACACCAGCAATCATGACAAAAAATCAACCCGCGATGGGAACCCAAGCATAAGACGAAGGCCACGAGGGAGAGTGTTTTGACTGACGGTCGATCACATGGAGACCTCAGCCTCCCAACAAAACAAGCATGGTAGTACAGGTGGATGAGAGAGGACCGGATTTATCCAGATCCCATGCACTGCGTCCCCTATTCAGACACCACTTCCGTCGTACAAATATCCCCATTACTCCACCCCCCTTTATAATTCAAGCAGCGATCAGGGTCTCACACCCCCACATTCTTCCCCCGGGAAAGCTCCTGCAGCCTTCCCATCATCTCGGAGGTGGCCCGTACGACATCTGCGTCGGAGGCAAGTATGGTGATACCAATGCTGCCCCCGTGGCACTGGCATATCTCCCGCGTTCTTCTTCCCGTTTCTTGACCTCGACCTCGTTTTGAATGAGCGTACAGCATGTGCAGCACGTTGCTCGAACGCAGTCGGAGACAATATCCCCTTCAATCTTATAGGCTTTTCGCGTTCGACGGCGCTGGTACGCCGCCAAAAGACCTGCGACAGCTTGTTAGCATACTTTGCCGGTGCTGAAGACTGACATGAAATATGCGCACTTACATTGACAACCGCAGAGCAAAGCCATAACAGTGCAGGAGCTATTGCACGTTTCATACCCGAGCATATTTGTTGGGTCTTCATTTCTTGACTTCATAGAAAGTCGATATTGCGTCTTCCCGAAAAGGACGCATGGACAGAGTAGCCCGAGACAGCATGACCCAACATCATAGCATCCGCACATGCTAGTGCGCCACGATCCGCCTTTTATCTCAAGATCTGGGTGAGTTATTTGACCTGGACGATGATATGCCATGAGATCAAATCCTACAGGTGTTGTTGGCGCCCCGTGGGCGACTGGAGGGGGAAACTGAGGTAATTGGGGCGAATGTAAAGGATTCGTGTCTGGTACAACAGCCATAGGCTCTTTTTGCGGTAACGGCTCTGCCATTTCCAGGTCCCTTTTGACTGGGAGAGGGCCTGGGGATTGTGGAGGCTGTGCGTATGAGTATTCGGGCACTTTAGGATTCTGCTGGACTTGCTGGATTTCGTCCGCGTACGGCGCATAATTGGCTGGATGTTGCTCGAGATTCGGCCCGCATGGGTAGCCTTGAACGGCCATATCTTGCTGGTACTGTTGCGACTTTTCGTTTAACGGCGGTTGAAAGTGCTCCATGACAGTCTGTGGTTCTGCTGACTGGGCTGCCGCCGGAGGTGTGATCTCATCTCTCAGTCGGCTCCCTGGAGCGTGCATTTCCATTGGAGTTTCCATATAAGAGTATCTTGGATTGGGGCCCAGGTTGGCCGTATTAAGCTGCAGTTGTCTGTTCATGTTGGCGACCGCTTCTGATCCCAGATCGCAAACTCGTTGACCCGTCTACAGCTTCAGACACTATATTCCCAGTGCACAGAGCTTTCCGGCTCTTTGACTCCCCCAAGAAAAAAGGGCTATCGCAGGGTGAACGGTAATTTCAGATCGCTCAAATGCGGTCGTTCCGTAGGGATCTACATGTACCGGCGAGGCGCAAACCCTCCGCTCGTAACCCGGAGGAGAGAAGCATCAATAAGCAGCACAGCACAGTGAGTGTGCGAAGATGAAGTTCTTCAACATTCAAGTAGTAATAACCAAGTCACCAAATCCAGAACCAAAGAAGAACGAAAAGGAAAGCGAAACAGTAAAAGAAAAAGAAGCACAACCCACACCCACAAGGACAAGAAACCGGAAGGCAGCGAGATTATAACTAACTAAGCAAAGCAAGTATAGTGGCAATTGGGTGATCACAATCGCCGGAGGTGGAGAGGGGATGGCATGGCGCTTGGGAAAGGAAATGGATGGACGACAAGCAAGCAAGCAAATTGCTTTGCTACTGCGGCGGGGGGAAATCAATCATACGTATTGTAGTTAGTTATTGGCCAGCGAGTTAAGCGTCTAAGCACAAGTTGCGCCGAACGAACCCCTAGCGCTGCACCCTTATGTGGCTCTGTTCACACGAGTGATGAATCCTGTTGGTCTGGCGGTCCTTCGGATCATCCTGTTGGGTCCCGAAGCACACACTTCCTCTTTGATTCTCATCACATTTTCGCCGGTCGGCTGGCGTCACATTGGATGGTTGCCGACGCACCATTCCATTCCATCCCCTGTCTTTTTTTCCCTTACTCTCCCCTCTTTCTTTCTCTCCTTCGTACGTAGTTCCGTGACAGTTGCCGATCACAACGCTCCTGGTTGGCTCGGTTGCCAACTGTTGCTAGTAGCTCAGTACTAAGTAGTTACCGGGGGTGAATGCGTATCCGCCTATTGTGATGGTAGTTTCCCTCCGGAGAGAATATCCAGCCGCTGGCAGTCATAGTTACTATCGTCTGTTAGCTAGCCTGCTGGCTAAGTATGTACTTATAGTCACTGCCAGCGCGACGAACTACTAGTAGTACTTTGTAAGCGGTTACATCCCCGTATGCACCAGTGATGCAGGCAGAGAGAGCATGGTGACCAACCGAGTTGCAGTGCATGCCATGCCGCTCGGGAAAAGGCGTAGCGATAACATGGCATGTACGCGGTAAGTTCTGGATCCGTAACGGCTTGGAGATATAGTATCATCCTGCATCTAGACTATGAAGTATTAGTTTGGCGCTGAGAGCTCAGCTGGATCCATAAGCGTTATGAACCTCCGGATAAACATTACATGGAATTAAGATGGTCGAGACAGGTTACCTGGATTACCCCTCATTCATTGACATAACGGTGAGTGAAACTAGTGTCCCTGCATCGGAGCAGCATATTGGTCACTTCCCATCATCACACAGAGTACAAAGTAGCTAATAGATTAGGAAGGATATCCTGGGTTCTCTCACACAGCATCACGTGATGCATGCTTACACAGCTGTAGTGCCTAAGGCTGCACTCACATGCCTTCAGGTCTCTGGTGTCTTGGCGCCAGGGCTGGATGCGACAGACTATTTCTACCACTACAGATGATCGTACTGCATTCTATGCAATAAGAGAAATGAAGTGGGCACGTAACAGACTAGGTCCCGTCAAAAGTTGATACTCTCAGAGAGAGTGGAACAGCAAGTGTAGTGCCATTGATGCACACTATCGTACCAAAAAGCACGATGAAAACAAATGCCAAGAAGCTCGATTCATCCGATTTCAATCGAACTCAGCATCTATGAATCCTAGTCTAGATGCATCTATAGCAAACGGATAAGTTGAGTTTAACCGTTTCAGATTTATGCAAAGGATTTTCCCTCCAACCCGTCAAAAGACATCAACCGGCGTGTAAGGAGCGCACTGGGCACTCTGTGGCGCAAGCCCCATCCATTCAATTCCCGGAACGAAAAAAAGAAAAGCTTAGGGTTGACCGCAAACTCCACTTGCAAGTATGTAACTCCACTACTCTATTTGGTCTGCTACTCCATACTACTCGGTATGTTCATTGCGAAGAATTATATTACCAGAACTGTGAGGATATGACACTTCTTTCACGGCTCTTAATGATAACTATGTTCCTTCGATAGAGACAACAATCTCGGATAATTCCCTTGATGAATGCAGATGCAACGGTGTGAAGAAACCGGTTGCTGACTGTTTCACAGACAAACAAGCAAGCGTAACAACAAAAAAGAAATGAAAAGAAAATATCGCAGCATGACTAGTAGTCAGATTTAAGCCTCCAGCAAATAGGAATAAAATATCTCAAACCAATAAAATGGCTTGGAAACACTCGGAGATATCCCCTAAAGTCATCAAACCTTGTCATCAGGAAGCTCCAGGATGGATTCCTCCCGTGGTCATCTGCAAGTTTCATAAACTCTGAATTCAGCCACAGGGTAACAGTTGGGCATTTTGGCAGATTCTTTCCCGCCTTTCGCACGGTTTAAAAAAAAAAAAAAATACTAGCATGGCAAGTAAGCACGGAAGAATGTCGATCAATCGGTCGATCAAGAACAAGATAGAAAGTTTGTTCCTTGGTAGAAAAGTTCCGCTACTTCTTAGGGTTCTATACTAGAGAAGTAACCTAATGAACTGCAGCAATTCACGATATTGAGTAGGCCTCTTCAGGAAACGTCTTCCAAAAGAAAAAAGGGTTTCGAATCGCAGGCAAGTCGCGATGGAGCAAATGCCTTCGAATTAGGTATCAGTGAGTCACCTTTCAAGCACAGTGTCTATATAAATGACTCGAAATCCCCCCGTTGTGTACTTGGTGATCAGGTCAACTCTAGCCAAGCACAAGAGTACTACTACACGTCTTTACTATTCCTACTTCAGTGAAATACGAGAACGACAAACAAAGCTGCAGAAACACCAGGATCAGGTCACAACATCCCGGCAAGATGTTCGATAGTTTCAGCGGACGGTATGCCGATCAGTTGAAGTTAATTACGGATGCTCTGGACCAAGCTGGAATCAACAACGTACTTTGGGGCTACGTCATTGAGCACTTCCTCGCAAAAAGTGTCTCGTCGGTAAGCACACTCCCCCGGTCTCTGACAATGGTCCCTGGTTTTCTTTTCTCTCTCTCTCTCTAACATAACCAATAGTGTATCGAATACATCATCCACGATGGCATGGCCGAAAAAGCATGCCAGACCCTTCTGGCTGCGGGGCTCGAGCCATGCGAAAACGGGGAAGAATGTCGGGCGAAGGCACATCATGAAGATGGGCCGGAGGCTGCAGCACATGTGCACATAGAAGGAAGCAACTTAGGGGGTAATAAAATACCTGTGATATTCTGGGAAAAGTCGTCTCTCCTTTGGGCGTTCCCCGAGTTACCATCGTCTCCTCCTTCGTCGGATGATCCGTACTACATGCCAATCAGGATCCCATGGACCTACTACGATAGTAGGTCGCAGCGTCCTCCAATAGATTTGACTCCTGCAAGAATTATCAAACCAGTCAAGATCGTTGAAGCCCTGATATGGCTGATGTGTCGGGACCGGAATCCTAATGAGGGATTGGAATGGGGGTGGGAGCATCGGTGGCAGGAGGTCTTGGAATCCTGGGTGCAGAAAGCTCCAGGTCTTGCTGAGCATGGGCTTTTCTGCCGGAACGAATTGCGACCCGATTTTCTGCCTCTTTGGGACTACCTCTGTGGTGGTGAAGGTGAACAGACCCCCAAGAAGCATCGTGCACACTATTTGGGGCTCCAAGCGAAGCTTCGTGCGGAAAATGCTCTTCCAAGCTCACTGCAACCAAAGAGAAGAACTATGAAGCGGCTAATGGAGATTATTGAATATCATAGGGAGAAGGAGTATCAGAAGTGCCTGAAACGTTACAGCGGCAATACCCCTTGGATTGAAGAAGAATAATTCCGAGGTGGTACTACTTACTACGAATGCATTCTGTACTTTGTTTCCCACTCCACGGCGTCTCCACAACCTATGTCACACCAGTCGTAATAAATCCTACGTATTAGCTATAAGACTTTATACCAAGTTCGGATGATTTGAACGTACTTTCATCGCGATGTAGATTTAGCTTCACCATGATAATTGTCATGAAACAGCTTTTCGGGTAGAGTTTCTCACACGGGGAAGTCGGAAAGGAAGCGGGGGGGGGGCGCTTCGTTGGCATTGGCGTCAGAACACAAATGCAAAGGTACTAGATAGTAGAAGGCATACCGAGGATTTCCACCACAGAAGGGCCGGAGCTGATATGTATAAGAAGGTGCCTGGTCGTCTTCTTCTCTTTTAGCGATTAAAAAGACCTCATCATCGAACAATGATGCCAAATGCAGGACAATACATTGCCTGGAGGCTATGGCCTCAGTGCAATCGCACCATAACAACCATTATTGTGCGCAGCAGACAACTTGATGATGTCAAGATAGTCGTAATTGGCCGGCAGTCCATCAGGCACAGTCTCCCGGCCTGGAAACCAGAGCATACAGTATGTATCCCTGACTGACTTATTCCATTCAAACCACCCATTCCTCACGAATCAAGCGATACCCCTTACACATTCAGAAACTCACTGACTCGTCCGATGAGCCGTACGAGGCCAACACGGTCTCTATGGCAGTGTCAGGGCAGGGGTCGATTCCCCGACTGATAGATGTCTTGCTCACCAGCCGCGTTTTCCTCCCAAGTGGCGCAAATCGCGTGTTATACAGAGACCCTTTCCGTGGACGCGAGATTTTTGTCGAGTTTGTCCCAACTCCCGAGGTGAGTGACTACGCTCTCCGGCTATTCATGAGCGCTGGATGACATTTTCTGTTTCTTTTCTTTCTTTTGGTACTATAGCTTTTGTATTTACCGGCCTCTGCCACAAGAGTCGCCGACTTAGGAAACAACGCATACAGTATCCCATGCTCATCTTTATTGAATGCGCTGATCGATTATTTCTGGCGCTCTTCCGACTGGTCGGCAACCACAGAATCAGATGATTTTCCGTATCGTCTGGCCGAAGAGATCTCAAACTTGTCGAATAACATCCCCCTGATAACCAATGCACAAAGACTTCTTGTGCGAATTGCACTGGCTCGCGCATATCATAGGAATTGGGGACGGAGTTTGAGATGGTGGAGAAGGAGAATCGGTTTCAGCTATTAGCTAGTGATATGGGCTGATGAGTATTTCTATTTTGTTTGGTAGCTTTCGTTCATTTTTGGATGGGCGGTAATTTGTGCAGAAGCGATGGATCTTTTGTTATTGAATTTGCTTGGTATAATTTGTTCGGCTGGAGTCTTGTTAGTGAAGGGAGCTACAAATTGATGTATTGAGTCTGTTAACTATTCATCTCGTTCAAGAATCCCACGTCCTCTGGGATGGCCTGTCCGACCGGAGGTGTTGGTTGTTTCGGTTCTGGTCTGCTGATGGGAATTTTACCAGTCACATTTTGCGGCATCATGGTTCTGCATTCTGTAAAAGTAAATTGCGAAGCCAAAGGTGAATTGATGAGTTGTCAGCTCTATGTCAGGGATGATCCTAGTAAATGGTAGATGGACGGAGGGGACGAGAGGGTGAAACAAGAACTTTCATTATGCTGTCGAATGGAAGGATGGACAACGATCACCTGACACCGCTGGCATTGTCCAATCCGTGCTGTGTTCAGTTCTTCGTGCAAGGGAATCAGGATGTGGTAGCGTCAATCTCAGATGTGACAGGAACACTCTTTGACCGGACTGGAGCAATGCGGCAAGTAGACAGCATCAAGTTAGTACTGATAGGGTACTACGATACACTAAGAGCTGTGAGTTAGATGGAATGAGTGGATGCGTGTTGAGAGAATGCCAGAATTCGAGCCTTTAGTACGCTGAAGAAAAGAAAGTATATAGTAGTTGACAAGAATACCGAACACTGTCTATCTAGTATGTACACAATATGACAGGCACCATTATATCTATGCACAGTATGCGATGAATGGGTTACAAGGACAAGCGCTGGCGCGAAAGCATTATAGAAGTATCGACAGTGGCACCATCAATAAAGTCATTCATGAGAACAATAGTCCTCTCGGCCCGAAGTCTATCCAGAGCATTCTTTCTAATCCAAGGCAAAGTTTGCATGTCAAGCATCCCCTTGGTCGACGTGAGACAAGAGCTAGCCGCTGCTGCAGAGAAGACGCTGTAGACAAGCACTTCCTTGATGGACTGGGAGGTCGCCTGGCACTGCAGGATGGTCAAGTCGGAGTCTGCCTGTCCCTCTGTAGTCATGGACTCAAAACGGTCGATTATCGAGTCGGCACTCAGTGTTGCGTATGCTTCAGCGGTCCAGCTATCGTACTTGTCGGCTTCGATGACAACAATCAGACGAGTCCCCGTGCGGCGCAAATCCTCAATCGGTTGTTCAAAGCACTCGCGTGTTCCCCATGTGAGAGGGCTACGCACAGCCCTGGCACACGCCTCGTTAAACAGGTCTGAGATCTCGTCTTCTGTGGGCCGCTGGCAGTCTGCCACGATGTTATCCCATCGGATATGAATTGTGACAATCTCCGTGGGATTCTCGTCGAGGAAGGCAACCTGCTCGCGGAGGAACTCGTCAAAGGCAATACCGGGGATGCACGCATGCTGGAAATAGAAAGTGTCTCGTAGGGCAGACACTTTCTGAAACATGGGAAGGAGCTTAGCTGGACGAAACTCAAAGTACCGTGCGCCCATGGCCAGCATAGTCGAGACGGTTTTCTTTTGGGTGATGGAGAGGCCGTATACGATATGAGGTAGCTTCTTCATGAGGAAGTGGTCCGGGACGTGATTGACGTGCTCGAGCAGAGGAACAAGCCGGCGAACGACTGCCAGCATGTCCGAATCGAGATGCTGAAAGATAGCCTCGCATGCCGTCATCCCATTCATTCCATTGTCGTGCGGCGCAGCCAGCACGAAGCGCGAGAAGGGCTGCTGTGCAGCAGGGGATCCTGGAGGAGCCACACTTCCCATCCACTCCCGATTTTCTCTGGAGCAGATGGTCACATAACACTGATGGCGATCGGTGAGACCAACCTCGCCGTGACCCGCGGCATAGAAGCCATAAGTGATGATGGCGTCCTCTGTCACGATCGGGTGGAAGTCCTGTGTCGCGACCATCGTGCCTCCCTCGATCTTTCCCGTTAGACTGTTAACGTCGTTATGTGCGCCAGCCACCCGTTCTCCATAGCGAAAGACGGTCCATTCGAAGCGACCTGTGAAGTTGCCGAGCCCCTGAATGTGCGACGAGTCGATCTCGAGCTGACGGCTGGTAAAGTTGTGGGCCGCATCATGGAGCACTTCCTGCTGGGGCACAGCAAAGCCGACCTCGTAGCCCGGGACGCCGATGTAACTGTATGCAGTGATGCCTTTGCTGGGCATAGTGAGTGGGCGGGTGGTGTTCTCCCGAAGGTGACTGAGGGATGCTCGCCTTGGCGCATTGCCTTTCTGCAACCTGTCCCACTTGGATCGGTACTATTGAACTACTAGCCATATTGGGAAGTTCCCTGTTCCCGGCACATCGTGGGATCATCAGATATGATGATATGCCAGGGTGTCAGAGGTATGATATGTCTCGTGATTATATAGCCTGCTAGTTGCCTCTTAATTTATCGTACCCATTGATTGGAGCGTTGCATATCTATGGCCCTGGGATCCTCATGTTGTTACTCCGATTTCTATTGCCCATGTAGACGGCGCCCCCGTGAATTACGCTATGCGGTTAGTCTTTTGCCCTTTATGGCTTAGCGCTCCAATACCTTTTCAAAAGCCCTGCCCTTTCGACCTCTTGTCAATAGATGTTCATAATCACAGCATCGTACCATAGGCCAATAGCGAAAATGCCGCACATGCCCCAGGCCTCATCTGGCAACCGATGCGGGACTGCGATTGTTAACTACACAGCCCTACGCGCATACCAAGCGGCGAACGACCTAGTCACAAGGACGACTGGTGTGGGCATGCAACACAATAGTCATCAAAGGAAGCAGGAATCGCAGACGATGAACTACAACTTGTGCTCATGGGTGTGAGAGGCGTGATGTCAGAACCCTTTTATATTACATGTGTTTTGTAAGACATACATACCGGCTGACGGGGCCGGCTGAAGTGCTGATCTCAGTGATCATATTTTGTCAGCCTCAGATGTGTCCTAAATTTAGTTAGTGACTTGATCAAATTTTTTGAAGGCATGCTGACTTGATTCAGACGAATCACTGAAGTTTTCCCGACACTACGCTTTCATGTAAATGCGAAGCAAATGACCTGCAAATCTCCATCGCCATTGCGATTCTCATTGCTCAATAAATCCGGAGTCTATCTCTTTCAACCAATGTGTCCCCTTCCGCTGGTAAACCTATACTATTGGGGATCTGTCGATTGGGATGGATGTGATCAATATCTTTGCTGCGCTCCTCGCTGATTCGGGGGTTGTGTACATAGCTCTGGGAGTATCAGAGAACCTAGTGTGGAATCTGGGGTTGCGCAGCGCAAATTAAGAGCGAAATCAAGAGAAGATGCTAATAAAATCTTGTTCCTTGGTTAGATCATTCGAATGAAACCGGGACGCCTGAAAGCCTGGGCACAAGACCCCTGAGATGGTCTTTGAGACCCACCAAGGGGGCTGCGGAAGTGCGGATGCCGATCTGTACTATCGGATGGCCACCCTCGGCAACCCGAGGGGGCCGGGCCGGCCCCGTGCACACCAAAGGGCACTGGACCTCCGGTGCCCCGGGGGCCCGTGGAGTAGACTCTCTTAACACCCCTTCATATATTAAGATTTAGATTTTGAATACGTATATTACAAACTAAAAGCATCAAGCATGCTAAGAGCGTCCGATGTTTATTACCTGCTAATGTATATCATGGTCACTTTTCAATCCCCCATTATGATCCATCTCAATCAACTGAACAAAACTGGTATTCGCATCGCGATTGTCAGTTCGAGTTTTCTTTTGGCTGCTTGGTAGTCCCATGCTGCTGGCCTCCTTTGTTGATCCGAACACAGAGGGGAATAGGCGACCGAGCAAGGATCGCAAAGCGCGTAGGCAGAGACACAAAATGCCCACATCGATTTCAATCACGGACCAGTAGCCGCCAGCAGCCATGTCCCCTGTTGCTAAATTGTTAGAGGATCTGGTGGATGGAAGAAAGGATGTTTGGGGATATTACATGTTGCGTTCGTGCTTGTTGCGAAGATCTTGAGCATTATAGCGCGGTATATGCCGACACCTGTGATTCTTTTTTTGATTAGTGTTAGTAGTTGAATGGTCCGTCGCCGAAGAAATGAAGGCGAAATAAAAGCAGGAACTCACAAGAACCCCACAGAGAACATGAATGTGACTTGGAGTTTGGTACTGACTGATGCCTGGAGCTTCATCACTTTGGGTATAGGGAGGGCAATAACCCAAGCGTCAAGTACGATATTCAATCCGGCGGCAGTAACCACTAAGGCGTTCGTCTTGACGCAAGAACCGTGGTGCTCTCCATCCCAGCTTGTCCAGTTATAGCTAATAGGCGTGCATTGAAACGCGAAGGCAAATATGAAACTTAAAGCGTAGCAAACGGAGATGATGCAGGATGCTTTGATAACGCGGCGCATTCGATCACTCGGGAAGATGCGAAGATAGAAGAGGAGGAAACAGATCTTGATGAGGGCGACACATGTGGCGTAGAGAATTTCTTGGATATGAAAAAGCTAATGGAATTGGTCAGCAGGTTATCAATTCCGCGTGTCAATTGGAAACTCGTACGTAGAGAATTCGAGTGATGTTTTTGAACTCGAGGGTCCAGATATCCTTTCCTAGGCCTGCTTTTCCAACTGAATTAGATTGTTAGTAATTTCATTACGTCAATGTGAGAATTGAGGTAACCTACGCAAAGTAGAACCGGAATTGACGGGAACCGCACAGCACTAGGAGAGTTAGATTTAAGGGTTTCGAACCTCAGAGAAGGAGGGTGCAATCTTACCGCGAGGAAAAATAGTTGCCCAGTCATCCAAGCCCATCTCTAACTTCGTGATCATAAGGCGTGTATATAATCTCAATGCGACGAAGAACAGAAAGCATAGACCAACTGCTGGAACCAGTATGCTGATAGAAGTGCGGTCTCGAACTGCAGCTCCTCATGTGGTATCTGTGACATTGAGCATAGCTGCAAAATTATGTTAGATCATGAGCGACTCACATCGTCATCTATAATCAGATAACCACTCACTGAGTCCCTCTTTGACAGTGCAATTTACCGAAACGCAGACGTTCATCTGCTCCTTAAGCTCGACATTTGTACATATACATGTTTAGTTGGCAAGGGTACAGGATGACTGGGGTACAAGCTCAAGCATGCAGTTTTCCTGTAGGCAGTGTCAGTATGATGTTCTGCGAAAGAACAACTCAATTCCTTACAGCGCATGCTGGTAAAGACTGGGCTCCGGCAGATGCCAAGTCAGCCAATAATAATACTACGCAGGCTGAGAATAGAACCCCAAGTCGTAGAATTCGCATTCTGCTGCAATTCTACACAGCTAATACTAAGTTCAAATCCAATCAAACATGTGGTAGGAAGGCTCAGACGATTAGCAGCGAAAAGGAAATCCGTGAGTGAAGATGCATGAGCTACAATGAGCCTGTTCGCTTGTTGGAGGGTCTAGTGATTAAGCTAAGCTTTAGGTCTGCCCCTTAAATGAAAGGAAATTTAGGGTGCTTGCCACGCCCAAGCTAACTAGTACAATGTCAGTTAAGTGAGCCATGAAGCATCGAGGCCTCCACCAGTCATTGATCCAGATGCCGCGGGATTTGACTCACGCGGGCCGTCAGAGGTTAAAGTTCTCTAGTCGGCCATCACTTATTGAAAGATATGACCAAGGGTGATTCAAAAGCTGAGAAAGGATGATAAACTTGTCTGAGCCAGCGGTAGAAAAGAATGGTTCATCGCCTCTGTTTCCAAGGCTCTGTTGCCTCCCAAACTGCTGGACAAAACGGACATATATTTAATCAAAATTTGTGTAAAACGTTACAACACGTTGAGAGTACAAGAATGAGCAATTTTCGTCCGCAGTTAGCTTCCGTTCAATCGGCTATTATTTTTAGTACAGTAAAATCATCACAAATTGCTGGTATTCCCCATTAATGTGCCAATCAGGCACCTCCTAAGCATCAATAATATTAACATTGGCCTCGCAGATCAGGCTTAGTATCTCCCTATTCCCACGACTCAGCAAAGGCAAAGGAACCATGAAGAAGCTCCGTAGTATGGAGGGAATTACCACACACTGTACTCGTTGGCCTTGACAAGTTTAACTGACAGAGGGCTCGATCGGGTATAAATTCATGGCGAGAAGATCATAGAGGGTATTCTGTGTGCCCCTGACGGGTACGGCCCGTTGCTAACCACTTTGCTTATCAATTATATAAACTTCTTTGAAGGATTCGCGCTAAGTAGAGGTTCTCTCTTATAGAGACACTGGCACAAGCTTTCTGCCACTTGGATATCAGACAATGCTTGTTTAGTTTCAACATGCACGGTAGCTAGTCTCAACTGGTCACTAGTTCACGGAGCAACGGGAGAACAAAGCCATCTTCATTGGCCTTGGTATACAAACTAAGCACACTATCTTGGAGCCAGGAAAACAGGTTCAATGAGTCTAGGTGTCTTTACCTTTTAGGCAATTCCAGCCCGTATCATATTCATACAACCCACTCACGGGGGAGAGCAAGGCCGAGAGTTAGCAGCAATGCAAGGTATTTGAGGAGCAAGACAGCAATCTGAAGGTCTTCCTAGTTATGTTTAGCAAATATCAGTCATCTTCATTGATCTTCTAACACAAAACCCTATATTTGTACAGAATCAGTCATAAGACTCGGGTCCGGCAAAATAGTCGTTTATAGATCACCAGTTACCCCAATTCACGATGCGACGGATTTGTCCATTCCTCAATTCATGATATAATACAACCCGGATGATGTAGATGTATCTAAAGCCGTTCATACTGATACATTTTCCAATGAAGCTCTCACATATGGTGGTCTTTGCTCTCAAGCTGCTCGTGCTGCTTGGGGCTTACAGAAGAGGCTGGGCCTACAACCTGGAAACACCTTACTTGCACTTGTTAACAATTCCGTAAGAGATCCATATGCGTCTATCTAGTATTCAGTCTGACTGGAATCACAGAATGCTTTTATTCTCCTTGCACATGCGACGTGGTGGACAGGTGCTATCTTTACATAAGTAGATTTCAGGTCGCATAATGGGGAACTAGGGTTAAGCTTCCGATAGGCCTTTGAATACAGCGGCAACGCACCAAAATATATCGCATGTTCTCCAGATCGTGCAACCTACACATGTAGTCACCATCGAGGAGAAGCTTAGCACAGTTCAGGATGCTTTGGCCTCTCTGTCATTGGCTGACATTAAGGTTTTGACTGTTCATTGCAAGGTGGGAAATCTGCCTCAGTTTCCGGAAGATATTACTGGCGAAGGATATTCGCAAACCCTTCCCCCATATGATCTCCAAGGAAAGAACTCCAAGGATGTCCCCAGTACTATCTGCTTTTCCTCTGGAACAACTGGAAAAATGAAGGGTGTGCAACTCTCTCACCACAACCTTGTCATGAACAGCATCATGATGCGTGCCTCCATGCCTGTCAGAGTAAATTCAACTATTTGCGAAGTCTTTTTCGCACCATGTAAATCTCCCTTCTTCATAATCTTGCTTTTCCAGATCTACTAATACATTCAAAACTTAGACTGTCATGTTTATGGTCTGACAATAGCGGTTTTGGCTAGCATGTGGGTCGGAGCCCATTATTACAGCCTCGCGGCTTTCGACTTAGAATCCTTTTGTCGCAAGTCAAGTGAGATAAAGATTACAGATCTTCATATTGTGCCCCCAGTAGCACTTGGCCTTGCTGCCTCACCCATCACTCAGAAGTATGACTTAGCCTCCTTGCAGCGAATTGTCATTTCTGCTGCCCCACTAAAGATAAAACCTTGAGCTTGATTTTTTAGACTGTATGTGATACTCACTGTATATTTTTGCTAGAAATCAGTGCAGCAACTTCTCAAAAAGCGTTTTCCACACACCAGCATCTGTCAAGGTAGGTGTTAATACTTCCTTGTTTCAATAATAGTCTGTTAACATCAAGATCAAGATTATGGACTTACAGAATGCTCCGGGGGAGTGATTCATGAAATCAATGAAGATGAGAAGGCCTTCAGGTATGTTGGCAAGTTATTTGTAGGAATGTAAGTTCTGTTGATTGACTCTCTCTAAGCAGCTATTCCTTTTGCTGATACAATAACAGGGAAGCTTATCTTATCGACCCAAAGATAAACAAGGATGTCTCTCTAGGTAAGAAAGATGAACTCTGGCTCCGCGGTCCAGTTGTTATGATGTATAAAACTCTGTCAACCATTCAAACTTATAAGCATGAACATGGTTAACCTTTCTACAGGGGCTATGTCAATAACAGTGAAGCAACAAAGCGCACTTTCTCCGATAATAGATGGATCAAATCAGGAGATATCTTGAAGCTGGACGAGAACCAGAACTTCTGGGTTACTGACCGTCTCAAAGAGGTAAGATTATCTCATATTTTCCCACAACGAAGATTTGAAGCTAAACCATAGCATTTAGATAATCAAATACAAAGGGTGGGTTACAAATTCCTTTTTGAAGTATCCAGCCCCTGGTTAACCACAATCTTTCTAGGTTCCAAATTGCACCTTCAGAGCTTGAAGACATGCTTCTGCATCATCCTAATGTGACCGACGCTGCGGTCTGTACAGTTTACAACAATGCACAAGCGACAGAAGTTCCCCTCGCATATGTGAGTCTCTCACCAGAGACGGCGGAGCTGCCAAGCTCTGAGAAACAGAAAGTCCTTGATAAAATCCGCTCCTGGATGGACAGCCAATTAGCAGGGTATAAGAAGCTCAGAGGAGATATATTCCATCTTCAGAGCTTGCCCAAAACACCAACTGGCAAGATTCTTAGAAGACTCTTACCAGCTAAGTTGAACGAGGCACAAGAGGCTAAGCTTTAGTTGCTTTATTCAGAGGTGCCTGTATCATGCTTCTACTTGAAGCAGCTTTTACTACCTTTTTGTTATCCGTTTTCAACTTGACACTCATGGGTGGTTGAGTCTTGACTCATTGAACAATCCCTATGGAACAGTAATAGTTGTTTAAATGTAAGCAATTGCAAAAAGGAATGTGCATGATTGAAAACTAAATCGCTAATTAGTATGCTTCATAGGGTAGAACAATAACATCTAAATATCTCATACTTGTTTATACTCACCTTAATTCCTGACCATTTATGCGTCTGGTTGATCCAGCAGTTTTGGAAGACAGAGCCCAGAGTCAGATTCTCATATCTTGTTTCTAATTCCAGCTTATTCATTTCGATTATTGTTTCTTCTTGAATTATCTTTGAACCTGTTTATCAGTCAGCCAACTATAGATCTCTGAGCCTGTAACTCTAGTGACCTACGGGGAATTGAATCCCTTGCACTTGGATTAATTGACCTTTTTTGGACCTAAAGGCGCAGGTGCATTCAAAAAGGGGGTGTATTGTTAATTGTTGTAAGCTTCCTTGCCTATTCTGAGCAAATTCTATATACACTAGTCTGTTATATAAATAGTTATAATATACTACTCCCTTTCTGTATCCGAGCGTCTCGTATGTAATGCCTCAGATAATAAAACCAAGCTACAGTAAATCTTTGCTTGTGAGATATCTTCAGAGTCCAATGAGAAGCTTACTAAACTAAATACAGGAATCTATACCAGCCTTTCTGCATGTATTTCTGAATATATAATAGCAAGGTAAGACCCCTCTGGTTACTATAACTGTAGACATCTGCTCAGTAGAGCTGTTTTTTATAGACTGTTCCCAATATATAGACCCGTATATCTAGCTATATAATCTGGTTTAAACTTACTGGAACTGTACTAGGCATTTGGTAAATTGGTTTAATTAACCGGCTGAAGGACATTATTCTGATCATATGCATAATTACTTTGGCGCGTCTCTGATCAAGAATAGATGTGAATAAGATGTGATCTACCACAAGCATATGTGAATGCATAATGGGGATAGAGGGCGGAGATGGCATTGTATCTGTCTTCTGTGGCTTGCAACCTTTTCTATGGGTGTGATCTAATGTTGTTTGATGTGAAGTGAGCTAGTATATTTAGATATACTACTCTGTAGCCAGGATTCTCGCTCTGCTTCAGATGACGAAGAGTCTTGTATAGTTATTATAGAAGGGGCTGTATGGATGTATCCCACAGTGGATTGATTGACTGAAAATCCTTGTTCTTGATCTAAAACCGACAGTTTCATAGGATGTTGAACTGGAGTAGTAGTAGTCTCATTCCACTGGCAGAATATTCTCTGATTATATATAGTACTAGTATGTGATAGTTCTGTGCTCATTTTCGACCATGAGTATCCTATAGCTTTGTACTTCCCAGCAAGTAACATTATTCAGTGAATATCGAGTCACCACCTCGAAATAGTATAAAAAGTCGTTCTGATAGAGTGAGTGCCAGATCTCCAAGCCCATGACATGCACTACCTTTATCAAGCCAGATCAGAGTCCATGAGGATATTCCAGTAAACACGGTTAGTTTGAGTTTATAAACTGAACGGATACTACTGAAGTATTATGAACGTATAATAGCTCAGATTAACTGGTGTGCTGCACGTCGCTAATACTCCTGAACCATCCCCACCTGACCAAGACTACATGAGAATTAGTATTGCTTGGCCAATGGCCAGATGATCTACTTATACAAATCAACTATCAAAACCAAGACTGGGCCCCTTCGCACTGCATTCTAATATTTGTTAGTAATGTTCTACTACTCAGGGGGTGGAATGAAAGTGCCGGAACACTGGTGCCTGCTGGGCAAGGCGAAGTATGCCAAGGAAGGAAGTCTCAAACCCGAGAGCTCCGAGTATTTATATATACTATGTTTGGCTAATTTGAGTCAGGCTCGGCATTGCTAGGCGGGGATGAACGGGGCGAGGCGACTTCTATTCGTTGGGTGTTCAGCCGTTAGAGAGAAGGATTACTAGTGAGTAGTTGACATGGATTAGTGTCGGTGTTCCTACTATTAGGTGGATGGAGCGCTATTTAGTTCCCCTATCGATTATCTTGTAGCATGTAAGGGTCTAGGGAAGCAGACTAGATATTCTCTTGTTGGTCTTTCAAGTCAAATCCAGACCAGAATATGTTATACTCGCACGAGTGCTCAGGCATAGTCAATGTCGAGATATTCGTACTACCCAAGTAACTGCCATAGCGTGTATCTTCGTCGCCGATTACGTGCTACTTTAAGGATATTTCACGCCGTGTTTCACACCGAAGCCTCGGAAGGCAGATAGCCAAACAACCATCACAAATTGCGCAATACTCGATGGTGGTTCACCGAGGTGCAGCTTGTCTTGGCTAGACGGCAGCCAGCACGGAATCACTAAAGGCATGATGGCTCGATTTGAGGAATGTCAGTTCCAGTTTCAACGGGACATAAAACCTGATCTGGTGACCCTGATGGAAATTCTTTTTCTGCCCTTGCCTAGAAAAAAAAACGGGATTGACGAGGATGATCACTAAAACCAAGCGATACACGTCATATTTGGCAGCAGTAGCGGATATATCTATCAAATTGTCCAAGGGGCATGAGGTAGGTAGATAGAAAGGATACTAGGGAGTCAAATAGGATTTCAGGGAGGGACAGAAGGTGGAGACCTATTACATAGTACTGATAGTGAGAAAATCAGGAAATAGTGTGGATTGTACGCAGCAGACTCGGTGAAAAAGGGAACACGGGAATTGCAAACAAGACCTAAATGAGGTTGTGAAGGACGGACAGGGATGGAGTTCACTTCACGGCTTAGGCTTTAAGGCACTGGAGGATCTGGCCGTTTGGGCGCCTTATCAATGGGGCAGGGAACGGTTGCCAATAACCAACAAGCCGATCACGTTGACCAACCATTGGTCCATCCCGCTGGAACGGGGTTATGCGGGAGTGGGCCTCTCCAATTGGGGGGAATTGATAAGTGCGGGAATGTTGTTCACTCCGTCGGTAGTTGGGATCTCTTGTGGATGCTATTGAAGACTACTACGTACTACTTTTTGACCACCGGTAGTATTGTCTCTCTCCCCCCTTCAGACAGGGTGTTCCCGGAGGTTCCTGAGGGTTTATCAAACCAAAACAATCATTTCCCCCCGTGCTTTGTTGATCAATCATCCGCCAATACAAACCAGCCGAATGGGTCAGATGCCACAAAGGAGGTCGTTATCTATCGAGCAGGTTATCTCGAGGTGTCTTATCGAGCGACCGTCTATCTCCGGAGTACGGAGTAAAATGCACTCTAATCTCTAGTAGTTCCCTCGGATCGGCCTAGAGGCCTCCATTAGTGGAATTCCCAGATCGCGGACCCCACCGGGGCACCAAAATCAATAGTACTAGCCTCGCCGCAATCAAGGACACTTCAGTGTGAATAGTCGCCTATGCAAGGTTGTCGAATCTTCGAACCTTCTAAGGGGAATTGGTCCTGTTTCCTCACTCGGAAAGAAAAGAAAAGAAAAAAAAAAAAAAGCAAAACCTCAACTCTTCGAGGTTACAGATCAACTTCGGGATTAGCTTTCAGATGCAAGCCACAGTTCCCAATTTGGGTTGACCCGTTCCGAGTTCTATTTCCACGGTCTCATATACACAATATTTGTTTGTCGGATCAATCCAAGTGTCTGTCGCTGCAATTGTTGAGCGAGGGAATTGGGAGAAACCTATCCAGCCAGCCATATTCCGTGCAGGGCGGTAGTCTGCATTCCGAGTTCCCCGAAGGCGCCTGTGGATGGTGATTTGTTCCGCGTCCACCGTGCTGTGCAAGGGATTCCTCCTAGAAGAGTGCGCAAGCACGTCACATGCGAACCAGTGTCAATAGTCGCCCATGTGCCAAGGGGGACTTTCCAGTCATTGGAATTGTCTGAACCTTTGACCTGGTCTGTACTGTACCATTTCTACTGGATCAATAAGGTGATTCAGTCAGAATGCTTCAGCACCGGATGTGGTATGCCGGACTATCAGACGCAGGGTGTTTCATCCACGGGACCATCGGGGCATGAGTTTGGGAATGACCTAGGTCACTTTTACTTCGAATCTGGTCAAGGAGGGAAGGATCCGATAAATGACCGGGGCTTCTCACCCTTTGGACGACGAGAAAGGCCATTGTCACTGTTGATTTTACGTATCAGTTACTCAGATCTGTAAGTCGCCATTGGCTCAAATAATGTTCTCATGGGGGTACTATGAACAACTCGGTGACTTGGGCTCGAACAGAGTTCCAGTGCCTTGGACTTGGCTTCGGGGAGGATCATCAGTGGCTGAGCGTTCTAGAAAGAGGGTTCTTTTTTGTGTGAAAGTCGGTACTAAATAGACAGATGGACAAACAGACTCCATATCTGGACTAGTGGTACAGCAAACATATTTGGGTGAGGCAGAACAAGAGTCCACTCTTCTACTACCTCCTGTAACCTACTATCTATCTATCTACTCCGTATCTATCTTAGTACTTCATAGCAATGGGTGAAAAAGGGAGGAAGATTTGACTTTCCCCAAATTTGCTCGAACGGGGGAGAGGCTCCACCCAAGGCGGTGACGAGGATCCGCGTCATTTCTTCCGCGGTGAGCCAAACTGCTTCTTCTTCCTTTAGTTCCTTCTTCTTCCCTTTCCACTAGAACCATCTTGCTGCCTGCTATTTGGGGGGGAAAAAAAGGACACTACTGCTGCTACTACTGCCGGTTGACGGAATGTAAGATACTTCCTGCTTACTTACTGAAGAAACTATTATTCTTTCCCCGAGAGTTTGTGCTCTCTCTTTTCTCTGTTCTTCTCCCTGCTTGGTTTCCCTCTGCTATACCCTATCAATTGCCGGGAATACTACGATCCTCACTGCCCACACCCCCAACCCAAAGCTACGCACTAGTACCGCTGCTCACCACGCACTAGTTCCAGCCTCCGTTCCCCGATCATCCTTACCAACCACGATAACACCTCGAATTTAACCTGTCTTGTCTAAGCCTTCTGGAGAGGTTCTCAGCTCCCCTGCTCTTTCCATCCCCCCCCCCCACGGCCCTGCAACTAATTCCCAGCCTGTAAGATGCCCTTGCCCCGGAACGTGGCTGATGTTCCCTGATCTTCTCGATTGTCCCGGTTTTCTGAGTTTCTCTTGCCAGTGACGCCAGATCCGCCTCTGCCCTTTTCCTATTTCCGCCTTCCTCGGTGAAACAACCACCCAACCCGTAACCTTCAGCCTAACAACGCTTCTTCCTTCTCGGCTCCTATCGACCCTGTTCTCCTTCCTGCAGCTCCGACCAATGTCCTCCCCATGTCAAGGCCTCCATCTGCGACTGAGAATACCTGTTCAGCACCCCTGGTGACACCTGCCGCGTCTGCCCAACATGATTGCTCCGACGGGCCTGAACTCCTTCACGACAAGCAGCAGCGCCACCACGACGCTCGGAGCCAGCTCATCCACGACGATGTCGTTCAGCAAGTTCCCTCCCCATCCCGCGCTGAATCCCCCACGGCTCGTCAATGGGCCACGCCTGTCTCGACCTTTACTCTAAAAAGGCCTACTACCGTCCCCGTGGAACGGCTCTCCCGCCCAGACCGATCGCATAGCCCTCAGCTGTCCGAGAGAGATAGCATTTTTGCAACCCATTACCTCCCTTCTGATACCGAATCCGCCGTCACACCGCAAATTGCGCCCGTGCAAGATGTGCACAATGAGCCGCCCGCTAGCCTGATACCTCCCCTCGAAGATGTTTCTTCCACTCCTTCTCCGATTTCCCCTCACAAGGTCCTCCCTCCCCGTCCTACTCACGTCGGCCCTTCCCACATGGAAGTTGACGTTCGCAGGAAGCATTCATTAGGCTCTCCCTCGTTGCTTCCATCGGCAGTCCCGCATTCTACCCCCCTCCTGCCGGTGGACTCTGATGCGACCTTGGGGAAGCGTTCCCAGTTGCCAAGACGGGGTTCGCATACATCAGTGTGGGAGAGCCTGCAACATCTTCGCAAGTTTGCGCCGGACGATGCTGCGACGAAGTCTGCCATTGCGGAGGATCCATCGCCTCATCGCAGTCTTCTTTCCGCTTCTCTAAACGATGCTTCCTTGGCGACGTCCCATGCCGCAACACGCTCTCCTACTAAAAAATCTCCGGCTACCAACATCGAAGTCATTTCTCAGCCATGGTCCGGGCAACAAATTCAGGACGGCGCGCGTGTGATGAAACCCGAGCGAAGCTCGAGTCGGGGCCGCCGGGCCAGAGTAGAGCAGTCTATCGAAGCAAATCTGGCCAATGCGGAGCCGACCTCTCATGTGCGCAGCCGCAAGTCAAGCCATTACTTGGGCCTGTTCAAAGAGAACACCACATCACCCGATCGTAAACGCAAGGAAGAGCGCGCGGGTCGACTCGATGAGCTGCCAGAACCACACGACAAGCAGCAATTGACGGCTCATTCAGAACCTCGCTACTCCGGCGAACGCCGTGACTCGAATTTGCATATCCCGCCCGTGTCTGAGGATACGGGGTTGACAGGTTCCAAGAGCCTTACACATCTTTCTATTGCTGACGCTCCCCTGTTCACGCCAGGCGCCGAAAGCGAAACTGGACCGCAGATGCCAACGGACAATGTGGTTAAATCCCAGCCTAGGGCCTTACCTCGCAGTTTGCTCGAGGAGATTCGCAACTTCCATCTTACTCCCGGGGGAGGTCATGGCACCTCGTTTTCACGGAGCATCCCAACCCAATATGCGGAGAGAAACCGAGATTACTTCTCCAAGGCACCCGAATTGCATGACCATGTCGAGTCACGTCTTTCTCCATCGGACGCGAGCAGAGAGCAACGCCGTGGTTCGGGGCAGTTCGAGGAAGAGGAAGATGAGCAAATTTCGTCTGCTGTCTATTTCCCACACGAGCGCGTCACTCTCTCTGAGGAAGTCGATCAGGTTCAACCTTTTACAGATGGCCAAGATAGCGTGGAACCCGTTGATGTCTCGACAGCGCAGAGTAGTCACGTTTTGGTGCCAAAGAGACAAGTCGTTCCTGAGGAGCAAGAAGCTAATCATGTGGACATATCCCTTCGATCTAAGAAAGATAGTAGAATCCTACACGGCGACCTGCAAGGCAGGCAGGATGCTCCCATAGACAAACTTAATGAAGAGTCTCTTCGTTCCATACCCGAGCGCCCTGCTGAATATTCAACAGAGTCCGAAGCCGCGTCTGCCGACGAGAGCGGCATGTCTGTTCGTGATGAAGAGTCCAGCGTGACGGATGAGGCTGAGGTGACGCCGACGGCCACCCCGACTCAGCGCTCCCGTCTGACCCGTCCGCGTCACAAGCATGAACCGGCTGGACCGCTTGGGGCTGTGGAGTTGAAGCCTTATCGCCATCAGGTTGGGGGTCATACAACCGTTTTTCGGTTTTCCCGTCGCGCTGTTTGCAAGCAACTCAACAACCGGGAAAACGAGTTTTATGAGCGCATCGAGCGCAGGCATCCTGAGATGCTGATGTTTCTGCCTAGGTACGTATGGCGGTGAAGCAGTTTGCCTGCAGGGCTGGTTCAATCAGATTTTGTCTAACTTGTCCTCCAGATACATTGGCGTTCTGAATGTCACCTTTTCAAAAACTCCCAAGCGATCCAAGACCCCAGCGAGCCACACGGAACGCCCTGATAGTAGCAATGCGATACATTCTACTAACAATGCGGACAATGATGGAGTGACAGCCGCAGATGCCCGCAGCCCTACAAAGAATGACGCCGAACCGCAACGCATCTTCAGCCAGAAGCAGGTGACCGGCATAATTCCCCAAGTCATTCTCGAGAACAATCGTCATATAATCCCAGCCGATCTTTTCTCCCGCGGCCAGCGCCCAAGGACTGCTGACGGATCCTTATCAACTAATAGGCGCTTCCCTGGGGATTTCGGGCAGTTGCGAGACGAAGAGGCTCAGAGCTGCCTTTTGGATGGGTCACAGACCCTGAAGAAAAAGCAATGGGGTGCCACCACTGTGAACAGGAAGCTGCAAGAGCAAGTTCTGCGTGAAGTCTTCAGTCCACCTGCCGTGCACCATCACCGTCGCCATGCTCGAGGCCATCTCAATTTACCGAGGACGTCATCAGATGGCATTGAAATCCGGCGGAGGGCCAATTTATCGGAAGACCATACGGCCAGCAGCCGCAGGACTATACCTGAAGAACCTGACTCCACACAGTCCGGGGCAATCGATATCAATAGGCAGACAAGTGACGGACCGGGTCTGTCATCTTCAGCATCGACAGCACTGGATGCGGGCCACAATCGTCTCGAGAAAGTGCGGACCGAAGAGTCTCCCCAACGTTCCAGCTCGTTATCCAGGACTCGGCAGGTGAGGCGGCGCCGATCTGGGAGCGGGTTGCAAAGACGAGGAAGCATGACTTCTGGGCAGCCGGGAGGCGATCTGCTGTTTTTTGATGATGAAGGTTACGGGGGTGATAAGGAAGATGGGATATTCTCAATGGAGGGCGATAATCCGGCCCCTTCACCATCCCATCCTGCCACGAATTCTTCAATCCCAGTAGCCCCCAAAGTTCCAGGAGCGGACTCTGTGCAGCTTGATGGCCGCGTGGGTAACAATGTCCTCTCCCGGTCTCCAGTCCGACCCAGCACCAATAATGTCGATGATGCGCAACTTCCTTCTAACCCCAAAGAGGCCCAGACCAGGAAAGACGATCGAGTGCAATTCTTTCTCTTGCTGGAAGATCTTACTGCGGGCATGAACAAACCATGTGTTTTGGACCTCAAGATGGGGACTCGCCAGTATGGAATCGAGGCCAATGAGAAGAAACGCAAGTCACAGAGACGCAAGTGCCAGTCAACGACGTCCCAGCAATTAGGCGTTCGTCTATGCGGCATGCAATCGTGGAATGTTAAAAAGCAAGAGTACTCCTTTGAAGACAAATACTTTGGACGAGACTTGAAATCGGGGCGCGAATTCCAGGATGCTCTTACTCGCTTTCTCTACGATGGTGCAAGTTACAGAAGTGTGGCGAAAAAGATACCCGCCATTCTCGAAAAGCTGGCCAAGCTGGAAAACATGATTCGGAAGCTCAAGCGCTATCGCTTGTATGCCAGCAGTCTTCTGATTCTTTACGATGGAGACCCCCATAATCTCGACAAATCATCTCAAAACAATGGCCCCTCCGGGTCGGCCAATATGCGAGACACTCTACAACGCCAGGTTTCAGATGATGGGTACTCGGACGTGCAGTTGAAGATAGTTGATTTCGCTAATTGCGTTACGGGCGAGGATGAAATATCGCCTGATGCTCCCTGCCCTCCACAGCATCCAGATGATATTGATCGTGGCTATCTTCGGGGCCTACGAACCCTTAGGATGTACTTCCAGCGCATCTTGAAACAGATCACCGAAGATGATTACGTTGAAAGAGGTGAAGGGGAAGCGATTGCGCTTGGCTCCCAGCACGCCAGCCGCGATGATTCATCTCAGCGCTATTGGGACGAAAATGTACTGGAGACTGACCCTGGCGAGGTTAGCTTCTAGATCCGGGTTCCTTCAATCTCTGACGGTCGGAACTCAGTGCGCCTTTGTATTCTGCTTTATCCCTGCCTTCACTCCTTTTCGATCCTCGGGCTTTCGAGCCGGAGGGACCGGGGTTGCTTTGTCCCTAATGTCCACATGGCAAGTTCTTCTTGCATTCACGGGATGTGGCATCAAACTTGCATACCAACCAAACACAGCTGGCTTTGGCCCTTCCCATCTCGCGGTGCCATCGCTATACCCACGCTGAATAATTTTAACCGATTACGATGACGGGGGTAGATGGGTGACATTACAACTTGTTTTTCGGCAACATACATTACGATATTGACGAACGATCATGGCATGATGCTCACCACAGACACCTTACTATCCGTGCCGGGCGCATAATAGAAGGTCTCTGCTTGGGGGCCACTACATTCTCATGGCGTGTATGAAACTGATTTTCTTTTTTTTTTTTAAATTGGCCTGATCCCCGCAAGGGTGCGCCGGTATTGCTTCCTTCAAGCTTTTTATTCTTTCTCGGACATGTGTTACTGATTATACCTCCTGGGGACTGGTCCGATACCCGGGGACTTTTTAATCCGTGCTTTTCCCAGCTTCTTTCCACAGAGTGTTGTTCGGTAGTTGTGTTTGTGTGTACATACCTATAGGCGCTGAGCTTAGACCGGGGACAGGAGAATTGAATATCTATAATGATCAATAAGAGTTCAGCCGTAGACTGCAAAGTGACAAACCAGCATAACGATGCTATAGTGTATGCGTGCTGCCCAAGGCCTTCAGGCATCAAGCCACGTGATAGCGGCGATAAGCGGTGTGGTTATCGCCTCACGGCTTATTATCTAATCGCAGCTTGGCTCATCGCCTCGTCAGTCACTCAGTCAGCAGCCCATCTCCGCATTCCCTTCTCCTCACGCTTCTCAGGGGCTTGCTGGTTCCCAGTTTCGATGTCTGGGAGGTCCTATTTGATGTGTTGAAGGCCTATGGTACTTCTGTCTCTCCCTTATACTCGCGTTGATTCATCCCTCTGGTTTGCTGCCTTCTGATTTCCGTTTGCGGAGGACTAGTTTGCGGAGAACTCACAGGCAGGCCCATCTTGCCAGGCACACTGTTATCTTTCCCCTGGTCGGACCCGAAACACGTTACCCAGGCAGCTATTGCCCGCTTCATGCCCTCGAAGGATTTATAATCTGTGAAAAGTCGTCCTCATCCAGATCGCGCTATCACTATTCAAAAAGGGAGACACTATGACGCCATCCCGTGATAAGCAGGACCCAGCTATCGACAAGCGGGATTTTGATGCTCATCGCCCGTTGCTAGAGGATGCAGATGCTGAGGCGGATGAGCAGCAGCGAGGACACCTACGGTCACGGGCAGGGTCATGTTTATCGGCCACCAACAATGACGATGGTCTCCTGAATGATGTTGTCGACGAGATCTTAGAAAGGGATAGAAAGAAGATGGCCAAGGAAGTGGTGCGGGTTAGCAGTTTTGCTTGGGGAGTTATCAGCTGGTAAGATCTCTTGTGCGTGATGGGATGCGCTGATCGCATCCTCGTTGGACAACTGGCTAATTGGAATTGTGGTCATCAGTCTTGGAGCTGGTAGCATTACCGCATTCTCGCTATACGGACCCCTGTTACTCACTCGCCTCCACTACACTCAACTCCGTGTCAATGCAGTTGCGATCGCCGCAGAAGTCTCGATGTACCTACCTGTTCCGCTTTTTGGATATCTCTGCGATCGGTACAGCCCATCTCCGCTGGCTTTATTCTCTGGTTTCGTGTTTGGGGCTGGCTACCTTCTGGCTGCACTGGCCTTTAAGAGTGGACCGCCTCCTGATGCAGGTGGCGAGGGCTGGCCGTTTTGGGTGATGATCGTGGCTTTCATTGCCATTGGCGTTGCTACAAGTTGTATGTACTTGGCTGCGGTCGCAACATGTGCCAAGAACTTTGGCAGGGGTAAGCATAAGGGCATTATGCTTGCTGTTCCTATCGCGGGGTTTGGCCTTAGTGGCATGTGGCAGAGCCAGGTGGGAACGTACTTCCTGTGTGACCGACTTGAAGATGGTGCTCGTGGCGACGTCAACGTGTACAAATACTTCTTATTCCTCGCGATCCTGTTATTCTGCATTGGTGTGATTGGCACCTTTGCTCTGAGGATCGTGGATGAGAACGAAGAAAAGTACATCGACGAGGCAGTGGAGGAATTGGAGCGCAGTGGCCTTCTTGAAGAGAGCGAATTCTTCCGGCCCAGGAACGAAGTTAGGGCTGCTTATGGAACGTTTTCGCAGGCCGACGACGGCACCGGATCCGACGGTGACCAAACTTTGACACTCTCAGAAGAGGAGCGAGAAGCAGCAAGACTTGAGAAGGAAAGGGAGGAAGAAGAGCGTCGGAAGAAGAACTGGCTGCTGAACTATGAGACGAGGATCTTCCTCCAGGACAAGTCAATGTGGTGGCTTGCGATTGGCTTCTTCCTGGTCACTGGACCAGGCGAGGCATATATCAATAACGTAGGTTGCGTCCAATGTATCGTCTCGTCTCACGCTTACTGACTCGCTATCTAGCTGGGCACTATTGTCCAATCCCTGACTCCTGTATCAAATATTACAAACGCCCCATCGCCCGCAGGCCTACCATCAACCCATGTCAGCACCATCGCGCTGACCTCCACCATTGCCCGACTTCTCACCGGCTCGCTCTCCGATCTTTTCGCCCCGCCAGCAACCCATCTCTTCCCTGGTCCTTTAGAAAGTAGTCGCCCTGCCTCCATCACATCGGCGACCAACCGCACCACCTTCACCCGCCTTGCATTCCTTCTCCCCTCCGCCTTCCTTCTCTCCATCGGCTACCTCCTTCTCTCCTCCCCCATCCCCCTTCAATACCCCGCCTTTACCCACCTCACCACGGCCCTGATCGGTCTCGGCTACGGTAGCGCCTTCTCACTCGTTCCCATTATCATCTCTGTCGTCTGGGGCGTCGAGAACTTCGCCACCAACTGGGGTATCGTTGCAATGGTTCCAGCCGCTGGAGCAGCCGTCTGGGGATTGGTGTACTCGCAAGGATACCAGGACGCCATGGACGACGGAAACGGCACGAATGACGGCCAATGTCATGGCTGGAGGTGCTTTGGGTTCTGGGCCGTGGGATGTACGGTAAGCGTCTGGATAGCTATTGGGGCTTGGTTGATTGCGTGGAGGTATTGGAGACGGCGAGGCGTTGTTGTTTAACTGTTATAGAAACTGTCTTTCCCTCAAATTACCACGGTTTTGGGTATATTTGAAGCTGTGCTGGTGTTTCGCGTTATATTAGCCGCTCGCTGCATTTTCTTTCTCCTTTCTTTTTTTTTACGTGCCTCATTTGGAGCGGAGCAACTTATCCCCTAGAGGGTAGTATTGGTTTTCACATCCGCTAATTGATGGTCCATGCTGCTTATTGCTATTTTAGCCGGTGAAAGGGTCTCGGATCATTCGTTTTACCACACTATACCTTACTTACACGCGTCTATCGGGCTACTAGAATGTCGTTTTCATCATTTATTTATTTATTTATCTATACTATATATGCATTGCAGAGCATGCATGGCTTTGGGCTGAACCAATTCAATGATTATTACTATCAATCAGTAAATCACATGCATAATGCACTTTATTACGTCAAAGATCGCTTCATTCTTAAACTCTGTAGTAACGTAAATGTGAATATACTGGCTGACTGATCGTTATACAATAGGTTATGTGATCTATTGATCTAGGTATGATGAGATAATGCAAACCATTCAAAACATCAAGCAGTTGACAGAACAAGAAACATCCCTTTACAGAGGGAAGATATAGTATAGCAGCGATGTGGTGGCCAATTACCACTATCTATTTTAAACATGGATAATGCAGGGCTAGCTAGGTTAGTTATGTGGGTAGGTAGTAGGTATATATGGACATAGTGAAAAGGAAGCAGGTAATATAGCAACTCGAAGGGCTGTATGGATGCATGCGACTAAGTATCTCAACACTTATCTCTCCTTGAGAATAGGATATAGCAACAACATATTTGAGGTAATGGAGACAAGACAAGATGTATTGTATAATGGATGGATTATATAGTGATAGTAGTACCTTGTGATATAGTATACTCACTCACCATTGCCCTCACAGTGATGTCGGTATAGCAGAGACAAAAGAGAAGGTATGAAAAGAAAAGTTCCTTTCTATTATCTCAAGTGTCTCATAAAATATGCGTTCGTTCGATGCTCCCCTTGATACAATTAATGTAGTCTGCTAACTCTCCACCATGTCGTACGTGGCTGCAGACTTTGGTCAGTTTTGGGTTGCAACACGACCAAGCAGGGATTCTCTGGGGGTTAGAAAGTACGTACGCTTAAGACAATATATAACAGTTTTGCAAGACTGTTCTTGGTGGTGTTTTGTCTGTCATGCGGGTTTAATGATGCTGAAGTAACACGATAGGATGGTGTGGACACTGTTGACGTGGAATGGATGTGTGAGATAGTAGAGCTTGTCCTCCATGATCTCCCATATTGCCTGTTGGATGATCTTTCATACTTGATTATTGACGGGTACAGGCTCTCGATAGTGTATGTGGAAAGATGCATAGGATAGGAACTAGCATGCCCGGGTGAATGACGTGGGGTGTAGTGTCGATGGAATGGAAGGGTGAAGCTGAGAGTACATCAGGGGTCGTTCTCCTCAGATGGCCTCAGGCTTCTTCTCGTGACTGATTATACGGCAAAGCAGGGTTGTAGACTTTGCCCAGACTATACCTCGCAATTCTCGTTTGCGCCTTGCGTATAGCCTTTTCTCGTTTATTAGGGTTTTTGGTGGATTTAGGTCGGTGCATCTGGTCTGATAGGACGGAGAGGAAGCTTGGGTTAAGTTTAGAGATGGGGCAGCTTTGAAGTAATGCTCATAGGTGGTGTGGGCTTCATTGAGTCAGTCGAATCGAGGATGGTATATCGTCCATGGGTTGATCGATACTCTCCAGATCGTCTCCACATCAATTGGGAGTTCAATCCGGCGGGTTGCAAAGTTGTTGTCCGCACAAGACCTCCGGCAAACAGACAGCAGCTTATTAATTGTCAGTCTCCGCTTCCAGTCATTAACAGATTTCAGACGCAGCATATCCAATCAATGCCCTCGGAGGTCTGCCGATGTCCTGGAAATATCGCCTTTTTCTCTTTGTAATGCCAGTGCCTTTGATCTTGGCTTTCAGGGCATCACGTCTGTAGATTTCGATCATTTCACGACTGTCTTTCGGATCTCTTCTGACGTAGTTTTGCGACTTTTTCCATCACTTATAGCAGACACACTAGAAGAGATATGGAGAAGCCCTGTAGAAGCTCTTCCCACGGCTGGCTGTCTTCGTCGTCGTCATGAAATTGAATTGCACGGATCATCTCATCCATCCATCCAACGAGCGTATACACCGCATGGGCATTGACCACGAACAGACAGATTGGCTGTAGCTGGTCATGCTTTCGATGTATATTGCTTCAGTCATCCGTTGAGCCTTTTGAGCCAGGCCAATTGATAGCAAGTGAGCCCGTAATATCGCAGAATACCAACATTAAGAACGTGATGTTCAGTGGGTAAATGTGGTGTATCAGGCAGTTCTCTTCAGGATCCTCTTTATCCACGAGCATCGTCCTCGTTCACCGCATCACTCATGATTGTGGATTGGGTGCTCTAAGTGACAAGATTGTATCGCCAGTGTCCGTTTTCGAGCACGGCCCCTCTCGCACCAAAGCAAACTGTCGAACGAGTGGTGATGCAGTTTCTTTTCTGCGGGTTGTTCATACCGTGTGCAGTCCATTGTGACTGCAGTGGTCTTTCGATGGTATAGTAGCCCCATGATCCAATTCGATTCGGGCATCTCCGTATCCTACTCGCGGTGTGGTGCAGCTCATGTATATCCAGCCATCTATTAGCTTTGAGACAGAATAATTAGCAAGGATGGCCTCAATATAGGACAACGTAAGGAAGGACGTACTAACTCCACTCGATATACTTCCCAGTTCCCCAGCGCACCCCACATTCGGCACCATTCCACAAGAGGCACAATAAACCTGGTACTGGTGAGTATATCCCTTCTATCCAGCGGTTTGTGACTCTCTGCCCCTCACCACCATCATCATGATATGATAGGGTAATGTCCTTTATATGCGACTGTATAGACACATTAGGACCGAGTTCCACTACCAGGCGCATGGGGTTATTATTAAATCGTCTCTCATAGTTGACCGAATGGTTACATTCAATGCAGGTTCTCTGGCGCTGAGAATCAAATACCCGAGACAGCACTTCCTCCATACTCACGCCGTTCCGATCAGTCTCGAGCACAGGCGGTGCCAGAGTGGTCAAGCGGGTGCCATTCACAGTGGTTCTGCTATCCCTGGATGGCCCACAATCACAGCGTCCATAGAGTACACCCCATCACGTGTGGCAAATGGAACCACGACCAGAATCCATAAGAGACGGATTGCCACTGACTTCATCAGCAGTGGATTCCGAGTTTATCCCTTTGCGTGCAGAGCCGAATCGCCGTAATCCTCATACGGAATTTGACAGCCCCGTCATGTGACAGTCTCCACCCCATTGTTTTCAGGATGAACCCACGTCCATGAGCATATGTTCTTCGGGCTGGTCAATATAGACGAAGACAGAGAAAATAGTTGGTCTTTGTTCTCTCTAATGGGATTGTGAGGGGACATGGATGCAACTCAGTAGGAAGGTGAGGAGGCATTCTCAGAGGTCCATTGAGTAGGGTGACTCAGAAAGTAGAAGGAGTGACGCTGAAGGAATGAAGACGGTAGGTAGGAGTGAGAATGGAAGAAAAGAGGACTTGAAAACTGAGAGACACTATATATTGAGTATACTGGATTAGTATATAAGGTTAAAGAGATGAATATAGATGAAAGTGATGAAAAGGGGCACTGTGCAGATAGGAAGACGGTAGGAAAAAGATGAAGAGGAAGAGAGGGGAGGGAGGGATATAAGTAGTCGGAGGAGGATAATGCTGACAACATGTGACATGGAGGTATCTCGAGTACAAGATGCAGAGTGGTCCGGGATGAGGTGAAACGCGGGAAGTAAGAAGAGAGGTGGATTGGCTAGACCTCCCGTATCCAGAGGGTTATGTGGACTTGAGTTGTACAACCACCCAGGAATTATCATTCAACATTAGGTATCCATACAGATAGATAAAAAGTACAGTTCAGGCAGCAGCTGAAGTAGGTAGTGCTACAACAAACATTGCTGATACATCAAGTGACACTGTTACCAATTTGGAACTTTTCAGAAGTAATCATGGAGCGCAGTGGTGTTAGACCACCTTAACGCTTTACCCATTCGCTGTCCTCTTCCAGCCACGATTCAAAGCTTTTCAGACCAGGATGCGTCTTCCTTAGACCTTGAATATCAGCCCCATAGCCGTGATCGTAGAACCAGTTGAACATAATCCGCAGATCAGCGACCATCCACATCAATAAGTAACAAACCACCCGGTATGTGGTTGGCACCGTCTCCCCCGTCTTTGCCTTGAACTTCTTCTGCATTTGTTCAAATGTCAGGTCATCTCCGGCGAGAGAAATACACTGATTCTTGTAGTTTTGTGGCTCGAGGAGAGCCTTGGCTGCAAACACCCCGATATCGCTGACTGCAACACACTGCAGCGGTTTGCCCTGCAGGTAGGCATCCCAGGCCGTGGCAATCACCTTGCCTATGAAGCTGGGGACAAGGTTTTCGAAAAAGAACACCGGACGGAGGACAGTCCAGGTCATGGAACCATCCTTGGTTTGCTCAAACAGATGATGTTCGATGTGATGTTTGCTGATGAAATGAGGGATATTGGTTGGGTTATCGGTGGAGGCATCACCACCGCGATCGACGGAGCTGTAGACGAAGTGTCTGACGTCTTGCTTGATGGATTCATCAATCAAGGCTTTCCCTTGGATTTCTTCTTTGTCTACATTCTGACCTTTTGCCATAGGATTCTGTCTTGCGTTAATTAATCCTGCAAGTAGGTGAAAGTAAAGGTACATGGCTGAATACTACCTGAACACTAAAGACCCCAGAAATGGGCCGAGTGGCGAGTTTCTTCGCATTTTCGAAGATCTCGGATGGATGATCAAGGTCGCCCTGAACTAGCTTAATTTTGGGAGACTTGCTGGCAAGCTTCTGCGATGTTCCTGACTGCGGGTTGCGGGTCACGGCGAGGATCTCAACGTCTGCATCGCGCGCCAGCAGAGCATTGATGACCGCACCACCTTGGTTACCAGTGGCTCCAGTGATGAGTAGAGCGGTAGCCATGATTGCTAGGATGAATCAGAGTAATTATTCACAACGTTCAGTTATCCAGGGGTAGGATACTAGACAATAGCTGAAGACAGCATTCTATGGCGATGCGCATTAAGGCCGGTCGATCTCCCGAATCTGTCATGTTGAGGTCATTGGGTGGCCGCACCCGGAAATGCCTTGCGCACCTGACTAATAAGGCCACCAATAACTAATTACTAAGTAGAAAAGTCTGAATAATTGGCTGGTTGCAATGATCTGAGTCATGATAGGGTCACGCAGTTTCTTTTCCCTTCTTCTTCTTCTTCACCCATTCTTGGGTTCGACTGTGAACTACACAAAAGCCAGTCCAATCCGGCAATGAGAGCCAGTTACGCAAGGCTGCAGGAAAAACCGTAACATTACCATACCGCCCCACCTGCAAGACAGAACGAAAAAAAGAAGAAAAGAAAAGAAATTGAAAACGAAAATGAGAAAAAAAAAAAAAGAAGGTTGAGGGATATAATCATAGCCAGCAGCAATGATGCTAATGCCCAGACATTCAAACGCATCGAATTTTCAAGGCAAAAGTTGTACAGGGCTAGTCTAGAACCCACTAGTAAAGTAAGTACCTCAGCAGATCGACATGGAGAAGCCGCCAGCGTCCGAGGTTATAACGTAATACCCCGCAAAGAGGAGAGGAGATGTAGTGATCCATCTAGACCCCCTTTCTTGCCCCATCGACCCGTGACCTGCCCGCATTACACTAGTAACCAGGAGGAGCTTCCCTCATGGCAAGAACTCAACTAGTAATTAATTAATTATTGAAAGGCGGTCATATGAACCTAAAAGGTTTGATTTTCCCCGTGGCCGAGAAAAGTCTCTCTGACTGGTTGGTTGAAGTTGACCGGGTGGCTAAACCCGGTTGGGGATGACAAAGAGAAATGGGGAAGAAATCACGACACTCGCCTGAAATGGGTTACAGCTCCACCAGCCCAGGCTTCTCTCCACCGCAACTGCTGCAATTTGTTTCCACTTTGACCACTTCACCTTCCCCAAGAAGTGTGTGTGAGTAAGTAAAAGTAAGTATCACGAATGACTGATCCCGGCACCATCCCATCCAACCACCGCAGATGCCATTACGTACGGGAAATTCCCCCATTCCTCCCTTTCCCCCACAACATTACGTACCGCTCAACATCACGGTGTTAGTTGCTCGTTGTGCAACAAGCAAGGAGTTTCAGGGACATGGGGACTGCCTGTCTCGCTGCTTGGTCTTGGTCTTGGCTGGGGATCGGGCAAGAGGGAATGGTACTATACGGATGTTATTTTGCTAATCATGAATTCTCAAGGCCCTCTGCTTGGAACAGACGACTATTGCTGATCTATTATGGAAAATATGGCTTCACTATATACATGCAGTGAGACCAGTTCAAACTTTTATTTCACATGCTCGCTGTCTCCAGTGGCCTCTCGTGGGCAATTCAAACAAATGCTCTGGGGTCCGGGGTATTTTCGGGTCGCTGACAAGGGGAAGGACTCCATAAACGGGGCAAACTTTTCCTGAACCAAACGGCGTCTCCAATCTCCGGGACGCTCAATCTCCTCGCCCATATCACTGCGGTCGGATTGATACTCCTGGCTGTTCCTCCGACTTTGTGGGTAGACACCTCTCCGACTGGGCTTGTAGGGCATAGGTAAGGGTGACTTGGCCTTCTGCTGCTGCAAGCGTTTGCGAGACCGTTGCAGCTTATCAAGCCCTCGCGCAATCTCATCCTTGTTTTCCTTGAGAGCGTCACTGAACTGGAAGCCGAAGATTGGGTTCACGTGTTCAGGGTCGTCCTCAGGATAGGCGTAGTGGTAATTGTAGTCCCGCTGATGTCTATCCTCGCGCCGTATCTCCGCTTCAGTGCGAGGCCGCTGAGGAAGCAAGTGGATGAGATTGCATACATAGAGGGGGAAGTCGTTGGGCGAGAGGCGGAAAAATAAGCGCCCGGTATCGTTGGGATCAATGCGCGACTGGTCCCGTTGTCGAAGGGTATCACGGGCATGGTGGAAGCTGATGGGGTTGGGAGTGGCAGCCTTTTGATTCGGCTGTGCAGATGCCAGGGTCCCCGCCGAATACTCGAAGAATTGTCTGGGGTTCCTTTCCCCCTCGTAGATGACCAGTTGCATGCCCTTCAACTTTAACCGATCCAATTCTAGGAGTCCGCCATCCCAGAAGGTGTCCCTCCAGGTTTGCTCAGCATAGCGGAAGTGGACATCCACAGAAATCGTAGACAAGCCATGGAACGCCAGGCTGATCAAAGAAAGTGTTTCGTTCCATTCGGCCAGATGTGTCTCTACGCTCTGCACCAATGGAATCCGGATCTTGAGATGGGCTATGGAGGCCACCTGCCATGCTTTCAAGGAATAGGTGAAGTTGGCAAAGCTGCCAAGCTCTTGGGTAAAAAAGGTGGCTCGACTATAGGGGAAGTGTCTTGCCTCTTCGTATACCTGACGACAGGTGCGAAGGAAGCCGAGACTAAGCGCCGGATTCCTCTCCAGGGATTTGGGGCAAGGATAATGCCCGGAAGCTATGAGTGGACCATGGCCGACGTAGATGTCACGACTGACTGTTTGGCCTTGTTTTGTTTGACAACCCGGATGTGAACAGAAGCCATCCCAGCTATTTCGATTCGTCTGGTCGGCCATGAACTGTCGCCGGGCTTTGTACCAGCATTTGTCGACCGGACACCAGACGGGAATGGGCCTGCGTTGGATTTCACAGACATCGTTATCGTCAAACACCGCCTTATAGATTAGAATCCGGATCTCCGCCGGTAATGATAAGAGGTGTCGCTTGGGGCTGTAAGACAGTCAGCAACAACAAGATAAGAAGAGTTGTTGGGAGAAAGTCCCAGGGGATAGCAATGAGCATACCGATTTGGTTCCATGGCTCATTCACAGTATGTTGAAAGTCACGACGAGAAAGGTACGAAGGTTACTATATCCTCTGGGCAGATAAGTAGGGACGGGAAGGTGTCTTGAGATAGTAATGATATGATAGTATAGTATATACTACAAGCTAAAGCTACCCAGGCCAGGGGCAGAGTATTAAATAGATTGGAAAGAATAACACAAACCAGCGGTCAAAAAGAAAGAATCCATTTGGCACAGTGAATGCCCTGAATGAGTTGCAGGAACCAGGCATTATTTATACAATTTCTGACATAATGGAATTGATCTTTTTGGGGAAGTAAGAAAGAGCAGAAAATGACGCGATGATCCCATTGTTGCAGCAACTCGGGACTGGAACTCCAAAGGCGGTGGGTATTTTTGGTATCCACCCCCGCTTCCATACTAGTACTAGTACGTACTGAAATTACTAAAAGTAGCCCAATTCATTCCTTCCCTCCGGGAGTGCGCCATAATTAGTTGATCGTCCCAACGCCAATCTAACACCAATCACGCTGAACCCTAAATGCACACTAACCCCGTAGCTCGTGCACCACCAGTCGCACTATCGTTCGAACTACCATGCGTGGTCGCTATCTCAGCCTTTCTCTCAAACAGGGGTCAACGGTTAGCTTGCTGCTCAGCCTCGTCGCTGGTAGAGAGGGTGTAGTGAACAGCCACAATGGCCTCCCTCCATCTCAAGATAAGGACCATGGACAATGAGGTATAAAGGCGTCATCTAGAACGTCTGGCGGATGGAATCAATAGACTTTTACTTCTAAGCTTTCAACTCATCTTATATATTTGCTAGAGAATTTTGTTCTTTGCGCTGCTTGTGTCCTACGTACTTGGACCGCAACCACTGAGCAAGCGCTTCCCTTTTAGTTGTCTACTGCATACCCAGCCTGCCCTTGCTGCCCATCCGCCACACGACATAATGACACACCATCTCTCCGACATTCTCGGAATCTACCCAGAAAGCCAATCCTGTGTTGGCTGGGCGCCCTCACAGGGCCGTCACTGCCGCAACCCCACAAACGCCAGAAACCGCCGACATGCAGTTTCCCTTCTCGACCAAGGGACCCGCTTGCTCAAAGCCGGCCGGTCTATTGATCATATACTTGAGGAATTGGCTCCTCTCGTCCTCTGCCTACGTTATCACCAGAACCAAGCTGCTGGCCTAACTAGTACTTGGGTCTCTCGAGTCGATAAATACATCGCTAGTCATCAATCTCCCAGGAGCTCGCCGAGTAGATCGATGCCTCGGCGGTCACCGTCACCAAGGATGCGTGATGAAACAAGAGCCATAGAAAATAGACTTGCGGAACTCGAAAGGAAGATGCAGGATGCAATACTTAAGGCAGAGCGAGCGGAGCGGGAGAAAGAGCGGGCGAGGAGAGACGCAGAGCGCACTAGACGAGACACTGAAGACATGGTCAGAAGAAGTGCGGCTATGGGATATGCCCGAGGACAGGAAGAAGCGAGAAGGAGAGCCTCTCCTCCTCCTACTTTTGAAACTGAGACTACTACGGTGGAACACAATGAGGCATACGGGTTCCAGAGGGACTCGGTGTCGAGTGGCTTGCTGTCTTCACGCAGGCAGGATGCTCGTGGAGGGAGTATCGAAACGACCTTGCAGGTCAACACTTCTACTGGCATGAACGTGCAACTACGCAGAAGCACGATCGTTAGCACAACCAGGGTCCAGAGGACAAGCGATGGCCCAGCTACTCCTGCTCAAGCTGAACGACGTGCTGCTACCCCGAGCTCTGTGTCCAGGGTAGTTGAGATCGGTGATACTAGCGATGTGCTAGCTATTCCATCCCCTGCCCAGCAAAGCAACGGCAATGCAAGCTCCAGTCCCAGCACTACGAGCACTAGGAGAGCAATTAGCCTTCCCAGCGCTGAAACTGAGTCTGCCAATACCACAACTACACCAAACAGTGAAGACCGTCCTTCATCCACAGCCACTCAAGACCCTGAATCCACCAATCCCACGGGAATTTCAGAAACTTCCATTCCAAACCCTCCACTCCCAAGTCCTCCTACCTCAAACAACGAAGAGTTTCGCTCTACTCCCACAGGCACGCAGGAATCATCCACCACTACGCAAAACACTATCACCCCAGAACCCACCACCCAGCCTGCCCCTACCTCTACCTCCACCTCTACACACCCCTCAACCCCCGCTCCCTCCACTCCACCTACAATTTCAGAACATGGCATCACCCGCCACCCCATCGAAGGCGACTGCTGCATCTGCCTCTGCCCTCTACAGAGATACCCTACCCAATACAGCCATAACCCTGAGGACGACACCTCTATCGTCTGGTGCCAGAAGCAATGCGGAAATAACTTCCACCGCGAGTGTATGGACCGGTGGATAGCTTCAGCGCTTGACTGTGATCGGCAGACGAGTTGTCCGATGTGTCGGGGGAAGTGGCAGTGATCTTTCTTTTCTCTTGAGTCGTGATTTTATTGTTTGGTTGTTTGTGAGTTGTTGGGGTTGGAGTTTGGGATATATTTCTGTTGGTTATTGCATGAGTCATGATTTATGATGTTATGAGTTGATTTGATGTGATGTGATGTGATGTGATATCCTTGGTTATCTTTCGCTTGGGTGCTGGTGTTGGTGTTGGTGGGTAATACAATATCTTAATGTCTACTAGCTCGTTGATACTATTTATTATAATACTTAGGAGTTGCATTTTATTTTCATGCAGTGTGCGTGGTAGTATGGGTTCTAAGCTCGTAGGCTATAGATAAAGACTGTATTCCTTCAGTTTACCTGTTCGTTCATAATCACTGCTTACTTGCGTAGTGTGTCTATTAGTCTACGGATTACAATGGAGCAGAATAGGAGTTTGAATTTGATAGATTGAATGTCCATTTGCAATAACCATAACCAAAACTGACACTTCATAATAATTAGACTGTCAGATATTATCGAACCCTTTGAACTAATAACTCAAGGTGAAACACCAAATCACATTCTTAGGCTGTCACTCAGCCTGTCACTGATATCATCGCCATCACTCTCGCATGGAAACCCGAAAGATAATCGATTAGCAGTGAAACAGAACGCATGCATCCATGGGTATTTTTGTGTATATATAATATAAATCAGACCAACAACAAGACCGAAATATGAACTTGGTAATTGCTGATATCATCGAACCCCCATATACTGCCATCGATGGGGTATTACCATCGCTCATCGTACGCAGGAGTCATACCGGATACGGCACCCCAGTACTGTCTTGAATAGCTTCTGTTATAACTTTCAGGATATTGCGACGGTGGGGACTGAAGGACTGTATTTAGAACATCGTGGCGCGGCAACCTGTACTCGCGGCGGAAAGGGATGCCCGACGTGTCCACCGGGTTATACTGCGAATATTCTGTCCGATGAGACTTGCGCGGTGCGGATGGTGGAGAATAGCGTTGGGGGATGATCAGATGAGAAGGGGTGCAAGGAAGCAGCGTCGAATACCATTGCTGGTTGGGCGGAGTTGTGGCACCGTTCGATCGGTAAACAGGTGCAGCCTCGCCCTGAATCCCTGCCTTGGTTAATCGGGGGGTTGCCTTGAGATAGCCTGGTTGTTGACTAGGTGGTGGGCTATTCAAGTCGGATACACGCAATGGGGCTTCTTTTGGTCGTGGGGCCCGATGTGGTGAGCTGAAAGGAGAGCCAAGGGGACGGGGAGATTGCACCTGGTCAGTCTCTGTGTCCGAATCACTCGCATACCATGATTGGTTCGCAACAGGTATATCCCCGTAGCTCCCTGACTCTGGACTGCGAATAGGGGTGGAAGGCGGGCGACGAGCACGAAGTTGTTCGTTTGATTTCTTCAGGAAATCTTCATATCCTTCCAGCGTTTCCATCATGCTGATCGGTGGATAGATCTCCGATTCACTACTAGCCAGATCCCTCATCTTCAGAGTTTGGCTGGCAGACATCGGTTTCGGTGCCGGGGTAGGGGTCCCCAGTCGTGGCGGTTGGTTCACATGCACGAAGTTGTCACAACCATCGGGTGGTGTGTTCTTCTCATTCAGGCACATCTCCATATAGCTGTGCACAATTGGGACACCTGCGTTTTGACCCTCCAAAACGACATATTCAGAATCGGAGCAGTCTGAACAGTTGGTGTCCACCTTGGCAAGTTTGCCCTCACATGGACGACACTGGTAAAAGGGACCTTTCGGCAGAAGGTCATGGACAGTGGTGACCTTGTGGTCAGGAGGGTTCTTGGTGCCCTCGCGCATTGCATTCATCATATCAACACAGATGTCAAGGCTGAAGTTTGCAATATGGCCACAGTCAGGGTTGTTGTGGAAGGTATATTGGCACATAATGTTTGCTTGGGTTCTGAGGCGGATTTGGCCTTTGTAGGATGCGTTGGAGGATTTGGAGCAATTGTGAACGTCTCAAGCCGTTGCACACATAGGGATTTCAAGGAGGCTTATATGTGTGCGATACGTAGGAGGAGACAAAGTAAGAGAGTAATACCATTGCGTTCTTGTAGAGATTCCGATCATAAGCCATAACGCTGTCGGAATTTGGAGCTAGTCGATACGGCATGTTTCCCTCTTGATCGTTCACATTGATGGGACAAATCGAGTATCAATCATCCTCCAATTCTGCATCCAAGTCCGTCAGATATTTGACTCCGGAATCTAACAGCCACCATGCGGCCAGTTCATGAAAGAACCGAAGCACTGGGTTTTCAAGTGGCATTGTGGCGCGCTCTGTTTCATCCGCCTTTGTCCACATCGCAGTTTCACTGGCGAAAACAACGTCCTTGTCCTCATCCCAGAACCGGATCACCAATCGCCCATCCACCCCTTTGTAAGTCATTCCGAACTCGACTTTGTTCGCGGTTCGGTCTAGGACACGGTAGATTCCGCAGATAACATCGCCCTTGTTGAAATCCAGCGAGTCAATATGTGACGTATGGAACGTTGGGCGTTTTGTGGCTGGACTGATCAGCCACAGCATATAGCACTGAGGGAAGTGTGCGAAAGCTGTCATGTTGCGACGCAAGAGAATGGTCAGGATTTCAGCGTCTTTCTGGCGAGGAAGCAGCTGGCGAGGCACCCGGCGGTTAGCTCGATCGTGGAGAGCATAGTAATCTGGTGTGTAAACTTCGGAGGGAATCGTGGATATGGTGGAAGAAACCGATTTGGAGAGTGTACCGCAATGCGTCTCATGGTGGATTCGGTTTTTGAGACAACGGTGGAGGAAAGTCAAATATGTGATGGTGCTGAGGGAAGCAGCGAGCACAAAGGATGAAACAGAGAGGAAGGAGGGCATTTTAATTAAATGGTGAGCGCTTAAGGCTCCTTCCGTGCGACCAGCGGCAGATTATTATTATGGGAAAATGCTAAGTAGTTTGAAGTTACAGAAACATGCATCTGACATAATTTTGCGACCTTCAAGTGCATCAGTCAATCTTTTAAGAGAAGACCGGAGCTTCCCTATGAACCTTATTCTGTGCTGATGACGATCAACCCGAATACGAGATCCGTTGCCATCTGGACCACTTGCAGTCCCATCATTGGCGCAACTGCTGGTCTCATGCGGATGTGGCCCATCCAAGCCGTGGCAGCTCTTTCATAGTAAGTAGTACTCTAGGTGATTCAGTCAAATCTGTCCCCAGCAATGTACCAGCTAGTTCTTTTGAGATCACCATGCAAAAGTCTAGGTGTTGAAATATCATCCAGTTGGGATAATATAATTGGCAAAATTAAAAAAGTATGTATTCAGTATATCCTTTCCTCCCATCCAACTAAAACTCTGTACCCTTATGCCAACACAGTCCAAGCAATCCATTAAATCAACGCAATCCGTCAGCGCCCAGATCCACCAAAAGCAAGAGCGGGTATCCTTGACGGACGGACAAAAGGCACACAAAGATAAGGAGAACGTGCGTATCGATCGTTGCAGCGACGTAGCCAGCCCGAAATCGTATCCTTTTTCATCCTTCCATCCTTCTTTCTCCAATACTCTCGTATCACAGCATCATCGGTCGGATCAGTCACAGGTTCAAGCTTCGACCTCATATGACTGTTTAGCTGCTTTCCGTGCCATGCATTTTCGGTAGATGAAGAGTGCGATGATTCCCACAGCAACGATGAAGACGATGCAGAAGACCAGGACCACACCCGGGTTCTCGCCGGCCCAGTTGCTTCGTTTGATCACTTGGTGTCGTGCTTCGAGGGCAAGGAGGTCGATAGCGGCCATGATCTACTTCCTATTAGCCTACCACACAGAATCAATCCCCTCAAAGCATGTGCAACTCACGAACAACGACCGCGCGGCTTCGGTGAACGGGGACTGATCAAGACAGATTGAGGATGCCCACGACCTGCGAGAACAACGGCACGGGAAGCAGAGATGATATGACACGAGGAGAATAAAGAGAAGGAAAGAGTTGGACGGGCGGATGAACAACCCTGGTTACTGGTAGGACTGGCTGCATCGGGAGCAGCGGAAGGTCATGACAGCAAGGATCGCAATGACGTGAAGGAGGGCACATGCATGCAACGCTGGATGGGCTGGTCCACGAAGCTTATTTCTGACAGGAGGGTAACTTGGTAAGCCGAACTCGGGACGCTCAAGGGTCAATCAACACACAACAGCTCGAGGTGAAGCCATTCATGGCAGTCAATTGGCGCGGCAGCACTCCGGACAAGGAGGTGTGTAATCCCCCCACCTCCAGTTACACAGAAGCCATTCGCAACCGTCAATGCCCATTCCTGACGCTTCCTCTCACAATCTGCATGCCATATAACGCGTATCGCGATGGTTGACCATAAGGAACAGTCATGAAATCAATTGTGATCAAGGTTTGGCGATCCGCTCGTCCCGCTGGCGTCACCACTCTTTCACGGCCATGGTTCTCTACCACCGCCCGGCCTCCCGATTCGTGCCCGGCTGCAGTGGATGCAGGGTAAATGAGTCGTGGACAGGAGAATCGAGGATTCATCCATAAGCGAGAGCTCCAGCTTTGTTGATAGAAATTCTAGAGAACAGGCCCCTTCTCGTGTTCGCCGGAGGAACATCCTTGACGTCATATATCTGGTCCGCGCTCTTATCTAATCGGCCCCTTCCCAGCATTGCTGATGCAACGAGACATGGATTTACTATTCGCTGGACTCGGAAGAGCTTGGGAGAGCCAAAGAATCCTTCCGGAATCAATGTCCTTGGACGCCAGAAGATTATACTGTAGAAAAGATCCAGGGTCCAGCCATTAGGGCTGAAATAAACGGTCCCACTTGGGTCCAGTTCTCGTAATGCGGCCTGTTATCATGGCTGATTAACGGGCCCGCAGAAGATGATCAGCAGTTCGAGATATTAACTGAGAGCTTGCGACCGCCTCAAGAATTGCCCAATCGGGTACTTGTCCTTCAGCCATAGAGATCCCGGTTCTAAATGTCCAGTTCATTCTGCCACATGCGAGTATGCGCAGAGGTACTAAAGTAAGTAGTGTAAGTGCTTGGACAATGTCCCTTCGGTCATGTGAAGCTCGCAAAACCAACTAAGTTTAGAGCTTAAGGCAGAAGCGTGAGCTTGAGAATGACGTAGAGGTTGGAGTCCATCTGATAACTTATGTTAGAGTGCAAATTTCCCATAGTTTAAGCATCAAACATTCATGCCTATACGCAGACAATAGAAAGGTAAACGTTTCCCAATTATCGCAATTAATATCCAAGGGTATGGTAATAGACTCATAGTGGTATCACATGAAACAGGCAAAAAGAAGGCATAGGCAACAGCATAATAAACCCCCATTACTTCTTCGAGTCAGGCCGATGCACATCCGTCCGTCCACTGTTATGCCATGTAGCCAACAAGGCACCACAACTTCCACAGTAATGGCACTGGTCCTTCAACGACGACATCATATATGGAATACATCCCAGACACAGGCAGCAGCAGAGCACTGCGGCCCAAGCACTATGGACATATTATTAGTTCGATCCATTCTTGTGAAAAAAACCGGGCACATACTGAGTTGAACTGCCCGTTTCGGCCTCCACGCGAGTCATTTTCCGCTCTCCGCAGGCCGGACAGTCGACAGGTGCTGGCGTTTTCTGCAGTGCATACAGTGGAGTCGGAGTATTATAGCCGCTCGGGTGTTGAGAGCCTGCGTAGAAGGTCTGCTGGGGCTGATGGGGTTGGATCTCAGGCGTCTGTTCGGTGGGAGGTTGCGCAGATTCAGGCAGCTCTCTGGAGGGAAGCTCGTGGGTTTCGATTTGTTGTTCCGAGGAGGTAGGAACTGCTGCTGGTAAAGTTAGTGGAGTACACGATGCACTTCCTTCTTAGGGTGAACGCACGAGGGTTTGCGTTCTCGGCCATTGTAATAGGTACGGTTGAGTTATATCAAAATAATCTGTTTGAAAAGAAAAAAAAAAAAAAAAAAAAAAACTTTCGCTGAAGTGTAGCTTGGAAGGAACAAATTACCTTAGATATTTGTAACCCCGGGCGCATTCTTATATGGTTGTACTAATAAGATTGGAGGCTCAAAGCCTCGTCCGAGCCAACGCGTAGGATTATTCGTGGGACGCATCGCGAGCCACTTGGATGAGAAAAAAAATTTTATTTGCTTGTGCTCCGGTGACCTCTGGGATGAGACACACATCGATCAATCGTTTGTGGGAGGGAGATCCAAGCGATTGGCAGGGGAAATGAAGTGGCCGTTGGGCTCCCACGACGAGGCTGAGATTACGCCTAATTACTAGGCAAACATTGGTCTGGGGAAAGGCTCTCACGCGAGTGGTTCAGGTAGGGGCGGGTTGCTAGGATTTCCAGGGCAGTGCCTTCTTGATCTGCAAGTGTACAGGGTAGCCTTGTGAGTTGTGGCAGGGAAAGGCTGAAAATACGAGGGGCGCTGCCACGGCCAAGATTGTACCAAACTGAGTCCCAAGAATGACGGGCGCTCATCCTTCAATTTAGTTTGAACTTCTGAAACTTGGCGAGGTCATGAGTTGGTCGACTGGAATGCTTTGACGTACTAGCTTCCTCCGATTTTACCCTGTGATGTCTTTGATGGTTTTGAAAAGTTGGATAACCTCATCAGTGGTATGATTCTCGGTTTTGCTTTCCGTTTGCTGGTGTTTGCTTCGATATCATCCACATATCTGACTTGGGGGCCATTTGTTGGGGTTTGAACAAAAGAAAGCTCCACCTACAACGTAGCAGTGAATGAGAATGAGACAGCACAAGCTAGGATAGTTCCTGCCATTACTCATCGGAAGTTTATTCCTTGCGATCGACACTTGCCTTCCCCTTTGATCTCTCTCTCCCTCTCTCTCCTCCAGGAACAAACATATCAACCATTCTCTGCACCTCACTCCTCCGGTTGAATGAAAACAAGATGAATTTGTTCCTGAAACTGTTCACCACTGTATATACAGTTTGACGGGTCAGCTGCTTTGGACACCGTTGCTGGGGTCCAGCGAATTGACTCCGCTGAGACGCGTTTCCATGCCTTAGGGCACCGGTCGGTTGACGATGCTTTGGCGAAACTCACTCGGATTGACCTGCTGGGGTATGTAGTATTTCCTTGTCTAGTCAGGCATGCGAGTTGTTCATTCTGACTAGCGAAAATACCTGTGCTGACAGCGACCGTGATCCCATACAGCCAGGCCACAGAAGATGTCATGGCATCCGGCCAGCAGCCGGAGCAATCTCGCGTTCCCGGGTGCATCCGTATCCAGAGCTACGGTAGTCTGAAAAACGTGCCAGGACTTATCTCCCCGACTCGGTCAGATGTTCGTCACTGGCCGGTCGGGTCCTGCGTGGTTATATGAGTCGTGCCCAGCTCTCTTCTACAGTAGAAGTCTGCGCGTTGCGCGTCTGGTTTGCTGTTGGATGTCCTCATAAAATGCTCGAAGGGCTGTTCTAACACATTCATGATGTTCTTTGGCTCGGACTCTTAGGCCTTTTTGGTCTCTACGGGATATTCTAGGTAGGCATTCAATCTTGATCATTCTGAGATGTCTCTGCACATTCTGGTTTTCCTGATCTAATGGTGAAATTAGGTGGTATGGGGTTTCTCGTAACGTTAAGGTTGATCTCAGATCATGGTGTGGAAGATACAGGATTCAACAGAATCCCTCTATCCACCTCTGTATTTCCAGTATTGATAGGTCGCTATAATCAATACTGGTCTTTGCGATTTCTGTGTTGACGTTTCTACCCAAGATTGAGATGCCAAATTTCGGCCTTGATATTGCCTGCGTGTCTTTGTGCTTCCTCCGAACCCTTCTCTTTCAATACTTCGATGTCTAGAATGATACAGGAGGGTTAATAGATCCGCCTGCATGATGGCAGAGCTCTAGGTGAGCAAATTACATATGCGATGAGGTAATTGCCAACATATTGTCATGTTACTCTCCCCGGTCGGCTGCTTCTTACAATTGAGCTCCAAAGCTAACCAAAACATGTTGTATGGCACTTATATGTTGCACGCTGTTTGGAATGCTGATGGTCGCTTACGCAACTCTAGTCGCTATGCAAGCCACTTGCTTTCCGTCTACTGAACACTCCAAGCCCGATTTCTGTACACATTGCAGCCTGAACGAGAACTGAACAGACAGCGTAAACCTTTTTAGAGCTTACCTGAATTCACCGATGCGTGGAGGCTATTAGCGGATAATGCTTGTGGTTCAAGTTGAAATCTTGGCCCAAGCACCCATGAATTTCATCCCATGCGAGCAATGTTCTACAGCCACAATTACTGCTGTTGCCGTCTACTTTTAATAATAGCATGATAGATATCAGCAGAATCATTTTACCGTCAACAATAGCGATGGATCGGAAAGTGGGCGGGACTGTCAACGGACCTGCCGATCGTCAACTCGTGATACCTCATAGTATCGGCTTCAACAACGACCGACCGAGCGTCAGAACAATTCGGGGGTCCTTCCCTCGGGGCAAGGGTTTCGGAGGATGTCCCAAGCTCGGAGGAGACATGTGTAAAGGTGATGCGACTAGCAGTGTTCAGGGTCCACCAGCAACTGTGCTGATCGGACCACCTCCGAACCCCCCACGGTATCCCCCACGTCCTCGGACTTCACAGCGACCCATTTCCCCTCCATAAATGGTGTCGGTCCACACGACAAAGATCACAGCTCAAGAAGCTAAAGCACATAATTGGAATTGAAGATGTCTAAACCAGCCATTGGCTTTGTCGGCCTCGGGGCCATGGGCTTCGGCATGGCCACCCACCTTGTCCACGAAGGATACCCTGTTTACGGCTACGATGTCTTTCCAGCCTCGGTGCAGCGATTCCAAGCTGCGGGGGGCACGCCCGCCTCCTCACTGCGTGAATCAGCTGAAGGAAAGTCTTTCTACGTGTGCATGGTAGCATCGGCGCCACAGGCGCAGACCGTCCTCTTCGGACATGAGGGCGTTGTACAATGTATGTACCTCCCTAGCCATTGGCTCCCTCAAGCTAACATAATAGACCTCCCCCAAAATGCAACCCTCCTCCTTTGCTCCACCGTCGCTGCCTCATATGCGCAATCTGTCGCTGCAGAACTCGCCTCTCGAGGTCGATCAGATATTCACTTTGTTGATGCACCAGTCTCAGGAGGTGCGAAGCGCGCCGCGGATGGCACACTCTCCATCATGGCGGGTGGTTCCGAGTCTGCGCTCCAAATTGCGCGCGTTTTGCTGCAGACTATGTCTGCCCCAAGCAAGCTCTATCTTGTCCCTGGAGGAGTGGGAGCCGGCAGTAACATGAAGATGGTACATCAGGTGCTGGCTGCCATCCACATCTTGGGTGCCAGCGAGGCTATGGGTTTCGCGGCGCATCTGGGCCTGAACGCAGTGAATACAGCAGAACGGATCAAGAGCTCAGAAGCGTGGACCTGGATGCATGAGAACCGTTTTCCTCGGATGGTGGAGGAAGATTGGAATCCTGGGGCGAGTGCTCTGACAATCATCTTGAAGGATGCCGTAGGTTGCACCTGCCCCTGCCATTACCATGCGTACTGACCTTATCAGGGCATCATTACTACCTCAGCGCGTCAGAACAACTTTCCAATTCCACTCTGTGCGACTGCAGAGCAGATCTATCTCTCCGCTCTTATACAAGGTTACGGCCCCAAGGATGACTCCGCTATGATCCGCCAGTACTACTCGCATCCACTCAAAGACCTCGATACTTCCTCAGCAACCGAGGATCCAGAAACCGCTATACAGCTCGTGCTTGACCTCATGCAATGCGTCAACCTTGTCGCGGCTGCAGAAGCCATCGCTTTCGCACGGTCACTAGGTGTCGATATGGCGCAATTCTTTGAACTCGTCAGCGACGCAGCCGGTGGAAGCAAGGTATTCGTCACGAAAGGACTGGAGATGATTGAGGGTAAAATCGGCGCACAGGCGCCAGCTGGCTCAGAAACACTGGATGCGGTGGTCAGTCGGTTAGAAAAGGTGGTGCAGAAGGCGCGGGACATGCACTGCCCGCTCCATCTCGGCAATGCAGCACTGAGCGTATTATTGATGTCTAAGGGCCAAGGGTACGGGTCGGAGGCCAGCACCAGCGTAATCCGTGTTTATCCGTAGACTTAGCCGCCGAAATACTCAAGATTTAATATCATCAGGAATGATCTCATATGGGTCGGAGCAACTCCGGCTGTAAATAGTGGAGTCAACATCAACCATTCCGTCGCGACAGAACTATAAGACTACCCTTCACACATACTCACACAACTAATTTACTTCTTCAATACCCCCATTCATCACTTACATCCCCTCCCTCTCAACCAAAACTACCACCACCACCACCACCACCATGCCCCTCCCCAACAACCGCGCCCTCCCCATCCTCGACCACGCCTACCAGCACCACTACGGCGTGCCCGCCATGTGCTGCTACAACCTAGAAGGCATCCTCGCAACAGTCCGCGCCGCCGAAAAGCACCGCTCGCCCGCCATGATCCTCCTCTTCCCCTGGGCGCTCCAATACGCAGGCTCCATCCTCGTACACGCCGCCGCCGAAGCGGCCCGCAACGCCTCCGTCCCCATAACCGTACACCTGGACCACGCACAAACACCCGAAATAGTCCGCCAGGCCGCAGACATCACGCCCGGATTCGACAGCATCATGATCGACATGTCACACTACGAGAAAGCCGAGAACCTCTTATTAACACGCGAACTCGTCACCTACTGCCACGAGCGGGGCATCGCGACAGAAGCCGAGCCCGGGCGGATCGAGGGCGGGGAAGACGGCGTCTCGGACACTGCGGACCTGGAGGGAGTGTTAACTACCCCCGAGGAGGCGGAGGAGTTCGTCAATACGGGGATTGATTGGCTGGCTCCGGCTTTTGGGAATGTGCATGGGAGTTATGGGCCGAGGGGGATTAGGTTGGAGTATGATCGGTTGGAGAGGATTAGGGAGAGGGTGGGCGGGAGGGTGAGGTTGGTGTTGCATGGGGCGGATCCGTTTGATAAGGGGATTTTTGATCGCTGTGTTGGGGCTGGGGTTAGTAAGGTGAATATTAATAAGGTGTTGAATGGGGAGTGGGTGGGTGTTATGCTGAGGGCTGGGGAGGGGGATCGGGGGAAGGGGGTGGGCGTTATGGGGTTGGTGGAGGAGGCGACGGCTAGGATGGAGGAGGCGGTTGGGAGGTGTATTGAGGTTTTGGGGTCGGGGGGGAGGTATTAATTGTTTTACTAGTAGTTCTTTTGGTAGTTGGCTTTGGGGTTGTGAGGGGGGGGGGGGGTTGGTTTTTATACTAGTATTATATCTCGTGTGGTTGTTGCTCTATCTTAGTATATATAGATTGAGTGGGATCATCTTGATTGATTGTTAGTAGTAGGAATTGAAGTATTGCTAGTATCAATTACTGGATTATTTTGTCTTTACTATGGGTTATGTATCTTGAGATGAGAGAATATAGTTACTGTGTAGTATACTCAATCATGATGATACCGGGTACTAGCGGCGATATATATAAGTTGAACTCGCAGAGACCAGGTCTAGACTAGTACTTGAATTAGTGCGATTCTAGACATTTACAGCATTGAAATCTAATCGAATATTCTCCGAATTGCGGTGCTAAATTATTGAAATCACGGTGTATACACTCTTATATATATATTATATAAAGGGGCGAGTTGACACAGCCTGATAATTATCACCAGTACCCTACACATTCCTACTAGATCATCACAAGTATATACTCAATTGATCACTGGCTGACCGCCATGGCTATAAATCACATTCACAATTTACACCTATTGAAACACATCCGACATGAAAGACCTCGGGGATGGAGGGAATAAAGCTCAGACACGAATTAACCAAAAAGAAATGGGATAGGAAAGAAGGAAAAATACCCAGCCACACAAGACGTAATGCACAAAGAGAAAGCAATTCTTTTTAGATCTCGTGTCACTTCTCTAATGAGCAGTCATCATCTTCTTAATCTCCGCAATGGCCCGTGCGGGGTTCAGGCCCTTGGGGCAAGTCCGCGAGCAGTTGAGAATGGTGTGGCAACGGTACACGCTCATGCTGTTGTCGAGAGCGGCCTTACGCTCGGCGGTCTTCTCGTCACGGGAATCGGCCAACCAACGGTAGGACTGGAGGAGGATGGCGGGTCCAAGGTACTCCTCGCTGTTCCACCAGTACGAGGGGCAGGAGGTAGAGCAGCAAGCGCACAGAATGCACTCGTACAGACCGTCCAGCTTCTTACGTTCCTCGGGGCTCTGACGGTTCTCAAGACCCTATACACTTATCAGTAAAAAGCCCTCATCGCAGCACACGCTGTCAACACTTACATCCGCGGTCGGGGTGTCGCGCTGCAGGTAAGGCTTGATCGACTTGTACTGCTTGTAGAAGTAGGTCAAATCGGGGACCAAGTCCTTGACGACGTAGGTGTGAGGCAGAGGGTAGATGCGAGACTCCTTGGCGGTATCGGTGGGGATACGGCCTATACAGCAAATGGTCAGCGCCACCGAGCCGGGACATCGCTCCAAGCACTCCAGGACAACATACACAGGCAAGCCAGGGTGTTGACACCGTCAATGTTCATCGCGCAACTTCCACAGATACCCTCTCTGCAACTTCTCCGGAAAGTCAGGGTGGGGTCCATCTCGTTCTTGATGCGGATCAGGGCGTCCAGCATCATGGGACCGGTCTTGTTCAGATCCAGGGAGTAAGACTGCATCTTGGGCTTCTCGGTGGGCTGATCGGGGTTCCAGCGGTAGACATGGAAAGTCTTGACCCGGGGCTGCTCCGAGGGGTTGGGGTCCTGCACATTCGAAGTCTTAGATTCGGGAATGGTCTTGCTGCTCGCGTGGCCGCTTGCGCTCACCTGGGAAAGGGCGTCAACGGTCGCATAGGAGCGAGTGAAGGCGGCTGGGCGGAACAGCGGCTTCGAGGAAGCGAACAGGCGCGAGGTCGTGCGAAGGGCAGCCATTGTGGGCGGTTGAGAAAGAGATCACGGTCGATCGGGGGGCGAGGGATCTACCAGATGGCGAAAAATAGGATATGCGCGAGTAGGAGAGGTCAATGAGACCGAAAGAATGTCGATGGCGGTGGAGGGAGAGGAGAGAGGCCTGAAAAAAGAGCAGCCAGCCAGCGGCAACGACAAACGAGGTCCAAGGGAGGCACGAGGAAGTGAAGTCGATCGGTTCTGGCGATGTTTTGTCGCCTTTGGCAGCTCAAGGTAACCTCGGGTCTGGCGGCCGGCAAATGGCTGACTCAGCTGGTGCTGGCCAATCACGCAAAGCCTAATTGCAAGCGTCGGGGATACACGGCGAGGCACTGGATTGAATATAATTCCACTCAGTAACCTCGAATCGGAAGTCAATTGAAGCCGAATTATGTTCAGTCCGAGTAAGTAGCCTGATGAGAGCAGACATAGCGTCCCTTACTGATATCTAACCCCACTGTCCTCTTCGACGTCCGTGTAACTCGAGTCTGCTCGGCCAACAGGCAATATCCCAAAGGGGAAACGGAGCCGAAATCATTTGCCGTTCCGAAACATTTATGCCTAAGGCTGTAAGGCAGACACCTGCAGCCATAAAAGTCAGGCTCCAAGGTATCAACGATGTAAGGCGACAAGGCAGATATTATAGGTGTCAAGGCCACAAGGCCTTAAGGCCATAAGGCAATAGGGCAACAAGAGACCACAATATCAGGCATCAAAGCTATCCCCGATTGGGCATCTCCACCGTTCTAATCTCATTCTCGTCTTAATAGAATTCCACTCACACTTGCTTCCTTCGTGTGCGGTAGTGGAATTATGCATCACCCGCACTTTATCACATTGCAGTAGCCTGCATCGGTGGCCCCTCAACATGCAGAAAAATGCCGGTGGCGGCCTAGGAATGACGAATCTATATTACTCCTGCATGAAGTCTCTCCCACCATGCGGAAATCCATCCCCGACTGTGTTTTGCCGGTTGACTTTCTTCATCTCAACCCCCCTCAAGGCATTGATGGAAGATTGCGTTTTATTCCGGCATTTTACGGAATGAACTTGTTCATCATAACCAAAGTAAAGGACCAACGCCGAGAGAGCTCGACGTTTGAAGTCAACGATGGCCTTTGTGAGGCTAGAACCAACAAGTCTCTTCCGGGTGGTTCCGAATACCCCTTGGTCATTTACTCAGGCAATCTATCACCAACCTACTTTCTGCAATAATATCTTACGAGCTCATGATTGCTCCCACCCTCAAGTCGTGATGCTGTCCAAAAGCGGGGTTTGGCTGCCACTTTGAGGACTAGCCAATCCAATGGGCGCAGCACTTGCAAGCGGCAGGCATCGTATTCAATATCAAGGAAGTCATCAGAGGTAAACACGACAGCCTCGGGGAAGATTCTGGTTTCGGTTAAGCATAATCTTGAGTGTCAACAAGTCCACAATTAACCCCTATCGGGCGCCCGGTACCCAAGCGTCTGATCGTAGCTGGCCTAGTTCGATAGCTCCAACTGGGGTGATGTTACGGTCCTCATCAAAGGGCGAGTGGTACCGCGATGTGGCTCACCAGGTTCTAGACATGCTAGACAGACCAGATAGATGGGGTTTAATTAGACTACCACCCCATATTGTCTGATTCGGTATCTTCTTTTGGCGTGGAATAAGCTCCTTCTACGGCTTCGAAGCTTGATGAGCCAAGACGCCGGAATCCAAGCTTAACAGCAAAATGTCTCAGTATAGTGTGCAGATGGACCGGATTTATGATTGATAGGGGCAACGTTACCCCATTTCCCCTGATTCGTGATGCAAATGAGTGGTAATTGATGCCTACGGAGTCCGACATATTCCCACCTTATCGTGACCACTCAGCTGTCCAGACTAGATGACAAAATTATCAGTCAGTCAAGCAGGTCGATGCTAAATTTGGATGGCTAAATTTCTGCACTGGAGTCGAAACTCGAGGAGTAATAGCTGCTCGGCCGTCGACTTAATGGGTGGTCACTGGTGTATTACTATCACCGAAATCCGAAGACGGTTCCACTGTGGACCACTTGGCCGGCGTTCCTGGCGCCTTACCAAAAACGCCTAATTCGTTTTTTTTTTCCTTATTTCGCGCAGCTTTTCCAGCTGCTCTCATTTGACCAGAAGACCGACTAAAGATAAAGAGAGGCGTGCGGAGTACTGAAGCCATTAATAATTGAAACAAAACCGGTCTCAGTGGAAGTCAAGGAAGTAAAACTCTTCAAAGCTGCTGGAATGGTGATGCAAAATCGCCCCCTCGGTTCCCCTCTTGTTCTTCACCAGTGATGAACAGCCCTAACTGTCAAGCACGTCCAGCCTTCCATCCGCAACATCCTCAAACTACTAGCTACACCCTGATGGTCGCATTCGGTATTTTCCCGTCTATCATTGCCACAAGGACTCTGCCAAGACGGAGGAATTGCTTCTTTACAGAATTTCAATCCTGAGGCCCACCAGCCCGAGTGGATGGACTACTTTAGACTACCGAGACTAAGTGCGCCGGCGCGGGCATCATGAAACGCCGTAAATCCCCCGACTCGTTCCCAAGGTCCACCTATGACCTTCAACAGCCAGACAGCACAGTGAACCATCCAGCTCACTGTCCACGAACAGGGGCCATCACCGCGATGGACAAACCATGTGGCTACTACTCCTCTCTCCCCTTCCCATCTTGGTTGTCATCGATGCCTATCACTCCATCCATGGTCCGATATGATGGATCCCCTTCTACTACCTGCTCGGTCAGTACCGACTTTAGCGCCGGTGGAGTGACCGAGAAGAATCAACGGTTTGGCTCGATAGCCCTTGGCTACTAATGAAAGATGCACTTGGCCGTTTCATACTGATCACCCGTCCAATTTACCCAGAATGGGTCTGAGCCAAAGGCGAAGCTCTATCAGATTCTTGTCAGATGCTTCCGTCAAACTGACGAGTCAGTCTTCCCTATAAAAAGCCCCAATCCCATCCAGGTTGATCTCTTCTGTATCAAACCATTCCTTCCTTTCCTTTCCTTTCCTCTGCATACCTCTCTCTTCACCTTAGTCTTTCTTTCCCCTTCTTAGCTGGTTCTAAACACTTCACCATGAAGTACTCTACTATCTTCAGCGCTGCTGCCGCTGTTTTCGCTGGTTCCGCCGCTGCCGTCGGCGTGTCCGGCTCTGCTGAGGGTTTCGCCAAGGGCGTCACCGGTGGTGGCAGTGCCACCCCCGTCTACCCCGACACTATCGATGAGCTGGTCTCCTACCTTGGTGACGATGAGGCCCGCGTCATTGTCCTGACCAAGACCTTCGACTTCACCGACAGTGAAGGTACCACCACTGGCACTGGTTGCGCTCCCTGGGGTACCGCTTCCGCTTGCCAGGTTGCTATTGACCAGAACGACTGGTGCGAGAACTACGAGCCCGATGCTCCCTCTGTCAGCGTTGAATAGTATGTTCTTGCCGGCTGTCATCCGCTTTTGATCTCATATCTAACCTAAATAGCTACAACGCTGGTACCCTCGGTATCACCGTCACCTCCAACAAGTCCCTCATCGGTGAGGGCTCCTCTGGTGCCATTAAGGGCAAGGGTCTCCGCATTGTCAGCGGTGCTGAGAACATCATCATCCAGTAGGTTATACTTGGTGACATTAGGAAATTGCTCTAACAAAATTAGGAACATCGCCGTTACCGACATCAACGCCAAGTACGTCTGGGGTGGTGATGCTATTACTCTTGATGACTGCGACCTGGTCTGGATCGACCACGTTACTGTAGGCCTTCACTTCTTCAGTTTACTAAATCAAGAGCATCAAGTTAACAAATGATAGACCGCCCGCATTGGTCGCCAGCACTACGTCCTCGGAACCAGCGCCGACAACCGCGTCTCTCTCACCAACAACTACATTGACGGTGTCTCCGACTACTCCGCCACCTGCGATGGCTACCACTACTGGGCCATCTACCTCGACGGTGATGCCGACTTGGTCACCATGAAGGGCAACTACATCTACCACACCTCCGGCCGTTCCCCCAAGGTCCAGGACAACACTCTCCTCCACGCTGTAAGTTCTTCTATCTCTGCCGGTCACTTTCGAGTTAACTAATCACCACCACAGGTCAACAACTACTGGTACGACATCTCCGGCCACGCCTTCGAGATCGGTGAGGGTGGCTACGTCTTGGCTGAGGGCAACGTTTTCCAGAACGTCGACACTGTTCTTGAGACCTACGAGGGCGAGGCCTTCACCGTCCCCTCCTCCACCGCCGGTGAAGTCTGCTCTACCTACCTTGGCCGTGACTGTGTCATCAACGGCTTCGGCTCCTCTGGCACTTTCTCCGAGGACAGCACCTCTTTCCTCTCCGACTTCGAGGGCAAGAACATTGCCTCTGCTTCGGCTTACACCTCTGTTGCCTCTAGCGTTGTTGCCAACGCCGGTCAGGGCAACCTGTAAATGAGTTAACTCATTTACACTAAATAGCAGTGGATGTAATTAGGGGACGCGGTGTTGTTGATAAGTTACCTTTCGTGTATCTACTTCTACTATATTTACTCATGGGGAGTGTTCACGACCCTAATGTGGTTGATAACCAGCCAGTACAATGAGATTATTCTCCGTCAATCGCTCTGCTCAAGTAGATCTTATTCCGTTCACATTTAGCGACGAGTATATAGTGCAGAAATCTGAGAAGATGGCTGTCGGTAATTAAACTTCCCACCCGCTATCCCAAAATAGGAACGAAGGCCTAGTCTGGATAGCCGAGCCGGATATACTTCACCCCCAAACAGTCCTTCATTAGTAGATGCATTATCCTGGAATCGAATGTTCTTTGCGTCCACACCGTCTCAGGATTTACCATTTTCTTTATGAAACATGAAGCAGTAAAACAACTCAAACATACATCAAGATATCACGATAACAATGCACCCTACGGTATGTGCATTATACAAGCTGCTATAAGGATCATGTTTGATTTTATTCTACAATCCGTTAAACCCATTTGACGAACAAGAAGGACTTCTCATTAAGCTGGGGATTGACTTAAATATTCATCTTCATTATGCGCTATCATCTACGACCGAACTCATTTGTGACCTCATCCTGGACGCACACGATGACATGGACAAAACTTGTACATTTGTACGCGAAGTCGAGAACGAACTTGAGAATAACAAACCAAGCCATATCCGCTACATTTTGTGATGTCACTATACCTCAACACTTGGGCAGTGTGTCAAGTCAAGATGTTGTAGACGTAAGGATGTGTATACACCACATGTCCATGTATCCCTATAGGGCTGTGCATTACCCCCATCCAGCGGAACCACTACTAGTAATCACAGATCAAACTCAGCTATTGGCCCAAAGAGGTAAAGTCGATGAGGTAGACGTGATATATAGAACATAGAAGAAGTCATAAACCTTAATTGAAGGGAAGTATAAGAGGCCCCCCGTTCCTTCCAAGCTGAAATCTTTTACTCTTTCCCTCCTTCAACTACCTACTCCTTCACTTACTACTCTTGAAGTTCAATCAAAGAACACACTTTAAGCTATTCTACTTGCTCTTGCTTTTGCTCTTGCAAGCTGCTATCTATCTACTCTTCTCTTTCCTCTAACCAAACCAATCATCCTCTTTTTTACGACAAACAACAGTCGAAATGGACAAGATTGTGTCCTTTTCCAACTGGCTCAAGGTCGTCAAAGCCAAGAGTCAGCCAGCCGCCCCTATGTATGTCTTCAAGTCTCATGGCAACGACAATGAGCCGCCGAAGAAGAGGCAGAAGGTGTCACATCATTCTCCTTTTGCCATTGATGGTGTTGTCGAGGAGCCTACTACCCAAGACGATGAACAGAGCATCCGTGTTATTGAAGGGGAAGTAGTGGAGTTTATGGGGATTGACGACTATGAATTCGGTGCTCCGTTGAAGAGAGTGCCTACACCTCATCCTAAGAAGAATAAGGATCAGTATGATGATGATGACGACGATGAAGAGGGGCGGTGATTGAATGATGTAACTTGCCTCCTTTGAGGTATCTCTATGATGTATTGCTCTTGGTTGATTTGGTGAATTGGTGTTTGAAGCGATATTGTTTGTCTTTTGATACCATTTCTTCTAGTATGACAATGTTTGTTGGCGAGGTTTTCGATGTCTCTTTTGAGTTGATTTAGTCTTTGAACTAACTAGGTTACGTGTGTTAGCCTAATGAATCAATATGATTTCCACTTCCATCTTTCTTGTGTGTTGTAACCTGTAGTAACTGGTCGGGAAAGTAGATGATGGATGTCATGAAGCTGAAGTTCCTTCCCGTTTAGTTTATCCATCCCACCGACTCATATCTTGCACAATGGGTAGCCTTGTCTCCTACATCTTCATCGGTATGTGAATATCGTTCAATACATGCATTCAATCATTTTCTAATGTCACATCGCACTCTGCTATACATCATTTCACAAACAGAGAGCTGACACCTCCTAAAGCAGAAGCCCCGACCATAACTCGCCATAGCATGCGAAACCCACCTACAAGCATCTCCTTCTGATCCCTACCCTGCTGCGATAAAGAGGCCTCGCCTGCATGGAACTCCAAGTGACTTCTCTCTGCGCCCTCTTCCCTCACTATTCGATGCAAAACAATCGCCCCACCAACAGGAACAGCAATACACATCCCCCACGTCCGCAGAAGAGAGTACATGAGGATGCTTGATGCTGGATAGTGCTCACTATCTCTGCTCGGCTGGTGTATGTGATGCACCCCTCGATGGTACCCAGAAATAAGGAGGGAGTGGCCTATTCCTGCACCAAGCAAGATGAAAACCCATATTTGAGGTGGAGTGCTGTCGTCTAGGATAATGAAGAAGCCTGTCGCAAGGACGCTGCACAGCCATCCGATCCGGACCATCCAGGGGAAGATACTCGGGCCTCGCAAAAGTCTCACCTTTTCTGTCAGGATGAGCGCTAACAACGCCGGACTGACGACCGTGAGGAGGCTGAGACCTTCGAATGCAGATGATAAGTCTTGGACTAGTCTTAGATACAAGGCACAGTTCAGGAGATGGCAGGATAACTATTGCAGGTCAGTGATTCTCATCCGTTTCCACGAGCTGATGACTTACCAAGAACCCGTGCAGCAAGCTACCTAGGTACAACGTGGTCCTTGCGATGCTGCTGAAAATTGTCGACGAGAAAAGCGGGTGGACAGACCACAGACTCTCATACAGGACTAGGACGATGATCGAGGCTGCCCCAGCACCAAGAACTACCAAAACGTGCCAGTTAGTCCATTCGTATAATATCCCGCCCCAATTGACGCCTATGAGAAGACAGCCCATTCCCATAAAGGCCAACACGGCACCCTGCCAGTCAAGCTCGCAAGCCTTGCACTTTGCGATACGCTTGTAGGTCCGCAACTCAACTGCGAACGGAATGACCAAAAGTCCCAGTGCGCAGAAGACGAGACTGGCGTAAAAGGTCCAGACTGCGTGATCGACAAGCAACCCACCAAAGATGAGGCCAACAATGGCCCCGACCACTCGAGTCTGAAAGGCATACCCAGTAAATCGGGCCTGGTGAAGATATGGGATGACTTCATCTATCATCAGAAGCGAGGTCGCAATTACTCCTCCACAGCCTACGCCTTGGACAAACCGCCCTGGAACCAGACAAGCTAAGCTCATCGAACCACTACAGACCCCCGTTCCCACTGTGGCCAGCACAGCAGCTCCAAGGGCAATAGGCCCTACCCCAAAAATTGCTGCGAGCATGACAGAGAATGGCTGGCTTGCCGCACTAGCCAGAAGGTATGATGCCTCAATCCATAGTGTGTTTCCGAGTGGCTGTTCAGATGTGGCTGATAGATTCTGCTCTATCCATGTCAGGTGATCAGACGTTTAGATGGGGACGGACATATGAACACACATACTGTTATCAGGGGAAGCACTACGGTCGCATTGAAGGCATCCATTGTCATCAATAAAGAGACGCAGGTCAGGACCAGCCATTCTTTAACACCGAGTTTCCATTCCGCGGCCAGATTCGCCGCGGCATTGTGGCGCAGATGCTCTGCGCTGGCAACCTCGACCAGGTTCTGAGAACTAGCACAATTGCAAAGTTGTGGCTCCAGGCCATCCTTCGCATGGCTGAATTCAATATACTCAACTCCCATAAGGAATGGTACTGCAGGTCTCTCGCGGGCACGCTGGACAGTTTCCACGACACGTGGAGGAATACGCTGGTCAAATAGGACTTTACACTAGGCTATCATCGTTCTGGAAGGGGTCTGCTACAGCACTCGAAAAGGACAGATGGTGAGAGTACGAAATGCAAGGGGCAGGGCACAGACCGCGTGGTAGAGGCACATGTTCCTGGGGAGATACAGGCACCTAAGCTGAACAGGGGGATGAGGGCTGGTTACTGGGCAGCTGTGACGATTGGCTCAGCACAACTATGATACACGAGCTGCCTGATTGGTGGTCCTCACATTCCTCCGTCCTGGAAACTCAAGGTCCAACTCTGGCTACTGGGGCAAAGGGGCTGCCGCGCAATGACTGGTATGTGGGCTCTGACCTCGGTGACTTAATCCCGGAGCAGTGATCTAAAGCGTTGTAGAAGAGTTGCTCCATGCTATCCCGAAGGACACCATTCACGTGAATGCATGTAACCAATCTCTCTACAGACGAGCAGGAAGCACATAGCCTCCGATATCTGCAATAAACGTCATTGCTTTCGCCATGAAATCCGCAACGTCTTGACCTAGCCATGATGGGAGCAATTCCATCCTTGTCGACTCCATCTCTCTGAGAAATCTTCCAGCAACCTAGCACATAAGTCCCTTAGTGCGACTGTATATCACAATCACTTGTGCGATTCAGTGTACTCACCAGCATACAAGAGCCCCTTCGGTCCGTATCCATCCCGACCTGCTCAATAACCTCCGCCACCCGTTCAGGAGAGTTCGCTTCGAGCCCAGCATCCTGCCAGTTTTGAGAAAATCCAGCCGTCATTCTAGTCGGGGTCATAAACGGTGCAACTGCATTAACCCGAATGCCACACTTTTGCGCTGTCACTTGCGATGCCCGAAGCAACCCCACAACACCATGCTTGGAAGCCACATAAGCCGTGACACCCGTTCCTCCAAAATACCCCGACGTAGAAGCCACCAGCACAATTGACCCGTTCTTCTTCTCCTTGTCTTTCATGTGATACATTGCCAATCGCAGTGCTTCACACCATCATCAACACCATTAGCACAACACACCCCAGAAAATTATCAGAAAGCAAGAAAGGTAAACATACTACTCAAAGTCCCCAACAAATTAACACCCACCACCCTCCTCGCCTCCAAATCCTCCCTCAACTCCCCTGTCTCCTCATCAACATCCTCCAAATCCAAAACAGGCGTAGACTCCATCATCCCCGCATTCGCAACCACCACATCCACCCCACCATATTCCCGCGCAATTGTCCTAAACAGCCGTGTCATTTGTCCCCAGTCCAGAATATCAGCGGGAAGAAAGACTACCCTTTCAGAATGCGGAAATGTACTCTGGATCAGGGATTCAGTGGTCTCCTGGTGAGTGGGCAGATCAGTGAGGATGATGGTGCTGGTCGGGTGGAGGGCGTTGAAGTGCCGCGATGTGGCCAGGCCGATGCCGCCGCCGGCGCCGGTTATGAGGATTGTTGTGTTGGTTGTGGTCATTATATATATATGTATTTGGGTTTGTGGTAGTGGTTGTGGGTTAGTATGTGGATTGGTTATATAGTAAGTTAAGTACTAAATGGTGTGATGAGGCAAGAGGAGGAGGGGGGTGATGGGATGATGAGGAGATGCGGGGTTGTCGGTTATTAGTACTGTAGGTAGTAAGTAAGGAGTTCTTATGGTTGTCAATATGATGGTGAAAGAAAATCTGCTTGGACTTATGAATCTGGTTTCTGATTAAGTAGAACTATTGATTGTTTTGCTTTGACAAGATACTATGGTGCACAGTTCATTAGTCTGCTTCACGTTTGTATACACTATCAATTAGGACTAATGCCATCGCATACTCCTCACAACATGGCAACAACATCAAAATATCTATCGGGTATATACATCAATCAATCAATCAATCACTCACTCAATCACTCATGCCTCATCAATCAATCAGTTAATTAATCCAACTTATCGCGTGACGGCGGTCTCGAAAGCCGCGACACCTCCGCCGACGACTTGACACTATGCGCGGTACTTATAGCATGGAACGAGAAGTCCAACTCGCCTACTAGGGCTTTGACGTCCCTATAAACCAAATAAATCACACTCATTAGCAAATCTCATTCCAGTCCACAATCAACTGGAAGGACACAACTCACCTCATCAATCTCTCCACATCACCCACAATGCAACGTGTCGAGATCTGCAGTACGGAAAACGTAGCGAACCCTGGCTCTGCGATGTGTCGCAGACTGAGGATATCTTTGTCAAGCGCCTCCAGACGCTTGGAGAAACTGTATGGACGGGGTGTTTTCAGATACGGAGGTAGCGGTTGACGGTTTGTTATGCTTGCGGATAGGAGACAGAGCACGGTGGTGATTTCGTGGGTTGTGACGCGGGCGCTGGCGACTAGTCTTTTGAAGTCGTGGACCCAGGCGGAGTCGGATTCGTCGTCGCCGTCGAGTTGCAGGAGGGTGTCGGAGGCGTAGCCTAGGAGACTGAGGTAGCTTACGATGCTGGTGGTAGTTAGTATTGGGGATATCATGATGGGTAGTAAAGGGTGAGGGACACGCACTTTTCGATGCAGGTTATGATACTGTTGTATCGCTTTTTTGGAAATCGACCACCGATGGCGACTTCCCAGTTCAGGAAGCCGGCATACGTTCGAAGGTTGTTCAACATTAGCATTTGCTTTGAGAACACCTTATTACGCGCCTTTAGAAGCCGGCGGCCTGATGACGTCTTCAGTGCTAGATCACCTTCGTCGCCGCGCATGCGCGCATTTACGGTCTCGTGAATAACGGAGTAGTAGTTGGCTAGGAGGTACAAGGAGGCTCCTAGACTTTGGCGTAGGACAGAGTGTTCCGAGATCGGATAGGGGAAGAATGTCCATATGAATGCCACGGCTATACCGGCACTCACAGTGGCCAGTCGGTATGGGCCGAGGAGGTAGATGGGATAGTACTGCTGGCCATTGGAACTGGCCACCTCTTCTCCGATCTTACGCACCTCGAGCTCGTAGCCCACGATCATCGAAGTAGAGATGATGGTGATGATTCCAATGATACGGAAGCGGAATATCTTGATCGGCACGTAGAAAACGCACGTCAAGAATATGAACAGGAATACGATGATTCCAGGGGTCTTCTGCCCCGGTATATACCATGCCAGAAGACTGAGCACCATGGCCAGAACCGTACCGAAGAGACGAAGAACGAAGCCGAATATGCTTTGCCCGGAAGTGGGTGACATGCTGAGGTTGACCATGATCATGGCCCAAACGAATCGCTGCTTGACGAAGAAATCCTGCGTATCGTGAAGGAAAGCAACCACAGCAACGGTCATCGTAGCGCACGCAACTCGGAACCCATATGCCGACTCGGGAGAGCGCAATGCCGTGGGTATAAGGCGAATCTTGTCACCGATTTTCTCCAACGTATTCTCCGGCGGCAAGTGTTCCGGGTCCTTTCGGTGCTTATAAGCCTCGCCCAGCTGAAGGATGTTGTTCTGTGAGTTGATATCACCACCCAGGTTGTCGTCCTCATGTGAGTCCTCCGCCTTGAAAGCGCTGATGAACCATTTCAGCAAACGCTTTGAGCCGGGAATTACGAGGCGCTTCCGTGCGAGCTTCCCACTTGCAACCTTCTCGTCTGCAAACTGGATGAAATCATGGACAACGTGGCCAGTTGATTCGAGCAGCTGCTCCACCTGTGATATGGTCAGCATCAGTAGACATCAAGTATGAGACCAAGCTTACATAGAGAATCAAGTACAGCTGCCGTCGGCTCCTGTCTCGGCCGACTCCAAACTTGTCATCAGGAATATCGTCCACATCCAAATGTACAGATGACGGGTGCTCGAAAAAGTCAGGTGGCAAGATTATCCCCTTCTCTTCGCTCCAAGTTCGCAGGGCAACCCGCTTGGCGTACTTGAAGTTGCGAAGCTTTTTCTCGTAATATTCGCCAAAGCCTTTCTCGCCCGGTTTCGGACTAGCCGTTGCCTCTACATCTTCCGGCTCTTTGCCCGCTTTCGATGGTTTTGGCGGCTTTGTTAGCTCAAGCTGAAGAGACACATGATGCAGACCCTCGTCAATTGTATGAATCATTGAGCTGAAAGGATCATGGACTGCTCTCATGATCTCGTTCCACTCCAGTCTAACCCTCTGGCGTACCTGATCGGGAATTTCTGCCCCAGTCGCGTCGATGGGCTGGTTCCATTTGTTGTAATCAGACAAGCGCTGGAATATGTCCACAACAAAACTTAACCCGACTACGGGTATCATGGTCTGGCGCAGGTGTCGGAAGATGGCTTGAAGATCATCTGGCCCAAGCTTCCCAATTGCAACTTCGCGCTTGGCGAATGTCAAATCGCCATGAATTTTTGCATGAAGGTCTGTGACTTTCTGACAGGCTGTACGGATAGCCTGCGCCTCCGGGCTATACACCTTACCCTTATCGGTGACCTTCTCTACGGTCGAATCGTACGTCTCTGCCCTCCCGAACATGTCGTCTTTTTCCAACGTCTCGAAGTACGCCGTGTGCGCATTGAGGGCAGCACGCAGACCGCCGATATAGCCTGCCATCTGCTTGAAAACTATGCCTCGCGTACTCTTTGGAAGTATGAACAACGAGACACCCGTTGCCACTCCCAACCCGGTCAGGCATGCTTCGAGCAATTTCTTGACGAGCGCAATCGCAGCAGCCATGGTCCCAAGCCTAGAAGCATAAACAAAAGCAACATTGGCAACAATCGAGTAAATAATCACGGGAAACTGAAACTGCTGAAATTTGGCTCGAAAGGTGTGAACGAGGTAGATCTCAAAGAACAACCAAACGCCACTGACGGCTGCTGCAGACGAGTTGTATTCTGTGCTTCCGTCGGCAGCGGCAGTGGCAGACTCAGAATGCTTCCGTGCCTTTACACACGAGTACATCATAAGTAGAGCAACAGCTGATGCAACACAAACAGCTAATACGTCGAGGACCATCATCTGAATGAATTTGGCCCGAGGCATGATTGAGAATCCCAAGACGGAGATGATGGCTACTAGATATCCGACAGTATTGAAAAGTGATGCCACAGCATCCGCTTGATATCTTTATGTTTGTTAGTCTGGCATAAGTAGCAGAGAATTGTGGGTGAACTTACATAGCTACACAAATTGTTGGTGCAAGGGCACCCCTGCGAAATCAATCAATACAAGCTCAGCAGTTGAGAGGCACAGAACATACTTCATCATAAGAAGCAGAGTCGGCATATCCAGTTCCAAGCTCTTCCAACCCCGTTTCAGCTTGCTGAAGAGCTTCCATTCGCGGTTCCGTCGCCCATCATCTTCGCCGGGTAAGACCCGCGAAGAGGACTGGTCCGAGTCGCCCTGAGCTGCCATCGTGAAGTGTAGTTTATGTACACCTACCCACGATAAAGCTCCTTTCGCTCGATCTCACCCCTGAATGTCAGATAGGATTGATCCAAGAATCCGGGGCACGAGCCGGCCCCTCATCCACGGCCTCACTTCCCCAGACCACGTGATGCGATCGGCGACGCCAGATGCAACTCGGCTAAACTCTCGCAGACCTGTGCAGATTGAACGCCTATTGGACTGGGCGAGGAAGAAGAAAGCAGGCACTTGCGTAAGCTGGAGTTATCTCCGGGCAAGAAATTTGTGTGGCCGCGGGGGATTTTCGCTTCGGTTCTTGCTTCGGAAAAGGAAGAAAAGAGTCCAGAGAGGGAGAAGTTTAAACTTCGCAACAGTCGAAGTAGTGGCGATCGACCGCCGACTTTCCCAAGTGGATCCTTGGGCCGTCTGCCAAGATCACAACCAGTTTTTTGCACCGAGTCGGTGATTTGTTGCCTCTGTTTACCGATAAGCTAGACTAGTAGGTGGTGCTCGTGTTGAATGGGTCGCTTTTACCAGCAGATGTAGTACTAATGAAGATAAGACCAGCTTCGGACTTGCAGAGTAAGATACCAAGACTCGGATCTCGGTAACTTGACGGGCTCCAGACTGAACGGAGATGCCGCGTGGTGCCTGGAATTGGCTGGAATGGTTGGAACTGCCCGGATGCTTGGTGGATGGACCCACTGCCATGCAGGAATCGACATCATCGTACTGGATGTTATTCTACCTGTTGAGGATTAGATCAATCAACGGTCATGTCTGATTTTAATAGACAGATAAATGGGGGAAAGAACTGGCATAGTCAACTGAATTCTGGCGCAGAAGATGAGTGAGGGGATGCTTGCTTTTCTTGAGCGATGAAGACCGGAGTAGGATTCGTGGCAGTCAAGGCAGGTGACCTAAATGTCAACCTTGCTCCAATTCAGGCTCAATGTTCAATCGGAATGAGACTCTTAATCAACAGTCGCTCTTTTATTTTATGTTAGCCTCTCATTAGTCGAGCGGTCGCTCATGCCGACTGTCCATCTCCACAATTCTCCCATCAACATTGTGGGTACGAATCCCTTCGAGGGATTTGTTTTTTGAACCCCGTCTTTTTCCTCCTGTCTGCCAGTTACATTCCCCCTTCATGCTTATCGCGCGTGAAGGATGTCAAATTCTTGTTGTTATAACCTATTTGACAGAGAAATTGCAGTGATACTTCATATACCACGTCCATTGACGACTATTTACATACAGTACGACCATCTAGTCTATGAACTCTAGTACTCAGGCCACTCAGGATCAACCTGCTCTTTCCAGGCACGAAATCCTCCCCGGATATCAGCCACAACCCTCTTCCCTCCTTGATCCAATCCCAGCTCTTTCAGCTTCTTAACAGCAACCTGGGAATCATTGCCCAGTCGACACACCACATACACGGGGTCAGTAGACTGCGATGACGCTACGTCCGCCGGCACCCATGGAGGTAACGCAGGCACACCATCAGCCGACGAGTCCCCGTTACTCATAGAGCTCGCCGAGGAAGCCAGAATTGTGGAGATCGGGATATTGATGCTATTGTCCAGACTACAGATGTCGTACTGAACCTTCTCCCTGACGTCGATGATTGTCGGTTCCTTTTCCTCCTTGCCGTGATGCCTTGTACGATACTCGCGTGGTGTGATGCGCTCCTCGGGTGAGAGCAAGTTTTCTGGACCTGCGGTACCGCAGAAGAAGATGTAGTCGGTAGAGCCAGAGCGGACACTATCCACCGTGACGCTGGCCTCGGCAGAGCAGACCGCGCAATTTGGCCGACGAGAGCGAAGTTTGATCGTGCGGAAGAGAGGTGTAGAATATGCGGAGAAGATGTGCAAGGATGGCGGCGGGGGTGTAGTTGTTTCGTCCGCTGTAATGACCTTGATTGCTTCTAGAGCCTGCAAAACGCCCATTGTTCCCACCACGGGGCCCACAATACCCCCATCCGCGCAGCTTGTGACAGTATTCGCCGGAGGCGGCTTCGGAAATACACAGCGGTAGCAAGGACCTCCGGCCTTGTCGCCTGCAGGTCGGGGAGGGTTGTTCAATACCATGAGTTGGCCTTCTGTGCGCAGAGCAGAGGCTGACACCAGTGGTTTGCCAAGGAGCACCGCAGTATCCGAGATGAGATATCGAGTCGCGGGGTTATCCGTGCAATCGAGAATCAGGTCGTAGTTGCTGAAGATCTCTGGGGCAGCTTCAGGCGCTAGATGTTCCCTGTGAGCGATGTATTTGGAGTGAGGGTTCAGCCTATGATAAGCAGTCCAAGGTCAGCATACTGCACAAATAATAGTAACTGAATCCCAGATATCTACTCACTCCTTCAAGTACTCAATAGCACTATCCACCTTCAGCTTCCCAATATTCCTTGTCCGATGTAAGACCTGACGATGAAGGTTCGACGACTCCACAGCATCTCCATCCACAAGTCCAAGCGTACCAACACCTGCTCCAGCAAGATACAAAGCTGCCGGACATCCCAACCCACCAGCTCCTACAATCAACACCTTCGCCGACCGGAGTTTCAGCTGCCCTGTGTTGCGAAAGCACTGGTCAGTATCCTAGATCCCCCGAACCCAGGGAAGGGGCACAGTTCACGAACCTTGTATTCCTAGCTGTGGCACAATCATCTGCCTTCCATAGCGTCGATACTCTTCGTCTAGAAGGGGCCACCTCCTCTCAGATCTCTCTTCAGCGTCCGCTGCATTCTGGTTTTTGTGGCTCGCGGCAGCCTGTTCTACGACTTCGAGCTCACGCTTCAGGTCAGCAAGTTTGGCTTCAGTAGCAGCAATCTGCGTGCGCAAAGATGCGCACGTCTGTTCGAGTCCGTTCATGGACAGAGACTGTCTAGGTATCTCGAATCCACAATCCCTGTCTGAGGTATGCTCCGGCATGCCTGACGGAGGCGCACCCCGCTCGGAAGACTTTCTCCATCCATCTTATCAGCCTATCTGAGGCTAAACCATTTCTGGTTATCACATTGACACCTGGATTATCAGGCCAATATCTGCCGTCTTGATACTGAACTGCGTCTTCCACCTTGACGTATTCCAAAGTCCCTCTTTATTAATACTATGTAATGATAAATACAAACCTTAAACCCAAATGAGAATGTAATCCACTGCGCAATTACCAAGGCGACCCATTCTACCTAGCTATCCACCTTCAGAGATCGCTTGAGCTTAGTACGGACCAGTGTCTGCTGCTCGAATGCATATGCCATCCCTATCAGCTCTTCTTCACTCCATTGCTGACCCAGGAAGCTGATGCCAAAAGGGATACCAGGGGCACGCTGAATTAAGTCGCCGCGGGTGTTATATTCCACTGGTGTCCCATCTGGATATGCTCCCAGAGGAACAGTGATACATGGGGTGCCAACAACAGCGGGGATGTCGAAGCCCACAAGACTGGGCAGAATCACAGCGTCGAGTTTGTCATGGGACAGAGCTCCTAAGAGTCCTCCTTCCCCTCCATAATAGAGGGTTTGCTGATACAAGGACCAAAAGCTCGGGGATGTGTTGTTCATGCCCAAAGCAATCGTTTGATCCCACACCCCCGTGTCGCGCGACGGGTAATCTTCCAATGCGCTATGCTGGGTGAAACTTCTAATGTCGTCAAGGCTATGGATGTTGTTTGGGTTCTGCTCCAGATTCCTCAGATAGCTTTCAATGTTCGTTGAAAAATCAGCAGCCACAACAATGGCCGGTTTCAGGCTACCATAAAAGTCACTGTACGCTGTGAAATTCGCATTATCCACGACGGTGGCGCCTGCAGCCCTTATAATAGTGACTGCGTTTTCGAATGCCGAAACTATAGGAGCACCTGCGGGACCTAAGTAGTCGATGACGTTTCGAGGAATACCAATACGCTTGCCTTGTAGACCCGACACCTTGCAAGCTGCCAAGTAGTCGGGCAACTTTTCTGCGAAGGGTGAAGCCAAGGTATAATTGTCCTTGCCATCTGGACCAGCAATTACCTGCAACAGCATAGCTGCGTCTTTAACTGTCCGAGCCAATGGCCCAATGGTGTCCTGGCGCTCGCTAAGAGGGATTACCATGTAGCGTGAAGTAAGTCCAACGGTTGGCTTGATCCCGACGATGTTGTTCCTTTCGCTTGGGAGCAGTATACTCCCACTAGTCTAGTTTACCACAGTCAACACCTATCCCATACACAAGAAAGTATCTTCCGACGTACCTCAGTTCCCAGAGCAAAAGTACTGAGCCCCAGATCAGTCGCAACAGCACTACCACTCGAACTTCCATTCGGGTCCTGGTCAGGATAGTATGCCCCGAACGTATATCCGCGTCGCGCATTCCAACCACTTGACGAGTTCACCGAACGAAAATTGGCCCATTCCGACATACTAGTCTTGCCCAGGATGACCAGACCATTTTCCCTGAGCTTCGCCGCCACAGTTGAATCGGCAGGAACCTTAGCCCCAACAAGCGCCCAAGAGCCAGCTAGCATATCGTCAGTCAATGCGATAGATCCGATCAGGATGAAGGGATGATACCTGCTGTTTGCATATTATCTTTCGTGCCAATCATATCTTTCAGCAAGACTGGCAGACCATGCAGCGGACTACAATAGTCAATCAGCCACCCACCCAATAGCATTACAGATACAGCAACTTACCCTCGGATGTGCCCCTGATTCCTCTCACGATCGAGCTGCTTCGCTATACTCAGCGCATCGGGGTTTAACTCGAGGATTGTACCAAATTGCCCATCGATCTCACTGATTCGAGCAGTGTACGCCTGTAATTGTCAGCATCCCGCCTGCCAAATGATAGGGCAGAAGTCACCAACCTTGACCAAATCGACACTACCGAAGCACCCTTTCTTAAGACCATCTTGAAGCTGCTCTGCTGTTGCTTCAACTAGCCGTGGGATCCGACACTCCTTCGCTCCATGTGAAGCCGCGTCCGCCAGCATAAGACAATGTAGCATGAAAAGGGTCGCAAAGGCCCAGTATCTCCAGTCAAGCAACATCGCTGAGGGGGTTGGCCAATGTATTCTGATATCAGGATGATGTACAAAGAAAGCAGGTCAATTGTTGAAGACTTCACCGAAGAGTAAATAATTCTGTCACTTGCTCTTTAAGTACTACTAGTTGGTGGTTTATCCTTCACCGCAACTTGACACCACCACGATGAGGTACTATCGAAAGCTTCATGACCGATAAGCAACTGAAACAAGGGCGAAGTAATAGATGGATAAGGAAGGTACACCTGACCACCAGCTCAGCCTCAAAGCTGAGTTAACGAGTGAAGTTACTCATCATAGTCAAATAATTAATGAGTAGAGCTCTAACTCTACTTTTGCTTATTTCTGCCAACTTTGTTTAACATCTGCAATACTCGATTACTTTCATTTGGATATTTACTTGCCCATTTCTCAAACCCTTAGTAATTTCTGCATCATATCAACTACTAAACTCAGTTCAAACTACACTCCCAATCTGCCAACATAACCACCCAATAAGAAACTTATAAAGGAAGCAGAAAAAATGTGCCAGCGAAATTAATAACTTCCCCATGTCTCAGCCCAACACGAGCACACATAAGCATAGCATCATTTCATCAATCTCAATCTCTGAGTATTTAGGGTTAAGCGGAGAGAGGAAAAACAAAAACGGGGGGGAACGCAAATAAAAGCGGCGGCGAGGCTTATTCACAAGCTCACTCAATTGCCAGTCAATAGCGGTTGTGTGGTACTAGAATTGGACACATTAGCATTAGGACTAGATACTAACTACTTGGTCTTAATGCTAATCCTTCCGGTTGAAGATTGGAGTCGGTCGAATTATTGAAGTTTGACGATGTCTGAGGCTTTATTGAGCAGAAGTCTCTTTATTGAGTTGGTTGTTGTGGTCAATAAGATTATTCTCAAGTTAAGATCGCTCTGGTATCGATAGCTCACTCATGTTATACTACAATTTTGGATCCTGGTGAGACTCGGTGACCTGCAAATTCAAGATGATTGACCATTACCCCGAGGGCCAGTTGTAATGAATGTCCTAGCTGTCTAACACTAAATGTTCTTGTGTGCCGTCTAAATCAGGAGGTGGCTGGGTCTACTGTGGCTGGAAGTAAAATCTTCTCAGTTCTACCAGAACAAATTCATTGGACGAAGGAATAGAAAAAGAAATCATGCATAGTATCACACAACGTCAGTCCAGCCGGTGTTAGAATCATCTCGAGATCCTAGTAATAAACAAAACCCGATTTTATGAAGACCGATATATAAGCCCCCATCTAACATCTAGATCTATGCTGATTCGCCCAACTTTAAAACCATCCAGTCATACCCAGAGACGGGTTATTTATTTCATTCGTACAAGGACCGATCTAGCCCAGCTAGACCTTGTCCTGCTCATGGCGAACACGCTCGGTCTCCTCATCTACGTCCTCGATGTGGGAGGAGCCGCGCTTGTGCATAGTATGTTCCACCGCAGCACGGCGGTCCGCCTCGTTGACAGCGCCGAAGAGGATGTCCATGTCCTCGAGACTGCGGCCCTTGGTCTCCTTGGCGAAGACGATGACGAAGACACACATGGCAACGCAGAAGATACCAAACATGAGGAAAGTCCGCCAGCCAATGTTGTGGACGGCTTTGGGGGTGATTTCGGTGACGACGAAACTCCAGAGCCACTGGGATGTGGCTGCCAGACCGACACCGTATGAACGTAGCCGTGTTGGGAAGATCTGTCAGGCCTGTTAGATAATTTTGTCCAGAGGAGCTCAGTGACGGCTTTCTTACCTCGCTCACATACACCCAGGGTGTAGGGCCCCAGGAAGCCGAATAGCCGATCACGTAGAGATAGATCATGACCACCATGGCGATAGAAGCCTGGGAGACACCACCAGCGCTAGTGTCGGGAGGGTGCGTGGCTAATACAGCGCCAATGATGAACATCATGCTCGCCATCCAAATGGATCCGCCGACCAGACTGAGCTTCCGACCCCAACGGTCGATGCCAACAAACAGGAAGATAGCCGTCGCGACAACCTTCACAGTTCCGTAGACGCCAGTAGCGAAAAGAGACGAGTTAGTCGCGCTAAGTCCGACAGTTTGGAAGATCTCCGGGGCGTAGTATCCGATTGAATTGGTGCCCGTAAATTGTTGTGAAAGCATGAGAGTGAAGGCAAATCCGAAGCGTTTGAGGTTACTCGGCTGGATGAACTCCTTGTATGTGAGCCCCTCGGTAGCTGCTACCTCTTCATCGATGGCTGCTCGAATCTCAGCAAACTCTTTCTGGATCACTTCGCTATCAGGAGACTCGTTTCTGATGTATGCGAGAGACTGAAGAGCTTCTTCATGTCGTCCTTTACCAGCCAGCCAGCGAGGAGACTCCTTGAGGAAGAAAAGCCCCAGTAGCATAAGACCGCCAGGAATCAGCTGAACAGCGACGGGAACACGCCATTGCTTCGTACTTGAGGGAATGTGCAGGGATACACCATAGTCTAGCCAATAGGCGAAGGTACTTCCAATGACCAGGAACTCTTGGAACATTCCAGCAACTCGGCCTCGAATGCTTGGGGGGCAGTTCTCGCTCACGAACACAGGCGTGATACTGGACATTCCACCAATTCCCAAGCCAGCTATGACACGGCCACCATAGATCTGTCCAATGTGATGCTTCGAAGCAACTTGAACAGCGGCTCCGATAAGAAATACGACGGTGAAGACCATCAGTGCATAGCGTCGGCCAATGCGCTCGTTAAGGGGGGCAGCGAAGATGGCGCCGAAGAAGCAGCCCGCGGTCAGCAAGGACACGACATTGGATGAAATTTCGGAGCTCTTGGAGGAAGCAAAACCAGAAGAGCCAGTCGGTATTCCAAAATCTTCCTTGAAGCTGGTCAGTGAGAGAACACTTCCCATAACACCCGTATCATAGCCTAGTAGTCATCAAGCGTTAGTTCACAGAGCGTATCTGATTCCCGAGTGTATACATACCGAAAAGAAGTGACCCCGAGTAGGCCACTGCTGTGAGGAGGTAAACGCGATAGTTCTTGAGGAGACTCATTGTGGGAGGATTGTCCAAAGACTGGTAGGCAATTGACAATTGATCCTAGCAGCACAGGGCATTCCCGGGGAAAGAAAGAGAACCAAGGGAGAGGCCAAAAGTCTCACTCCCCGGAGATCATACGAATATTTAACACAGTCGTCTCCATCTTACTAAACTGTGTAGGGACAGATCCCGAAGGCTGGAGAGCATGCTAGAGAGTATTCGGTCGTGCCGAGCAGAAACCCGATAGGCCCTGGCGAGGGAACAACCCCAAACATCAGCGACCATGATACCCGCACACCCGCAGAGACAAACCCCATCTCTCCCCGCACATTAAGCTGGATCCAGCAATTCCGGGGGAAGGGAGTGAGTTGGTGGCCCACGGTGGATACATCCGGAGAAATTGTGCGGAGATGCTAGGCGGGTTTTTCCGTCCACTGAGGAGCGTTGCTGCACTACGCTAGAGACCGAGTTGACTGCGACTGGTAGATTCAGCGGTAGCTCTGCTTGTTGGGGTAGTAGTCGTCTCTGATTATCATGCCATGAGTGATGGCAAAAATCTGCTCTATGACGTGCGGACTTAATCTGATCCATGATGACGAGGTTGCAGCATTCACAAGGATGCATCCATGTTGTTGGACGGAGCGAGAGAAGAAGCTGAAATATCCCGAATGACCGATGTCGATCCCGTGAGTCAGGGCATCGAGCATCTTATCATTGCTTTCTCATTGGATTGAGCCTCGACAAAGCGTGGGAATAATGTAGCGACCAGCCGCGCAGATGCTCTTGAAGTGAGAGGGAGTCGGGTTCGATGGCCTGAGTCTGGCGTTACTAGCGCATGTGCCTTGGGACTCACCGCTGCAGTTCTTCCGGCATAGTGCCCCAAGTTAGTGAATTGATGGCTGATACTAGTGCAACTGCAGCTAGCTGCTATAACTTGAAGTGTGTATTAGTGTTCAACATCCTCTGTGAGTGGATGATGGTGGTCTTAATGAAGACAGCGAGCTACGTGTAAGAAGCGAATCATACACGCGACCGCCTCTTTTCTGCAAGGAGGCGCTCACTAATCAGTCAGTTCCAGGATTCAAGTTCGTTGTGCCAAGCACAAGATCATCGAGTGGCGTTTCTTCAAATATCGGATACGGATAGCAAGTCAAGCTTCGGCCTGTTTATTCAGAACCAGTAGTGCTTTACACCACAGAGCAGACGTGGAAATTAATTGATATAAGTCTCAAAGAAGACTCAACGTGTTCGAAATCCAACACTAGGCATGAACTTGACGAAAATGGGCCCTATCGAGACACTGTGGCTTGAGCGCACCGGACGGATCTAGGCCAGTCTCACGTTTTGCCTTGCGGACGCTTTTTTCCTGTCCACGCATAATATAGGATCCTCTCTTATGGAAGAGATATCGCCTGCCTTGCTCTTGCCTCGTTCTCGGAGACATGCCGGCGGGACTGCGATTTGCCGGTTAGCCACTTTCCCGGACGACAGGCTGCTACATGGTATGCTTGAGCTGAATTGATCTCGTCCGTTTGCCCGGCTGTATGGGAAGTAACTGCGCTATAAGCACAGATTAATATGACTTCTATCTCAGCCCTGAGATAAAATGCACCATCCTCACCGTGAATTCGCTCGAGACATCGAATAATAGCGCGGGAAAGGGTGCGATTGTATCTATCCTGATAGTCAAGGAGGTTTTCTCGGGAGAAGAAAGAGGAAGAAGATAAGACGGAGAAGGAAAGAATACAGACAAAGCAAACGTCATAAAAAGTGATAAAGTTGTTCCTAATTCCAAACAAAAGAGATAAAATAGTGTAGCTATTATTAACAACATGCAAATTCAAGACAGGGGTCTCCAAGAGGCCAATGGGTTCTCGAATACCATCTACACGCACCCAATAATCTAGCATTGGGCCATAAATACAGACTTTCATCTACTTGATTTACAATCGCACATGGCCAATTACTATAAGATAAATGTCAAAATACACATGTACTTTCTGTCCTGTGATGAGAAGAAACTATTATGCATCGTCTTTATCATCAGGCTGTCAAGGCTTACGCCTATCTAGAAGTTGACTAAACTGTCAAAGTTCGGCTCAGAATCCTGAGCAATATTCGCAAAATGAGTCAAAACCTGTCCAACTCCTGCAGCTCATGTGTGCGACATCAATCTTCATCTAACTTCCCACACTGGAAGCCATGAAGGGTAGACTGAAGGTTGGGGTAGTGCATCATCCCTGCCATGCAACACAGCATCACTATGTTACACAAGACATGGTTATAGATAGCAGTGCCCTGGTCAAAATATGCAAGCCTACGTAGAGCAAGCATTATTTTGGCATTGATACTATGCATATTGATTCCATTGATGTTAGGTCCAGGTCAATACCAACCAAGCAAGGGCCCCTATCTAAGGGTAGTCGAATAAGGGCATGTCGAGGATATCGCTTGATATACATGTCTCTTTTCTCCGTATCTGTACTTCAAAGGGGTTAGTACTGGAGCTTCATTATACTAGTCTTCCCAAAAACATTGACTGATCCCTGCGGTAGAGACGCCAGGTTCGCATGTTGTCTATCATGATGTTCAATAGTTCGGACCCTTCAATAAGGTTATCCAGTATTGCTGTCTATGTACCATATATAACGAATCAAGTATTCTTGAAATGAAGCAGGCTTTATAAATAGACATCCGTCTCACCGCACTTCTAACTGCAGCTTCGCAAAGTCTCCCTGTAGAAAGGAGCAAAATGATCACCTGACTATCCTGCGCGAAAGCCAAGATTACATAAGATCAAGGCACCAGATGACCCGCTAGTAGCACCAGCCAATGATATCGCTTGAAAGATGGACCCCCTGAGCGCTGCGGCATGTGGGGAATCCATTGGCTGAAATGATCTGCCCGATAATTGGGTCTAGGGAGCAAACAACAAATCTAGCGCCCAGGCACAATTTTGCAGGTCTGCCTTGCAACCATGATTCAGACTCTCTCATACTCTGTACAGAGGCGCTAACTTATCCGATGATAACAAGAAATGGTCCGGGTCCGCTTGATCAACACGACGGGGCTGGGTGATGCCCTAGTGAAGAATGACCTTTGGGGCATGTGCTCTTTCGGGGCTCATGACTGGCTGTCACTCACCGTGATGTCTCCATCATCCGGACAGGTCCATCGGCTGAATCTTGCGCTCCTATATCTTACTCCGACCTGATACGATAGTTTCAATTATGCAACATAATGTCTTTGTTCTGCGCTACACTTACTGAATGTGGTTATTTTTCTGCTTGCCCCATGCCCTGAGCCCACTTCTCAGAAGGAGACATACCACTACACGATTGGAATGTGTCTAGCTGTGTAACAAGTAGCCACTGTAACCGTAGGCGGGCTTGATAATGTGGACTTCAGAGTGCTGATCCCCGTGTGACAGGGCTTGGTAAATAGATACCAATCAAGCTTCAGACCATGGATGTGCATAACTGGGGCTATCCCACCCTTGCTTCCTGGCCGTTGGCGGCTAGCGGTCCCTACTCACCACCGGTGATCACGGCATGTGCTGGATCCCTATGCGCCCAGTGGGCTGAAGATTCACCACTAGAGATGATCCATCCCTTCAACCGTCCAGTCACTGTTGTCGACAAACCACTTTGGATCCCCGCTGGACCTGGGATCTTACACACTCGTTTTTGATACCCGGAACTTGGGGTTGATAGTACTAGTAGCAACCGGAGAGATCCCTTTGTGAGCCGCCACTTACCGTACCCACTGGATTTGGGATATATATTTTGTAAATCCTTTCGAGATGGGTGGTTCGACGATATGTTTCTCAGCTGCGTTCCGCTGTGCCAGATTAGCCATGGCGAGTTGGTACACCATGCTGATATTGAGTCTACTTGAACCAGCTGCCCGCGCTGCAAATCTGACTTCTCACGTGGATTTATTGTAAGTGATACATCGAGACCCAGTCATGCATCAGCACACCTGCTGGATATCAAAAGTCGCGAGCCTAACCATGAACAAGCTTGGGATCCCAAAGTGGCGGCAATGATTTCCCCGGGGTTGCTCGTCCGTTTGGAGTGGTGAAGCTAGGACCCGATTTATATGTTTCCGGAACAGACTCATATTCCGGATATTTGCCCAATGGCAATTTCTCGGGGTTCAGTATGATGCATGAGCAGGGCACAGGAGGTGCGCCTAAGTACGGCACTGTCTCCCAGTTGCCGTTGATTGGAAATATCAGCAAGCCGCTGTCCAACATAACTATCGGCCGGTCAGGTGCAGATGAGGCATCAGTGGGCTACTATAAGGCGAAGACCGCCGAAGGAACAGTCGTGGAGCTGAGCGCAACCGCTCATGCAGGAATCTATCAATATACTTTTCCGAGCGGCTCGGATGGTAATGTCTTGGTTGACGTTTCGCATGTCCTACCGTCGTATCGGGGAATGGGACTCAGCCAGGGGTATAAAGGTGGTAACATCACCATCTTCCCCGACGGGCATTATGAGGGCCATGGTGTGTACGACAACGGCTGGAACCGTTCTCCCGATTGGTCTATCTACTTCTGTAAGCTTTTGTCAAAGTCCAAGCCACTTCACAGCAGAATTAGCTGACTTTACTCAGGTGGCCATTTCGATGCCTCTCCCATCAGCAACAAGACCTATGTTGGAACCGATGCGGGCGGAAGCGTCGAGCAAAGTAGCGGTTTCGCATCGTCTTCTTCAGGTTCAACGCGAGTTGGGGGTCTCTTCACCTTCAAAGACTCTGTAGTTACATCTCGTGTGGGCATCTCGTGGATCTCCACGGAGAAGGCCTGTAAGAATGTTGAAGATGAGATACCGGAAGACAAGGAATTCCAGTCGGTCGTGGACGACGCTCAGTCCGAGTGGGAAACGAAAGTCTTGTCGAAAGTCGCCACAACCAACACGAATGACACGACGCTCACGCTATTATATACATCTCTCTATTTCATGCATCTGCTTCCCACCAACCAAACCGGAGAGAACCCCCAATGGACATCCCAGGAACCTTACTATGAGGACATTTTCACTTACTGGGTAAGTACTTCGGACACACAACTAAAATGACACTGTATCGCTCATTTGGTTCGCAGGATCTTTTCCGCTGCTCTACCGCTCTCATGCAGGTGTTGCAACCCGCCGCATATGAGGAGCAGATCCGGTCGCTTATTGATATCTGGCGATTCGAGGGCTATATGCCGGATTCACGGTCCTCTAACTACAATGGTCGTACGCAGGGCGGCTCGAATGCGGACAATATTCTGGCCGATGCCTATGTCAAGGGCGTGCGCGGTGCGGTAAATTGGGAAGATGGATACAAGGCCATGGTGAAAGACGCAGAAGTGACACCTCCCAACGATCCAGTCGATCCCCAGGCTCCCGATTCCTCGACAAAAGAAGGCAGAGGCGCATTGCCTGACTGGCTTAGTTTGGGCTACATCACGCCCCGATTTACACGTGCTGTCACGCGAGCAGTAGAATATTCATGCAATGACTTTGGTTTATATCAGGTAGCATCGGGCCTTGGGAAGACTGACGATGCGGAGAAATACCTGAACCGTTCCAGAAACTGGAGAAACCATTGGAATGCCAACCAGACATCGCTAGGGTTCTCTGGATTTGTCGTTCCTCGCAATGAGTCTGGTTTCATCGAGACTGATCCACTGAATGACAGCGGCTATTGGGGAGACCCTTACTACGAAGCCAGTTCGTGGGCCTATTCTTGGGCGAGTATCCATGATATGAAAACGATGATTGATAAAATGGGCGGGAATCAAACCGTTCTCGACCGGCTTAACACCATGTTTCTTGAAGGAGCCAGCGGTTCCAGCGGTATTATCTTTGATCCCACAAACGAGCCGTAAGTCTGTTCCCTGCCTTACTTGGTCTTCTTGCGGGTGTTGCTCTTGCGGGGAACATAGCTGACCAGGATTCTTGATCTAGGATGTTCAACGTCCCTTATCTTTACCACTATATCGACCGGCAAGATATGTCTGTCTTCCGATCGCGTGATATTGCCAAATCCTATTATGGTACTGGCGTATCCGGCCTCCCCGGCAACAGTGATGCTGGAGCTATGCAGACTTGGGTTTTGTGGAATATGATCGGACTATACCCTGTGACAGGACAGTCGACCTTTCTGATCCACTCTCCATGGTTTGACTCGCTTGTCATTGACCTTGGGGGTGGTAAGAAACTGAATGTCACTTCGAGTGGCGGTGATGGAAATGGAGGCGGTGATATCTATGTGCAAAGTCTTCGCTTGAACGGAAAAGACTGGAAGAAGAACTGGTTAACATGGGACGATATCTTTGCCCAAGGAGGGACACTAGACTTCGAGTTGGGAGCGACCGCAAGTGACTGGTTCACGGGGGAGCTACCACCAAGCCCGGCTTCCTAGAGAAAAGTCGCGCATGCACAGGTTTCCGCTTCAGCCTGTATGTATCCCACTTAATGATACCGATGAACATATCCGTCAGTACCCGGGAAGGTTCCACCTTAGACATGCTATTAGCCATATCAACTCAGGGGACATTTACTGAGATGAGGATATTCGAGGCTCCATAATCAAAGGGGGAGGTGATGTAGTGTCTGTGCATCCCCGTAAAATTTGAAACCGCTGGAGATGTACTCCATAGGTCATTAGACGTCGAAACAGGCTTTCCTGGTCCTCAGTCAGTAGGCAAGAACAGTAAATCCATGTTGACGATCGCGTTGATCGTTATTTCGATCACAGTGTCCTCAAAGGTCGCGGGACAAGACGGAAGAGGTACGAGCCATTTGTGCTCGTGAAAGTGGATTGGGCACAACTGAGGTGGATGAGTGAGGTAGTCTAGAAGTACCATAAGGTTCTGCGAGTACCAGGGATCAAGGACAGGACTATTTGCATCAACAGATGAACTGAGGGCATACAGTCTGTATCTAGTACGGAGTAGTACCTACCAAAAGGGGGAAGCTGGGAATTATTCCCCGGCAATACAGTATGCATACAATAGTGGGCCCCACAGGGACGTTCTCCTTACGCCAACTTGCCACCAACGGGGAAGTATCCGGTGTATCGTCTAGCGTAATATCTGTGTATCTTCCCTATGGCCTTGCAAGTTGCGACATGCGAAACCAAGCAACGATCGCCCAACCTCCACCAGATGGGCCGTCACTTCTCCTTAGACCTTGTTGATCACGGCACACAGTTGGAGTTTCCCGCTGTGTACCTGAGTGGCAAACCCCTCTTGTTTAGGAGTCTGCTGCCATCTCAGGAACGGGTTCCACGTGGTCGGCTGGCTAACCAGCCTATCCAGGGACTAAATGGTATCATCCCCCGGAAGAAACATTTCATAGCAGCTCGCTCGGTTGACCTCCCCTCATTCCCCTGACTACATCGACGAATTGAGGCTGGCTACCAAGATCCTCAACTCCGACCTGCTTGTTACATGTGCGGTACTCGACAAATGAAGTTCACTCCCTGCGTTCGCAATCCAATTCTACTCTAAGTAGTGTGCTATGCTTTCGCGTCATCACCAGCCACTGTGTCCCTGACTCCATGCAGCCATACATCACCACAGAATACGTATGAAGCCCACACGGCATGTCTCCATCTCGCGTTTATCGGCAAGATTCACAAATGAGATGCGTTTCCAGAAAACATTACAACGGGAGGAGCAAACTCAAATTTCTATAGAATCGAGCGACTAGTAAAGTTAATCAACTTCACGATCGGTGGTACGGATGCATGTACAGTTGAGTACCATCAGCGCCCCTAAGATGCAATTGCCAATTTGAAAAAATTCCTACTATAGTGACCTTGCTCGGATGAGCTGCTACTGCAGCTTCTGAGAGGTAAAGGCTATAGTTCTTTCGCAATTGGATACTACCAGGTAAGACAAAATATTCCCACCATGTGTTGTATGCGGGGCCCTCAAAGACACTTTGAGAAATCCTTAGCGAATAAATTTCAATGGCTAAAAATGGAAGTATTGTGGAATTCAGGTCATCTCACTAGCGGTAAGATTGCATATCCCCGGCGTCGAATTTATGTTTGCCCTTGGCTGGCCACCGACTCGCCTGCATGCATGCATGCAAATATGCATGGCCGTTGCGACCTTAACCAAGATAGACTGCAAATAGTCGTATTCGATAGGAAAAGCAAAGCCACGCAGAGAAAAGCAATACAACTTCTACCATCGAATCTACTCCCCTTTATTACTGTTCCATGAAAGGTTTGGATCGACAGGGACCCGACATGGTCTTAAACATGACGTGCTCACACTTCAACGTCATTAGTGAGGGCGAGTACCAATAGTATGTGTACTATTACTGGGCATAGAAGGCTAACAGCAATGCATGGGTCACAGTAAGTAAACACTCCTAGTAAGATGAGGCTGCAGATCCTTATGGCAGTGGCGATAAATGTCCCGGTGGCTTTATGCTCCTTCAACGCCAATCAGCGGATCAGGGTGGCTGCCGATTGGGCGGACAACGTTCACGGCTCGTGTGGCTCACTGCCTTGCCGGTGATAGTATTCATTCGACGGGCATCGGGAAATAGCGACAGTAAGTCTAGCTACAGCATGGCAATTCCAATAGCAAAATCTTAACTGCTTAGCTGCAGACCCACAAAGCAACAGTGGAGCCCACATGATCATACTTGGTACTATTGTATACGCCTGATCGTCGCCATGCGGTTTGCATGGCTTGAAGGGACAATCGAACGTTGACCAAGCTCGTAGCTGTCTCCACAACCCAGCAACGCTGCATCCATCACGCATACGCCCTTGCTATCCTTACCACTGCTATTACATCCTAGCACGTAGAGTTGACCCGCCAGCTAGTTGCTATACGTCCCAGCTGCTAAGGGTCTCAAAAGGATAGGAAATCATGATGATCACTTGTGCGACGATGGGATATAAGAGCAGGCTTTCTTCGTCTCGAGAATTCCTCTTTCTTCTCATCAGCAGCACATCATTCGTTCTTTACCAAAACCCACTACTGTCATTCTTTACCAAACCCCACAAGAACATACCAAAGTCTATTCTTTCCCTTCCAATCTCCTTTATCATATACCAACAAGCACAATGAAGGCCTCCCTCATCACTCTTTTTGCTGCTCTGGCCACCTCGGCCCTCGCCGCCCCTACCGGTGGTGTTCCTGGAGTCTCTGAGGTCACCAAGACTGTGAACATTGGTTCCGTCTCCAGCAACGTGATCTCCACTCCCAGTGCCAGTGCTAGTGCTGGGGCTACCGGCCACATTGTTCAGGATGCTGGCAATGGTGTCAACCAGGTCCTGACTGTTACTGGCTCTGACGCCAAGAAGCTCCTCGTCCAACTCAGCCCCGAGGTTGCTAAGCTCCTGTCTGGCCTGGGTCTGCCTGGCCTTGGATCCTCTGTGGGTTCCATTATCAAGACCGCTGCGTCTGTTGGCGACCTTCTCAAGGATGTCGGCAATGTCGTTGACGGCCTTCTCACTGTTGTCGACAAGGACGGTAGGGCTCTTCTGATCCAGCTCGACCCCGTGGTCACTGGTCTTCTCAGCGGCCTTGGACTCCCGGAGCTTGGTGTCCCCGTCGGATCCATTGTTGGCACCCTTGGCGAGAACCTCAAGCGCTCGGGAGATGAAGGGATCGTTCAGGACCTTGCTCCCAAGGTCAAGGATGTCCTCGAAGTCACCGGCTCCGACTCCAAGCGCCTGCTCGTCCAACTCAGCCCCTCCGTCGCCTCCCTCCTCTCCAACCTTAACCTCCCCAACGTTGGAACCCCCGTTGGTCAGATCATCAAGACTGCCGGCAGCGTTGGCGACCTTCTCAAGGACATCTCTACTCCCGTTGAGCAGCTTCTGACCGTCGTCGGCCAGGATGGCTCTTACCTCCTCATTCAGCTGTCTTCTGACGTCGCCTCTCTCCTCACTGGCCTTGGCCTCCCCTCCCTTGGCACTTCTGTCGGCAGCGTTGTCGCCACTCTCGGTCAGAACCTGTAAATTGTGAGAGCTCCCAGTTGTGTTGTTACCCGATGAAGGAGCCAGTGCTAATTGTTCATCTTTCAGGGTGCGCGGTCACGGTGGTCTGCAGTGATGTCCTTCACATCAGGTTTGCATATACTCTTTTTCTGAGGAGTCGGCCTGGTTTGAATGCCGGCAATGAATAGCAACGAGAACCTCATTGTATATTACTACTCATTTTCGCCCTGGATTGTCGAATGTTGTTGCGGGGCGGGCAGACATGGCTATATATTTAATCATAGAGCTTCATGAATCGGTGAAAACAATTTGTCTTCCTGTGCTTAATCTCTTAGCGCTTTAAACCACGGTTGTATTAGCCACTGGTCCTGACTGGAGAGAGGAGGCTTCAGTTGTAACCGCAGAGGGTGGCCGGCGACATTCCGAAGAGGCAACTGAGTCCGGTCGGCAAGCACGGGGTACGGGGCTTACTAGCGCCGAGTCCACCACTCGGCAGGGTCAGCATCCTCCTCATTTCCTTTCAATAACCACAAAGCTACACCTGTACCATCTAGCATTGGGCCATTGGGCCCGGCAATCACTCGGGCTGGCTTAATCCATCTCTCAGAAATCCGAACGGGAATCATCTAGAGTATATTGCAATTTAGCATGCACGGCAGACCCTGATTAAGAGGTTATGCGCCGATTGAGAGTCTCCGCCCAATCCCCTGATCAGTGCTATGGGCCACCGGCCTAGTCTTGACCTCGGGCGTTTCAGATTGAAGCTCCACCCTCCGTTGAGGTAGGGGAAGGGGAAGTTCCCAGCAATCTTTATGGAAGCTCGAAATTTTCTGTCTAGCAAGTGGTAAAGGATTCTTGCATTTTGATTGCACAATAAACGCTGAGTCGTCTGCCATCAGTTAGGTTCATCAAAGGACTCTTGCATCTTCCGCTTACGAAAGTCTCTCAAGGCTTGCCCGATGGTCCGATCAGGAGCAAACTGTACAGTATCGATGCCTCCTTAAGCCCTTCAATCTATTTGAGTCTATGGGCGGGGCCAATGCTCCATTCAAAATTATCTAAGACAAACACCCTAAGCATGGAGCAAGTCTCAACCGGGAGATAGCGCATCGATCCCGCTCTTTCGATGTTTTGGATTGTGCCACTACTTCCACATCCAGGAAAATTGCTTCCAGGGTTCCAGCAATAGTATCGATAGCTTCGTCTAGTTCACTCTTGTCGTGTCAGAGGTTGCCGGTATGGCACCGGCAAAACGTTCTAGAAATAGAAAGATGACAGCGGGAAATAGACTACTGTCAGAGAAGCGCTTGAATAGCTTTTACCTATAAAGAGAGCGCCTGGGAACCCCTGCCGTGGGCATAGTCCGTTGGATATCTCAATGTTCATTCTTTAGGGTTGTTTAGACTCACTTCCTTTCACTCTTTTTTGTAAACCTCACATTCCTTTCTTTTTTTTCAAGCTCGACGAAGCACCATGCTTCTCGACAAGCGCTCGTTTCTCTCTTTCCTGGGCCTGGCGCCCATCTTTGCTGCTGCGCAGCTCTCCGGTTCCGTGGGACCGCTGACTTCCGCGTCCACCAAGGCAGCTACCAAGACTTGCAACGTTTTGGACTACGGTGCTGTGGCGGATAAGTCTACGGACTTGGGTGCGCCGTTGGCATCTGCCTTTGCTGACTGCAAGTCTGGTGGTCTCGTCTATGTCCCCTCTGGTGACTATGCTCTCTCCACCTGGGCGAGGTTGAGCGGTGGTGAGGCATGGGCTCTGCAGATTGATGGAATTATCTACCGTACTGGCACGGACGGCGGCAACATGATTTATATCGAGCACTCTAGCGACTTCGAACTTTTCAGTAGCACCTCCGAAGGTGCCATGCAGGGTCTGGGCTACGAGTTTCATGCTGATGATAACTGGAGCGGCCCTCGTCTGCTGCGTTTGTATGAGGTTACAGACTTCTCGGTCCACGATTTCATCCTGGTTGACTCCCCCTCCTTCCACTTCTCTCTCGACACCTGCACCAATGGCGAGATCTACAACATGGCAATCCGCGGCGGTAACCACGGTGGTCTGGATGGTATTGATGTCTGGAGTAACAACATCTGGGTCCATGATGTGAGTACTGAAGAGCAGAATGTTGCCTGCATGCATGCAGGTCGTTAACTGTCTCAATAGGTCGAGGTGACGAACAAGGACGAGTGTGTCACTGTCAAGGTATGGCCAACCCGGCGATATGTGTCCCGTAGGAAAGTCTTAAACTAACCATCGATCATAGAGTCCGTCGAAAAACATCCTTATTGAAAGCATCTACTGCAACTGGAGCGGTGGCTGTGGTATGGGTTCGTTCGGCTCTGATACCAATGTTAGCGACATCACTTACCGCAACATTTACACCTGGAGCTCGAACAACATGATGTTGATTAAGAGCAACGGAGGTAGCGGCTTCGTCGAGAATGTCCTCCTCGAGAACTTCATTGGTGAGTAATTTCTTACGCAACATTATGTGTCCCCCGACGAGGCTAACTGAGAGTTCTTTCTGTCTGTGAACAGGCCACGGCAACGCTTACTCCCTGGATATCGACAGCTACTGGGCCAGTATGAGCGCAGTGGACGGCGATGGTGTTCAGTTGAGCAACATCACTGTCAAGAACTGGAAGGGAACCGAAGCTTACGGTGCTGAGCGTGGTCCTGTCAAGGTGATCTGTGCCGATGGTGCCCCTTGCTACGACATTACCATCGAGGACTTCGCCATGTGGACCGAGGAGGGTGATTCTCAGTGGTACTCTTGTGAGAGTGCCTATGGCAGCGGATTCTGTCTTCAGGACAGCGACGACCACGTCTCCTACTCGGCCACCACTTCGACGGTCGACTCCGCTCCCTCGGGCTACTCTGCCACTTCCATGGCGGCCGATCTAACCACCGACTTCGGCTCTACTGTGTCTATCCCCATCCCGACCATCCCCACCTCTTTCTACCCGGGTGCCACTCCCTACAGTGCTCTGATGGCCGACAGCGCTTCTACTGCCGCTGCTTCTTCCCTTGCCAGCCATGCCACTGTCTCTAGCAGCAGCGTTTCCGTTGCTGCTTCTGTGCCCAGCGCTGTCGCCCCTAGCGAGAGCATCCCCGCTGCCACTTCCGCCGTTGTTACGAGCGCTGCTGCCGTTACCCCCAGCCCGGCTGTGAGTGCCGAGGAGGGATCTACTACCTCCGCTCCTAGCTTTGCTGCCCCCAGCGGTGCTGGTAACTCTCCCCAGGGCCCCACCGGAGCTTCTGGATTCGGCCAGAAGGGCCAGCAGGGCGAGCAGAGTGGACAGGGTGAACAGGGCGAGCAGGGTGGACAGGAGGTCTGCTACGTGTAAAGCCGGACCTGCTATAATCCGGATTATGCTGGAGGCTGCGCATCCCCCAGCTTGATTCTGAGTGGAAGTTCATGGTAGAGGGCATTTTAGTACCTTAGCATGTAGCTCAATTCTCAACAGCTGCTGTGCAAGCTTTGTGTAACATAGTGTCACTAATATTCTCCTCTAATGGTGTTGCTCTAAGCCTTATTGTAAATATATTGTCGCACTGCGTATTGAAGTGGCCCGTAGCTATCGCAAAGCCTCGCGAGTAATCTGACCGGCCCTCAGACCCCTTGAGCCCCGAGTTGCTGCGTAGGGCGGGTACCTGTTTCCGTACCTGAAGTCAAAGCTCAGCTTCCTCCTGTCGCGTTATCACAATACAGTGAGACATGGATATACACACCATCCAAGAGTAGTAGACAAACATAGGCCGTAAACCAGCATCTATCTCACATCGATGAATTGTTATTCAATTCAAAGTTGAGAAATTCAAAGCGCGCGACTAAAAAAGAATGAAGGGAGGAAGAAGAAGAAGAGGGGGCTGGGCAGACCAGGTCTAGAAGCAGGGGTGTTACAGTGATGTCACGGCGGGAAGGGTAGCAGCAGCAAACCAGCAAACCAACAGGGAAGAAAGAGGAGCTTTGGCCTCGACTCTCCCCCGCATGTCCCTCAACCACCACCACCACCTCCTCCTCCTCCTCCTCCTACTACTCTTCCCATCGGTTGGGATTCCCCACCTCTCGTCCTGTTTATTCTTTTCCAGAGCTCCTCTTGTTTTGACGCTGTTAACTAGATTCCTCTCTTGTTTGTTGTACTATTATCTATTCTATCCCTACGGTCCACATTCCCCAGAGCTTAATCTCTTGCCACTGGCGATCCATTCTCCATGGCTTCTACCGAAACTCAAACTGCCCTTCAATCGGCGTCTCCAGATGGTACAGGTCAGTTGGTTTGATTTGGGAGTCGTTGTCTCTTCTTTCGTCTAATTGTTTCGATAGGTGTTATCCAGCTTGATCCTTGGCTTGAGCCCTTCCGCGATGCTCTGAAGCAGAGGTTCCAGTATGTAGAGAGCTGGGTCAAGACGATTAATGAAACTGAGGGCGGGTTGGACAAGTTTAGCAGGGTAGGTGACATTTCTTTCTACCACTGTTGTTCGAGATGGTTGACACTACTCAACTGGGTTGTTTGGAATGACCAGCACCAACTGACATGACGTTTGCGATAGGGCTACGAGAGATACGGTCTCAATGTCAACGCCAATGGAGACATCACTTACAGAGAATGGGCGCCTAATGCTGTTGAAGCTGAGCTAGTTGGGGACTTTAGTACGTCTAGCTATGCGGAGGATATCAGCCGGTGAAACATTACTGAGACTGGCAGACAATTGGGATGTCACGGCCCACCCGATGACGAAGAACAGCTTCGGTGTCTGGGAGATTACATTGCCTGCAAAAGATGGGGTCCTGGTGATCCCTCATGACAGCAAAATCAAGGTGAGTGTGCATAGAGTCAACTAAGCAGGACGTATTTCTTTTAACATCGCTGCGCTTCACAGATAACCATGGTCACTCCCGAAGGAGAACGAATCTACCGAATTCCTGCATGGATCAAGCGTGTCGTGCAAGATCTTACTGTCTCTCCGACTTATGAGTCGGTCTTCTGGAACCCTCCAGCTACTGAGCGCTATCAATTCAAGCATTCTCGCCCAAAGAGGCCCGAAAGCCTTCGTATCTACGAGGCCCATGTGGGTATTTCTTCGCCAGAAACGAGGGTCGCAACTTACAAAGAGTTTACTGCCAATATGCTACCTCGCATTAAGTATCTGGGATACAATGCGATTCAACTTATGGCCATTATGGAACATGCCTACTACGCCAGCTTTGGGTACCAGGTCAATAGCTTCTTCGCGGCCAGCAGTCGCTATGGTACGCCGGAAGACCTGAAAGAGTTAGTAGACACAGCACATAGCATGGGCTTGGTGGTGCTTCTTGACGTCGTCCACAGCCATGCGTCCAAGAACGTCCTGGACGGGCTGAACATGTTCGATGGCTCTGACCATCTCTACTTCCATTCCGGTGGGAAGGGTCAGCATGATCTTTGGGACAGTCGTCTGTTCAACTACGGCAGCCATGAAGTCCTGAGGTTCCTTTTGAGCAACCTTCGCTTCTGGATGGAAGAATATAAGTTTGACGGCTTCCGTTTTGACGGTGTAACAAGTATGCTTTATGTCCACCACGGAATTGGAACGTACGTGATTAGTCTCCTATATATTTTCGTTGCAATACTAACTCGGCATTAGTGGATTCTCTGGCGGATATCACGAATACTTCGGCGGTTCGGTAGATGGCGAAGGTGTGATGTACCTGACCTTGGCCAACGAAATGCTCCACAGTCTATACCCCGAGTGCATAACTGTGGCAGAGGATGTATCTGGAATGCCTGCACTGTGCTTGCCGCACGCCCTTGGGGGTGTAGGATTTGACTACCGACTTGCCATGGCAATTCCAGACATGTACATCAAGCTCCTGAAAGAGAAGTCGGACATTGAATGGGACATTGGCAACCTGTCCTTCACGTTGGTCAACCGACGTCACGGGGAGAAGACGATCGCCTACGCGGAGAGCCATGATCAGGCGTAAGTTCATTTTTCCATTATTTCACTTGATCATAGCTAACTCATGGCAGGCTTGTTGGCGACAAAACCATCATGATGTGGCTCTGCGACAAGGAGATGTACACCCACATGTCCGTGTTGACAGAGTTTACACCTATCATTGAAAGAGGCATGGCTCTTCACAAGATGCTCCGCCTGGTTACCCATGCTCTCGGTGGTGAGGGTTATCTCAACTTTGAAGGTAACGAATTCGGTCATCCCGAATGGCTCGACTTCCCTCGTGCCGGTAATAACAACTCGTTCTGGTACGCACGTCGCCAACTGAACCTAACGGAAGACCATCTTCTCCGCTATAAGTTCCTGAATGACTTCGACCGCGCCATGCAGCTAACCGAGGAGAAATACGGCTGGCTCCATTCCCCACAAGCATACATCAGCCTGAAGCACGAGGGTGACAAGGTCCTTGTCTTTGAACGTGCAGGCCTCCTCTGGATCTTTAACTTCCATCCTACAAACAGCTTCACAGACTACAGAGTGGGCGTCGAGCAAGCCGGAACCTACAGAATCGTGCTTGACACCGATGACAAGGAGTTTGGTGGCTTCGGACGCAACCTCAAGGAGACGCGCTTCTTCACGACAGACCTGCCTTGGAATAACCGCAGCAATTATCTGCAGGTCTACATCCCAACACGAACAGCACTGGTAAGTGCAATCGATTTCATTTACCAAGACTCACCATGCTAACATTCATGTCAAATTATAGGTTCTTGCCTTGGAAGAGACTCTATAGGTCGATCTCATGTAGTTCTCCTGACATTTCCACACGGCGAAAGCCACTGTGTTCAGACAATTGCAGCATAAATCTTAGGGGATGATATGTGTGAATAAACATGCACCACTCATTGTTCTGTTTTGAGTTAGTCTATAGTGTCTGTTAATGTCCATTCTGCATTCTATCATTTACTCCTTCGGTATTGTACCATGATATTTCAGTCATTTATAATATCCATATACAAACTAGTACCATTGAGCACACCCTAAACTAACCACTCCCACTCAGTCTCTCACATTACCGGTAGGACCATATCGCTACTACTTCCCTAGCACTAGTACTCACTACTAGTAGTAGTACTAGTAGCCAGCCGATAATAAACTATTATTTCTACCTACTATATAAACTTGATGATACATAGCACCATCATGGTACAAAGTTCTGATACCACCACCACCACCACCACCACCACTATGAATTTATCCAAATTCCAGAGCAACAAACAGCAAACGCCCTAGTACTACGTAATATTGCTCACGAATCATACATAACTCGACCCCGATATCATTCGTTGCTAAGCACTTAATACCAGGCCATGATGATAGCTCATCCTGTCCGTGAGTCCATTGCGTTCCTTCAGCCCTTCATTCCGTTATATGAATATATATATATATATCAGACTTTGGGACTACTTACTCGTACTAGCTGGCTAGTACTGACTATTCACTAAAATTGTAGCAAAACGGGAGTAGTACTATCTGAATTAACATGAGGATGATACTAATTGTTGAGATGGTTGCAATGCAGTTGAGGTATTTATGGGGTATACGTAGTAGAACGGTGATGCTATGGCAACGAGATGTTGATACGTGTCCTAGAAGGGACGTTATAATTTGATGTAGGGAATCATACAGAACTACACACTACGTACTAGTAATGCCTACAAAGCAGATATCACGGTCTCCCGGAGTAACAAAGGAAATTGAGTACAATTGTCCCAGCCCAGCGGGTATCAGGCTGACTGTGGTCATTTTAACTTACTTACATGAGCACGTAGTGTAACACAAAGCCTGGAAGTTTCCATCCAGACTTTCAGAGAGGTGTACGTTAAGAGCGCTCTCATCCTTTTATATAGGGGGGACCTCGCCATTCTTTCAACTCCCTTTTCTCAATTCGAGTACTGTACACGGATCGGTAGAAAACGGCACATGGAAGAAAGGAAGTCCATGTCTAACAAAAAAGGAAAAGGGCGCTTAAAAACAATATTACATTTAGGCCTTGTTCTCGAGCTCGGCCAAGATCTTCTCACCCTTGGCGCGGGCAGACTCGAAGTCACCAACCATGTAGAAAGCAGCTGTAGAAAAACGAATTAGCATCCATGTTGGTCAACAAATTAGAAGATCAAAAGATTTAAACTTACCCTCAGGAAGGTCGTCACCCTCACCGTTGATGATGGCCTTGAAACTGCGGATGGTGTCCTTGAGGTCGACCAGCTTACCCTCGATACCAGTGAAGACCTGGGCGACGGTGAAGGGCTGGGACAGGAAACGCTGGAGCTTACGGGCACGCTCGACGGTGAGCTTGTCAGCCTCAGACAGTTCGTCCATACCCAGAATGGCAATGATATCCTGGAGGGACTTGTACTCCTGGAGCATCTGCTGGACACGGGTGGCGGTGTTGTAGTGCTCCTCACCGACGATACGGGTGTCGAGCATACGGGACTTGGAGTCGAGAGGGTCGACGGCAGGGTAGATACCCAACTCGGAGATACCACGGGACAAGACAGTGGTGGCGTCCAAGTGAGCGAAGGTGGTGGCGGGGGCAGGGTCAGTCAAATCGTCAGCAGGGACGTAGACGGCCTGGACGGAGGTAATGGAACCCTTGGTGGTGGTGGTAATACGCTCCTGCATACCACCCATGTCGACGGCCAGAGTGGGCTGGTAACCGACGGCAGAGGGGATACGACCCAGAAGGGCAGACACCTCAGAACCGGCCTGGGTGAAACGGAAAATGTTGTCAATGAAGAGCAGCACGTCCTGACCCTCCTCGTCACGGAAGTACTCGGCAATGGTCAGACCGGTAAGGGCGACACGGGCACGGGCACCCGGGGGCTCGTTCATCTGACCGAAGACCAGAGCGACCTTGGAGTCACCCTCGAGCTGGATGACACCAGTCTCCTGCATTTCGTGGTACAGATCGTTACCCTCACGAGTACGCTCACCGACACCACAGAAGACGGAGTAACCACCGTGAGCCTTGGCGATGTTGTTCTAGAGAAGTTGTTAGTGGTTCGGGTCATATAAACGTGTTTTTGATGAATTGCCAACTTACAATCAGCTCCTGAATGAAGACGGTCTTACCGACACCGGCACCACCGAAGAGACCAATCTTACCACCACGGGCGTAGGGGGCAAGCAGATCGACGACCTTGATACCAGTGACGAGAATCTCGGCCTCAGTGGACTGCTCAACGAACTCGGGAGCCTCAGTGTGAATGGGACGGAACTTGTCGGCCTTGACGGGACCACGCTCGTCAATGGGGTCACCAGTGACGTTAAGGATACGGCCAAGGGTGCCGGGACCGACGGGGATGGTGATGGGAGCACCGGTGTCACGGGCGGCAGCACCACGGGTCAGACCCTCAGTACCTGTGGAACATTGATGTTAGCCACGGCGAGACGAGTACACGTGGAAGGACCAGGTTAGAGAGAAAGCGGTGACAAGAGAGGTTGATATTGCCAAGCAAATCTCTATTTTCCTGGTCATGGGAGAGAGAGAGGAAGCTTACCGTCCATGGCAATGGTACGAACGACATTCTCACCCAAGTGTTGCTAGATTGGGTTAGCTATCAGAGCTTGATGTCATTGTAGCTTCGATTTTTTGGTGTACATACAGAAACCTCAAGGACGAGCTTCTGGCCACCGTTCTCGGTCTCAATGGCGTTGAGAATGGCAGGGAGCTTGTCACCGTCGAACTTCACTGTTGGCGAGAGTCAGATATCGTGTTCATTTGATGGCCATTGAGTCGAATTTGATGGGATTGTGGATGGAATCGAGGCTCGGAAAAGATTTTCGCGTAGCCGCCGGCAGGGTTTTCTCTGGAACGGGGGACCGGCACATACCGTCGACGACGGCACCAATGACCTGGTGAATCTTTCCAACGGAAGAGGCCTCAGTGCTGGCCATACGGGCCAGGGAAGGGAGGCCATTGGTCTTAGGCTGGAAAGCGCGACGGGCGACGGAGGTAGGTCGGGCAAAAGCAGCCCTCCCGAAGGTCCGGGCAAGACCGCTGTAACAAGGGGGAAAGAAATGGTTAGTTGCAAGCCTTTAAAAGGATTTAAAGGTAGATAAAAAATTATCTTAAAATGTAAAAGGTTGGAGTAGGGATCCGGGGAAGTATAGTCACACACCTCTTGAACATCTTGATGGTGTTGAAGAGCGAAATGGGGTATAGAAAAGGTCAAAGGGACGAGAGGATGGGGAGAGGGAAGAAAGAGGGAAAGGAAGGGAAGAGGTTGAGGTTGAGGTGGACACGGGCGAATGTGTCCGGCTTAGCCTTTCCGGGGCGGTTTTGCCGACGATCCCGTGATGTACCGAGCAACGCGCTGGCCAGCATGGTAACCAGCTTTCAGCTCGCCGACATTCACTAGGGAGGTTCTACTATGGCGACCGCATCTTTACCAGTCTATTCTGCAGAATCTAATGACACCCATATGTCCGTGATGCTGGCGGTCGGGGCGTTGATTCGATACTGGGAGCAATTCGAGCTTTCCCACCTTGCCCTGTTTGGTTGTTAGGGGGAAATTCGCACACAAATGGGGATGGTCTTGGCGCCCGGATGCACTGGGAGGAAGGTGGTACCCCATCCAAAATAATACTAATACAGACTACTTTTCTTTTCCTTTTCTTCTCTCTTTTTCTTTTGCCTAGGTAAATATATATAAAAATAAAAAGAGAGCTAGCTATAATTAATAAAATAAAAATACATCAACCAAAAAAAAAAATAAAACTTTATATACGGTGAATTTTTATAATATTCATAAAATAATCATAACAACCAACTCCGAGAAGTACCTCCCTTTCCCCTCACATCTGCATAGCGCTCAAGCCATTTCTTTTCGTGAGGGGGGTTGGGGCTGCCTCCCTACAACAAGGCAAGTTGTTCTTTCGCTGTAACGGAAGGGTAGACCGACGATATCGGACGAACGCTGCTGTAACGAAAAAAAAATCTGACGTGTTCCCGTGATTACCCTTTCGGGGGTCCCAGCTTGGTTTTGCGGTGTCTCGACGGTAAACAACCGGGCGACCGTGCATTTTCACTTTGGGATCCAACCAACCAACCCAGCCACCACCACCACCCATTGATTCCTGAACATGGAGTAGATACATTACTGTGGTTATTTTTATTATAATTTTTCATTATTGTTATTCCTGTTATTGCTCTTTTAATTTTCTAGAGGAGCATTAGACTGTGCATTTCGAACTGTGACAGCTCTCCTCTCCGGTTTAACTTGAACCAACCGACTTACCGCCTCTCTACCGAACAGTGGCTCCGAACCTTCCCATTTCTTTGCCCTGCCCAGCAGGAAATATCAAAGTAACGTCATCTTGTATGTAATCACCTGTACAGTGATCATCGTAGCATTCCCATCCCCTATACATTGTAAGCTTTTTCTAGAAAAGCATTAGTTTAAGATATAGCATGCGTTAATTTCTAGCTACAGAGAGGAGTCTGTAAATTCCTATCCCACATACTCTACAGCATTTACACGAGTAACACGAAAGAACCTGCAGTCTGATCTTTCTATGGCTACAAAGGAGATGATTGATTATTGCACAGTACGAGATACAGAGGTCTTTTTGGGCTAACATTGACAAACAAGTAGAACAGAGGCGAAGGATCGTGTCCAAAATTGATGGGCACAGAACCGGCGTCATCAAAGGTCGTGCGGTGGGAGGCAGCAGTTCGTTCCTGTAGCCCAACACTGCCCATCCACTGCACACCCCGTCGTTATACCTGTTCCTCCCGAGGGGTGGAGGCAATCTATTGCTTCTCAGCAGGAGGGCTCTGGACGAAGCCCTTGCCCTCGTAACCCACGGAGCTGATACCGTAGATAGGGTTGATGTTCTCTTGCTGTTGTGATGATACGTATCAGCGACCGTTCCACCACGAAGACAGTGCCAATTGGAAAGTAAATAATGCAAATAGTCAATTCCACATACCTTAGCATACTCGTTGGAGGCCTCCTGCCACTCCTTGGTCATGGTCTTGGGCTGGGGCTTGGCGAACAAGTGGATGATGTAGAAGATACCAAAGCTGACAAGGGTGAGCTGGGCGACCTTGAAGAAGATCTTGAGGTTCTCGCCCTTGGGGGGCACAGAGCGAGGGCCGTGGGGTCCGAAGGAGATCCAGTAGGCTAAATCGTGGGGAAGAAGAAAAAATAACCCATGTTAGCAAAATTCTGCTGGACGCGGGGAAGATAGCGGAAAGGGGCAAGAAAGAGCAGCATACCGGCCTTCTTCTCCTGGAGAGTCATCTGGTGCCAGTCGACCTTCATGCGGTCCCTCAGCTGCATCCACAGCTCGGCCTGCTCCTGAGGGGGCATGGCCTCCCAGCGCTTCTCAATACCGGCGAGTGTGGGATTCGAGATGGCATGCTCGGAGGCGGCGCGGGTCTGCTGGGGAGCGATAGACTTCTTCTCAGTCTGAGGACGAGCGTTCAGGCAAGCCATTGGGCCCGAAACGGTGCGGTAGGAGCGCAGGCCCGTGGTGGGCACAGCCGAGCTGCGAGCAGCAGCGCGAGTAACGGAACGAAGGAACATTGTGTGCTAAGGGTGTGCGCGCGTATTAGAATCAATTGATCGCCAAAAAGCAACTCTCCAGCAGCGAGAGGGCCGATTCGTCGGAATTCAAGATGGGAAATACCTGGGGTAGAGTGGAGGGGGGTACCAAGAGTCGCGATGGGAGACGAAGACGACGTTCGACTTGTGGTTTGAGGTGGAAGTCGAGTATCCGGACAGGCTAGCTTAGTCCGTTTTACCGCCGCCCTCATTGGTCCACGCCCGCTGCCCGTCCCGACCGTCCGCCATGGCTTTTGCCCCCAAGACACATCTTACGATGATGTTCCCATTTCCCGTCAGCACCAGAATTCTCCTATAGGGTATTGTTATACTACTAGTATAATCTAAGGCTAATCCGTCTAGTCTTCTAGGGTGTCCCTTCCCATTCATCCCCGGCGCCTTATCTTCCCTACATCTAGTCAACGCTGACCAGCCGCCCTTCTCACAACCCAAGACCCAAGTGCTTCCTACTACCTACTCACTACTGCTCATACTATCTGGCCGGCATTCCTTCTCAGCACTCAATAGTCGAGATAGCCTATTTCACACGAATATCAGACCTAAGCACTCGACTGAAAGCTCAGTTTTGGGGGGTTCGTTGTGTGCAGGGTGACCTGATGTTTCTACTCTACATCGAATCGCGTATTCACACATCATGGCACGTAACAGTATTCTGTACAGACAAACGCTGATAAAGAGAAAGAAAATCCCCTCCCCAATATTCGTTCATCATTGGAAAAAAAGGAAAAGTGCCACGATCGCAAGATGATACGGTCACTATCAAAAGAAATCAAGTCGTAACGATCTCTCATTTAACTAAGTTTGTGCAGAGAAACTGAAGAAGTTGGTCGTTCCGAGGTACTCCGCAAAGTGAGTCAGTGTGATGTGTTGATTTGCAACAACCAAGTCACCTGGCCCGGGCCCAGCCGGCGCCATTGTTTATTTGCCAGCCTTACCACCGCTGGCCTCGGCCAGGACGGTCTTCCACTCGATGTCGCCCTTGTCGTCGGCGTGGATAGAGGTGTGGATGTTGAGGGCGTTCTTCAAGTTCTCGCGAGTGCTGGCGTAGATCATGGACCACTAGTTCATCGGTGTCAGCAATGATTTGGAGCTTAAACAGCTGAGACGGTGCGAAACGTACGAGGGTAGGGGTGTCGCTGGGAACCCAGGAAATGAAGATGATCTTGCTTCTGTGGTGAGAAGAAAGTGAGCAGATATTCTAGCACGGACGTTAAGCCATCGCCATCATCATACCTCTTGCCTTCACCACCGCCCAAGTCGTACTCGACGTCGTAAACTGCATAACGGGGAGCGGGGTTGCCCTTAGCATCCTTAGCGGCCGCGAGCTTTTCGCGGAAGACCTCGTAGTCCTCGTCCTGGGAGACCTCGTCGATGACGACCTCCTTCTTGTTGTCGGCGATCTTGAAAATGATAAACTTCGTCTTGCTTCCCTTGCTGTTGCCGCTCATGCGGAACTCGTTGAATGCGGTGATGCACTCATCGGTGATAGAAACACTGTCCTCCGTAACCTAGTCAGCCTTGTTCGGGGTTGCCATCGTCGAGTTCTCCGATACGGTAGGGATGTTCGAAGACACATGCGGAGATTTGGAGCAGTCAGGAACATACCCAGATGCGAGCTACAAAACAGGGAAATAAACGGTTAGCCCTGAGCGGGAAGCACAAGATGGATTATTACTCACAGACATGGTTGTTTATGTGGATAAAGGGGTGAGATGGAAAAGAGGTAAGACGAGTTGACAGACGGATGACCTGCGCATGCACGCGATGTTAGTTGACCGGATTCCCCCTTATTTGTCCTTTGTCATAATCGCAGAATGGTTGAAGAGAAAAGAACGGCAAATGAAAAGGGAAAAGTGGCATACGCACCAAGCACCGTTGGGACTGTTCAAATGACTTTTAAGGGGGGTCTGCGAAAGAGCAACGGGGACAGGATGAGGGGATGTAAGAGAGGAATATAACGGGGGAGGATGGATGGGAACCGAGATGGAGATAGAGGGGCATTTAGTTGTGCTTTGCTGGGTTGCTGCTGCGGCGGGCGGCGGCGGTGGGGGGGGATGCCTAGCACGTGACCCACCCGTCGCACCACCGGCCGCTTATTTCCCCTTCCCACCCATACTTATTTTCCCCCTGAATCCTGCGGTTATGACGAAATGAGCCTGGACTTTTACTATGAGGTTGGGTTGGTCCAGTAGTTACTGTAAGCAGGCGTGACCAACCCATACGCACAACTGTTGGTAATGCATCTGCCTGCACCCTGATGCATGCCAGGCATTTATTCACGGGCTATGACGGTGCGTTGGGGCCAGTGCCTGGTACATAGGCATATCTGCGAACCATACCTCGGCGGTCGCTCTCTAAGTGTGGGGGCCTGCTATCTTGGGAGAGATCTATCTAGCTGTAATAATATGTCGACCAGCTAGACTAGCTAGCTAGCATTTCGTGGACGCCTGCGTGCCTTTGTCAGTCTGCTGTTGGCTTTTTCTATTCTTGGTACCTCCAGGCAGACGAATCTTGCTTTACACCGGAAGAATCCGCCGTTGATAGATTACCAACCATGGAACTAGCCCCGGCTAGCCGAACAGTATCACGTCAGGGCATGAACCTGATATATTACAGGCAATGCACATGGCTGTCCGTCATCATCACAAGGTTCATGGTGCCTGATGGCCCAAGTCGGACGCGTGTATATTCTACCTATGCCCTAGCTCCAGTTAAGATGCATCGCATCCATGTGTTCCGGGTACGGTCATCGTATGTCGTTGTCATTCCATACAGAATGCGTAAAGCAGCTACATTTCAGTGTCATTTTCAACAATTCAGAACGTCTATGAAAACACGGTATCAGAATAATCTATACTTCCAGATCGTAAAATTTGCCATCGTTCAACCTGCACGATGGTGAATAGGTAGCCACAAATAAGGACCCCGCTGCCGCACCAATAATCGACATCACTTCGTCCACGAAATGTGTGTACATGGTGGGAACAGGGGCACAGAAGAGAAAAATCGTATGTAGAGATGAAGGGAAGCAAAGGAACGAAAAATCATACATGAAGTGGCAACAAGTTGTTGCAGGAGAATGGGGTATATGGAAGCTCAAAGAATTCAACAGAGAATAAGCGCAAATGACAAACGTATGACATCGTCTCAGGATATCGTCCATGTCAGAAAAGTTTAAGACAGGGTTGGTTGCAAAAGACAAAATATGAGAGGTTAACCGTTATAACCAGCAATTGCGCAAAAGAAATCAACATCAGAAAGAAAGATCATCACTGGGGCATAAAATCTGGCGTTATTGGTGACATGTGTTGAATCGACGGGTGGGCAAATAGCTGCTGCCAATCCTCAGTCGTCTTCAGCTTGTCCGCCGTCGATGATCTTCCTCCAATGTTGTGGGAGGCATACACAGACCAGAGGGAATGCCTTGATATCCCCAACGGGAGCGGGAGATGTAGCGGCCCGCCGTGAGCCATTAGATACACCACTATCTCGTTGCTCGCGGTGTCGAGCATCGTGATCCTCTGCCGTTTCGGGAATTCGAATACCAGTAGCCCACCCATCGTCCCAGATGCCGATCACTTTAAGCATTTCACCGCGGTCCAGCGCGAACTCATCACCTGCCCGAGGCTGGTATGCCCAGAGTACGGCAACCTTGTCGCCCGGATGAATGTCATCCTGCGAGTAGTAGTCTTGGAAGGCAGATAGCTGCTCCGACTGGCCGCTGGTCAGTCCGTCCGGTGACGAATACTGGCCGCCGGTTCCTGAACGAGGGGAGGAATCTGTGCCCGCACCAGCCAAGGCTGAGTTACTGGATAGCGAGCCATGGCGCTTTCCTGTTGTGGGGGGAATTTTTTTCGACATTGCTCCAGGGCTAGCACCGTGGTCGGAATCCGAGGTGTCGCTGTACTTTCCGCCACCGAACAAAGCAGAGTACCGAGATCGAGCGGGGGATGAGCTGGAAACTTCGCGCAAGGCGGACATCCTGGCGACTCGACCGCCGGGTATGGCAGCAAACTCATGCAGACTTCGGTCCTGCTGCATTGACGGTGACCCCTTCCTCTGGGGGTTGGGCTGATTCAGTGAGCTATCATTCTCAGCCCGGCGCCTGCGTCGCCAATAAATCAATGCCAACACGGCTAATGCGGCGAGAAGTGCAAACCCGGCTACCGAACCTATAACAATTCCCGCTATTTGCCCTCCCGATAAGTCATTGGAGCCTGCTGTTGAGTTGGACGCAGCTGTAGAGGTGAAGATCGGGGGAAGTGTCGAAGACGGAACTGTGACGTTCAAACACCGAGTAGCAGCATTCGAATCTGTACAGCACGAATCTGTGGAATTTGACGATCCTGAGGCGCAATATGAACACAGTCCCAAGAGATTTGAACGATATCCGCAGTTCTTCGGTTCGTTTTCGGCTCCCGTGATGCAAGTTACCGTAAGCGAATCGGCTGGCAGGGCGCAGATCGTAAAGTCAGACCGAATTTGAGACATGTAGTCGCTTGCTTTTTCGGAGCAGAGGTTAGTATCCGTAACTATCGCCTCTTCACTTATCGCCATTGATGCCTAACAGTAGTTAGTGAGAATTTCCAGGTAATAAATAATGAGAAGGGCATGGACGAACGCAGGTATCAGCGCAAAGCGGTCTTGACTCTTCATCTGATAGGTTACAATCACTCTTTGAGCTTTGTACCAGGCTGCTACATAAAACACTTGTCGTATAGCGGGCGTAATAATCGTCGGTATCCGTCAAGTTTACCCCCTGACAGCCCAAGTATTCCTCATACCTAGTAAATAGTGCTTTAGTCAGACGCTTCCCTTGCCGTTGCGGAATGAGGTACTTACTTTTCCTTGACATATCCCTGCATGACATAGCTGCTCAACTCATTGTCGAATTGCGTGAGGTTCGACACGTATTGCATAAAGGGACTAGGAAGCAATTAGCGCAATGAAATTCCCATGTCGGACGCTTGTACATACAAATCTGTATACAGGCTGGAATTCGTCGAGACAGAGGAACTGTCAAAAGCCGGGCATTGTGTCGAGCCCGACAATGAGATACACGTGCTGGACATGGTTGGATCAGCACTGGCGACTGCCAGGTGCTTCTGGATGCGAAAATTGATATCGTAGGGCAGAACAATGACGAGCGGATCACGAGTCGGATATGAACATTCAGCAGAAGAGCGAATCAATTGTTTCCATACTCTTTCCCTTCTTTCGCGATCACCTTTGGGGTCGAATGAATGAACGATTGGGTGTGCGCAACGATGGTCTCTAATCCGAATGGGTGCCAATTGTCGACGCGTCCAATTCAGTGCGACAGATATAATTGTAGAGAAAACGAAAACGAGTGGTCGAATAGAGCACTAGGGATTCCACTGATGCGATTAGAACCTGGGGATGAATGAGTGTCTTGGTTGGGTTTATAGCAAGCAGTTGCCGGGAAGCACCCCAACGGCGAAGTCAAAGGACGGGGAGAAAAGCGCAGGATAATCGTAAAGTCACGGGAGGAGAAATGAAAAGAGGCGTCGATCCACGGCAGAAAAGGCAGGCGCTAGACAAGGAACCTGGAGGAAGGCCGTGCTTTCCCAGTCTGGGCTTGTTGTGATTGCCGCTTGGGTTCGAGGCCCCCCCGGGAAAAGAAGAGACCTAGAAAGTACCGGCAGGAACGGCGCGATTGGACTTCGATAGAAGTCGGTTCTTTCACGGAACAATACTGAATAATGGAAGAAGTGCAATGAACAGAAAAAGGTAAAAGGGCAGAAACACCAGAAGCACCAGAAGGGCCGCGACTGGAGAAGACTGACTCAAAAGGGGGACGGGGCGGGCGGTTCGCAAGAGTAGCCGGCCTCTTTCCAATTAAACTGCTCCACTGCAATGCGCTGCGATTGAGTCCCTCCGCATGAAGGTTCAGTTGCGCCTACAGATCAAGTTAGTTCACTTGTTGCGAGACTCGGTGTTATCAAATGAGATCTTGAGTCGGAGCTCCACCAGCACCCGGAACTGAGGTACAAGAGCCGATCCCGACTCGGTTCATTATCACACCCATCAAACTTTCTGGAAGTCAAGTAAACACTTGCCTTTTTGCGTTTCACTTTGTCTATACCTTGTCGCTTGCAGCAAGGATAGAAAATGGTCAGACTTTTCTTCTACTCCCTGGCGTAGAGTCAGACCAAATAATGAGTTCCTGCAGGGGGTGCAGCCGTCTTTGCAAGAAACTCAGGTACAAGCAGGCGGAAGAAGAGAAGAAAAGGAAGAATCAATGCAGGAACCGGAAACTTTATTGCCCTGATCATCGCGAGGAATTTATGATGCATAGGAGCAGGTCTTAGGGATTATCTATCTCTGGCGGTGATCGACTGACGTGGCACACGTCCGATTTGAGGCTGTTGGTGCCAGAGGCACGGACTGTGCTGGACACAGCGAATGGCCCAGCCTCCACTATTCGGATGAAGTGTATCCATTGCCGTTAGCCTTGTTCAAGCCAACACAGAACAGTGTTTCAGGTGGTATACATCTCCGCAGTTGCATGTCTTCCAGCACTGTTAGGGAGTACATGGGCCAACTGATGACTATCTACCCTGAACCTGCACCCTGAACCTTTGTGGGAGATTGGAACCAGGGAAAGCCGCAGCAGCAATTAAGGGTGGGCCTGGCCGACACGGGAGCAGAACCAAATTGTGCAACTCTATGGTACACTAGGAACCGCCTGGTTGGGCAAATATTTGCTATTGTTTTTGGGAGATTTCCACAGCTGAAGCATTATCCCAGGATGACGCCTCTCAAGTGGTCGAGATGTAAGCTTGAGAGTTGAGACACCATCCGCGGAGCACTTGTCGGTGTACCGTAAGTATGTTACTTACATCCACTTTGGGCCGATCGCTATCGTCGCCTCACTCGCCTGGCTCTGCTATACGAATGCCCACGAAAGACTGCTGCATCGCTTTCATCAGACTGGTCCCTCGAATTACTATCCCTTTTGACCCTACCTCAGAAGATAGGCACGCTTGGTAGAGGCTTATATAATATTTCAGATGCGTCCAATATCTATGGCAATACAACGACACAACTGGCGCGATAACTAGGTGTTCAACATGGCGTCGCAATACCTACCAATTATTCGAAATAGTTTTGCCCCAACTAAAGAATAGCATTGATAATAATACACCCTTGCGTGTCACGCATACGCCCTTTCCCGCACGATGCTAGGGTCATCTAACAGAGGCGAGGAGCTCGCTTACCACAGAATCTGGCATGCTGCTTCTGCGATTATCCGTCGTCGAGCTCAATGCTAGACCACTATGGCCCCTATCGAGATGCATCTCAAGGTCGCTCTGAGACTCCCATTCGGTTTTCCGCGATTATGTCCGACTTCAGGGATGTAAGAAAGCCGACCGGGCTGCTCTGAGTTACCCCACATATTCTCCGTAACTCTGAATGTATCATGGCATCTGTATCACATCTCGCTCTCTGGCAAGGAGACATGTTGAAACAACACCTAATCCTTGCAATGTGTCCTGCAGGAAATCATTCTAGGAAGCCAATAAGATGGATACCATGCGTATCTGGAGGCAACATCACCGGAGATCGAGTAAGCAACCTTGTCCATCGCCTGTCTGGTCTTGACAAATCGTGGCACCAGTCCTGTGGCTGATGGATGTGTAGAATATTGTCCGTGCTGCTCGACCGATATCTAAGGTCCCGTTTTGGGTTTCTACTGATCACAATCTCGGGTATACTCAGTTCGATCCCTTGGCATCATTTGAAAATAGAGTTCCGCTCTGTGGAATGCTTCTAGACACTTACAGAAAGAAGTAACAAGAAAGTCTGGCCAGGATGTACCATCTGTTTCGCTCAGAGTGAGCAATCTAGTATCAATATTGTTACTTCGTTCATGTGAGATCTGTTGATAGTTCTACTTGTAGTATATTCGGTCCTATCCCTCTGACAGTCGCAGTGCAACTACAGTAATATCTTGTAAGCCAGGAACTACTGTAGTATATTTCCAGAGCGAATTGGAGGAGGAAATGCAGTAGGAAAGGCTATTAGGATACCAATACTGGTTGACTACTTAGTTAATATTATTAGTAGCAACTGGTGGAGGACTATACTGTGATTGGGAATTTAACGAACGACAGAGAGTACTAGTAACACCAGTATATATAAATGTGCAAAATTTGGATGCTGCTAGTAGTAAGTACTAGTAGTAGATTGAAGATCCCTCGATTGCTCAAGGCTTTTTTTTCAAGAGACCTACTAGTGTCCCAAGACGAAGCGATCTAAGCTATCTCACAGAAAATGTGTCTATAAAAAGTCCCCTGAACTGAATAATCTTTTGTTATTAAGAGTTCTAAACCAACGCTGATTACCCCCAGTTCCCGTCTCCAGCAGCCTCGGGTGCCCAGGCTCCCCATCATCCTATGCACATTCAGCCGTGAACGGCGTAGTCTCTGAATCATCGTAAAAGAATTTTATGTCCAATGAAAGGAGTTCATAATATATACACATATACATGAAGCGTCATATTATCGCATCGAGACAATGATAAGAGAGATTAATGTGGTGAATCACAGTAGTAGCCGCGCCGTCAGGTGATATTAACGACGTCATCTGACTTGGAGGCTCAGGCAGGCATCCATCCATCCTTATCGTTCGTCATCCCACCAACTACCTGCCGCTTCAGGTTCATGTGTACTTTCTCCTATACTAATCCCTACACCGTAGGATACCAACCAAGATCTTACAGTGAACACTTGCATGGTCAGGAGGTTGATCAATAGAGTACCTATTCTACCATTGCAGCCATGTGTGGTTCAGACATCTTTCTAGCAATTCTCGCGGTTTTCTTCCCCCCAGTTGCGGGTGAGTACTCATCGCACACTGCTTTCATGAGGTGGCGCATGCTAACCGACTGGCTCAGTGTGGATCAAAGTAGGCATTTGCACGGCCGATTCCATCATCAACCTTGCTCTCTGCTGCCTTGGCTACGTGCCTGGGCTTTTACACGCCTGGTACATTATACTCAAGTACCCCGAACCAGATTATGATGACCCTAGCTATGAGCCTCTTCCTGGCGATGCGGAAAACGGTCGCGTAACATATTATTATGTTTCCCACCAACCGATCCAGCACCCCTCCCAAAGGGGCTATGGTACAATGCCGCCACAACAGCCCCAAGCAGCAAACGCCCCGCCACAGAACCGGCAACCCACCCCGAATCACCCCCATGAACAAGCCCAAGCTGGCAGCAGCAGCCAGGACCACCCGGATAGTCGCCCACCTCCTACCTATGCTGAGGCCGTGAAGGGAGATCATAAAGTGCAGGACTGAATGCCTTAGAGCAAGGGAAGACCGGCAGCTCCATTCGCATTTAGTGCGCTAGGAGTGGTCAGTGCCCGGAGTTATTGCTCAATGAGAGTCCACTCGCTATACACATCCTACTCATTTCTTGCCCCGTGGCTTCCATCGCAGGATATTTTCTATGCAGTTAACTCTGCGATCACGCATAATGACGTTGTTAATCATGTATTGTCTACATCATTCTACCACTTTCTTTCGTATCAGCGGACTAGGACACCAGGCGGTTAATGTTGTTTCACGTTTGTTTAGCTCACTCTGATACCAATAAAATTACTCTGCGAACAGGATATACACCATGTAAAGCATAGAAAAAAATCAAACAGACCCCCCAAAGGTCTCTAATAATGCCACGAGAAATAGTCTCGTCGGAACCAACAAAACCATCCCCAACGTTGCGCTACTAAAATACCCACCAGAACCGTGCAGAACCGCGGCGATTCCGCATGACCGCCTTCTCTCCCGGCGCCGAGCAGCATTCAAACCCACCCGATAATCCAGCACAACAAACGAACCCAGCGTCTGTCTGGTCGACGTCCCAGTGGCCTTAGCAACGGCCATGCAGTCTATGCCATTGCTGCTCAGGCAGTCCTTCAAATCAACCCTTAACCTTACCCGAACAACCCGCCCAGTACGACGACCGCTCCTGCCCGCCGTTGGTCCGAACTCTCTTTACCCTGCACCGCGGAACTTCTCCATCTGCCTGCAATGTCAATTCCGAACTCAGTCCTCGCTTTACTCATCTGATCCCCTCAAAGACGGGAAGCCTGCTGAGCAGCCGAAGGAAGATGAAAGCCCAGTCATAGCTCTTCCCGCAGGGAACGCAAATCTACAAGCCGATGCGGGGAGTCAGCAACAGACTCCTCCCGCTGCTGCGGAGGCGGGAGAAAGTACACAGAGCCAGCAGCAGCAGCAGCAGCAGCAAGAAGAAGAGAAGAGCGAGGTCAATGGAAAGGGGTGGAGGGATGGAGGGCTTCCATCATACATAGAGCAACGCAGGTCACAATTTACCAAGCGGTTCAGTGATGTGATGGATAACCTCCAATCCAACATTTTCGTGGCAGGCCAGCGATTGAACGATCTTACGGGCTATTCGGCGATTGAGACGCTGAAGAAGGAGATTCATACACAAGGTATGTGAAATTTATATTCCATAATATAGTCATCGGAGGATCGTTTCTAACTTTCGTCATGGGTAAACAGAGGAGCGACTCCGCAACGCCCGCCTCCAAGTCCGTGCAGCGAAAGATGCCTACGCAGCTGCCATCAACAACCGATCGACCTCTCAGCGCGAAGTGAACGAGCTTCTTCAACGCAAACATGCCTGGTCCCCCACTGACCTCGAACGATTCACCCATCTCTACCGCAACGATCACACCAACGAAGTAGCCGAGCACGAAGCACAGGAGGCTTTGAGCCAGGCCGAACACGAGGCCGAAGAGGCTGCCGCACAATTGAGCAAGAGCATCCTGTCTCGGTATCACGAGGAACAAGTCTGGTCGGACAAGATCCGCCAAATGAGTACCTGGGGTACCTGGGGGTTGATGGGAGTCAACGTGCTTCTCTTCCTGATCTTCCAGATCGCCGTGGAACCCTGGCGTCGCAAGAGACTCGTCAAGGGCTTTGAAGAGAAGGTCATTGAGGCCATTGAGAAGGAAAAGGCCCTTGATCGGATTCAGATCGTGTCTGCTCAGAGCCAGATGGCGCAGGAATCGACTACTACACCTGCCGCCTCTACTGCGACCCCCGAGACTGCTAAGACAATTACCGAACCGTCCGCTTCTACTACCGCAGACGAACCGATCTCTGATACCGATGCAATCGTCACGATCGAGAGCACTGAACCGGAGGTATACAGTTCGGACCCAGCTGATGCGGAACCGTCAGCCAAAACCACAGTCAGCAAACCCACCCCTGACAATGTTCGGGAGTATATCCAATACCAGCTCGCGCGCATCTCTCCACTCATCGAAACCCTGCGCCAATACCTCCACGATCTTTTCAGTGACCGCCAAGTCGTGCTCACACAACGAGACCTCTCCACTGTTGCTCTTCAAAGCGCTGCTGCTGGTGCGGCGGTGATTGGCATGTTGTCGATGATTATTCGGCAACGGTGATGATGAGGTCATCTTCATTGATCTGTTTGATAGCCTGATTGATGTAATTATTAGCATGTGATGTTCATCCTAGTCATTAGATGTACAGCGTTCAGATAAATAAATGTATAAATAGATAGACATTTCAGATCCAATTGGTGTCCTCCTGTCCGGATTTCGTTGAATCTACTACTAGTACCTACGTATTGGTAAACGGAACAGTGACTCCCTCATCGTAGTACAAAAGAAACCGGAACAGCATTGATAGTAGCGACTATACGAAACAAAATCAACATCAAACATACAAACAGATAAGATACACATCTGTATGTCCATCCTCACCCACCCACACATCTCCCCCAACGTCTATACCGAAGAGCGAAAAGCCAAAAAAATCACAGGGGAACCCTGAAGAGACAACGAGTGAATGATACAGGCTCTCTATGAGCAAGCGGAGGAAGAAGGAAAAGGCAAAAGAAAAACAGTGTTAACTGTAATAGAACAAGAGGCTCATTTTTCCAGGGTCCATATTAAAAACACAAGGTCTCTTTAATCTTGACAAAAAAAGACACACAAAAATAGAGTAGAAAGCGAGAGAGGAAGGCTTTCGTCTATTGCACAAATACAAACCTTCTCTCTCTCTCTTTCTATCTCTCCCTTCCCCTTTCTCCGACTTCTACTTCTGCTCTTACGGCCATCGCCCGATTCCCGCGGTCTCAGAAAATCGAATCAATTCTAAATCGTTTAACCGATGACGAGGGTGTCCTCGGAGGGGAAGTTGTATTGGGGAACCTCGAGGTTCAGGGGAGCGGGTCCCTTTCTTATACGGCCGGAGATGTCGTAGTGAGAACCGTGGCAGGGGCAGAACCAGCCGCCATAGTCACCGGATTCACCGATGGGGACACAACCAAGGTGAGTGCAGACACCTAGATGGGGGAGATTGTATTAGACAGGGGGACAATGGCGGGTTGGGGGGAGAAGGGGATGTCGTACCAAGCATGACAAGCCACTCGGCCTTCTGGACACGGTCCTCGTCGGCCTGGGGGTCACGGAGGGACTGCCACTCGGTCTTCTGGGCCTCCTGGATCTCGTCCTGGGTGCGGTGACGGATGAAGACGGGCTTACCACGCCACTTGATGATAACCTGTTTCGGAAAGGGTCAGATGCGATGCCGGATTGCAAAGGGGGGACGAGCCAGAGGACTATGGCTCGGGAATATGGAACATACGTTCTTGCCCTCGGGGATGGCACCGAGACCAATCTCAACCTTAGCCTGGGCGAGGACGTCGGCGGAGGCGGACATGTTAACCAGGAAGTCTAGTGATTAAAGAGATTCCATATCAGCGATTTGTCCCGAGCGGTCAAGCACACATCCAATTCCCTTCAATTGTTCAACCTGATATCCCAGTATCCTAGTCTTTCCGCCTCTTTCTCTCTTGGATATGCGCAACATTGATATCTCCAGAAGTACCTACCCTGGACAGTGGCCTTAGCACCGACGGCAGAGGCCAGACCGAGGGAACCGGCCATGAAGTAAGAGAAGACCTGGTTGGAGCGTGGGGGCTTCTTGGACTGGTATTTGCTGAAATCGGGGATCTTCAGGGTGGAAGAGTACTCCTTGGAGCTGCCGAAGGGGCTATCGAAAGTGGACTTGGAGGCATCAGCGACTCCCCTCCGCTGCTGGCAGGAGGCAATGGCGGCGCGAGAAGAGGGCAGTTGTTGCCGGGCGCAAGCGCGCAGGATAGAGCTGGAAGCGGCGGAGAGAGACATGGCGAGACGAGCAATTGCAATCAATTGCAATAGAGAACGACCGCAGGGAGGTGGGTTGGGGTGTGGGGGGTGGAGAGGGAGAGATAAGGACGGAGGGAGGATTTGATTTTCCCAAGAGGTCGAGGTTGAGGTCGGAGGCCCGGCATACGGAAAGAGTCGAACCAAAGCTTTCGCTACGACAAGCGATCGGAATCACGGGGCGTTTCATTGGCTCGTCGTCCCGTCTTAGTCAGGCTTCTCACCTGACAGTCAATCATCACAGCCTATTACTACTCACTACTATCTACTAACTAATTAGTATACATATTTACTTTCATTCTTACTATTTACTTTTATTTCCTCAGCGACCTATGTGTCTTCATATTCATTCATTTATTCCCTTTTGTTTTGTTTTGCTAACAACCATATACCCTCATTACGCCATTCCGTCGTTCACTCCCTTCCTCCCGCTCATCCCGTCGTCCGTTCCATTCCGCTGCCTCCAATAGTATCCGAATATTCCAATGCGAAATCAACTAGTTAACAGCATATTTTCAATTGACTAACCCACAGGTCGAAACCCAAGCAAAATAATACCCTCCCAAATAACTCCACCATGCAATGATACATACACGTATATATAATTCCAGAACTCATAATCGTCGGAATCCGTCACTGGTCCGTCATCTCGACATCCTGATCTCCAGCAGATGCGTCAACCGTTCGATCCACCATCATTGTCACCGTTGGCGGTCGAGAACCCCTCGAAGGCTTGTCCTCTACCGGCTGTAGACTCTGTTGCTCTTCAACTTCCTCTTTCTCTTCGACCGCTGCAGGTATATTGCCGTTTAATGTGCGCTGTCCCTTCTCGGGTCCGGGTTCCTTCTCCTTTGCCCGTTTCTCCTTGAACTGCTTATAGGTGGTGGTTTTGGGGATCACGTCGGAGAGGAATTCGAGATTATCGATGCGTGATACGGCCGTAGCTGGAGATCCATCCGTCAGTAATCAATTTATATTATCATCCCCTCTGCCCAGTGGCCACAAACCCAGGTCTTTGTATTGGATAAGCTTGCGTGGCTTCCGTTCTGATTTAACAACGTTGTGTCCTTGTTCGGTGAGGTATTGAATGAACAATTCCTATTTCGTGGAAAGAATGTGAGTTGCTGATCGTCTCGAAATTGACTGAAGGGGGAGAAAGTATCGTAGTCACGAACCGTGGCCATTGCGATCACAAACGTAGCGTTGCTCGAACATTGTACGATATCGTCATCTAATTGAATAATCTTCTTGATCCGCGAGACTTCAGATCAAATTAGTCTTGCACATATAGCTGAAAGACGTCGCACATACTTGGAAGGGCGCTCTGGCCCGTGATCTCTTGGGAAGACGATGCTTCCGCGGCAGCTTTGTCCTTGGGCGGCATCGCAACGTCGCGTCGGAGATAGTCGTGCAAGTAATGCTTTGAACGATGCCGGAATACACCTGACGAAAATGACACGAAGTATTGGGTGTAGTTGAGGCAGTACTTTTACCCCAGCGACTGTGTTGATCCAAAGACAAAGCCAGTAAGTGAAGTTGCAAAGAAGGGGAAATCCGGCGCGTGCGGCGTCGAAATCCACTCTCGCGCGTGGCGGAAGAGGAAAGTAAATGAATAATGGATGTATGGTTCGGAAGAGGATCAATACTAGCTACTTAGTTACTTCACGCTCATTAGGCGATATTTTCAGCCGACACTCGATGAAAGATCCCTGCTACGTATCTACATATCCCACTCTATTGTCCAACATCCTAGCACATTTTGTCTTTGTCTATTCAGCCTCGTTTTGGGAGAAGCCCGAGAGCGGAACATAGTCCGGCTCCCTCACGTGGGCGGCCGCGCATCCTATCGTCGTCATCTCCGATCCAACACAATTCCCTCTACTCCCCCAAAGTTCCCCTCTTACTAGCTTTAGCTATGCTCATCTTGCGCTGTCAGTCCATGGAATGAATTGCGATGCCTATCTCACCCTCTTCGGCTCGTCCGCCTCCCCTCTCGTCTGAGCGTCGGAATTGGAGGAGGTTATCAGGCTTATCTGTCGTCTCACCGATCCACGAGCGCCCGACCCCGGAAAATGGCCAGCCCTCCGCTATCACCGAGGAGATCAGCGAAATTAAGCGTTACGAAGATTTCACAACCATTGACTGGGTGCAAGACGCGGTTCACGAGCAGGCACGTCGGAGAGCCAAGCGACGAGATGGATCTGGGTTTTGGGACCAGGAAGGCACCTTTGGATGGAGACGCAAAGTGCGCGAGTCCTACGATGCCGGCCAGGCGTGGCTGGTGATCACAATTGTGGGGGCGGCCATTGGGTTGATATCGGCGATTTTGAACATCATTACGGAGTGGCTGTCTGATGTCAAGCTGGGGCATTGTACCACTGCGTTCTATCTCAATGAACAGTTTTGTTGTTGGGGTGCTGAAGGAGGTACGTGGAATGGTGGTGCGATCGCCCCTCGTTGTCTAAGCTAATGGTTCTTTGTGTTTAGGATGTCCGGAGTGGAGGCCTTGGACCTCTTACTGGATTGTGAACTACTTCATCTACATCTTCTACGCTGTATGCATGCCCACCTTTCTCGTTCCGGATGACTGGAGCTGACATGTATAGGTATTGTTCGCGTTCGTCGCCGCAAGCCTCGTCAAATCGTTCGCGCCGTATGCCGCAGGTTCCGGAATTTCTGAGATCAAATGTATAATTGCGGGGTTTGTGATGAAGGGGTTCTTGGGCGCATGGACGTTGCTGATCAAGTCGATCGCACTACCGCTGGCCATTGCATCTGGTCTGTCCGTGGGGAAAGAGGGTCCGAGTGTGCATTTCGCTGTGTGTACGGGGAATGTCATATCGCGGTTCTTCAGTAAATACAAGCAGAATGCATCCAAGACAAGGGAGGTCTTGACGGCAACAGCAGCGGCAGGAGTGGCAGTCGCATTTGGCAGTCCCATTGGCGGGGTGCTGTTCTCTCTCGAGGTATGAGCAGCAGAGCTGATGTGAAAGCTCTTACTGATTAGCTGGCAGGAAGTGGCATCATACTTTCCCCTCAAGACGCTATGGCGCAGTTATTTCTGTGCTTTGGTTGCGACTGGTGTGCTAGCGGTATGTCTACCAATGTCTTGATTGTTCGTCGCTGACACATGCAGGTCATGAATCCATTCCGGACAGGGCAACTAGTCATGTTCCAAGTGCAATATGACCGTACCTGGCACTTCTTTGAGCTGATATTCTTCGTCTTAATCGGTGTCTTTGGTGGCTTGTACGGCGCCTTTGTGATCAAGTGGAACCTTCGGGTGCAAGCGTTCAGAAAGAAGTACCTGTCGCAGCACGCCGTCATGGAATCAGTTGTCCTCGCCCTCATCACGGCCATTCTGTGCTATCCGAATATGTTCCTGAAGATTAACATGACGGAGATGATGGAGATCCTGTTCCGGGAATGCGAGGGAGGGCACGACTATAACGGCCTGTGCGAGTAAGTGGCATCACTCGATTGGCGCAACATATACTCACACATTGTAGGGCTAAGAACCGCTGGTCTATGGTGATGTCGCTGGCCGTAGCTACCATTCTTCGCATCTTCCTGGTCATCATATCATATGGCTGCAAGGTCCCAGCTGGTATCTTCGTGCCGTCAATGGCTATCGGAGCGTCCTTTGGCCGGTTCGTCGGTATCCTCGTTCAGGCGCTGCACGAAGCGTATCCGAAGTCGCAATTCTTTGCGTCCTGTGAGCCAGACATTCCATGCATCACACCAGGAACGTATGCTTTCCTGGGGGCGGGCGCGGCTCTCAGTGGTATCATGCATTTGACGATCTCCGTGACGGTCATCATGTTCGAGTTGACAGGTGCCCTGAACTACATTCTTCCAACGATGGTGCGTTCATTGTAAACCTATCCCAGTACTACCACTAACTCATATTTAGATCGTCGTCGGCGTCACCAAAGCCGTCAGCGACTGCTTCGGAAAGGGCGGCATCGCCGACCGCATGATCTGGTCCAACGGCTTCCCATTCCTCGACAACAAAGAAGACCACGTCTTCAACGTACCAGTTTCCCAAGCCATGACATCCGACCCAGTCTCACTGCCCGCATCGGACTTTCCCGTCCGCGAAGCCGAGCATCTACTAAGCGACAACAAATACCAGGGCTTCCCCATCGTTGACGACCGGACCCGAAAGACACTCGTGGGATACATCGGCCGCACCGAGCTGCGATACGCCATCAACCGCGCCAAAGCCGAGGGGCCGCTATCTCCCACCGCCAAATGCCTATTCACCAAAGAAGCAGCCGAGGCATCGGTAACACGCAGGGCATCGACAGCATCACATCTCCACGCGCCGGAGACATTCGACGACATCCAAACGAACACGGGGGCCGACTACGTCGACTTCAGCCGATACGCGGACCACACGCCGCTGACAGTCCACCCCCGTCTCGCTCTCGAGACGGTAATGGAGATCTTCAAGAAGATGGGACCGCGCGTCATCCTGGTCGAGCATCGCGGTCGTCTGATGGGACTTGTCACCGTCAAGGACTGCCTGAAGTACCAGTTCAAGGTCGAAGCCGAGGAACAGGCGCTCGCGGCGACCAGTCCACCCCAACTAGCTCTGGGGGGAAGTAACGGCCGAAGCAGCGGTGACACATTAGAGGAACGGCTGTGGAACCTCCTGCAGCGCATCGGGTCTATACTGCCGTGGCAGCACACCCAACCACAGCAGCAACAACAACAACAACCACCACCCCGACGACGAGACACCACAGTCCCCGAGCAGCACCGAGACGATACCGCTCCCAACGAAGCAGACGAAACAGACGCCATGCTGGAGTTAGAAGAGCGTTAACCCTTCCCCCCCATCCCTTCTCTCATGATATACACACACACACACACATACCCACCCAAAGAATAGATACGCAGTAGATAGATAGCATTGATACCACACCACACACCACACACACAACCATTGTACATACATACAAACCTTCACCTCCTCCCCAACTCCCCCCCAAAATAATATAATATAATAAATTCAATCCCTCCTCCCCACAATAACACACCCCACGCCCATCAACCCCGCCCCAACCCACCACCAGCCACCCACCCTCTCCCCAAAAACCCCCATACCTAGCACAGCCGTAACAAGGAAATTCGCCGCCGTGTTTGTAATCGACACCTTCGTCGTGGAGGACCCCGCCGTCAGGGCGCGCGTGAACAACGCCCACATGATGATGTTGCTGAGGATGTTGAGGCCGAAGCAGAGTGCGCGGATGAGGAGGATTAGGATCGGGTGGTCATCTGGGGTGGAGGTGGATGTGAAGAGGTGGATGAGGTGCGCGGCGAAGGTGGTGGTTGCGGTGTCGGTTGTTCTGTATTTGGTTTTCATTAGGCTTGGGTGGGAGATAATGGGAAGGGGAAGGGAATGGAATGGCTTACAGCTTTGCGAAGAGGCCGTTGAGGGCTGCGAAGGCGCCGCTGGAGAGGGCGAGGAGGAGCCATTTGGTTTGGTGGTGGTGTTTTTGTTGTTGTTCTTGTTGTATTGGGGATGGGGTTGAGGGTGGTGATTGGGTTGGGGTTTGGGGGTCGGTCATGTTGGGTTGGTTGTATTGGTGTGTGATCTGTAGGAGGTGTGGGTTGTAGGTGGTATAGGATAGAGAGTATGGAGGAGTGCTCGGTGGTATTAATCTGGGGAACTGGGGAGGGAGCTGAGGTTGCGCTCCTATCGATAAGGTGAGGTCTTGGCTGCTGCCGGATATGGCTGATAGCTACTGTATACGGAGAATACAGCTGAGTAGAGATGTCAAGTGTTATGATTAAGCTTGAATGATACTATTCATGTATAAGTTTATAATAGTATGTGTCCTCACGGCGACAACCTCTGAATCCGCCATCTATACCCCCCCTCCTCCCCATCCTCTTTATGCACCCTCACATACCGGAATCGGTCATGCAAGCGACTGCGCCGACCCTGCCAGAACTCCACCGACTCAGGGACCAAGCGCACTCCTCCCCAAAACGGAGGCAGAGGGATCTGATCGACCCCCGCAAACCGTTCCTCCATCTCCTTGACCCGCTTCTCCAGCAGCGCCCGCCCATCATCGATGTCCGTCGCGTCCACATCCCCGGGGACCTGCATCTGAGGACACGAAGTCGGGTCCAGGCTCTTGCGCCGACGATCCAGAAGCAACTCCGGCTCCATAGACCACAGCACCTTGCTCTGCCAGCTCGCCCATGCTCCGATCTGGCTCCCTCGTTCCCGAGTACGCCAGTACATCTCACTCTCGTCGCGACTGAGCGGCTCGACAAGACCCTCGATGCGCACCTGACGCTCCAGATTCGACCAGCAGAATGTCAACGCCGCCCATTTGTTGCCCTCCTGTAGTCCGGCCTGGAGAGACTCGTCCTGGCCTGGCTCGGGCATGGCGCTGAGCGTGTCCTCGCCGTCTGCGTGATTGCCGAATACTTGTCCGCCTTTGCCTTCTCGACTGCCCCAGTTACTGTATACTACCCAGCCTCGCTCGTCCAGTTCCTTGAGGTATACGACACGGGCGCTCACACGGCCGGATGGCATGCTGGCTGTGGCAAGGGTGCAGGTTTCAGGTGCAGACGACGGAAGGAGACGAGGATCGCGGAACCAGTTGTGAAATTGGTGGAGGGGATTGGTCGGGTGCATCTGGGAGATGGTGAGGGGAGGGTTGCTCACGAACTGATGAGCGCGGGCAGGGTGGGAAACGATCTCATTTTCAGTCACCGAGTCGGGGGTCGATGCGTTCGAGCGAAGGGCTTCTGCGGCGAGACGAGAGATGGGTGCTGGTGCTGTTGTGACTCCGATGGCTGTAGCGGATGGATCGGGCGTCTCGGTGGGGGTGATTTTGGGCTCGGAGGTGGTCTGGATATCTCCTGGAGCGACTAGGTATGTGGTGAGTAATGGGATCCCTTGGAGTATCCTGCGAATACGTACAGATCAGCTTCTTGGGATGTTTTGCCTCGTGGCTGGGCCCGTCGGGCAGTGATCCGGGATTCATCGTAGAGGTACGGCCGGAGCTGTAATGATGACACCAAGTGACTGATTGTAGCTGACGGAGGGATTGATGAAGAGATAGACGCAGGCGATAAGGATGCATCGACTGGTCGTGCGATGCTCAATTGCCGGAGTCAGTCAGAGAAGTCAAGATGGGCTGATCAAAGAAGTGGGAGGAAGCGATGCGGAGGGCGGCGGGGTCATGCAGTCATTCGCGGCCAAAACACCATCAGCCGGCTCGGCACCTCAACGTCACCATCTAATGGATCTACATCTCCATCCACATCTATAATGAATAAATCGAGATCTATGCGGAAAATATGCTGGGAATATTTTATGGTCCATTCATATAGACACTAAAGAGCTGAGAGGATCTATCGAAACACATCAAATCATGGTATATACAAGCCAGTCCCAAATGCTGCCACAACGCCTGTGCCAGTTCGCTAAATGCATGCAAGTCTCAAACAAATCAACATTATCAATCAGCCAGCACAAGTTGCCCTCCCAAATGCCTCTGCCGAGACCATCGGGCTGGAAAAAGCCGAAAAGCAGGGATCCAGCCCTGGGGAATTAAAACCGGATAGTGATTCAGTCAATAAGGTTTTGTAATCCGCGAAAATCAAAAAGGATGGCAACTTTTGTTGGATGTAAAGCAAAAAACACTGTAAGAGAACACTCTACAGAGCAGCGACAGCAGCTCCCGTGCCCACCAGATCGGCGATCTTGCTGGCCACAGCCGGGGGATACCCGCGAGAGAGCATCTCCTGCACGGTGCGCGAGGCTCCCTCCCGGTCGTTGTTGGCCAGGAAGGCCCGGGTCATCGCTTCGTAGGTGCTAGGCTCCCGCTTCTCGATGCCGATGCTGTCATACACCGTCTTAGCCTGAGCCACGCTGCCCTCCGTAGCCCATCCGTGGATGAGAGTGTTGGCAATGTAGGCAGTCATCTCCACTCCACGGCGGGCCATGTCCCGGACGATCTCCTCGGTCTGTGCGACCTGGTGGTTGGCCACCATAGCCTCCAGAAGAGCTTGGTACAGACAGGGCTGCATCCGCACCTTGCGCTCCTCCGCAACAGACTTGAACACAGCGTGAGCAGCTTCCATGTCGTGCATCACACATCCCTTGGCGTGGATCAGGGACGCGTAGTGGACGGCATCAGGTCGCTGGCCAGCAGCCTTGATGGTCTCGAGGACCTTCTCAGCCGCTGGCATGTCCACGGGCTCCAGAGAGGCGTGAGCGTCGATGAGCAGCTTGTAGGTGTGCATAGTGGGTTGGATGTTCCGGGTCAGCATGCGCTCGTAGTAGGCCAGGACCTTGCTGCGGTCGCGCTTGGTGTTGAGGAAGTACTGGATCATCGAGTTGTACGGGGCCGGGCGGGGCTTGTAGTTGGGCATGGACTCCATCTCCTCGAACATCTCCTCGGCAAAACGCTCGTCGCTGACCCGGCAGAGGGCGTTGACGATCGTTCCATAGGTGACACTCGTCGGACGGACTCCGTTCGCGCGCATCTCGGCAAAGTACAGCAGGCAGTCATCAATCCGGCGGGCCTTGCCCAGCTTACCGATGAGCGCGTTGTACAGGAACGAAGTAGGCTCCACTCCCTCGGCCACGGCGCGGTGGAAGATCTTCAAGGCCTCGGTGGCTTCGTCGAACGTCTTGGTGGATTCCTTGAGGGTGGTGATGTAGAGACCGAAGGTGTTAGCAGAAGGAGCCGAGCCAAGTTCGAGAAGCTCCTGGTGGAACTTGGAGGCTTGGCTGCGGTCGCCCAGAGTCAGGCACGACGCCACCATGGCATCTAGGATCGAAACCCAGCCGTACTTGACGGCGCTGTACTGAGGAAGAAGAGGCACATCGCGTCTAGCCATACTCAGGATCTCGTAGGCCAGATCGACCCGGTTGCACTTGGTAGCGGCCGTGATCATCTTGGCGTACGTGATGTAGCGAGGGTGACGACCGTTGCGGCGCATGTTGCGGACCCGAGAAAGAGCGTCGTTCAGGTGAGCCTCCAGCTTGCCACTGGTGCTCTCCAGCTCGTCGGAGATCATCGACGATCCGCGGAAGTCGGTGGCGTAGGCGTAAGGGTCAAACGAATCATCGGTGGAGGACATGGGGGTCATCGTCGACACATCCGAGCTGGGAGAGTGGCGGCCGCTCATGAAGGAGGACGGGCTGGAGGTCAAAGCCAAGTGGTCGTGCCATCTCTTGACCATGTCCGGCCGGCTGTTGAACAGCTTGCCGACGGCCTGGTCAACGACACGAGTAGTGGCAGCATCCATGGGCAACCCGGTAGCCAGAGCAATGTCGAGCATGTGAGAGAAACGAATGGGGTGAGCCACGTCGAACATAGCGCTGTGGTTGAGTAGCATGCCAGCCTGAACCTGGAGGGCAAGCATGAGATCGCGGGCGTTCAGTTGAGAGATACCGATGGGACCAAGGCTGGCGACGACATGTTCAGCGACAGGGGAGATCAGGCCTCCGTTCTCGACCATCGACCACAGGAGAGACATGGCAGCTTGAGGAGAGAGGACAGCCGCTGTCTGCACAAGAACGCGACCGATGAGATGAAGGCTTTCGTTGATCTGTTCACGGATGGGGTTCAGAATAGAGTTGTCAGCGACGGCGGAAGCGTTGCGGACACGAGCAAACATATTGCGAGCTTGAACCAAGGCTTCCTCGATCTGACCACTCTTCAACAGTGCCACCGCATACATGGCAGTCGGCTGGACCATGTCCGGTGTTGCCTGACCGGTGGTGTTCAGGGTGAGCCACACAGCCCGGGCAGCTGACACATTGCCCTGACGTACATGCAAGGCGAGCATCGAGACGGCGGGCCTCTGACGAATGGTCATGTCGGTGGGGAGAGCATCGTATGCTTCGGAAGCTGTCTGCAGATTACCCGCATCCGCCGCGGCAATGCAGATCTGGGACATGGCATGATCGAGGGCTCCATCGCGCAACCGGGTCTTGGCCTGATCCAACGCCCGCCCGTACTCGCCCGATGTGAGCGCATGCTGCACCAGCCCATCCTGCACCACGGCCGATTCCAAGGCTTGCTGACGCGCCTCACGGTTCTCGGTCACTTCCTCAAAGGAGGCCTGGATCCGCTCCAGGAATCGCAAAGCTTGCTGTTCCTTCCCGCAGACCAGGTACGCCCGGACTAGAGCAGCGTACACCTGACCATCCAACCGCTGCACAATACAGAAGGTTCCGTTATCATCCGAAACCGCCAATCCCTTGTATTCGTTGTAACATTCCACAGCGCTCTGCAGATCTCCCGTGGAGGCAAAGGCATCAATCATGGACGGGAAGATCGAAGCGTGCGGGGTCACATTGTGGGACTCCATATGCCCATACACTCGGATCATGTCTTCGACTTGGCCCTCCTTTGCACAGGCGTTGATCAGATGGCGGTAGGTGTCGAGAGGGAAGACGAGATCGGCATGACGCGTGGCGGCAGTGTTGAACAACTTCATGGCAATTCCCAAAGAGTGATCCTCGGCGAGAATGGCGCGCTCCAGCTCACTGGAGTGCAACATGAACTTGCCCGGCTCCTCCATACCACCGTAGCGAACACGCTCCTGCTCCAGCATGCCCTTAGACTTGATGGCATCGTTGGCACGGACCACGAAAAGCTGCACCAAGGTTTGGTAGGTCTGCTCGTCGGGAACTACCCTGCGACGAAGCATGTCCGAGTAGACATCCAGGGCCTTCTGGATAGCCTGAGCAGTATCGCCATGAAGTTGAATGGCCGATTCGAGAAGAGCATTGTAGGCACCGACCGTAGGCGTAAGACCGTCCCGCAGAAGCGTTGCAAATGCTCCGGGGATTTCAGCGTATTTCTTGCCCGATGCCAAATCGGTGATATGCTCTGACGCAAGGCGGCTATGCTCGGAGGAGGCATCGGCGACAGCAGCAACATCCGGCGGCAAGTCAGGGAAAGCTTCCGTATCCGTGTTCTCCTTGGCTTCGGTAGCCTCATCGACCTGAGCCTGCTCCTCCTGTATTTGAATCTCCCGGGCTACAGCTTCTTCAACCTTGGCACTGACATCTGCGTTGGCGGACGCCTTGGTGATATGAGGCGAATTCTGGAAGTTGTTGTCGGTCGAGGGCAGGTTGTCGGACTCTTTCGATTTGACGCCATCCTCGTTCAAGGACGGCTTCCAGCCAACCTTCCTTTTCAGTTGCATCTGCTTCCAGTCACTGTCGTCGCCCGTCTGCTGGGCATGCTGCCAGGCAGCATAGTAGGCAGCCAAGCCCAAATCGCCGGAGCCCGAAGTGCCCTGGCTGGCCTTGGCGCCCGCACCAGACGAGCTAGATGGCTGGAAAACATTTTGTAGTTGCGTCGTCCGAGATAGCTTAGCGGCAGGTTGACTGGCAATCTGGTTGAATGTGGTGGTCGACGCGTATGACGACTGCGACGCCGCGACTACGGATTGAGCATAGCCATGAGTAAAGGCTTTGGTGAAACTCTGACGCGCGAGGTGGGTAAACGGCTTGAAGACCATTTATCTAGCGGGTGACCTCTTCAGAGGGAAGAGGCAATGCTGGTGAAAATGTCAGGCACTGTGTCTACACGTGGTATTTTCTGATAGTTCGGATTTTGTGTGCCTTTTGTCCGAAGACGCCACGGGAAAGCGTACCTTGCAATCAAAATAATAATGAAGATGCAGGTTCATTTGACGACGTCAGGTCGCCAAAGGAACGCGCGGGATAAAGGAAGGAGGGGGATAGAAGGGAGGGAAATGATTTTTGGCAAAAAGCCTTTCAGTGACAAGAGGATGAGAATTCAGTAGCTGCAGAGCGTGTGGAGGGAAATGCTGGGTATTTCAAAGCCGCCGGAAAGCTGATCTGTATCGCCGGGCGTGCCTAAAGCGGGTTAGCGCCGATCCTATCCCGACTTTTCCTGTTTTGAGACTAGGTACTTTTGCCGACCAATGGGGAGGCGGAGAATTGAGTTTTTCACTGGGGCGCGGAATGGTGAACCCTCGCAAGCTGAAAGGGGAAAACTAATTGTATTGTCGGTCTTGAATGTATTAGTGATGGGAATTAGTATATGTGGGGAAGACATTGAGTATTACCGAGAAGAAGGGACTCTGGGCTATAAATTTGTAGACTTCGTCCGTTTATCCGTTAAGAGGGGTAAAGAACAAGAAAAACGCCCCTACGGAAAATTAAGGAACAGTGTCTTAAGTAGTTACAAAGTCAAAAAAGGAGTACGACCATGAGCCATGGACGAACAAGAAAATGAGTAAGAAAAAGTAAAAAAATCCTACGAAAAATTCTCTCCGGCATCCACAGGCACACGAAACAAGAAAACAGAGGCAGAAACAGAAGCAACGTCAGCCTTCGAGAAGCGTCGTTGTTGCCTGAGGCGCAGGAGGAGCGGGAATTCCCAAAAGGAGCTGATCAGGTGGTCTCACGGCAAGCCCCGGATCGTAAGCCAGACCCAATCGGGGCACGCGACACACTGGGGCCGTAGGGAAGAACAGGAGCGCCATTTTCTGGATCCTCCCCTGGCATCTGCCATTTGCCATTCTCTGCCATTAGAATGGGTTTCTGCCACTGTCTGTCACCCTCCGGACCAGTCTGGCCGGCCCGCTCCTCTCTCAGTGAGTCACCCTCCGTTCCGGCTCTTTTTCTTCGGGCCCGGAGTTTGACTGCCAGACCCCGACAGCCCGCCGGACACCCGGATGGCCGACTCTCCGTCTTGGGTTTGGCTCTCCCCAAAGGGATGATGACCCTTGCCCTGTGGTCTCAGATCGCGAGACGTATTTACGGCGTGGTCCCAGGCGAATCTCCGTGTGGAAGACACTGTGGCCTCAATTAAGGAGACTGCTAATTGGTCCCTTCGATCAGATACGAACTGTTGACCCGGTCTCTGGACCCGGACCCCTGGTACACAGTCCGTTGACGGAAGTCAATTTAGGGGGTACCTTAAATCCGGGTGTTAGAGAGCACGATAGATGGAGGAGCGTGACCGAGCAGATTATGAGCTGTTACCACTGACCTTCTCGGTCCTGCTCCCAGCATGGCTCTTGCTCCGCGATGAGCCTGCAGCATCACTAAATAAAGCAAGATGTGACGCGACATACTGCATCCTTTGAAGCTGCTGCCTGTCAAACACTCCGGCATCAGATGACAGTACAGAGAAGTTAGATTGTTATCTTCGGAGTACACCCATGCATTAACTCTACACTGCCACCACCGGATGTCACTCTTCCGCTGACGTAGATGCAATTGCTGCTCTAGCGCATAGGGCTATCTTCCATGACGACAGTCCAGAGTACAAAGTACGGAAGATATAGCCATGGGCTAATTTTCGAGTCAAATCTCCGGAGTAAGTTGGCGGGTAATCTATCAACAGTAATCAGATGCAGATCACGGGACCAGACTTGGATGACAGCCACTCGTCAAGCCACACATGGAGAGCTCCAGCCACAGTTTGCCTGTTTGGAAGGAAATGAGTGGAAAGTGGCACATCAACATGTCAACCAAACCAGTTCAGTTCAACTCAACAATCAACAACTGACAGACGCTGGGTGCCGCTGCAGCTCTACACATATCTCCGATCTTCGGCTACCAGACGCAGGTCAGTCAGTCAGTCATCATGCATCCGCTCTGGGCCTCTTCCTTATCCTTTTCCTCCTTGCAGGTTGTCTCTCCCCGCAAGACTTGTAGACTTTCCCCTCTAAGCGGGGCTCCTCCATATTGACGGAGTTCGCAAATTGTTCCAAGCCCCGATTTGCTTTTGCAGCCCTTCGCATTTGCCAACCCATTGGATTATTCACCGACCACGCTTACTGGTCTGACAGTGCGTACATTATCTCCTTGAAGATCGCATTTCAACTTGATCGCTTGCAGTTTGGTTGGGGTTATATACTAACCGTCTCGCCCCTTTAGTTCCTCACCCGTGCCAGACGGAATAGAGCGCCCACTCCTTCGTGATACCCGAACCGCACACTCTCCTCGCTCCCCCTCATGTCTTACAAAGCTCCTACAGTAACGGCGGTGTCCGCCCCTGGAAAGGTCCTTCTCACCGGCGGCTACCTAGTCCTGGACCGCGATTACACCGGCACAGTCTTCGCCCTCGACGCTCGTATCCATGTCGTTGTTCAGCAACTGAGAAGATCTCACCGCAGTGGTATGTCCGGACTCGAACACAAAACAGGGATGGTGCGGAGATAACTGAAGATGAAGCTGCAGATGAACAAGCTAGTGAGGACGTCATCGTCGTTCGTTCCCCGCAGTTTGTCGACGCGGTGTGGGAGTATGGCATCCAACGTTGCGATAACGGAGGTGGGGTCAAGGTCGTACAGAAGAACGACGGGTGAGGTACCTAGACTCGCATTTGGAGCTACTAGGGCTAAGTTTGCAGCAGACGAGCAAACCCGTTTGTCGAAACCTCTCTCAACTACGCCTTGACGTACATCAGCTACGTGGCCGCCTCGAAAGACTTCGGTTCCCTTTCCATCACGATCCTTGCCGATAACGACTACTACTCGGAAACCGCCTTCTCCAAGATCTCCAGCCTCCAGTCTCCGGGACGATTCGTGAACTTTGGCGTGCCCCTGCATGAAGCACACAAGACCGGATTGGGCTCGTCCGCAGCCCTGGTCACCGCTTTCGTATCCGCTCTGGTCATTCACCGCACCCTGCAGCCCGAGGACCTCGGGGCTGCTCGTGAGAAGTTGCACAACCTGGCGCAGGCCGCTCACTGTGCAGCACAAGGCAAAGTAGGATCTGGGTTTGACGTGGCGGCAGCGATTTACGGTTCCTGTCTGTACCGGCGGTTCTCGCCGTCCATCTTGGAGTCAGTCGGGGATGTTGGGTCACCAGGTTTCGAGGAGCGCTTGTTTGCCATCGTCGAAGACGCTGACCCCAAGCATTCTTGGGATACGGAGTGCCTGGATTTCGGCATGAAGCTTCCCCGGGGAATGCAGATGGTTTTGTGTGATGTGGAATGCGGCTCTCAGACCCCGTCCATGGTCCGGAAGGTCTTGGAATGGCGCAAGCAGAACCCGGAAGAGTCCCTGATGCTATGGCAGGCACTTCAGTCCAACAACGAGCGACTGTGCTTGGAGCTGAAGCAGCTATCGCAGAGCCCAGATGTGGAAACCCCGAACGGCTTTGACGATACTCGTCGTCTTATCGAACGCTCTCGGGACCTCATCCGCACCATGACCCAGAAGGCCGGCGTTCCCATCGAGCCCAAGGTGCAAACCGAGCTGCTTGATGCCATCACCAGCATCGAGGGTGTTGTCGGCGGAGTCGTCCCCGGCGCCGGTGGGTACGATGCCCTGGCCGTGCTCATCGAGGACAAGGCGGATGTCATCCAGCGTTTGACTCAGCTCTTTGAGACGTGGGAGAGCAAACTGGAAGATGACTTTGGGGGCAAGATCGGGAATGTCCGCCTTCTCGGGGTGCGCCATGGTTCTGCCGGTGTGCAGAATGAGTCGTTGGACCAGTATGTAGGGTGGTTCTAGCCCTCTACAAGTCTGAGGTATACTATATTACCACGAGTGCATTGTTAGCATGAACATGACCATGCATAAGCGAGGATATTACCATGACATGCCTTGATTATAGAGACGATAATTTATTCCATACCCTCATTAATCTTATCACAAAGTTTACCATCAGCATTCTTCTAAAATCATCCATCATCATACTATCAACCCTATCTATCTATCTACCAACCCCCCAAATCCATCAACCCAGGCGCATACAGAAAACTCGCCAAATCCCACCCTTCAAGATCATCCTACATGAATTGAACCAACAATTAGCCCCATTCCACAGACCATTAATCAAACATACAACCGAAAGAAAACAATACTTACCAATCCCATCCCAATCCCCAACCCCTCTCCCATCTCATCCAACCCCCCAGCACCAGCACCACCACTATCCGGCGTAACAAACACCCCCAACCCCTCCGCAATATTTTCCTTTTCCATCCCCCTCAACATCCCCACCCCATCCCTCAAACACCCCCTAACAGCCTCATACACCACCCCCTGCACATCCGCCCCAGCACCAGCACCCGCACCATCTTCCAAAGCCCTAATCTGCGCCACCAGCGCCTCAGAAATGATATACCGTTTCAGCGCCGGCGACTTCCCATGCATTCCCAGGACGTGTGCGCTCTGCAGGGCGAGGTTCTCGAGGGTGTGCAGGATGGGGGCTCTTATTGTTGATGCTAGCAGGCTTAACGGACTACTACTACTATTATTGGGCGTATTTGTGATGTCCGGGGCCTCCTCTATCTGAGTGATGAGTTCCAGCGCCAATGTGCAGATTACATCGAGGTTTAGCGGGCCGCGGAGGGGACCGCGGGCTGTGAGGGTTAGGAGGGGGAAGTCGTCTAGGGGAGTGGAAGAGGAGGAGGTGGTGGTGGTTAGGGCGAACGAGGCGATTGTGAGAGCGGCTTCGAGACATAGTTTGCGGGAATAGTGGTATTGAGGGGTTGTGTGGGCGGCGCGGGCGAAGGGGAGGTGTAGGTGGAGGATGTAGCGGGTTAGGGTTGTGAGGAGGTGGGAGTGGTGGAATGATTGGGGTGATGTAGTGGTGGTGATGGTGTGGCAGGTGGTGCGGAGTTTGGTGGTCAGGTCGAGGGCCTTTTGGTAGGGGATTGTGATGGGGCTGTGGATGAGGTGGATGGTTTCAGCGCGTAGGGTGAAGGAGTCGTGGAGGAGGAGTTGGAGGGATGTGTCTGTGTTGGTGGTTTTGGGATGAGGGTTTGGGAGGTGCTTGAGGTCTGGGTGGATGTCGGTGTCGTTGAGGTTTGATGGGGGCTTGGTGTCGAAGTATGGGATGGGGATGGGGGAGGCGGAGTCGAGCGAGGACTGGAGGGTTAATTCGAGGACGGTGGTCCAGAGACGGGCTCGCATTTCGGATTGGAATGGGGAGAGAGATGGGAAGTGGGCTGAGTCTCGGTGCAGGCCCATGGCTGTGGCTGTCTGTAGGAGGGAGGCGGCGGAGAGGTATAGAGATGGGCCTGGGGATCCCAGTTGGCGGGCGAGGAGGAGTAGACAGAAGATCTGGAGGCCGTCCAGGTTGAAGGTGTTCTTTTCGGTTGGGCCTGTGAGCCACCATTGGGCGGCGTAGATCCAGGTTTGGATGAGTCGAGTATTGTATTCTTTGCCGGCTTTGCCTCGTTGTGGGTGGAAGGTTGTGCCGATGGCGATGATCAATGCCAGCTTCATGAGGAATGGAGTGGGTGTTGCTGGAGGGTGGTCCCAGAATTGTTGGTATTCTTTATTGAAAGAGGGTATGTGGACGATGCGATAGATGCTTTCGAATGTTCGTAGGTAGCATTGCACCAGCTCATCGCACACCGATCTGGTTGGGATGGTAGAGAGCAGGTCTGGCACAGGGTCGTTCAACCGGGGACTTTGTGCTGCCTTGACTGATCCACGGAGATAATGAAGCTCTTTGATTTGAGCAGTTAGCTCTGCCTTGAGCTCGGGGCATAGTGGCTGGGGACCCCGAGTTTCCAGTGAGCCTACGAGTTGGAGCTATAGATAGTTAGTTCTTCATCCGATTCATCATGGAGACAGGGCTCGCACCTTATCCATCGTGTGCATGTAATGAGTTGGCCCGAACAGCTTCATCTTCTTGGAACTGGAGTGCAGTCGAGGAGGTGCTGCAGCAATGGCCAGTTCTGCTTTCGGTGCTTGGCTTGAGTGCGTACACAGTAGTCGCTGCTCCAGGCTCTGGACCTTGTCGCACAGCTCTCGAAGTACCTGTTGGATATCAGATTCTGGGGCCGCTGGCCGTGCTATGTCCGGGCTGGTTAATTGTTCCTCCAGGCGCTGTAAACGAAGCTGGAGGTCCCGGATCGTTGATCCTAGCTGTGACGAGGCGCACTCCTTGCCACCGCATTGAGGTCCAATGTGAGGCGTTTCGTCCAGGGACCCCGTTGAGCCATCTGGCATCCCAGATGGCAGCGGGTAGCCCCGTGCATTGCGCTGCGGCTCATGCAAGATAAGGGGAGATGCTTGGTGATCAGTCGGTGACGGAGAACGACTAACCCGACGATAAGAGCAACCCAAAGATGAGCGAGCTCGTGTGCAAGGCCCACAGGGCACATTGCGGTCACAGCGAACCTTGCGTTGGCGGCATTGCTCACACGATTTGGCGGGCCGGCGACGTTTGCGAGGTTCGGTGTCGGTCATGGATGCCGTATGCAGCTGGATGGTGTTAGTCTGGACATACCATTAGATAACAGGGTTAATAGGACCAAAATTATACACACAGAATGCCAATTGCCTAAACCAGCTTGCTCACAGGAGCTGAAATAGTGATTATGTTATGGTGGTGATGTTCATGATGAGGCTGACTGAAGTCAAAAGCCGAGAACTCGGTCTTCCCAGCGCTAAAGACCGAGGCCGAGCCCGCGAAGGATTCTCGAACCCCGAACTTCACCAAGTATAAATCAATCATTCCACCATGGGGACATAGACTGGCTTACTATCGCCCAAAAAGACTATTATTATCTGTATAAATCACATCCAATATGCGTTCACCAACTCCCTATTTTAATCAGAACTACGCTCGCCATCTCTATGCTCGGGGTCATGGTGCTCGAGGCTTCGGGCGGTTCGCCAAGGTTGCCATTGTCGGAACTGGTGTCTACTTCGTCTCCAACAAGTTGTTCTGGTATGTTCCCTCATGCACACTATTGAACAGTAGGGCTAAATATATCATGCATGCAGTCAATGGCATGTCCGTCCTCAGAATCCACAATCCAATGTGGCTTGAGTGAGCTATTGGTTATTGAACTCGATGGCGCTAGCGGAGGATGAATTTAGAGTTCGGATCTGCAGGTTAGAACATTAGTGCCCGGACTAGACTACAGGTATGTTTGCTTTTGATCCATGGGTCCTGCCGCTAGTCTTCTGATAGACTTGATAATTTAGGTTTCTGGTAATAGATGCTTTGCAATAATTTGGGATCGTCGTTCAATGATATACATTGTTACCCTAATAATGGAATGGATTTTGCATATTGTCAAAGACATGGTTTGATTGTTCATTTAGCAATCAAAAGGTATCAAACTGCCAAGAGCAAACAGAGATCTATAGATCACTCTATCGGACATAACATCTACACGCAGATGACCATAATACATCTCGAGGCTGCTCAACAACCACGCGTAAATTATGAACAAGTGCTTCCTCTTCCCTCACCTTGGACCATAGCCAAGAAGCTTTGAAAAGAGCCACAATAAGCACCAAGTGCCAGATAATACACGCGTAAGCTTGGTTGTCCTGCAACGGCTCGGTAGAAAAATCAAAACAAAATGGTATAAAACTCATGTCCAAAGCATATCATCATGCGAGAAAATTTTCAAAGATCAAAGTAATGGAAGGTGGTAATGTGTGGTATACACCCTTTACAGCTGGGTAGGCTGGAACTGAGAGAACTCAGCAGACGCGGGAGGATCCTTCTCGGCGATTCTCTCCTCAGCCTTCTCCTCGTCGCCAAGGATTCCGTACTCAGCGGCCTTGGCCTCGATCTCCTCGTCGGTGAGCTTGGGCAGTTCCTTCGATGCCCGGACGTAGCTCATGTTCTCAACGTAACCCTTGGCGAAGATCAAATCGATCTCTTCCAGACTGCGACCGGCAGTTTCCGGGTAGAAGAACCAAATGACGGGGATGAAGAGACCGTTCCAAGCGGCGAAGAAGAGGTAGGTACCCCAACCAATGTGTTGAACCATGACAGGAGTGATCATGACAACAGTGAAGTTGAATAGCCAGTTGCTGCAAGTAGACACGGCATTCGCTTTGGATCTGGTCTTGAGAGGAGAGATCTCGGCCGGGTAGAGCCAAGGCAGGGGAAGCCAGGTGGCACCGAAGACGCACATGTAAAGGAAGAAGCCAAAGACAGCTCCCTTAGCGCTCTCAGAATCACCCGGAATCAAGCATCCGAAAACAATAATCATAGCAGCACATTGACCATAGCTGCCACCGAGGAACAGCTTACGCCGACCAATCTTCTCAATGAAGAACCAAGAGAAGGTGGCAAAGATAGCGTAACAGATCATGTTCACACCGCCAATCAAAAGGGCAAAGTTGTGTGATTGTCCGATAGACTGTTCCAGCAGCACAGGAAGATAGTAGATGACAGCATTGCATCCAGAGATCTGTTGGAAGAACTGGGAAGATGATCCTACAATCATCCGGCGGAAATGCTGGGAAGGCCCACCGGTGAGCAGATCACGGAACTTAGCCTTGGAGGAGCCGGACCTAAATACAATGTCAGTTTTGCTAGCCATCAGATCTTATATCGAAAGAACTTACGCTCTGATCGAGTCGAGCGTCAGCTGCTTCTCCAACTGAACATGAGGGTCATCAATTTCTGCATCTGCCAGCGCAGCAAGAACCCGGGTGCCTTCCTCAACCTTGCCGTGGGCGATCAAGTATCGAGGAGAGTCTGGAAGATACGTCATGCCGACAATGATCAAGATACCGAAGAAGATCTGGAATGCGATGGGGAAGCGCCAGACGAGATCAGGCGGGCCGTAGTGGGCACCGAAGTCAATCCAATAAGCGATCGCTGTTCCAATGGCGATAATACCACCCTCAATACAGATCAAGAGACCACGGTTGGTCGTCTTAGAACACTCGGCTTGATAAGTGGGAATAGTCGAGGTGTTCATGCCGTTGCCGATACCAGTGATAACACGACCGAAGATGAACTGTAGCAGAGGAATATGGCCTGGCATGGCGGTAACCTGGATGATGACACCGATGATCATCACCCAAGCGCCTGAGATGACCATAAGACGGCGACCCAATGTTTCACCGAAAATCAAAGCGAAGATAGCACCAAAGAGGCAGCCTGCAAGGCAAGGATTAGTGACTTGACATACACTTGATGCCGAGGTGACATTTACTGACCAACTTCGTAGACAGCGGTGACAGTGGCCTGCATGACATTGTCGTCCTTCGTAGCCGTGAAGACATTATTGAACGCGGGGTCCGAGATAATACCAGACATTACACCCTCTAGAGTGATATTGGTTAGTAGCTTGCCCTTGCATGGTTACATACTAGGATCGACAACTTACGATCGTAACCGAAGAGCAGAAACCCCATCGTAGCAATGCCTGATAGAAACAGGGATAGTTTCCGGCCAGACATGCCGGCGTACTTTGGGGGCGCCATGATGCCGAGTCGATCAAACCAAACAGCGCTGGGTCTGCGCACGAAATCCGGGGAACTGGGGTAGGAAGAGGAGATGGGGAAAGAGGGAAAAGGAAGGAGGAAGAGTGATCGAGAAAAGGCGACAGCGGAGAGGAAACGAACTGGCAGATGTAGCAGACTTAAAAGAATGGAAAACCGCATGCGGCCACCGACAGTGGAGCGCAACTTGAGCCGTCCCAGAGGGGGGCACACCCACGGGGAAAGATTGGAAGCGTCTTAGCCCTCCACATCTCAGCGGATTCACCCATGGGTATGGACCTGCGACTGACATCACAGGCCAGTGGTGCGAATGGGCAACCGCCAACTGTCCACGACAGGATCTTCGGTGAGCAGCACGATGGTTTCGGGGCAGGTTGCGCGATGATGTGAGGATGATGCATTCCGAAGTGGATGATCGTCGGAAAGCGCAGCGAGTGATGCAACTTCATGGCGCCTGATAAACCGGATGGCCCACACAGGGTTCACTAGATCCCCACTTAGTGGAGGCAAGGCCCGTGCAAGGGCAGGTTTAGCGTGGGTCTTCTGGGCATAATGGGCCTCCCTTGTCCCTGGAAGCGTTTAACCTCTCTGAAGAGTTTTCAACCATCCACTCACAGACGGAAGGTGGATCTCGGTAGACTGTGATGCAGGCCACGGCCGCGGGTAGGCTTGAACACGGCTGGAGATCGCCACCGGGAACGGTCGCCAATCGACGGTGCCACCGAAGCTTTCCCGACCTCCCGCGGCATTCGGTCCAGTGGTACGACCAGCGGCCTACCCCATTTTTATTAATGCTTATCTTTATAATCATTCCTGAGCGGAGGGGGTGGAGATGATGGTGGGTGGTGGTGTGGTCGTAGTTGTTTGTGTGTGGACGAACCGAACCTATCGGCCACAGCGGAATTCCTAGGTATCACCATACGCCGGCAGAGAAGCATTGGTATGCTGAGCATAACAGGACCGAAGTGCGAGTGGAACCTTCGCCACTTTTTGCACAATGCGCTCGCTGCTTGAACCGAGGGTATTATCCCTTGGGGACACCATAAAAACAAACTACACGCTCTTCGTTAGTTTGATTTTCCTTTTGTTTTCCGTTTCGAGTCATTCTCCCAAGTTTTGTGGCCTTACCTCCAGCCAGTGGCTCACCCTCACATTCTTATACTTGGTGTCATAGTGCATGCCTTGCGTTCCAGTCGATACACAATGTAAATGGCAATCTGGGAGTTGCAAGGTAAGGTCCATCACAGTCTCCTCTTCGGCAGCCTCTAGTCCACTTGGTATTTCGGGATCCCCGACCAACTTCGCAAGTGCTCCGTCACCCTTCGCGGCCGATTCTGGCCGCTCATCATCAACATTCTCGGCCCGGTGGAGCGACATAGTGGGCCCAGCTTTCTCCACTTTTTCATATAATATAACGCGTCTAAAAGGACCCGGGCAGCATGCAAGTCCATCCTTTTGGTGATATTGGACGTTCTCCGAGAGAAAAACTTGCAGGCCCCGGAACTCGGATTTCCTCGATTCCGTAAGGGATACTGTAACAGGCAGCCGGTCACCGAGGGGAGCGCCTCGCCTCGAAACGAGGATTCCACATTGAAGCAGCCCTTTCCAAGCCCGCGCAATGTATGCTGGTTCAGCGTCTTCCACATCGTCTTCAGCTGGACAGTGAACCGTAGCAATAGCCTGCTTTTTGGCAAAGCTTCGCCTCAGAAAACCCGGGCACTCGACGCACGCACGAACCCGGTACTGGACATGGGATTGTCGAATCTCGATTGATTCTGGTAGATGAGAGTGTAACACCATCTCAAATTCGTACGTATGTGTTCCAGCGGGTAGACGTTGATATTTTGGCCCTGCTGCCTTTCCGTGTGTTCCGTCCATACATAACGTGGACGGAGCTGCATTCCGCAGCTTGCGTTTATCCCTATGCCATGTGGACTTTCCTCCCTCGGACAGGGCGCTTGAATAGCAGGGAAGTGCGGGATCCGAGGCCTGTGGGCTAACCAAGGTCAACGTGCTATCTGTCACGGTTTGGGTGTCATGAAGCCCTGTGAGAGATCGTCATGAATTAGTTTCGAAGACAGATGGTCCTACAAGCAAGACGTTAGCCTCACCATGCGGCCATGTCACACGACTAGTCCCACGAAAGTTCACAGTCAACCTTTTTACCGTCAGATTGTTTTTCAATCTTAACTGGCAGGTACCCCGAAGGACAGCCGGCTTGTTCGTAAACGTAGGCACAAATACCGCTGGTTCTGTGATGTTCAAGTCCAGGCTCAGGTCACTGGAGTCATCATGAGTGTAGAGCTTCCGAGTCGCCTTTTTTGCGATTGAGAGGGACTGTCGAAGCATCTCTAGGAAAGATTAAGCCTTCCCGGGTGATCAGCATAAGTGAGTTAGGGGGCGCTGTTTGAGGATTAGGGTGACGGGGCAAGGCCATTTATATGGAATCAGGCCTGCAGTAGGGTGGCCATATGACTTAAATCCAGATCATGCTTCGTAAACAGCTAATTACATCAGGGAAGTTTTGGGTCTGGGCCACTGCATATCCGTATCAGGTCCGGGTTGTGTGACAGCAAGGGCTGCTGTCTACTTGTTCTCTATCCCAATCCAGTTAACTAAACCTTTTCAGGGATGCCTCGGTGAGAGGAATGCTTCAGAGGGGTAGGCTACCCCTCGAGGTTAAACCGGACTTGAATGATTTACCTTCCAGCCTCACGACGCCCCTCTTTTCTTCACGGTCAAAATGTTGGGTCAAGTTCAGACGAGTCTTTGTTGGGCGTGGACACCATTGACGCACATCCAGGCAAGAATGATGTCACTGTCAAGGCCGGTCACCGGGCGAGAACATGGCAGGAAAGATACCACGGATACCGCTATTCGAGTCCACCAAATGCTACTTGCAAATGCGAGGCATAAAGCCATGTCTGAATCCTGGACCATGGCATGGTGGTTGTTTGTCCACGTGGACATGTTCTTGGTGACCTGGCATCTTCAGGAATCTTAGGCAATCAGGAGACGACGGATCGCCGGGCTGTTCTCGAATTAGCACCAAGTTTCACAATAACAATAGCAGAGAGATAGTCTAGACAGGATAAAGCTGCCGGTTAAGTCGGATACCTATGGGTAATGGGTCAAGCAAACATGCAAAAGTTCGTCGATCATCCAGTAATACATTCACCGATATGAAGCCCCTTCATCGAGCGATCATGATGTCAAATCGTCAAGGCTTTTGCTCTGGAATATTCAAAATGGCTCATTATAATCGATTTGATATTGTATGTCAAAGAGGACTGTAGTTTATCAAGCTAATTTATCAAGCTAGTTGGTCGATCGTACCATTATCGGTGTGGCGTGACCACGAGCCCTTCGGATATAGATGGTTCGTACAGAAATCATATTTGCGGAATGTAGATGATGCCCCACCAAGACCGAAATTTGGGAAGATGAACATACTGCTCAAACCATGCTGCTTTCTGATGATTTTAGCATGATTCAGTCGAGTGGCAGTGAGTGTGAGGTGGGGAGGTGCGGATGGCGGGATGACAATGAGATAAACAGCAACGCACTATGCTTGTATCTGCCTTCCCTCTAAATACTCTCACAAAGACGCGACTGAGAATTAGTCATTCCAAATGAATTGATCCCACTTACCTCGCTCGCCTCTTGTAATAAGTTAAATCTGATACAATGTCTTACACATCTCTCCCTTACTACTGTGTATTAACGTAGTTGTCCACATTCCTAGTACGCGTACTCAACCTTCAGAAAGTCATCTACTTCATATTTACTGGATCCAAATTCCTCAGAGTTAAGTTCATTTTAAACACGTCGAGAAACTCTCTCCACTTAGAAGGCTAATTCAAGGAATCCCAGTTCTTCCCAAGGGGACAAAACCCTTTCCTGAAGCAATACATTGCGTCCATTGTATTGGATTTTTTGGCACCTACACATACTACATCTAAAAAATTGTGATTTATGGCTACACTATAGATTCTCTAACGCCTCCAAGGGGCCTCGGCAATGGCTTCTATTGCCATGGGGGAAACACCATCGCTTGACTGCCAGGCCTTGGACGACTCGACAATTCCTATGCGGGGGATAGGAGGCGAAACTTAGTCGGTGAGATTGGTATGAAGTTCATCACCATTGCTCTGTGAATTGGCATTGACTGAGTCTTTCTACCCCCTGGCCTGGAATTCTCGATGTGTGGTCAACCACTGATTTGCTACATTTCCTATCAGTGCCTTCGTATTGAGAATGTGATTTCATGTCTGCAGAGACTGCAAGACGGTAGCATAGATTTTGGGAAAGTCTAGTCATGTTACATTGGACAATCCCTGAAGGTAGCCCCGCCGTGGCGTAGGCTTTAGACACTGCATTGTATGGCATCATTCGCCGATCTGTGCTGACATCGCAAAGGATATACGAGAGCACAAAGCTGTGTACGAACAAGTTACCAGAGTCTCTGGCCGAGGTTGTATCTGCCCTTAATCCGCGCTGACTATCTATAGGAGTTTCCGTGATATCCCTATAAGATGCTCCTATTCAGCTCTTGAGCCAGACCCGTAGTAGGAAGTACGAGATTCCCTGGTGGGAAGTCTTCAAGCGTTGACGGTAGCTTGAAATCAATCTTTAACATCTATCAGAGCCATCGGTACTCTTGGAAAGGCTAGCACTGGAGTATCTGAGCTTCAGTGTATCTATGACGGTGCGACAGATGCGACAGTATATAGCCGACCAGCCGGGAATATGAAGCGACTGCGATGGCACAATCTCCAGTTCAATCCATATAATTCAGCCGTGATACATTCCAAAACGAGACATGAAGCGTCATCGTTATCCTGTGTCTAGATAGCTCTGGTTTATTTTCGTATATTAAGCGAGACCCAGCTGTCGAAAACAGTCACCACGGAGGGGTGCCAGTGTGTTGATCATGTAGTGGTCAAGTAGAAGCCTAGACGGTGGGGGCATGAAAGAATCAAACAAGTTCCAGTCCATAATATCTGGACCTTTCTGCAGGTGTACGCGACGGGATGATTTTCGATGACAAACCAACTGGTGGCCTGTGATCTAGAATAGTTCTCGAAGTTGGAATATGACTGTGGATTGATCAGCGACCCACTTATATTTAATGGCCTGAGGCAACGGGGTCCTGTTCACTCATGAAGACAAAGTCGCTTCTAGTGTAAAACAGCCCCAGGAGATAGATGACAGATACTACTCAAGCGTAGTATTTCTAGTTGAACTGCTAGGTCTATCGTATTCAGTGCCTCTAACCTGGTATAAGGCTGACAAGTTCGATAGTCTCCTCCCTGACCTTAACATGGCACTGATGAGGTCGGTGTCGTCCTATAGACAAGAGTGACTAGCTAGTTCCAGTGTCGCATATCTCGATCATAGCTGACGAAGCAGGCAGTTGAACCTCTTGCTTCTAGGTTTCTGCAAGATTAGTCATGGAAAGGTCTAGAAGAATAAGATAGGGTTTTGCAGAGCTCCTAGAAATAGTATCGTGATTAGAGTGTTGGCGATCTCTTCTAGACTGTAGTATGTCTCAGACGCTTGTCAATCAGACCAATCGACTGCGTCGTCGTAGCATGTCTTTTTCTGGTATATTTCTATGCCTATCTTTAATTTAGCTATTTCGTTCTGCTACAAGGGGACTGACCCCGCTGAATGTCCCGGCGTGGCCAACACTTGGTCTAAAGATCTTGCATAGATGTCAGGTCACGTCAGCACGTGCTCGCGCAAAGTAAAGCAACGATCATCGCTGATGTGCGATAATTTGTCATTGCTTGTCTATCTCAAGAGCACCATAGTAGCGCACGGATATCAATTCGTCGATGCGCTCGAGCTCTCTAAAGGATAGTTCGTCGTTTTCCTTCAAAAGGTGGTTGTATGCAGGGTGGTATGAAACACGATCACTTGAGCAGGTGCAACCCCTCAATCGACAGCCTTAGCAAGGCGGCATACTCTAGTGTAGAGCGCTAATGCACCATGTATAGTGTGTAAGGGGCATATGGTCGGAGTGGTGCATTCGTTTTGTACTGATTAGATAGAACCTATCATCTGATGAATGAACATCTTTATCTTCCGCGTGCATGCTTTGGGTCCAGTTAACAACATGAATTGTCTGGGAGTTGCTTATCTCTTTAAGCTAAGCGTAGAGATCTAAACCATGTGTAGTAGTTTTATCGCACAGCTTCTATGGAGTCAACAGGAGCGATTTCCAGCATGACAGGTGTCACGACCTACTCATGACGCAGATATGTCCGGAAGCGACCAGGATCCGCTGCCACCAAGGCCTCAGCTGCACGCGGGAATTGATTCTCATTCCGTCCATTCAAGCCGATGCTGACGCCCAAAGAATCACCTGCATGCAAAGCCAAGTTCAACTGACGAACGATGATTGAGATGAACCGGAAGGGGAAGAGGGAAAGAAGAGGGAGAAGGATGAAGGAAGAGTAGAAAGGGCCGTTAATTATGGGCGGTGGCCCACCGATCCAAGGTGACGCCCGGGGGAACAACCAACCAGATCGGGGCTCCCCTCAGCAGTGACTGGCTTGGACCTCTCTGTCTGTCTGTCTGTCTGTCTTGTCTCTCCTCTCTCTCTCCCTTTCCCTGTCCATCCCATCCATCCATCAATCAATCAATCCAGTCTTTTTGTCCCCTTCTCCTACTCCGTACTTACTTCCTCCTTCCCCCTCCCCTTTGCCTCCCCCTCTCCCATTCTTTATACATTCCCCATCTTCTTCATTGCCACAAACCTTTTTTAGTCTCCCTTTCAGCCTTACACACAAGGTAATAATCAATCCTCTCCTCCTTCTCCTCCTCCTTCTCCTCCTCCACTCGTGGGCCCGCCCGATCGCCTTCGTGGTCCCTCGTCTCCTCACTACTACTCACGCCGTCCCCTTTTCGCTCTCGCTGGTCTCCTTCGGGTCGCATGGCCCCCTTCACCCATCCCCGATCAAGGTTCTAGTCTCTTGTTCGGGCCACCCTTGGAAACTCCTCCTCGCCTACCTAATTTAGCACCCTCTCTCAGCCTGCCCTCCTTTCTCTCCTCCGTGCGCGCATCGCCTTGCTTCATCCGCTCCTGTCTTCAATCCCCAGCCTGATTCGCCTCCCCCCCTTTTACCCTCATCAGTCAACTCCCATATCGGTTCAACTATCCCCAACGGAATTTTCGCTGCGATCTATTCTCTCTTTTAAAGTTTTCATCGATTTCGAACTGCTAGCTTAGCCTTCCTTTCTTCCCCTCGCGCTATCTGACTCGTGCGGCTTCACGAGGTGTGTCAGAACAAACCATGTCGGTCACCGAAGACCCCAAATTTGATCCCATGTCGCCCACCTCCGACTCCAACCTGACTTCGCAGTCCACAACCATTGCCGTGCCATCGTCAGAAACCCAGGAGCTTTCTAGTGCCGCCCCTCATCCCGATAACGCCCAGGCCGAGAGCCAAGAGCCCAGTTCGGTGGATGCGAAGCCCACAGACAATAATGAGGACAATACGCCAGCTCCCGTTCCCAAGCAGGACCCTGTAGATGCGGCTCCATCTGCAAGCGCATCTCCGGAACAACACGATGAGGCGAAGGCTCCGGCAGCTGGCTCCGAGCCATCGTCCCAGGGATCAGATGAGGCTGCCAAAGAGGAGGAGGACACGGGCCCATCCTTGGTGATCACCCTGCTCTTGATAACAGGCTCCCGACACCCTTTCAAGATCGATGGGAAATACCTACGGAAACGGTCGGTCAATGTAGAGAATTACGATCCCTTCGCCATGAGTGTATACACGTTGAAGGAATTGATCTGGCGGGAATGGCGCCAAGGTATGCGTGCAATAGCCCAGAGTTGTCTCGGAAGTTGCGGGTGGCTAACTTATGATTCCTGGCAGACTGGGAGCCGCGGCCATCATCGCCCAGCTCCATCCGACTCATCTCATTCGGCAAGCTGCTTGATGACAAAGCCCCGTTATCAGGTATTTGTCACTTCTACCGCTTCTCTGGTGCTGGTGCTGGTGCTGATCTACTATCATCTAGACTCCAAGTTCAGCCGGGATGCTCCCAATGTGGTTCACATGACTGTGAAGCCCCAGGAGATCGTTGACGAAGAAGACGCCAAGTCCAAACCCCAGTACACCCGGGAGCGGGAGTCCAGTGAGCGTAGCCCTGGCTGTCGCTGCATCATCCAATAATGAATCGGACTGTTTCCGACCGAGAAAGGAGACGACAGAAGTCATACACTCAAGGCAGTCCTCCCTTGCTTGCGTCCTCGGGAACTGCCATTATCGCTTTGCCCTCCCAGATACCAATGCCAAGCTCACTTGCTTGTGCCACATGAAGATTCGTCGATACGAGCTTTCTTCTAGACCCCTAATTGGAGCCTTGTTGCTTCTCTCTGCTGGGTTCGAGTAGGCTTTGGTCCTCCCTCACGCTTGTTCGCCTTTTTTGCCGCAAGACATTGCATGTGGTTGGCTGTCTGACCGTAATGAGACGGCGTTATGGATGGGTTATCATCGCTTTACCAGCATCGCTGCATTGACATTTACCCCGTTGTCTGTTCCACCAAGTGGTCACCGTTTGGCTTGCATAGTTCCATGAGTTGCTTGATGCTGCTCCGCTTCCGCTTATTTCGTATATACCCTAAAGCTCATGTTCTCGCTTGCTCTCCCGCCCCCTGTGTTGTCTCGTTGGCCGGTCTCAAATTTGTTGCATTTATGTTCACATATTGGAAGCCTATCTCTTGCAATTGCTTACATGGTCCTTTGCCGTTCTGCTGTGTTTCTGTTGCGTTAGGGCTTGGACCGACGAATTTGCAGTGCTCACGGAAGACCCTGGTGGCCCTCTTCCGATCTGGCCAGCCATCTGATTGAATCTAGTTTGAGATACGGGGCTTGTGCGACCCACAGGTTGATGTCAAATATAGCGTTTCCTTGGTTTGAGGCCAGCGGAAACTACATAATGTACAAAGATTGCACATATGGTGGCTATTCAGCCTGTAGTAGTACTTTCCTTTCAACCAACGTAGGCTTACTCAAAATCGTTGGAGTAGATGTAACCACCATTTATTGTACTGTATTGTATACTTTACCGCAGACAGCGCCTGTATCAAGAAATAAAAGAAATAAACTTAAAAAATCCGATTCATAACAACCCATTCAACAGCCAACCAATGAGTTAAGTAAAGCCATGCCATGCCATGTCATGTCCAGACCAGACTAAGAACTGCCACTACCACCATCATCACCACCACCCACTCAGTGATCCATACGCAATCTCTTCTCCATCTCATCATGGAAAGCAGGCGGTTCACGGAACTCATCACCTAAACCCCCACTCGTTAGCAAAACACACCCACCCACACACACACATCCAAACATATAAAGAGAAGGAGGGGGTAGGTATAGGTAAAAACTCACCCTTAAACACATCCTCCCAACCCACCTCAGCATCCCTACCACCCAGGACCAAAATATCCTCATGGAGATTTCCCATTCCGAGACCACCCAACGCAGCAGGCCTGAACGAACCATCGCGCACGATCTTCAACTCCATGCCGCGGCGCACGGGCTCCGCGATACCGTACGCCCGACGCAGCGACTCCATCTTCAATGCATCCTGGGTGGCGCGCCACGCGAGGAGACGGGCTTCGAGCGGGTGCGTCGAGGATGGGGTGGTGGTCGCTGTGGAGGGAGGGCCCCGGGGTGCTTGGAGAGTGATGTTGTCGCGGAGGGTGTCGGGGAGACCGGGAGCAGAGGGGGCGCCCTTGGAGGGGTGGGGGAGATCGATGACGGCGCGGGTGGTCGTGTTGGTTGTTTGGGTTGGGTTGCTGGAGGGGGGGGCGATGCGGAGGGACTATTGATCTTTGTTAGTTATCCGTTTCTGTATGGATGAGGGTTGGGGTGGTAAGGGTTATCGGGGAGGTTGTGAGTAGGTGGATGGACGGACCATTGTGACGGTTGTGATGGGAGTTTTATTTGTAAGGTGGTATATGTGTTGTATCGAGGGTGAGATTAAATGATGGTTGTGTAGATCGAAATATTAGATGAGTGTGGTTGTTCGCCAGATGGGAGGTTGAAAGTCGGAGGAGGATAGTTAAGCAGTCAGTCAGTAAAGGTAGTACCGACGTAGCAAGCACCAGCACCAGCACCAGCACCAGCAGCTCTGACATCGCAGCCAGGCAGCCAGTCCACTGGCGCGTTCCCGCAGCAAGCTCCTCCGGCGCACCACACCCACCACCTCCGCCATCGTCCACCCGTCACGTGATACAACCTCTCTCAGGCCCGTCCAGGAAATGTTTCCCATCCCGATAACCAATATACGGAAGCCCCCAGGCCAAAGCACATCGCCCAGGAGACAATATAAACAAAAATGGCCCCTCTCGTCTCCTCCCTCGCCCTGCGCACGCTCCGGACTCTTGTCCAGCGTCCCGCCGCTATCAAATCCACTACCTGCTCCATCACCACCCTCGCCGCCGCTCCCCGACGACCTTTCCAGCCCGTCCTCCGCACGCCCACTGCAGTTGCTGCTGCAAGCAAGGTCTCCGTCACATCCTCTTCTTCCTCCATTCTCCGGCAATTCTCCACCTCCCCGTTCCGCCAGGCTACCTACAACCAAGTGCGGCGCGGATGCCGTACTGCGCAGCGCGCACGTCGCTCTCGGTCTCCGGCGCTGATCGGCCGGTCTCAGATGAAGGGAGTGTGTTTGAAGACGGGTATTACGAAGCCTAAGAAGCCGAACTCTGGTGAGCGGAAGACGGCGAGAGTTAGGTTGAGTAGTGGGAAGGTTGTTACGGCTTATATTCCTGGTGAAGGTGAGTTCACTTTCCTCTCCGCTTTGGTCTTTGTGGGATTGGGGGGTGTGAAGAGAATGATAGTATATAGGAATCATGGAATTGGATGAATGAGGCTAATTGGTTTGTGTGTGTAGGACACAATATCCAGCAGCACAGTGTCGTTATGGTGCGTGGTGGTCGTGTGCCTGATTGTCCTGGTGTGAAATACCATTTGGTTCGTGGTGCGATGGATTTGGTAGGTTCATTCTCTGCGATTGGGTTTTTAGGGATTGGGGGCAGTCTGCTAACTTCTTTCAGGGTGGTGTTGCTTCTCGGTTGAACAGTCGGTCGAAGTATGGTACGAAGAAGCCTAAGAAGGATTAGTTGGGTGTGAGGGATGTTGCTTGTGCTTGATTACATTTTTTGGTATTGTTTGTATCATTACATCGTGCTTTGACGGATCTTTATATCGTTGTTATCATTAGAACACGGCTATGTACATTTATGAGGCTTGCCTGGCTAGAGAGCAGTTATTTTCCTTTCCCATTTCTTCCCGACTCCATCCAGTACATCCTGCAATCGATCTCTGTACCTTGCAACCCCTATACCCGGAATATAGAGAAAGAATGATGCGCGCTTGTGAAGTGAAGGTCCCGACAATCTTATAAACACATGACACCCTCGTCCGGAAATCAAGAAATGAATAATATTTTTTTCAAATGTTGTGAACCTGCGCCCAGCATTCAGCAGGATGATTGGAAATGGTTCAGTAATGAGCTGGGAAGTGTCCCGTTAGTGGACGTTTTATGCCTGGACAATGCCACTCCACCGTGCTTGGTGAAGAGATGTCCGACTTTGCTGATCACATGCAGGGCCAACCTTGCGCTGCGCAACGACAGAATTTGCATTTACTTTTTGAGTGATATAATCAGTCATGAGCCCCTTAGCTCTCATTCTCGTAGCCCTTGGGCTTGTCCATGTCGTTGGTTTGGAAGAACCGGGACGTGCCTGTACGTAGCTCGTTATTTATGATGCCCCAACGGAAGGAAAGAGGGGAACTTACAAGAGTATCCCTTCCAGTCAAAGTTGTCCTTGGGGTTGCAGTGGCACTTCAAGTCCAGCCTTAGCTGCTCGCCAGTCGGGCAGTGGGTGAAGGGGACATGGTAGTAGCCAATTTCGTTGAAGAAGTGGATCTGCTCCTTCTTCAAGAGAAGTCCCGCGGCGATAGAGTGCACCGGAGCGTCGCCCCAACGCTCGTAGAAGAAGCCACCAGCGTGGTCGAGCGTCTCAAAGTAGTCAATGTACTCCTTGGACCGCAGCCATTCCAGACTTCCAATCTCAAAGTTGGACCACTACAAACTGGTTAGTTAAGCCAGCGGAGAGATTTAAAGGGTAATACTCACGAAGTGACACTTGTTGTAAGTCTTGCCGCCATCGTCACTCAAGAAACTCATGGAGTTGCCGTCCGCGATATGCTCCGGGTGCTCCTCCATGAACTTTTGCACCGTACCCCACAGGCTCGGGATGGTGTCGTAGTACTCGTACAGACTCAGCACGAAGCTGTACTTCTTGTCGTTCTCTTTCACGTAGCGGAATGGGTCAAAGCTGACATCACAGAAGAGCTCAATGCTGGGCTCCACACGCCAGTAGTACTCATAGTTTAGCATCAGCGGGTGCCGGAAGAAGAATCCGGATTCATAACGGCACATGTGACGGTAGCTCTCCGAGTCGCCGTAGATGATCTTCTTCTCTCCCATTTCCTGTCGGACCTTCTTCGCCTTATCCTGGTCGATCCACTCGGGATATGACCAATGCTCCTTCGGAATCACGCCATAGAACGTATTGCCGGAGATCAAGGCTGACGTGACCTTCTTGAACTCGTCATCGAAGGGCTTATCGTTCAAGAACACCCAATCGTAGTGATAGTTGTGGTTAAAGCGGTCTTCCACCGTCCGGATGGACTTGACCATCTCCCAAAGATCTGTGTTGCGAGCGAGGGTCACAAAGGTGGCGTTCACGCGATCCGTCGGGATGTCTTTGATCGGTCCACTTGATGACAGCGCATCATTTTGCGAGGAGTGAGAGGAGGAAAAGGTGTCTTTGTAGGTCGCGGGGTTCAACTTGGTGCCGATGTTCTCGGGGATTGGGATAGCGCTCCTAGAGATGAAAAAGAAGACGGCCAACCCCTTGAGGCCAGTCAGTGATGCGAAAGGGGTCCTGTGGCGGGCCAGACACACTCACCGTGATGGCGAACAGAAGATATCGCAATGGCCCTATAGCCATGATGTGAAGGGCACTGCGCTGTGCCGAAGCGTCGGTGAGGAGGTGGGAAAAGCAATGCTTGGTTGCGCAGGGCTGAATATGGGTGCCTGTTGCGCAGTGTCGGAGAACAAAAGGAGGACGGAGAGTGAGGATCAGAATGCTGATGAAGTTGACAAACGAATGACGGACAGCTAGTGTGTAAGTAAGGAAGAAATCCGACAGATGGGGCCTCTCTCGATCTAGGCAGTTGTGACAGGCCCGGTGAGAAATGCGCCTCCCAGATATTCTTGGGAATCAATCTATGGGCGATCGGTAACGACGATGCAGATGATGGACCCGCGGCGCATCAGGCAAAGATTAAAGTTAGTTGGCAATTCGGGGCACTGGTTTGTCGATCCTGACCACGGCGCTCGTGCTTCCCCAACCGTTCTTTATTAGAAAAAGTTGAGTCTGGGACAGAAATATTCAAGGAGATGGAAGATCAAATGTGGGAGAAAAAAGGCAGATGTCAACAAAGCGCCAGCGTACGTTGGCAGTCTAGTCTATTCGCCCCGGTATGGTGAGGGCGACGTAATTTCCCCCATTATTGGCCGGGCCACGTACGTCGCACCGATTTTGAGCCACCCAGTGGATGCGTGAGATAAGAAAAGTATACATTCTGACATTTAATATCTACAAGGAGGAAACTTTTACTCTTTCGTAGGGAGGGGTCTATACCAAAGATGACGTTAAGGAAGGGATGCGATCGGTGCTTCAGTGTATCAGTCCATCTGGCTGGGCGTCGATCCCATCCTGCCTTGGGGTTTGGGGACCACATACATACTCCCTATAGGGCGAGATGGACCAGATAATATAATACATGCAAAGCACTGCCCCGGATACTACTTCATAAAGTAGACAATTATTCGTGTACTCCGAGGGTTTTAAGAGTATGGTGTGATATAGATAGATACAAAAAGGGGTCATTCTCATAACTACAAAGTCCATTATCTTCCGAGTCCAACGGAGACAAACAGGAGACCTGATGACTAAGGGGCAACCGCTTCCCCGTGATGCGGTGGCTAATTGTATGCCTTAATGCCTCAGGCTTTCAGGCCACAGCGGACTAAGCTAAAGCGGGTGATATCAGACCGGCTGTGAACCTCATCCCGCACTACCCAATTATGCCGCGGTGGTAATTCTCGCCCTCTTCCTACACCCACTGCCTCCCCCCCCCACCCCCCGCTTCCCCCGAAGATGTCCTTCTTCGGCTTTAATACCACCCTGCCTAGGGATCGAGCTCCTGCGGGTGAACAGAGGGGTATCTTCGACACCCCTGATCCGTTCGCCGAAGTTGCCCGCGCCAGACTGGCAGCAAACTTCCGAGACGACAAGGATGACGACGTGTAAGTCTCCCCCACTCTGCTTCACTTAGATCAATTGAGACAACGGGGGGCCATGGAGCTGACCAGCGGCGCTTTCTTTCAATTGCTATAGCATCGACTTTGAGGATACGTACGATGGCCTGGGAGACCAACTGGACGATGACCAGGATGCGTTCAACGATGACACGTTTGGTGGCGGCTTCGACACCGGCCCGGTTGGAAAGGATTTCGACTTCTTCGGAAAGACTGCTCAGGTCGCCGATGTGATCGGAGAGGAGCAGATCCGTTACAGCCTTCAGAAACCCGGTGCGCCTGCGACCGCTCCTTCGCAACCCACGGCCGATACTGCTCTGCCAGACACTGCGGACCAGAAGCCCAAACGGTCTGGCTATGAGAAGTACAACGACCCGGGTTATATCCCCGATCTTCAGGCCAAGTCTAGCGTCTGGGGCATGTCGAAGAAGCCGGAACAGCATTTCCAGCAACAGCTGCAGCAGCTGCAGCAGCCCACGCCCCAGATGGTAGCGCAAGCAAAGAAGATGCTGAGTCTCGAGGAGGTGGAAGCGCAGCTGCGGAGACAGGGTCCATCTTCGCTCCCCGCTCAAATCCCGCTGTCCCTTCCGCAGTCGATGCCAGAGCCCACTCAGCCTCTCCAGCGAGCTCAGATGCCCCCTCTGCCCGAAGGCTTCCCGCAGCTGCCGCCTGAGATTCTACAGGCCCAGTTCGCCAAGGGTGTCCCACCGGCACTGTTGCAGCACCAGCCACCCATGGTTCCGGAGCCGTACCCGCTCCCTCCAAACCTGCCGATTCATATGCTGCAAAATGCCAACTTGCCTCCTCAGCACATGGTGCCTCCCCAACGTCAGGCGATGCCACCGGCGGCTCAGCGACCCCAGCAGCAGCAACCGCCCCTGCCCCAAGCTCCCCGTGGTAACAACGCGCAACTGCCCGTGATCACCAACTCCCAGCAGTTGATGCACCTGACGGAGGAGCAGCGCGTAGCGTACTTGATGGAAGATGCCAAGCGTGCGAAGCGCAACCACAAGATCTTCCTTCTGTCCAGGGGTAACGGACTGATGACCCCGCAGGACAAGAACTTCATCACCCGGATCCAGCTTCAGCAACTAGTCGCTGCTGCTGGTAACGTGGCGGACTCTGATGCAGAAGCTGTCTTGGCAGAGGACTTCTATTATCAGGTCTACAGCCAGATCCGGGGTGCGCCGCGGCAACATCCGCACCAACCTCTGGGTCACTTTGCGCAGACATACCTTCTCCAGACAGGCAACAGGCTCGGGGGCCATGGCTCTCGCCGGCAGTTCCAGAGCGCCGACAACCACATGCAGAGAATGCAGCAACAGGTCCAGCGTGCGGTGGAGGCTGCGAAGCAGAAGCCTAAGAATAAGCAGCTTATCATCGAGGGCAGCTTGGGTAAGATCTCTTTCAGCAACGCGAAGACGCCAAAGCCCATGCTCAACATCAAGCGTCCGGAGAGCTCGGAGGGCGCTAAGACGGTGAAGAAGCCGCACACCGATTTGAGCGTTAGCGATCGCAAATCAGTCCTGACCAACCTGGAGAGTGTATACAGCACGCTTATGGATATGGAAGACATGGAGCGCACGATGCCTCCCCCGCCGGATGAGAATGATCCCGAGGCCATTCAGAAGCACATGGAATGGAGACAGAAGATCCGTTCGCTCAACCAGAAGCTGTGGCGCAATCTTAAGGTCATGGAACCCATTGTTCCCAACACCAACACACCCCACCCGTTCATTGCCTTCCTTGCTTATCCCAAGGGCAAGAAGGCCATTCCCCGCATTTTCCGCCACATTGATCAGGAGCAGCGCGTTACTATTCTTACTATGATTGTTGTACACTTGGATTCTTTGGACGTTGTCCGACGCGCCCAGCCTGTTCCGGGTGAGACTCAGCCCTCTCTGGCCGTTCGGGAAGCCATCGAGCTTTTCTCCCAGGCCGTCATGCCCAGTCTTCTGGGATACGTCAACGAGGCGCCATTCAATATCATCATCGGGTTGCTGGGGCTTGTCATTGCGCAGACGCATGTCCAAATGATCTCGAGGACCCGCATTGGACTTGGAATCTTGACCATGCTTCTCAGTCGCGCCGAAATTGTGAAGGAAGCTGGGCAGGCTACGGAGCGGGACTGGCAGCAGTGGGTTGAGAAGTTCAATGTGTTGTTTGACACCCTTGAACCTACCTTTGCGGATATCTTCCCCAGCGCGATCAATGCTGGCGACGACATGTATGTTTGGCAGTTCTTGGCTGCCGTTGGTATCGGAGCTAGCCCCGAACAACAGCAACGCCTTGTTATTGCGGTCAAGTAAGTTCAACCCCCTCGTCTACATGGTTTACATTGTATTAACCGTTCTACAGGGACCGGGTGATGGAGACGGTGACTTACAGCAAGACGCTTCCTGCCGATATGGCCAGCGCGCGTCTTGGCAACGTCAACCTCTTCATGCGGGCTATTGGCCTCGATGTTGAACTTCTAGGGTAAATGACGGGGGCGACCTCCACGAGATACTTATTTCGCTGGCCAATTCCCATAGCTCCTTGGGCAGGCTGTTGCCCCGATTATGCGTTATCCAGGACCGGACAGAAACCTATCTCAGTATCGATCGTGAACACCCGAGTCCCAACATGACAGGATCTGTTAGGTGGACTCCGGGCAGATGTCCTTAGTGAAGTTGGCCTATACTTAAAGACCGATACCCGGTAAACGGGTGCTCGGGAAGGGACAACTGGCTGAAAGGTCAGTTGGTCTCTTGAGACGCGAAGCCGAGGTATGACGGCGTGCGATTGCAGCCGAATAATGGCACTGGCGAATGAAGCGCGTGCGACCAGTGATGTATTATGTACGCATCACCATGATTCTTATGTTCCGTCCCACGACATGTTTGGTGGGTCTGTCAATAGTGATGTCTTCTAGCTATGTCTTCATGTGTTCTCTTCAATCCTATTTCTTTTATTTTGGAAAATCCTTGTCGGTAGCCGTGGGTTTTGTATGGATCAGCCGAGTAGCCTGGCCCTGCAATGTGGAGGGACGGACTTATCCACCTTATCATTTTATATTCACCGGCAAATCTCCAGCCTTGTCTGAGGCAATGCACTATCCCGATCTATTTCAACCACTGACTTCATTCCAGCTGTCTGCAGACCCCTCCAAAGATGGCATTTTCACCTCTTCTCCGGATCGATCCCAATATGGTCGGATGATCTCCAATCCCGTCGCATCACCATAACTCAGACCACGTACGGTATTCGCAATGAAAGATGATGCCAACATGTAGTTGTAAAGCCTTGACGATCTTGCAACAAATGCAGGTCCACCCACATGACCAATTCTCTTTGTGTTCAAGCATCCATCCGCTCTCTGAAGGCGCCATTTGCTCCGCCTCACACACCATCCCTCGGTCTAAGGAATAACCAACAAGTGAGCCATAGTCCTGACATGCATTGGGATCCAGGGTGTCCGGGTACTCGAGGTAACTATAGATGTGGTACCCTGCATGTTAGTGAGCGGCTTCGAGTGGCCTTGAGAGTCCAGTAAGTCCTCAAAACAATGGAAAAATTAGTGGCTGAAGCTGAAAGTACGATTGACTTGCTTCAAAACAATTACAGGTGCAGAGACGAACCTGCGAATTATCAATATCCCGAGAAGTCTGTTCATCGCTGGTTAAGCGCCGTGCTCGAGCTTAGCGGCTCTCCCTGGACGCTAATTGCATAGTCACCTTGTGCTAGCCAGCTTAGTGACAGCCCCAACAGTACTAATGCAAGGCTACATGTTGCCTCATGCCCTGACCTGTGGTACTCTCCAGGATAATCCTTGCAAACTTGGCAAATACGACTGAAGCGCGTTCAGCCCATCAGCACTAATGCTGTTGCTGTCACACAGCAACTTACTTGGGGACAAAACGTGGATCGGTTTTGATTGTCACCAACTCCGTTTATACTGTATGCGGATCCACTTAACTAGTCGGCTAAGCCTAATATTTGAGATAAGTTCAAGTTCCGCCTATAAGATAGGAGTAATAATGATGATCATCTTTGGGAACGTAAAATTGGATCCAATATAGACCAACGTGGCTTTCAACGTCAACGTTGGAAGGAACGATGAGTGTTGGCAGGTGACAGACCAATTTGCATCTCTCGTTCTGGTTGCATTCTCATATAAGATCGATCTTGGGTTCTGAACTCGCCCAGTGAATGCTCAATGAAGTTGGGTAGATGGACGATCTCTGAGCCAATCTTACTGTACACGCCCTCGCTTAGCGATCTACTTACTTTGACTTTTGATCGATCATGCTGGAAAATGTGCTACGGTCTCTTCAGGATCATCGACAGGACTTGACAAGGACAGCAATCATGGATCTTTTGGGCTGTGTAGTCATCGTCTTCGCTGGCTACATCATTTACCAAGTTTGGTTCCATCCACTGTCCTCCTACCCTGGCCCATTTGTCGCCAAGCTGACCAACCTTTACTCGGTGGTTCACGCCATACGCGGCGATCGCCATGAGGACCTATACCGCCTGCATCAACGCTATGGGCCCGTTGTGCGAATCGGCCCGCAGCGCGTTTCTATTCTCGATGCAAAGGCGTTGGAGCCCATCTACGGCTTTCATGCCAACGTTCAGAAGGCCAAGTCGTACACCATGTTTTATGGCGTGAGCATCTTCACTGCCATCGATCGCACAGTGCATGCCCGCAAACGTCGTGTCATGTCTCATGCTTTTTCTAGCCAAGCATTACGTGGGATGGAACCTCATATCTTGTCAGCCATCCGCGACTGGTGTGCCGCTTTGGTGGATCGGCATCCCGATGAGCAGGTGCCATCTGCGCCCTCCAGTCCTGGCAGCTGGTCAAAGCCCAAGGATATGGTGCACTGGAGTGCCTGTGTGATCTTCGATGCGCTTGGGGAGATCTGCTTCGGCAAGACATTCAACACCTCTCTCAGCGACGCCAACCACTTCTTCTTCCCGCTGATGGCCTTGAACCTCCGTATCATGAACATCTGTGGGCAGATGCCTATTCTACGCTCCCTGGGTTTTGAAAAGTATCTCCGGCGTGGCACCGTCGCCAATCGCCAGCGACAGATTGGTTTCTCCCGGCAGCAATTGCGGAATCGGCTGGCCGCAGAGTCCACCCAGCGCCGAGATATCATCTACTATCTGCAGCAAGCACGGGACCCGAAGACCAATGAAGGTTACTCTGAGGCGGAACTGATGTCAGAGGTTATGACATTGCTAGGAGCTGGTATGTTCACAAACTCGTTTCACAAGTGTGATTTTGCCCTGCTTTGTCCTCTGGCTGGAACTTACGGACTGAAATATCAGGTAACGACACAACCAACACGACATTAACTGCCATCTTCTACTACCTTGCTCATAATCCAGCTATACTTGCCCGGCTAAGCGCAGAGATTCGTGCCGTCTTCCCTACGCTGGAGGCGATCGTTGCCGGTCCGGCTTTGTCGCAGATGGCTTACCTCCACGCTTGTATCGATGAGACCATGCGTATATGCCCGCCTGTACCTACTGATCTGCCACGAGAAGTCCTCCCTGGAGGGCTTCAAGTAGGAGAGTGGCATTTTCCAGCCGGCACGATTGTCGCAGTCCCCACCTACGCGTTGCACCACAGTGAAGAACACTTCGACCGCCCCTTTGTGTACGATCCAAGTCGGTGGCTATTGTGTGGCAGCAAAGGCACTGAGCAAGGCGAGGGGGTGAGTGCTGAGGTGCTCAGTCGGCAGCGGCAGGCCTTCGCACCTTTTAGTATCGGACCGCGAGCGTGCATCGGGCGGAATGTAGCCATTCTGGAGCTCGAGCTGACTATTTCCCGGGCATTGTGGTTGTACGATATACGCCTGGCACCGGGGACAGAGCAGTTGGGTGTCGGCTACCAAGGAGAATACAAGATCAAGGACCATTTCGCGGTTGGAAAGGAGGGTCCTGTATTGCAATTTCGGATGCGACAGAAATGAGTTTGTTTCTTGATTGTTTCTCGGGCGGGAGTTCATGGTTCGCTTCTAAACAAGGTCATTCCCCATTCCATTAAGGTTCCTAGCCAAGTGTTTCTGAAGCATGTGTACTAGCAAATCGCTGGTACTTTCAGTTGTCCCGCCCCTATCGGGGTGTCATGATATCATTGAACTATATTTATATCACCAAACATCAATCAAGCGTCTTTCAAACTTTGGTGGTGTCACTTACACTTCAAATCAACGGCTGTAGTGAGTATCTGACAGGTTGTAGCGCAATACCCACCGAGATGCCCGAAGTGTACAGCTCGGCTTTGACTGATACGCAGACAGATCAGAAGCGTGATCACTTACTGGGACAAGAGACATGCCCGTATTTTCAGCCGGCCAACTAGTTGGTATGTAGCTTCAGACGGTGATAGCGCCTGCATGGGTAGCTCCATTAGCCTATTGAAAGAGACAGATAGCTGACGTGCTAAAGCTGCAGCATTAGCGCTGCGACCCCGCGCCCTAGTTGGGGTTATTGGGTAACGAGTAACTAACAGCTCCTTATAGGCCCGGACATATTCTATCTCCCACCCCAGTTCAGCATGGAGAGAAATTACAGGGGATCATGATTAATTGCAAGTGTCGCTGCGGTTCACGGTTACATCACACCGATGGAATGTATTGCTGCTACTACTACACATCACCCCCAGGAAGACCAAATGCGGAGGCTGGACGTGTCAATCTCACCTCCAATATATCTCTCCCGCATTCATAGGCGGGGTTTCTTCTTAGCGAATGCATCGTCTTGCTCTAGACTCCAAGCTAGCTATATTTCCATGTTATTTGTGGCACCTCTCAGCCCCAGACCAGCAGCTATCATGATCGGTGGTTGGTGAGCCAGTTGTTTCTCATCCCGTTCCCCTCCTTGGCCATCTGCAAGGCCGACAGCGCTACGAGCAGATGCAGCAGGGTGGGTGGGTATATGTCGTCGGTTCATATAGTATTTATATTGTCGCTACACCATCACTGCCCATGTCAGATCTTTTGTTTCACAGCTTCAGATAACTGCGCTGGCATTCCATACAACCGCCATGATGGCTCTGGATATCTCCCACATCTGGCTCGCCCTTGTCGGTATCGCAAGCTTTTACGTCCTGCGATCTATCTATCGCCTCTATTTCCATCCCTTATCTAGAATCCCTGGGCCAAAGCTCACAGCAGTTACGCATCTATACGAGTTCTACTATGATGTTATCTGCCATGGAAGGTTTCTGTTTCAGATCGAGAAAATGCATCAGCAATATGGTAGGTACAGAGAAATTCATCCAGCTGAAGCTTGGCTAACTTCTCACTCAGGTCCAATTGTTCGCATCAACCCCCGTGAAGTCCATATCAGCGACCCCTCCTTCTATGATGAGATCTATGCCTCCAGCACTCGCAAACGCGAAAGGGACCCTCTGGCCTACGGCGCATTCGCACTCCCCTACTCCATGATTGGTACGATCGGCCACGAGCATCACCGCTTCCGACGCAATATCCTCAATGATTTCTTTTCCAAGCGGTCTGTCCTTGCCATATCTCCCTTCATCGAGGAGCGGGTGGGGAAGCTGATGGGGCGCTTCGAGGGGTTCTATCGCGATCAGAGTGTAGTCAATCTGAGCGATGCATTTGCCGCGCTGACTTCAGATGTAATCACCTATTACTGCTATGGAAAGCGCTGGGGATTCATCGAGGACAAGGACTTTCGCAGCGACGTCCACGGAGGTAACGAAGAGAATACTGGACTGGCCCACTTCAACCGCTTCTTTCCTTTTGTGCCAGAAACCATGCGCAAGATTCCGCTGCATCTGATGGCCCTATGTCTTCCCGGCAAGGCCGGTATGCTCCAGTTCCAGGGTTCCATTCTGAGCACGATATCCGAAAACACGCAGGATGGCTCCAAGGCACCGGGGAAGGACGACCGGACCATCTTCAAAAGGTTGACGGACCCCAGCTTACCAGTCGCGGAAAGAAGCCAGCGTCGCATTGAGGACGAGGTATTCACGCTCCTTGGTGCAGGCACGGAAACGACCGCGAGTACCTTGATGATTATGACCTACTACGTGTCGCAAGATAAAAGCATACGAGACAAGCTGCGGAGTGAACTGAAGCAGGTCCTGCCCACACCCACCAGTACCGCGACCTGGCCGGAGCTGGAGAAGCTGCCATATTTGGTATGTCGTGATTCTGCAATGCTGATTCTTCATCCTAACTTACTTTCACGCCTAGACGGCCGTTGTAAATGAGTCTCTGCGATTATCCTATGGGCTGATTATGCGGCTGCCCCGCGTGGCACCAACTGAAACACTAAAGTACAAGGACTATGTGCTTCCACCGGGGGTATGTTTTCTGTCACTCTGCCTTCAACACCCATCACAAGCTAACAATACTTGATAGACACCAATGAGCACTTCAACCTGGTTTGTCCATCGTGACCCCTCCCTCTTTCCTGAGCCGGACAGATTCGATCCGGAGCGCTGGATCAAGGCTGCCGAGGAAGGGGTTAATCTAACACGATATATTGTATCGTTTATGAGGGGGAGTCGAGCTTGCATTGGGATGAAGTCAGTCTGCCCCTGCCGCTGTTGCAGTATCTGCTACTAACGAGTCCAATAGTCTGGCATATATTGAGCTCTACCTGACCATTGCGCATGTAATGCGTCGGTTCAACTTTGATGTGGAGAGCACCGGCACGGAGAGTATACGCATCACACGCGATAGGATTGTTCCTGGTACGGAGAAGGGGTTGGTGCGGGTGTATGCGAAGGTGACTGATATGGTGGAGTAGCAAAGAATGAATTAAATATGATCAAAATCAGGATAAATGCCAATTGACAGACAAGTGAATTTACTGCAATAGTTGTATATGTAGTACATCATCCTAGCATCTTGATGTCAGGACATCACCTCAATTAAACACTGCTCTAGTAAATATCTTACATCTACAGTAACAGAGCAACAGCACCATCCTCACCTTCCAAGTCATGCATGTTATGATGCAAACAACGTAGACAAAAAAATGAATATGAAGCAATAAATTAATCAGGTCGTGCCCGGGTTCGAACCGGGGTTGTCGGAACTTCCGAAGCACAAGAAGTACTCAAAATCCGAAGGGATAACCACTACCCCACACAACCGCATGCGGATAGTTGTCACCTGCGATTTATGGTTCATCAGGCCAATACTTCATTCCAACCTCCACTAGTTTGCTCTTTGGGGTGAGGGATCCATTCAGACACATTCGGTAGACTACGTTGTGCAAATACTTTAACTAATTAACTGTATACTATAATTTAAGATACTCCATACTACACAGGGATATACTACGTATCCTACCTGGAAAACTATTAGCAAGCAATTAACCAACCAACAAACCAAACCAGTGGGGACTCGGACCAGACCAGACCAGACCAGACCAACAAAGACCACCTGTTCGGGATGAGCATTAATCATCTACTTCATAAGTAACTGGAGAAAATATACTACTAACACTGCATTGCATCTACCCCTGAAAATATCCAGACATATCTCATTAGCACATGGCTCCTCCCTCATTTACCCTGATCATCGTCATCATCGCCAATCGTCATCAGCAACAGACTCAAGTAGATAGGTAGGTATGTATTAGGTATAGCAATCTGACACTCGCAGATCGTTTCCTTAATGTCATAACATAATTTCGCCCCTTAACAAAACATGGAATTTATTACAAGGTAGGAAGAGAAAGAGGCAAATGGCAGCGTGACAGCCCACCGATGATTGATTGGACCCTTGGGATCGGGTGGAAGCGGTCCACTAGTACTTTGTAAGTACGTAGTTAGTGAGGACCAGGTGTGATGTGGGAACTGGGACCTTCAGTTGGGACTGGATCCACTGCCGAGTCTGGTTCCTGGACCTGGCTGGTTGCTGGTGCTGGAACTGGTGCTGGTTAAAAGGGAAAATGAAAGAATAAGAGAATAATAATAGGCATGGTGCCATCATAATAATACTATTGTTGTATTGTTGTATTAGTATGGTACTTTGCAAGAAACAGGGAATATGTAGATACTAGATAGTATCTGGAGGTGGTGCAATCAAGTCAATTAGCCGTGACGGACGGACTTGTCTCGGGCCGTGTGTATGTTTCAGTTTCTTTGTCTATCTATTCATCTACTATCTACTTTGTATGATACTTAATTAGCCGATTGGAAGGAATACTGTAAATGAAGAAAGATGATGATCAAACAAGATATTATTATTTATTATGGATATGCAGTACTATGCACATAGCTGGATCTGGTCTGGAGGGGTAGATAGAAAAACTCCGCAAGTCAGTACTTTTTTTTCTTTTTGTTTGGCCTGAACTTTACTCCGATTGTTATGCAGCATTGTTGCATATATGCATGCATCTGCAGCTGTGATACTGATACATATACAAAACACAAAGTATTTTGAATCAGTAACTGGATGGTGTGATGTGGTGGTGGTGGTGGGATGTGGGATAATAATGGCGGGGGGGAGAATTAATATGGATCGTCCCGTGGTCGAGGGCCGTTTACGTAGACTGTCTTGGTTGATCAGCAGGTGGGATTATGGTAATATGAGAATATGGCAAAAGGGGGTTTGTTAGAGAAGAAGAGTGAGGAAGGCAGACAGACAGACAGAAAAGGCAGTAGAAGAGGCAATTAGGCAAGAAGAGTAACTTACTCACTCACTTACCTGTACCTGAATATTACGGAGTACTACTACTTACTTGTGACTCCATTGGAAGCACCAATTGCGGCCGCCCCTTAAATATCCCGTCCCCGCCGCCCGACTTTCTTCCCCCCCCCCCAAATCTCCGTTTGCGCCATCTTACCTTTCCGTTTCATCTTCTTTCTATTTCCCTCTTCATCTTCTCTCTCTCTCTCTCTCTCTTCCTCTCTACCTCCCACTCTATCTTTCCCTCTCATCCTTCATCCTAATCATACACCATCATCATGCCTGCTGGATCAGTTCTTGTCACCGGGTAAGCTTCCCATTAATGCCTTTGTCCCTCCATCCCACCCGCTGACCCCGCAATTTTCCCCCCAAACAGTGGAACGGGCTACATTGGCTCTTTCACCACCCTCGCTCTCCTCGAGGCTGGCTACAAGGTCGTCGTCGCTGACAACCTCTACAACTCCTCCGCTGAGGCTCTCAAGCGCATTGAGTTGATCAGCGGCAAGAAGGCCGAGTTCGCTCAGCTCGATGTCACCGACGAGGCTGGCTTCGACCGTGTCTTTGAGGCCCATCCCGACATTGACAGCGTCATCCACTTTGCTGCTCTGAAGGTGCGCTTTTTCCTACTTTCTATACCTTTCCCTGCCTCTATATGTCGATCTATCTCTCTGCATATCTCTCGCGCATCAATTGAGGTTCTAGCTGACATGTATCTAGGCCGTCGGTGAGTCCGGTGAGAAGCCTCTGGACTACTACCACGTCAACGTCTACGGCACCATCTGCCTCCTGCGCTCCATGGTCCGCCACAATGTCACCAACATCGTCTTCTCCTCTTCCGCCACCGTCTACGGTGATGCCACTCGCTTCCCCAACATGATCCCCATCCCCGAGGAGTGCCCTCTGGGTCCCACCAACCCCTACGGTAACACCAAGTTCGCCGTCGAGACTGCCATCACCGATGTCATCAACGCTCAGCGCAACAACGCCATCAAGGCCGGTAACGAGGCCGAGGCCCAGAAGTGGAACGGTGCTCTGCTCCGCTACTTCAACCCCGCCGGTGCTCACCCCTCTGGTATCATGGGTGAGGACCCCCAGGGTGTCCCCTACAACCTGCTTCCCCTTCTTGCCCAGGTGGCCACTGGCAAGCGCGAGAAGCTCCTCGTGTTCGGAGATGGTACGTTACCTTCAATAGTGGAATTGGAAATAAGGGTTCTAACATAACTCATCAGACTACGCCTCCCACGACGGTACCGCCATCCGCGACTACATCCACATCCTCGACCTGGCTGATGGTCACTTGAAGGCCCTGAACTACCTCCGCGCCAACAACCCCGGAGTCCGTGCCTGGAACTTGGGTACCGGCAAGGGCAGCACTGTCTACGAGATGATCCGTGCCTTCTCGGCGGCCGTGGGCCGTGACCTCCCCTACGAGGTTGCTCCCCGCCGTGCCGGTGACGTGCTCAACCTGACCTCCAACCCCACGCGCGCCAACAACGAGCTGGGCTGGAAGGCCGAGCGCACCCTCGAGCAGGCCTGCGAGGACCTCTGGCTGTGGACCCGCAACAACCCCCAGGGTTACCGCCAACAGCCCCCGGCTGAGCTGCTGGAGAAGCTGCAGAAATAAATAATGACCCCGCATATGCTTAGAATTTCTTCTTTTTCTTGCCAGGAAAATCGGATAGAGACACGATTGGACTTGCTAATTGGATGACGAATTTCCTTTTTCCTTGTTGTATCTAGAGAGCAGAGCTTGATGTGATGTTGATGTAACTGTGATTTCGCCATGCAATATGCAGCGATAGGATAGACCTGGATCACGTAACTCTATCAATACAGACAATGTGATAATGTACACCCAAACACCAGAACCTAGTATACAGATAGATACTAATGATATACACCTATTTCCCCTTCCGACTCCTCCTCGACCCCGGCGTCTGTTCCTTCGTCCCAGATCCAGACGCCTTATTCTTCTCCATCTGCTCTGCCACCTCCTTCTCCTTATTCGCCAACGCCCTCCGCACCGCCGACTCCCTCTCCTTAACCTCAATCAACTTCTCACTAAACTCCCACAACATCTTCCCCGCCTCCTCATCCTTGATCTCCTTCCTCGCCAAATCCACCTCCTTACACTCCTTAATCATCCACCCCCCTTCCCCACGTCCATACTCCGCCTCCATCGCCGCATACAACACACTCTGCGCCCCCTGCTGCGGCGACTTCAACACCAACCACCACACCGGCCACGTCACCAGATACACCAACAGTCCCCACAACGATCCCCCCGTCATCCACCTCCTCATCCCAGGCGTCCGACTAAACCCCGGATCCACCATAATCACCCGCGCACTGCACGGCTGGTTATCCGGCCTCTTGAACGCATTGAGATGTTTCTGGAACGATTGCGCAAACACCATCAACGAGAGCTTGCTGAGTCCGTACAAACTGACTCCTTTCGTAGCCTTTTTAGTCTTCGGCTTAGCCTTTTCCCGTTGTAACCTCCCGTTCTTCATCACTACCCTCCTCCCATCCCCATTACCCCCACTATCCCTCTCCCCCTGCTGCTGCGCAGCAGCAGCAGCAGCAGCAGTAACCGCAGCAGCCTCCTCCACCTTCCTCAAATCCCACTTCGCGCCAATATAACTCGAACACGTGGTAAACACGACCCTAACATCCCGATGCGCCGGCTGCGCCCTCAACGCCGGCGAAAGTATACTCAACAGATGGAAATTCGCCAGGTAATTCACCATCCACTCCTCGTCGATGCCGTCCACGGTCAGCTTCCGTTTCTGGGATACGGGCGGCGCTGCATTCCCGCAGAGAATCACCATGTCCAGGCGTCGCGGCGGCACATTATCGATCCATTTCGTGGCGAAGGTGCGGATGGAGTGTAAGGAGGAGAGATCGACTTGCTCCGCGTAGATTAGTTGGTTGTTGGTGCTCCGTCGGAGGTCCTCGATGTATTCGGAGAGGAAGATGTCGGTTGGTGGATGTTGCGTTAGGAGGATGATTTGGGCGCCGCGTGAGGCGAGCGCGGAGGTTACTTGCGCGCCGATGCCGGATGTGCCGCCCTGTTTTTTTCCCCCAGGGGATTTTATATTAGTATTGAGGGGGAATTGGGGATGGGGATAGGGGAGGGGAGGGGAGGGATATACAGTAATCATCACGACTTTCGAATGCATCAACCGCTCAGAGGTATTTCTAGCACCCCCGAAATAATATTTCAGGGCCGCGAGGAGCACCGCCCAGGGGAGGAGTTTTAATATGCTCCATAGGTGCGGAATGGAGTTTGTGCCTTCTGTTATTGCTGTTGTGATGATGGGGATGGGCATTTTGCCGGAACAACAACTATTGTTGGTTGTGGTTGTAGTGAAAGGGAGGGGAGGGAAGACAGACGGAGGAGGAGACAGATATGTCTGACGGAGTTAAAGTCCAGACAACTCCGTCGGAGGTACTTACGGTACATATCTTAGCGGCCGATCTCCCGCCACTTCGAGCTGCCTGCCATTATCCTTCCTCACTTCACAATTTCACTATCCATCCTACAAAGAAAAAGAAAAAGGGTATGGACAATGCCACCAAACAGAGAAATACCATATGAAGAAGATGAAGACGAATACTTCCTCCCCCTGCAAGACCAACGAGTCTTCGGCGCAGGGATCCGTCGCAAGCGCGTCCCGTTCGTGCGCTCCTCCGAACAACACCTCTCTACCACGCGAGTATCATCCTCTGAGCCAGCAACACCTTCTACTTCGACCGGGCAGAGTATAGCGAATAAATACCTCTCGATTGTTCTGTCGAAGTCGAAGTCGAATCCCACTACTCCTCCTACAGAATCACGACCTATCCCGGAATCAGAACCGAGTTCGGGTTCACGATCACATAGTGAGCAGAAGGAAGAAGGAGGAGAAGATGTTGAGATTTGTCCCGTGTGCAATCTCCCGTATACTACACCTATACACGACGCTTCAGAAGGAGGGATAGAAGGAGGAGGAGAAAGGAGGAGACATATACATGAAGCTACACTCCCGCATCAACTGAGTCTCCCGCATTCGCATCCGCCGTCTCATCTTGATCGCACACGTCCCGGACTGCGGTATCTCGCTGCCTACGGCTGGGATCCGGATTCGCGGGTGGGATTGGGACCCCAAGGAAGAGAGGGAATACGGGAGCCGGTGAAGGGAAAGGTGAAGGAGGATACGGTGGGGTTGGGGGCTGTTGTTCCTGAGGTTAAGGATAAGAGTGGAGATAAAGGTGGGAGGGGGAGGGTGCAGAAGAAGAAGGTGTTGAATGCGAAGGAGGCGAGGAAGGGACAGTTGGAGGAGAGGAAGAAGGGGGAGAGGTTACGAGAGTTGTTTTTCCAGGATGAGGATGTGTTGAGGTATCTTCATGGGAAGTAAGTTGGTTTTTTTTTTTTTTTTTTTTTTTTTTTTTTTTTTTTTTTCCTCTTTATCATTGGTTTCGGGATGGAAGGCGTTGGTTGTTTGGTATATACCCAGGAGTTTGAATAAGTATTAGGGTTCTGCTGGTCTGCATGGTACATACATAGTCACTACATACACAGAAGATACTAGAGGCTAGTATTAATGTCCGCAGGAGGTGTGCTGCGGAACGAGGCTGGTTCAGTTGAAAGAATGGCCAAGGCTACCGGAAGAAGCGGTGCTTCTTTTCCTTCTTCTCTTTCTTCTCCTTCTTATCCTTCTCTTTCTCTGGCGGCGCTGCTCCGTTCGTTGCTCTGCCGTTCGGTCCCAGTGACATCGTCGCCAGCGCGGATGTCGGTGCCATCGGGTTCAGATTCACTGGGACCGGCTTCTTCACGGGCTGTGCCGGTGGCGGTGGAGCTTCCCGCTCGAAGAGATGCGCCGGCGCTGTGGGCTTGGGCCGTTCGGCGGGAATGTCGAGCCGGCGTCGGTCTACACTGAGATCGCCCACCTGGCGCAGGAACAATCCGGGAGACAGCATGTGCGATGTGGCCAGGAACACGTCCTTGCCGCACGACTGCGAGATCTCGTAGCATGTGCGTGCCTCTCCATATGTAGCACCACCTGCCATGAACACGATGATCCGCTGTTTCGGCTGCTCGCCAGTAGACCGTGTCCGTGCCCACGTCGGTTTGGCACTGCGCAGCGACGCCTGGGACAGACTCTCTTGTTGTCCCGGCGAGTCGGCATCCGTGTGCGGCCGCGTGAACGGGAAGACGCCGGGGTCCAGCGTGCCGCGCACCAGCTCCTCCAAGATCAACTTGAGGTTCAGGTCGTAGCGCGAGAGACTTTCCTCTTCGTCGATGGGCCCAGACGGCGGCTTCCTGGTGAACAGCGGCTGCACGGGTGGCTTATCGTCCTTCAGAGGCTTCTCCACACGGGCTCCAAGTAGATCGAGGTTGGCTACGATTTCACCGTCCTGCGGTGCAAGTTGCGCGTGTGCCAAGAGCTTCCGGATATCACCCGCGAGGATGCCTCCCCGGTAGATAATGTAAAGCAGCAGCAACCTCAGTCGCTCTGGCTGCTTGATCGCATCGTCGTCTAGCAATTGCACCAGCTGGGAAGCCAGGTTCTTTGCCTTCTTGTAGTTCTCGTCCATGCCAGTAGCGAAGCATTGTTCAACCGAGCTTACTTCGATGAGCTTGTGTTTCTGGAAGTAACTCATACACTCCTGCGCCATGTTAAGGTGCAGTGTATAAGCATCTCTTCCCTTTTGGAACTCTGTCAGACCCGCCAGCATGTCCTTGATAGTGTTCACGTTCGCTTTATCATTGCTGCAGCGCCGTTAGTAAGGAAAGAAAGACCATCAACAGCTGTCACTCACTCTTCCGCAAACTGAGGGTTGGCAGCTCGGAACTTGGCAAAGTCTTCACCTAGCTTGCCGAGCACGTCCTTCATATGCATGTGGCGATACTCCACCCAAACACTGTCTTCTTCGTTGATCTCCATATCCTTGACTTCCTCGTTGTGGCTTCCCTCATTGATGACAGTCTTGTAAGTAACCTTGTCGCCATCGCTGATCGGAAGCAGATCGTGCACCATGGACTGATATGTAAACTCATGGAGCAAGGGCGCGACCAGGTCCATGGACCGATCCACGATCAACAGCACTCCGCGCGGTCTGGGAGACGGGGGCGGAAAGTCGCGCTGGAATTGCGCAAATTGATCCAGCTCGTTTTGAATGAACCGCGCGAGGTGTGAACACAGTACGCTGGCCTCGTGTGTCGGGGCCCGGGGGCGGTAGTACCGGATCACTGGGTACTCTCCTAAGCTCGCACAGAGCGACACAACCTGTCCAGTCAAAACCAGCTCAATATACACAGGTGGCCTAGCTCACCTTCTGCGCCAAACCCTCCAAGTGTGCGCGGATCAAGTGATTACAACCAGGGTGGAACAACACCGGAAAGCTCCACGGGTCTCGGAAGGTAATCAGGCGCGATTCCCTGGGGAAATAGTCGGCATTCATGATTTGAACATTGGCGATCTGGTCGCGAGCAATTTGTGAACGGTCCAATCTAGCGCGCTGTTGCGGATCGAGAACTGCGAGCGACGTCAGCACCAAGCGGCCGTTAAAGAAGCAGGTGCCCGACATGATGTCCAAACCAACCACGCTTTCCGGTATCTCTTCCTCTCAAAGTCCGCCATAATACAGTCGACAATGTGTGGGAGGGGCGAGAGGATATACAGCGCATCCATCGTCGGATTGGGGGAGCGCCGATGCTCGATCTGCTCAACATCTTGCGGGAGGCCATTAGCGCCGCACCGGGACGACGAGGAATACACAGAGGGTAACTTACTGGTGACATTGAGATTGAGAATATCATCCTCACTGACCGCATTGTCGATCAGCTTGCGACTGGTCTCGTCCACCACCAAGACCTTCCACTGTAGACAGAATGTCAGTTCTGCGGCGGGGTGAAACGAAGCGGGGGCCAAATCCACGGTAAGGAGAAGGGGAGGGGAAGCAATCGCACCTCATTACCCGCCGCATAACGGATCGTATTCAAAATAACTAGAGGATAAATAATTAATATATGAATAGTCTATAAGTAGAAGGCATGGAATACTCACGATCACGCTGGATGTTGAGGATTGAGGAGCTCATTGTGGCTGACCGGCAGCCCTCACGGGGGCATAGACACTAGACTTCACGATTGCTGGGGAGGGGAATGACGGGGGAGCGGTAGGGAGGGAACCGGAAGATAAGGCACAGCCAGAGCCAGCAATGGAGGGGCGAAGTAATGGAGAACAATACTCAGGGGCAGCCGTGATGGACACCAGCGATGCGGGCAGGCTATCTTTTTGAAACGTAAGTCGGGACTCAGGATATCCCCGAGACTGGAGACTGAGACAAGAGGAGACCCTCTTTCTGCTCTTTCTCCCCAGCGGGTCAAAAGCATCATTCTTCCTGTCTAATCTCCCGATCCGCTAGGCGGTGTGACCCCTCCCCTTCCTGTTCCGGTTAGTCGGCGGCGATCGCCAGCTGCAGGCAATGAGGCACCCAGGCACCCAGGCCGCGAGAAAAAGCCGATGGCGAATGATTGCCATCCAGATAACTAGTAGTATCCTCGGTTTTCAACAACTATTCCCTCCCTCGCGCGCGGTTGCAGGACGATGCGGTGATTGGTCTCTGACTGGTCAGGGGTTAATTGTATCTTTTCCTTTTGGATCTCCCAAATCAGTCCCTCGTTTTCCTTCTCTCTCGCCTCCAGTAGTTAAACTACATTTCCGATCTCCGCAGAACCCGCTCCGCAGCTTGATAGTAACGGCAATCATTCGATTTGACATTGCTCCCGGCACAGCTCGGTGGGATGCAGTCATGGAGTCGCAGAGGCAACTATTGCCTCTTCTGCACCTTCCAGTCGGTGTCACGTCCCGTCAGGACATTCGTGACATCTCCGGTGCTGCAGAGATCCGTAAGGCCTTCCAAGAAACAGCGCCATCTACAAAGCCTGGAAAAGAAAAATGAGGGAGCTACGGTACATATCCATCACCCTACCCCACCACTTGTCTATTATCTTTGATTTCTAATGGCTGAATTTTGATCTACGTGTAGTCTTCCAAGAGATCTGCTCCCCCATCCTTCGCTTCGAAACGGAACACCCGACAAACGCTTGCAGCAAAAGATTTCGCGGGCGTTGTAACACACGCTTTGAGCATCTACCGGCAGAATCTTACAGATAAAGATGACCCAGCTTTGGCTAATTGGGCCCGGTTTGAACGAACCATGCTGAATGCATGTAAACTAGACGAGCGAAAAAGTGTTGGTCCATTACGCCACATCAAGGATGCGCTGCATAGATCTTACCTCCAAAACGGTGTTCGGGGTTTAATCAACGAGCTTGAGTTTCACATGTACGCAGAGGATGTCACTTCGAGATACTCAGCCCCCAACCTCGAAGCACAGAAGAAGGTGGCGGATTTGCGACGCCCGGCCGAGTGGTATCCGCAAGCGCGCGCTTTGCAACGAACGATTCATCTGCACGTGGGACCAACGAATTCGGGAAAGACGTATCATGCGCTGAAGCGTTTGGAAGCATCCAAGCGCGGCTTTTACGCTGGCCCCTTGAGGTTGCTCGCTCAGGAGGTTTTCCATCGCTTCCAAGCGAATGGAACCTCCTGCAGTCTCATCACTGGTGATGATGTCAAGATTCCGGAAGATGGAAAGCCCTCCAGAATTGTCAGCAACACCGTTGAGATGGTCAGCTTGGGAGATCAATATGAGGTCGGTGTTGTTGACGAGATCCAAATGATCGCGGACCCTCACCGTGGGTGGGCTTGGACTCGTGCCGTGCTCGGTGCGCGTGCCACGGAACTGCATCTCTGCGGTGAAGTCAGGGCTGTGCCTTTGATCAAAGAATTGGCCGCCTTGACTGGCGACAAGCTCGAGATCCATCGATATGAGCGACTGAACCCGCTGAAGGTTCAGAACCGCAGTCTCAAAGGTGACCTGAAGAATCTCCAAAAGGGAGATTGCTTGGTTTCATTCTCTCGTGTCGGTATCCATGCATTGAAAGCAGACATTGAAAAGAATACTGGAAAGCGGGCAGCCATCGTCTACGGAAGTCTGCCGGCTGAGATTCGGACCCAGCAAGCCAGTCTGTTCAACGACCCCGACAATGACTACGACTTTCTCGTTGCTAGTGACGCCATCGGTATGGGTCTGAACTTGTAAGTTGCCTCTACATACTGTTTATGTATCGTATCTAACTGTAGCAGGAGCTGCAAGCGCATCATTTTCGAAACGTTGATCAAACGGGTTCCCGGAGGCCTTCAGAGACTTAGTGTGCCTGAGATCAAGCAGATCGGTGGACGCGCTGGACGGTATCGGTCTGCCGCGCAACAGCAGGAAGACAGCTCCGAGGAAGACACCAACGTCGGCTATGTGACTTCCTTGGAAGATATTGATTTACCTTATATTCGCGAGGCAATGGATAGCGAACCCCCACCGCTCGTGTCGGCCGGTATCCTTCCTCCCGACTCAGTCTACCAGAAAGTTGCGGCGTACTTCCCGAGCAATGTTCCGCTAGAATACTTGATCAAACGCTTAATGGTGGTCTCCCAGGTCCACCCGCTGTTTTTCCTGTGTGACCCTCGCAACCAGCTGGAGAACGCCGAGGTCATTGATACTGTCGATGGATTGCGGACGGCAGACCAGCTTACATTCATGGCCTCACCTATGCACACCAGGCTCATCGCCGGCCGCGATGCTGCCATCGCTTTTATCAAATGCGTGGCAGAGCATTCCGATGGTCGTCTGCTAGACATCCAGGCGCTCAACCTTGAGATCTTGGAAGAGCCGGTGTCCGGTAACAAGGAGTACCTTAACGAGCTGGAGACCTTGCACAAATCAGTCATCTTGTATCTGTGGCTCAGTTACCGGTGTGGCGGAGTTTTCACGGATAGAACGTTGGCGTCCCATGTCAAGCAGCTGGTGGAGGAGAGGATGGTCAGAGCGTTGACTGAATTCTCGGCCAACAAGAAGCTCAGAAAGGATGCCTCTCTCCGACGACAAATCGCGCTGCAGAAGCAGATTCAGGAGCAGAAACGGCTGCTCGCTGATGCAGATGTTGACTCATACGGCACCGAAGATGAGACTGCCGCTGTTGATCTGTCTGCTGACGAAGAGCAGATGGAAGAGCAGCTACAAGAGCAGTCTGAAGAATCTGGAGAAGCTCCCCAGGCGCGCGCCGCATAGATACCATATACACACATGTAATATAGTTTGTTTTGTTGAGATGACCATGTACATAGCCCAAAACTCGACTCCAGAGACGCCACGACGTCCTCTCCACCAAGCACATCATACACGGTACAACATAAGAGTGTTTTTATAAACTATGAGTTAATAATATTACTTGCAATATATCTACAAAATTGCACACTTGAGAGTAGATAACTAGAGCTGCTTATCTTATCGGTGGCGGATTTCCCGAAAACGCCACAACGATTTTCCGCGCCAGTGAGCTTTGCCGGTTCCAGAACCGCGGAGAGAAGACGCAGTCCTCACTTTGCGACCAGAGGAGTGTTTTGCACTCTCTCGCGACATCCTCTAATCATTACTCCAGTCATCCATCCATACCACCTCATTTCTCTAGGGCCGACAAACAACCACAATTCCCTCCATCCGCCATGGACGACCTCCAGTCGCTGGAGCTCTTTTCGCTCGTGTCGCGGATAACGAGCGAAATCCAGAACCATCTCGGCGTCAACGACAAGACGTTAGCTGAATTTGTGATCGACCAGCACCTAAAATGTGGCTCATTCGCGGATTTCAGCAAGAGCATGGAGGAGATGGGCGCGGAGTTCCCTCGGAGTTTGCTGGAGAGTATCGATCGTCTGGTGCTTACGATGCATCCGAAGTATAAGTCGAAGAAGCCGGAAACGACGAATAACTCGGGCGGCGATGATGATATGGATGTTTTGGATGCGCTGGAGAAGAAAGCGCGTGTGTTTAAGGGATTGGCTGTGCCTGATAAGGTTCAGCAGTGGGATGAGGAGAATGTCGATGAGGGCGATGCGAAGGCCGATGCTATGGATGATACGTTTGCTATGCTGGAGGGATTGGCGGGCAAAGCGCGTCAGGATAAACCTGCCCCAGCACCGCAGTCGTCGTCGTCGCGGAATGACCGCGGCAGTACTAGGAAGCGCAGCAGAAGCCCCGATTACGATGATCACCGACGTGGTCGCAGACGCCATGATAGATACCGGTCTCGATCGCGATCGCAGAGTCCCCGATATAGCAAGAGGGGCGGTGATGATGAGGTGGATGAGTTTGGTCGGTCGAAGAGCAAATACAGCAGCAGGGATGATTATCGCAATGGACACAGTGAGCGGAGGAGTCGCCGGGATCGCGATGAGGATGGCGAGTACTTCCGGAAGCCGCCGCCTGTGGAACTGGATGATCAACCGGTGCTATACAAGGTCTACGATGGTCGTGTCACGGGAGTGAAGGACTTTGGCGCTTTCGTGAACTTGCTTGGTGTGAAGGGCAAGGTGGATGGCTTGGTACATGTTTCGGCCATGCAGGAGGGAGCGCGTGTTAATCATCCTTCCGATTTGGTGTCTCGCGGCCAGCCGGTCAAGGTCAAGGTGGTTAGCATTCAAGGCTCTCGAATCGGGTTGTCAATGAAGGAGGTGGATCAGGTTACTGGTCTCGATTTGATCCCTCAACGACGTCTGGCATCTGGCGCAAATATGGAGCGTCTGGACGGCATGACTGGCAAGGATAGATATGGTAACCTGAGTTCGGAAGTTCCGGTTATTGAAGAGTCGGATGGAAAGCCTATGAAGAATAGGAAGCGCATGACCTCCCCTGAGAGATGGGAGATCAAGCAGTTGATTGCATCTGGTGCTGTCTCTGCAGCAGACTATCCTGACATCGATGAGGAATACCATGCCACCCTGACGGGTGAAGGCACGTTTGAGGAAGAGGAGGATGTCGACATTGAAGTCAAGGACGAGGAACCGCCCTTCCTGGCTGGTCAGACTAAGATGTCTCTGGAACTCTCTCCGATCAGGGTCGTGAAGGCTCCCGATGGCTCTATGAACCGGGCTGCTATGGCAGGAACAAATCTGGCCAAGGAGCGACGAGACATCAGGCAACAGGAAGCTCAGGACAAAGCAGCTGAGCAAGCGGCGGCAGTCGACCTCAACGCGCAGTGGCAGGATCCTATGGTTGCGCCTGAAGAGCGGAAGTTTGCTGCTGATCTGCGCAGTACTCAGCAGTCCAAGCCGGATGACTCGGTTCCCGAGTGGAAACGGGTCACCATGGGCAAGAACCAGTCCTTCGGAAAGCGGACCAGCATGTCCATCAAACAGCAGCGTGAAAGTCTGCCGGTCTACAAGTTCCGCAAGCAACTTCTCGATGCTGTACGCGATAACCAGCTACTGATTGTTGTCGGAGATACTGGGTCCGGAAAGACGACGCAGCTGACGCAGTACCTGGCCGAGGGAGGTTATGCAAACAACGGTATTATCGGTTGTACGCAGCCTCGTCGTGTAGCAGCCATGTCTGTTGCCAAACGTGTGGCGGAAGAAGTCGGCTGTAAACTCGGCGCGGAAGTCGGATACACGATTCGTTTCGAAGATTGCACGAGTCCTGACACCAAGATCAAGTACATGACTGATGGTATGCTTCAAAGAGAAGTCCTCCTGGACCCAGATTTGAAAAGGTATTCTGTCATCATGCTTGACGAGGCTCACGAACGAACCATTGCCACCGATGTTCTCTTTGGATTGCTCAAAAAGACCATCAAGCGGAGACCGGACCTCAGGCTTATTGTTACTTCGGCTACGCTGGATGCTGAGAAGTTCTCTGAGTACTTCAACGGTTGTCCTATCTTCTCCATTCCCGGTCGTACATTCCCTGTTGAGATCATGTACTCGAAGGAGCCCGAGTCCGACTATCTTGATGCCGCTCTCATTACAGTTATGCAGATTCACCTGACAGAGCCCTCGGGTGATATTCTGCTCTTCTTGACGGGTCAAGAGGAAATTGATACTGCCTGCGAGATTCTATACGAACGGATGAAGGCTCTAGGGTCAACAGTACCGGAGTTGGTCATTCTTCCCGTCTACTCTGCTCTTCCGAGTGAAATGCAGAGTAGGATTTTTGAGCCTGCCCCGCCAGGAGGTAGAAAGGTTGTCATTGCTACGAACATTGCTGAGACATCTATCACTATCGACAACATCTACTACGTCATCGATCCTGGTTTTGTCAAGCAGAACGCCTACGATCCCAAACTGGGTATGGACTCTTTGGTGGTCACGCCCATCTCGCAAGCGCAGGCCAAGCAACGTGCTGGTCGTGCAGGCAGAACTGGTCCCGGAAAATGTTTCCGGTTGTACACCGAAGCCGCCTACCAGTCGGAAATGTTGCCAACCACGATTCCCGAAATTCAACGCCAGAACCTTTCGCATACTATTCTCATGCTCAAGGCGATGGGCATCAACGATTTGCTGCACTTCGACTTCATGGATCCTCCGCCAACGAACACTATGCTTACTGCTTTGGAGGAGCTGTATGCACTGTCGGCTCTAGATGACGAGGGTCTCTTGACTCGCTTGGGTAGAAAGATGGCAGACTTCCCCATGGAGCCGGCCCTCGCCAAGGTTCTCATCGCATCGGTCGACATGGGATGCTCAGAGGAAATGCTGAGCATTGTGGCCATGCTTTCCATTCAGTCGGTCTTTTACCGTCCCAAGGAGAAGCAGCAGCAGGCAGATCAAAAGAAGGCCAAGTTCCACGATCCCCACGGCGACCACTTGACTCTTCTCAACGTCTACAATGGATGGAAACACTCCAACTTCAACAATGCCTGGTGCTTCGAGAACTTCATCCAAGCCCGTCAGATCCGCCGTGCGCAGGACGTCCGTCAACAGCTGCTTGGTATTATGGATCGCTACCACCACAAGATTGTCTCTTGCGGAAGGAACACCCTCAAAGTACGCCAGGCACTCTGTACGGGATTCTTCCGGAATGCAGCTCGCAAGGACCCTCAGGAAGGGTACAAGACTCTTGTCGAAGGCACGCCGGTCTACATGCATCCCAGTTCGGCACTGTTTGGCAAACCGTCCGAGCATGTCATTTACCATACGCTGGTTCTTACAACGAAGGAGTACATGCACTGCACAACCTCCATCGAGCCCAAGTGGCTCGTTGAGGCCGCCCCGACTTTCTTCAAGGTGGCACCCACTGATCGTCTGTCGAAGCGTAAGAAGGCCGAGCGGATCCAGCCTCTCCACAACCGCTTTGCCGGCGAGGATGATTGGCGTCTATCCGCACAGAGACGGCAAGGTCGTGGTGGAGGAGGTGGTACCTGGGGTTGATCTTCAGATTTTTTCGTGGTTATCTATTCCACTCCTCTTTCTTTGGCATCTTTCTTTTCCTTTTCACATCATTCTTCGGGCATATATATGGTAGTTTAAAACATACCCCTTACGAATCTTGACGCGACGCCCGATGGCTCGCTTTCTCACTCTTGGCTAGAGATGTATTCTAATGAGATATTTGTGAATGTATCAAATAGACTGATCGTTGCTTCCAACCTGTCTGATATAGTATACCAGTACCCTAGTATCTAGCAACCACACTCATCCACTCCTTCTCCCCGTCAATAACCTCCCATAACCCACTCCACCACATCATCAGCATCAACCCCGACTAACCCTCTCCCACACCAACACCGGCTTCATCATCTGCTCCTACCACCACCCCAAACACCATCAGTACAAAAACAGCCAATTATCGCCCTCAAAGTGAAAGAATGAACTCACCATCCCCACCTCCAACAACCCCAACCCAGACAACCTCAACCTCCCCTCGGGAGAAATCACAGCCTCCCGCTTCTGCGACCCCTCAAACTCCACCGAAGATGCCATGTCGACCTCGTGATGCACAACCGGGACGCGACCGTGCTGCTGCTGCTGCCGCCTCTCACCCCCATCACCATCACCATCATCACCATCGCTACTGCCATACTCAATCCAGTACCGGCCCGCGTACATCACCCCATCATTAGAATTCTCCCATACCTTCTTGGCAACTTTCGGCAACACGCTCACGGTCACCTGATCATCTGGGGTGTAGACGAGGGTACCGCGGGCTTCCGGGCCCATGGGGTAGTAGTGGGTGGGAGCGTCATTGTCTTGGGGGGTCGGGGGCTCGACGATATAGGATATGAGGGTCCAGGCGCCGATGAGGGAGGATTTGGTGATGGGGGTTGGGGTTGGGAGTGGGGACATTGTATGATTTAGACGAGTTTGCTTGTTTGATATTGGTTTGAGGGTGGTAGGTCTAGTTTGGGGGAGTATAGTTACGGGCTCTAGGGGAGGGGAGGGAGGAGGAGGTATAGTAGTATACTAGTCATAAACCTAGACAGTAGCTAAACGCCATTGTCGACTGAGGATTCTGTGACAATAGTATCCTTGAGAATAGACTTCTGCAACGAATCGGTTTGGGAACTACTTGTGGGTAGTGATTATATTGAGAAAGCAAGGGTATATGTACAGGTTGGGAACTCTGCGCATAATGGTGTGTGGCTACTGGTGTTGGGACTGTTGATTGAGTCATGGAAGGGTGGTGATCTACATATTTCTTGGATGGGTACAGAGTTGGGGGCATGAATGGTGGTAGGTTTAATCATTGTGCTACTGAAACTGGGTTGGGGATATTTGAGTGCCTGCCAGTGGTTCGGAGTGAGTTCAAGATGAGGGTGCCTGTGCCGGATATATATACTTTAGATGTTCAAAGTTCCTTGAGTGTGGCTGCCAACGGTACTGGCTTTCTTGAAAGTTCCTGCATGTTGTAGACTAATTAACGAGCATAGAGTTAGTTGAATTTCTGTTCTTCTTTCTCAAAAAGAAGAATAAGGAAGGTGGATGAATTGTAGATAATTGTTGGTTGTGCCTAACCCCGGGTAGACAAGATTGACAAAAACGAAAATGCCAAAAAATGCTTCCACGCGGATTCGAACCGCGGACCTCATGATTACTAGTCATGCGCTCTACCAACTGAGCCATAGAAGCTGGTTGATGTATTGCTTTTTCAGCTGATGGTATAACAATGCATCAATAATGGTGACAGAGAGATGGAAAATTGTGGCTCGGTAGTTACATCGTCATGGATGGAACAATCGGAATACGACAGAGACTTATACCAGGAGTGATGTGGCCTCACCTCTCATTCACTATGGAAGATAAGCCCCCTGTTAGCCTTTATTACTACCAGTGAGTCGCCTCCAAGTGTTAGTCTGAATCGCCGTCCTGTCTGGACCATACTAGATCTGACCAATGGGAGGCCAGATACATTCACGGCAGTGGATCAATTCATCTGCGCAGGACTTTCCAGAAGTCTACCGGCGAGCCTCTTATCGCAATATTTTCATCCACTTACGATTATCTTCCTCTTTAATATATATTTACATATTTCCCAGGAACACGCTTGCTGGCTGGACGAATTTGTCCTCTTAAGTTCGCCGTAGTGGCACTAATAAAAGACCAATTCAGCAGTCGCAAAACTCTGAAGGTCTGAATCGGGCGAAGTTCCTGCCGGCCTACTACTAATTCTCGTCGAGGGCCAGTCCCCGGTCTGTTGCATAACACAAGTATCTGCATTAGCCCAAAATGTCTTCCCACGAGGGTCAGCTCCGCAACAAGAGGAGAAAGTTGGACAATGGCCAAGATGTCGATGCTACTGCCACCATATCTTCGCACACGCAGCTTCGCTCTTCCCTGGCTTTTCAACAGAATCCCACTGAATCCAAGCAAGGTAAGTAACATCCTGAGCGAAGTCACCCATGATGTTCCAATACTCATCAAAACAGGTATAAGAAAGTTCAAGGACTTCCTCACGTCCATTGGGCAGAGTGATGATGAGGCTGAAAAAGCCAAAAAGTTCCGCATCCTCAAAGCATACTGTGATTCGCAATTCTCACGCGTAAACGAGAACGAAGCAGTCTGCTTTACCGATCTGGTCCAGACCTGGAGCTTTGCGGATACCAACAACAATGAGTCGTTACTGACTGTTGTGCCCTCTGTCCTAGCTCAGTTCCTCAAGACGGTGTCCACCAACCTGGAATTTCGGGATTTCGGAGTGGCACTATGCAAGTATCTCGTTCAGAAAGAACAGCTGAGACTGTTCAACCGTGGCTTGACTGCTATCAAATCAAAGGAGCATTTGATTTCTCCCTGTCTTCGTCTTCTCACGGAGATGGTCAGCTTCGATGGTGGAGCTGTGGCGCGCCATGTCCATGCCGCGCGGTATATTACATTCAAGCGCATCGAAGTCTTTCTTACCCCCAACAAAGCTCAGCTGGAAGAAGTATCAGAGGCAGGCTCCAAACCTACACTGCGCAGGAATGCTCAGAAGTATGTCCTTGCAAACCTGCGATTTTTGCAATCAAACGGGAAGAGTGATATTATTGAGCAACACAAAGTTATCAGAGCATTCTTCGAATACATTAGGAAAGACCCGAGAGATATCATCTTGGAGACTATCAGGTGTATTGACAAAGACATTATCCAAGATGCTTCGATTTCTCGCATTGCAAAGAGCAAGTTCTTCAACCGATGGAACCTGGAGCGACTTGTCACACTCTACGGCTATGATCGTGAGTCAGAGGAGCCCAACCCGGCGAATGTTTCCACTACCGACGAAATCCACAAGATCCTGATGAATGTCTGTACGAACACTGAACTTGGAGTCTTGCTTCCAGAGTCTGGTTGGTATCCACATGGAAGTGATCCCGAGGCGCTACCCACGGACGATGACACACTGATCGATTTGGGTCTTGATTCTGCTCTTCATATCGACAAGTACAGCCAGTCTGTACCTGTTCGCAACGGAACACTGTCTTATCTGATCCAGACACTTCGCCCGGATACCGACAGTCTCCAGATTGAGCTGTTAGTGGCCATCTTCAAGGCGGCCCCGGAGCTAGTTGCCGATTTCTTCACGAAGAAGAGCATGTTTACTGCGGACCCAAAGCCGACCCCAGCATGGATGGCCGAGTCTGCGCTTCTCTTCTCCGCCGTACAGCTGCCTGTGCCCTCGAATTGTGGCTGGAAAGACAAGTTACCTCCGACACCGCCGCCCGTTTCCGTGGTCATTGAGAATGTGCTTCCTCGCCCTCTGACCCAGAAAATCCTTACCCGCTGCTTGAATATGAATGCTGAGATAGTAACATTGTTTGCTGTCCGAATTTTGACAATTGCTTTCAACAAACTGCGGGCTGTTCTCAAGATCTTCAATGCCGACCATGGGGCCAGCCAACCCCTGTGGACACAGGCGGCAAGCAAGCTGGTTGCTGAGTTCAGTCGTCGGTGCCCCGGAGTGAAGGAAGTCATTCTGCTTTTCAAGCGAACGGACAAGGATGACTTGCAGCAGCAGGATGCTGTCTCAGAGCTTCTCGCTTCGTTCTATGAGGTAGTACCGGATGCCGCCTTTGAGGAAGGACTTGACGTTTCACTCATTTTGGTTGACGTTCTGAAGCGATTGGATGAAGGAAAGCTCGACGAGGATGATACCGAGTCAGTGCTGAGCCAGCTGCAAAACATCATGAGGATCATCCAACAGTCTACTTCCATGCGTTGGTGGCAACAACCGGGGTCTATGCAGTATTCTGCTTTTACGTCAATCCTTAAGGTGCTGGTTCAAACAGCATCAAGATACTCCCTGCGTGAGATCGACCAGCTGCTGCGGACCGTCCTCACCGAGTACTCCGTCCTGCAGAACCCCTCCTCGTTTCCCGCAATCCTGTCAAGCTTCGAGACTTCAGACTCGGAGAAACTCCAGCGCCAACTATCGTTCTTCGATAACTGCGCCTGCCGTATTGCAAAGAAACCGGTCCACTATCAAGACCTCGTTGACTCTTTGGTCGAGGGTGCCTCCAGCCCGGTTAGCCCTCTGGTAGCTGCAGTCATCGAACAGTGGCCATTTGTTGTCAAATCCGGAGACGCGGCTGTCGAGAGTGCGGTGGTTATCTGGATTGCTGAGACGCTAGGAAGCTTGAAGCGCGCTGGAGAAGACGCCAAGGCACTGAAAACCGCCCGGGACAAGCTGATGGAGAGTGCGGAGAATAAGAAGTCAAAGTCGGCCCTCAAAAAAGCATTGAAAGACACCGAAGATGCTGAAGATGACCTTGCGATGGAAGTTGATGCTCCTGCCCAAGATTCTACAACTACCGCCAACAAGGATGAGGTAGACTTGGAGGAGGTATTCGGAACCTTACCGACAGAAAGTACCACCCACAATGAGCTGCACCGATGGGAGAAGGATGACATCGAGGTGGCGGTTGAGCAAGGCCGGATAGCCGAATTGGTTCTCTGCTTGTGCTCGGCATACGAGGAAGTGAGGAAGCAAGCATTCACGAGCATTGTTCGTTTCATGGGCAAACTTAAGGTAGGTCAACCGTTGAGCCGGTACCTTCTGCGGAAAACAGAGTAGACAAATAAGCTAACATACTCGCAGGAGTCTAAATATGTGGAATGGCGATCAGTCTACATCCTCACGGGAGAGCTTCTCGAGACCGTCAAGCAGATTGGGCTTGGATCGCCCGTACCGTGGATTGTCGGGGAGTGCGCGTCCAGTTGCTTGACTGTTCTTACGGACCCGATGCACAAAATGTACGGCAAGGTCAACAAGTTTCTGCAGAAAGCTCCTTCCTGGGAGGCGGAGAAGATCCCATCCTACTGGATTGACAAAATCTTCCTGCATGAACCGGAGCTTGACGACGGATATTTCGACGAGACTAGCTGGCTCCTTGATTTACTCATCAAGGGTCTTCGCACTGAAGCTGTATGTTGCCGTCTTTCCTTTCTTACACCATCATGTTACTTATTCAATTTATAGGATATGGACATCTACCGCCGTGCGAAGGTCTTCGAGAGAGCGCTTGCATTCTACGAGTCGCCTTCGGCAGGCTACTCAGCCAAGAGAAAGGTCTTGCAATTAGTGTACCGCGCGACGCAAGTGCAAGGAAGCACAACACTTGTCACGAGAGCGGGTATTCTCAGCTGGATTCAGAGTCAGATTCCGGCTGTCAAGGGCAAAGAGACGTCGACTCTTGCGGCCATTGCCGACTCCTTGAAGCAAACCTCGGATAATGATCGGGTTTCGAAATGGAGTGGAGGAGCCGCTTTGCGAGCGGTAGAGAGCATTGTGGGCTAGTGTCCGGTCGTAGGAGATTGGATATGAACGATGCTGCCCTCAATCTAGGCACTTGGCTGCATAGTAATTGACATTCGAATCAGACGTATAGTTATTAGAGCAATCCGTAATGGTCTGTTTAGTCAGTTGTGGAAGGAATAGTTATGAAATTTGATAGATTAATCTGATCTTGCACTGTAGCCAAGTACACACTGGCCTCATCTTTGCGCCATTGAAAGACAGGTTATTTTAAGAGATGGAATGTACTATATGACGTATCCCAAGCGATGCCTTACTCCATCAGGATTCTGCTCTGCGTTGGGGGGTTGGTTGCTGGCGGTACCGAGGGTTGAGTTGCTTGGGGAACATGGGATGATGGAAATCGCAGTGAATAATGGGCAGGGGAAGGATAATTCGTAAAATAATAGTAAAAGGCGATTAATTTGCAGCAGTAAGAAGGAAAATCCCGACAGATGGAGAAATTGGGGAGAAGTGAAGAAGTGAAGAACAAGGCGTCGACAAGCTGACAGGCGACCTTCCCCATTGGGCAGTGCACACGTTTTGAACTTCGTTGCGGTCCGGCGGTCCTCGACATCTTTGCCCGCAACTTTGCCCAAACTCCCCTTCCCCTTCACCACCTCTTCTGCTGCTGCCCCCCCTTTCTGTTTGTTCCCCACCAGCTTTTGTCCTCCTTCCATTTACTCTACTGTCTATCGATCTATCCGAGACCAGTTGGGATCCCTCTACACAAACAAATCCGGCCACACGGTTTGTTGCACCGCTGGTGCCCCTCATCTGCTTCCCAACGAGCGCTCCTGGACCTTTGACCGATCGAAGCTCCTCCTCCGCCTTTTCCCTTGCCACTGGCAAGCGGCTTCGCTTCCTGCTGCCCACTCATCATCTATCCTCTACACACTACACACTACACAGTACACACCTTTCACGCCCACAGCCTAGCCTCGGTGCCTCGCAGTCTACCTTACTCGCCTTTTCTTCCTTTCCTTGTCCCGCGATAAATTCCACTCCACCTTTTCTCTTCCTTGAACTGTCGGCAACCAATGAGATCGACGTAACGGCATACCGATAGCATCACACACCACCCACCTCACCCAAGCCATCCTCATGGCGCGACGGTACCAGATCGATGAGCTGCTATGGCTGCGGTCGTCGCCTCTGGTTACAAAGCCTACCAATTTACCGCCGGTAGAAGAATGGATGGGGTAAGTTCACTCTGCCTGCTCCTTTACCTTATCAATCCAATTGCGATATCCCCGAAACTGACGCAGTCATCCTACGTGCTAGCCCAATCCCCGATCCAGCTACCCAACGGAAAGCTACAAACACGCGAGACCCCAATAACCCCCATGAATCGACCCCCAGAAGGCCCAGTCTGTTTGAAACTCGTCATGTGTCCCGGAATTCCAATTCAGGTAATAACCATCCCACTTCTTCTTCTCTTTCGATGTCGAATACCCCATGTCCATTGTTCTCTTTTCCTGGATTGAAAATTCAAGGACCTTACTGATGCATGACGTCGTTGATCGCCCATAGAGGACATCATTCTCGGACCCCCGAAAACTGCTTTTGCTTCGGCATCTCGTATACCCGGTAAAGGATCGATAGATGCTACGGAACGATCGTCAAGGCCTAATGACCAGGATGACTCGAAGAACGACCGGTTCAATTTACGGGAGAAGTTCTTCAAGGACCGGGAGTCTGGTGACAGAGATTTTGACCGACGAGATGGAAAATTAGGAACATTCAACAACAACAACAACAACAACCGGCGTGGGGACAGGGAGGACTGGAACAGTGGACGCCCCCGCCGTACCTTCGGTCCCGAGGAACAGGATCGAAAGCCGAGACGCAACGGAGAGTTCGATCGGTGGGAGAACCGCGACCAGCGAGAACCCAACAATGACCGTGGAGTTAAAGATAAGGATGCACGATTCTTCCCACGGAAGGACGGCACGCCCGGACGTGCGAGACACGAGGGAAGTTGGTTTCGTGAGGAGAATACCCACGACGCGCCTGATGCGGAGGAGGAGAAGACTCCGATACGAAACAGGGAATGGCGTCGAGATCGGCACGGTGCAGATCGTGACTGGACGCGGGGAGCCAAGTTCGAACAGGATCCCGAGTGGATGGATTCGACTGATCGAGATGAGCCTCGCCGAGTGCATACACAAGAAGACTTTGAACGCTGGAAGGAAAGGATGAAGGCGGGCTCCTCGCAGGTTCAAGCCGAAGAAAAGGAGGTCCCCTTGGAGACGACTCCTGCTCCTGCTCCCGCGCCGAAGCCAGAGCCTAGGCCTACAGATGGCGAGATTTTCAGCAGCAATGGCGCTCCGTTCACGTCCGATTCGGCCATGGAGCGGTTCTTTGGATTGCTTGGGGACTCCAAGCCACCCCAGGCGCCTCCACTATCCCAGGAGATAAGCGCTCCTCCTCCTCCTCCCCCCATGATGGAACCAACAATGAAGAAAGAGCCACTCCCAGGAAAGCTTGGAAAGTCGTCGCGCTTTGCTGGACTATTCTCGCCACCACCGGGAAGTCCGGCCAAGGAACCCGAAACTCATCCAGAGACCAGGTCGTCGCCTTCGATGAACACCGTCAACACTGATGCCGATCAGGAAGGTTTCCAGCGCATCCTGCAGATGCTTGGTGGAGGAAAATCGCGCAACGCGACACCTCACAATGACCCTGTTGCGTACAACCGGCCTCCTTCGCAGGTACAGGCCGAACAGATCCGGAGTGCTGTTTCATCTCCTGCTCGAGATCAACTCAAGCGGCAGGAGTACTTCGCCATGCAAGAGACAGTTGCTCGTGGCCCTGGTCCTAACCCTTATGTCCAGGAGACACATGCTCGAGACCGGGAACATCTACTGCGACTGATGCAGCAGGTCCGTGTTAGTCCCGTTGCCAACCAGGGTGCCCAGAGCCAGCCCCAAAGTGCTGGTCCTGTCGGCCCGGCCCCCGGTTTGTTGAGCATGCCGGAAGTGCTTTCTCCCCCTCCAGGCATTCCGACCCCGCAAAAGGGCCCCAACTTCTTGGATGACCCTGCGATAGCAAACATGCAAAGACCCGATGCTGAGCATCTTCGTCGCCGGCCCGCAAATGGGCCCCCCATGGGATATTTCGAAGATATGCCGTTCCCTCAGGGCGGACAACTTCCTATGACGCCCGGCGGAAGCAGAGCTCCCCAGGCTCAAGGCCATCCTGCTATGGGCATGCAGAGACCTCCAGGCTTCGAGCATTTGCCTCCTCCTGGATGGCCAGGACCTCAGATGCCCCCGCAGCAAGCTGCTGGACCCGCGCCTTTGGCACCTCCTCCGGGTATTCCGACACCTACACGCGGCGTCAACCCAAGTTACATGTCGAACATGATGCCCATGCATGCGAATGCACCGCCCCTCAATGAGCGTGAACCATTCCCGCGTCCTCCCCCTCCAGGCATGATGCCTCCTCCCGGATACATGAACGGACCCCCGCCAGCCGGTTTCCCACCCATGCCGCCCAACGGTGATGCTCTCATGGGGCTTCCCCACCGTGGCCAAGGTCCTTTTGAGGGCAATCCTGGACCTCAAGTGCCTCCCCCCGCTTCCAGGCACCTGTTGGATATGTTCGGCCAAGTTGGTGGCGAGGCCCCGCGCGGCATGCTCGGGCCTGGACAGTTCCGGTAGAGGTTGCGCGAAGTCCGGGGTGGTTCGTACAGTGTCCTAGGGAGACGAATTCAAGGAGAATGTGCAAACACCATATGAGATATGTCCTTGATCTTCTCATACTTATGTCTTTGTTACGCCAGAACAATGCACCCTTCTAATCTTCTTGTATCTGATTTATCTATGTGTGTGTATTTGGTGCATGACAAAGGGCTAGTTTGATGGAGTTCAGGAGAGACCTAGCCACCTGCTGAGGCTTGGGACTGATGAGGAGACTGTATCACAGCCGGACTCGTTTGTGTCTGGATGTATAACAACCCTGGGGGATTACATAAAGGAAAGCAATAGGCAGATTGCAGATCTCTGAGATGTGATCTAAAGCCATTATATTGCAGACCTGAATCACTAGCTGACATGATGGCTTCAATGAAACCTATTGCTTGAACTGTGCTTAATCTGTAGATGTGTGTAGGCTATATTTGGCACAGGTGCCTGAGGCGAAGTAGCTGTAGTGAATGACCGGTGGACTCCGCGCTGCCCACGATTGCTTTAAGCCATCTCGCTTCCCTTTCCTACTCATACTTCTTCTTCCTACTTTATCCCCTCACATCTGCTTGAGGATTCGCCTACTCTGACTCTGACCGCCGAGCTTCTACTTCAACTCATCTGCATCAAGATACGATACATCATCTCAGACCCCAGGTGAGTATTCTTCTATGAGGAGCAGTCTTCTATACCCAATTGATGATAACTACGATGATGGCACGCCCCAACGCGTGAATAACCCATTCTAATATCCTCATATCAAGCACCACTCTGACAGCTTGTCCTACAAGACAACCAGCCTTCGCTAACCTTCCATCCCCACACAGCCCATCCAAACCCATCCACATAAAGCTGATCTCCATCCCATTACGATGACCAAAACCATCGACGACAACATGAACCAAGATACAAGTGTAAGTACAGCTCCTTACCAATCCAGATCCAACAACCCACCATTTCTCATTCCCCATCACTGAAAATCATCTGATTACCGTCCATATCCCCAACCTATCCAGACCACAACCGCCATGAACAAAACCACCACTCGTAAAAGAAGAGCAGCCTGTGATGATAACGACAACGACTCCTCCAACAATCATACCTCCACAGGCTCTCTCAACAACCTCACCCCCAACGCAACCAACAATGAAGAAAACAGCTACCAACCCTTCAAACGCCCTCGTCTCCCCTCCCCATTCACGAGACAAGCTGAGCGGTTTGAAGAAGCCTTGAACAGAGAAATTGAAGACCAGGAAGATGCCCTCCGCATAAACGAGTACCGGATGCTTGCGGTGCGGGCCTTGGAGAACGAGGCGCATGATAGAGCGTTTAGGGATGCTATGGATGTGAGCTCGACTTATCAGCAGCAACAGCAGTATACGCCCTTACAGCATCCATCTGTTGTTGCTGCTGCTGCTATTGATGAGGACATGGACATGGACATGGACATGGATGTCGACGGTGACGATCACCATAATTCTCAACATGGAGATCATAACGGAATTGGAGAAGGAAAAGAAGGACAAATGGTAGTAAGTCCCCCCACAATGAATAACCCGTTCCCTGTTTCTGGCGAGATATGAACAGCATCATTCTCACCACCCCTCTCATCACCACCAGACACCCACAGCCCAGGAGACAACACCACAACCAACCATCCCAACCCAAAGCGGCTGCCTAACTAGCAGCCTCATCGGCCTCGACAGCAACAACAACTTCACCCCCATTCCCATTTCTTACCCCATCCCCACCCCCAGAACCAGACCTAGCAACAACAACAACAACCACAATAACAACAGCAGCAATCCCGACTTCACCATCTTCGAAGACATCATCATCCCAGACAGAGGGGGTCTACTATCCTTCTCTCCACGCCCAAACCGAGTAGCTTCAATGCTACCCGGGTACCTTCATTATCCCTACACCAACAACAACAACAACCATCATCATAATGATAACCAAGAAGTACGTGCCTATAACCAAGACTGGGACTCAGATAAAGAAAACATCAATAGTAATATTGTTGCTGGGACCCTCCACGATCCGGTGGGAATGATCACTGAGACTGAGGCTGAGAGTTTTTCGCAGGTTGTTGATCGTTCATTTCATGATCATTATGATGCTGATGCTGATGAGGATGAGATGAGACTCGATTATGATGAAGGTAGTCCTGCTGCTGGTGGTGGTGGAGGTGGAGGTGAAAGTGGAAGATGGGGTTCCGGGGTTCCTACTTGGAGAGTGGAGTCGGAGTCAGAGTATGCTGATACGGAGGTGGATCCTGATGATTTGGGTCTGGGGGTGCATGATTATGCGAATCGGAGGAGGAGGAGGTATCATCGTTTGAGATGGCAGTCGCGGGTGTTGGGCTCTCAGGATAGGGGGTCGGTGGCGTTGAATAGTAGTAATGTGCTGGTGCCGAGGATGCTTGGGGAGGGGGTGCAGGGTGATGGTGCTGGTGGTGTTGCTGGGCGTGGAAGGCGCGGGCCGAGAAGGTTGTAGGTCTATGCAATGGATGAGGGTTGAAGTAAGGTGGCCAAGTTTGTTGCGTGCTGGGTTACTCGGGGTTATGATCTTGCCTGCTTCGGTATTTCATTGAACTGTGAGTGTATAGTATCTTGATCGGGAAGTGTGAAAACCTCAAATAGTAATGTATTTCCTCTTAAAACTAGAGCAACTAAAAAGGAAATGGGCTTTCCTGGCCGCGCTCGTAAATATCAATATCACTGAAACCATTGCAAAAAATAGCCACTGCTATGGCAGACCCAACTAAATCGCAAAACGAGACTGATTTCAAATAAAAAGCGAAACAACCAGAACTTCCGAGTACGGCGGTCTCCCCTCGTTCATATTTGCGGGCATGAATTGAGCAACTCCATGAATCAAAGCAGCATGCAAAACGGAGAGAACTGTCATCAAATCTGTAGCACATAGTGCTTATCAGAATGGATTTCAAAAGACGCCAAAAGATGGTCGGAATCCAGCCCCAATCCTGATATCCCTCGACGCTGTCTTGGCCCTGAGATGAAGTACCCCTCTAGAGTCCTTTTCGACATCTGCGAACATTCGAAGGAGATCCTCAATTGTATCCCTTCCCGCTAGGACTCCGTCGCCCATAGCTCCGGTTATAACAGCCGTCTTATGCGTCTGCAAATTGAGCAGGTAGTCATCAATAGAATTATCGACGATAAGCTTCACAAATTCCACCTCGCTTTCTTGCCCAATTCGAAACAAGCGGCAAAATGCCTAAACTCCAGAGCGTTAACAGCTGCACCAAAATCCTATTAGGCAATATGACTGGACAGAAGTATACCTACCTGCTCCTGAATAGCTTCGTTCCACCACAAGTCAACAAGAATGCATTTGTTGGCGGCTGATAGGTCTAGTCCGATGCCTCCAGCCTTCAAACTGGCAATAAGAATCCTCACTTCGCTATTCTTATCACTAAACGTCTTCATATTGTTTTCGCGGACTGATAGACCCAATTTTCCAGTCAACTGTGGAAAGTTAGCCACCCTGGGTCTTGAGTATATTTGAGGTATTATTTGCTCACGAGGACAAACGGCCACCCTTCTGCTTCGCACATGGTAGACAGGATTTCAACGAAATCTAGAAACTGGGTAAAGATGACTATCTTGCCCGAGGATTCCTGAGCAAGCCACTCTGTAAGAATCTCGCGTATCTTCGTGAGTTTCGCACTCGGCATATGCTGGGCACACGCTCTAATCCAGTCCGTATCCTCGTCGGCGTCCGGCTCTTCATCCGTTTCGTCTGCTCGTGGCGCCGTGATCTGGCGAATGCTGCTCCTAGATTGTTTCTTGGTTGTGGTTCTCTTTTGGCGCTGCTTTTCCTTCCTGATAGTTACCCCGTGAATCCATGCGCCTTGTGTCTTTTCGTTACCCTCTTCCTTAAAATAAGCGGCTTCCGTAATCAAAACACGGCAGTTGACGCATTTAGGCTCCATAAGCATGTTGTCCTTGTCCATCCGTAAGGAGTAGTAGCACTCCTCACAATATAAATGCCTGCATGAAGTTATCAGGGGGTTCACTGGTGCAGATTTGCAGACGGGGCAATTTGTCCTTTCTAGTCTTTCTTCCCAAATTTCTCTCAAATGAAGCTCGTCCATTAGTTGGCGGAAATTTTTCGTCAATGCTGTCTCATCCCCATGAAGCTCTGTGGCATACTGGCCTGTGTCTCCATCATTACGCTCATTAAGAACTGTCGTGTTTTTTCTCACTGTTGAGAGCCATTGGACTATAGTATATGACGGATTTGATTCCCCGCTTCCCTTGGCGATTTTGGAAAGTCTTTTCATTAAGTTCCCTTCTGAGAGTAGCCTCTTAACTATGCACTGCGTTGTAAGCAAATGACTGCAGAACATACGAAGCATCAAAATCATTGATAGAAAGCATCGATACTGTGCTAACTTGGGCTGATCGAAATGGGCACAACCTGATTTAATGTCAGCGATTTTCTCCTGAAACTCTTGATATGGCAAAATATGTCTCTGGCGTACCATTGATGTTTTCTATGAAGACCTCTGATATGGCGTTGTAAAGCTCTCGTTCGACGGCGCAGAATTGGACCCTGACGATTCTTTCGTTGACATCGGGTAGTTTAATTACTGGCAGTGAGAAAAGTCGACTTTTGTGTGTTCGCCGAAACAAAAAAGCTCGCAATAGGTTTACGAGGCGGTCATGGCCTTCGTCATCCTACAGAAGGATTAGCTTTAGTTTTCGACTCTGAAGATCAATGGAAAGTCACGCACGCTGCAAAAGTTCTTTATGAAAACTCCAGCATCTTTGATGCCGGGAACGCCGAGAAAGTCGAAAAGCGGATAGAATTCTTCTAGATGGCTATGAATACTATGTCAGAAACCACAAAATATTAAACGCCAGTCAGCAGCTGGGCATCAGGTGCGAGCCTACTTGTGCACTGGGGTTCCGCTTAGAATCCACTTATAGTGGCCAGTCAGAGAGCGGACGGCGATCGACACTGAGGATATGTGATTCTTGATGGTGTGGCCTTCTGCAAATTGGGCGTCAAACCTAGACTCGCGATTGATGCCAAAAGGTAAGAGTGAGCGGGAGGGAGACAGCATACCATCAAGAATGATTCGGTGGAACTTGATTTTATGTAACGGGCCGGTCTCTGTATCGAAGGATTGATCCCACCAGGCTGAAAGCTTCTCATCGTCCTTAATACTATCGGTGAGCTTCATTGGTGGATAAGACCGCCTGACCTCATCATACGTAGTGATTCTGATGACTGCGTCAGTATACCACCTTGATATTGAAAGAGCTGCATAGTATCCGTACATAACATCATATTTCGCGAGGCTTCCTACTGTATTGAGGGACTCAAGCCTTGAACTAGCTTTGTATATAAGGACATCACCAATTGCTTTCTCGTCGCAGTGCCTGTTGATCTGTGTTTTCCTGTTCAAGTCAGACTGCAAGTTGGGTACATAGCATTGACCAAAATTACCAGTGAGTGACTAGGTGCGATGGAACAACAATGAGCGTAGTCTTCTCAGGATCCTCCGGATCAAAAGGTTTTCCATCTACGATATTTGCTAGACCCAGATTAGCTGTGCCACTTTTTCTTTCCACATGCACTCACCCAGTGCTTGAATAGTTTTCCCGAAACCCATGATATCACAGAGGAGTCCCCCGAAGGGTCCCTCTGACGAATTTTCGCGGTCACGCTGTTCTAATCTTAGCCGCAAGTCATTCCAAGATCTCGATGTATATTCTCCTTACCATAAAAGCAGCCCCAAGTAGCTTTTCATACCTGTCAGCTAGTATAATAGTAATAATGGGCATATACACACAAACCTGATAGTGATATAAACTTGTTTTCATTCCCTTGATGTTCCACCCGAGTTTTCCATCGCTTCTCGGACTGCATGTGAACTTGCGAGTAGCTTCAAGAATTTTTTTCTTGTCAGATTTAGCCTCCTTCTGATCCACACTCGGAATAGTAGCGACAAGTCGTTTGAGTGCTTTCATCTTATTCTTGTCAATAGAAGCAGGTATCGCATCCAGTGAAGCGTTGACATGTGCATCTTCCACGACTCCAGAAGAAAGGAGGTATTCTAGGTATTTTTTGGTACCCAGGGGCCCTCGCTTCGGCCTTTTACTGGGGCCAGGGATTCCGTTGTCGAACCCTCTATCTTTGCGTTTACGGGGTGCTCTCTTCGACATCTCCCTCTTCTTCTGGCGCGCAAGAACAACAGCAAGACCGAGTTCCTTGCTCTTTCGCTTTTCGTCTGCTGAAATCCTGTTTTGTCGTCGCTGTTTCGGCTGTCGCTTGACAGGGACATCATGAGAGCTTTCAGTCCTTTTCACGACAGGTTCCTGTCGTGAAGTGGATTCATCAGGCTCGTCAATCTCTGAGTCAAAGAGTTCACTCTGATTTTCCAAGGCTTTTCTCCTTGCCACCCTTTCCTTCCGAGCGTATTCTTGTTGCCTTGCTTTTTCCAAGCGTATCTCATCTGCCACAGATGGCTTCTCCAAACTATCAAACCATTTCTTGATAGAATTGAATCTAGGGCAATCAGTTAGACTCAGTCTGGGACATAATGATAAGATACACTTACTGCCGCTTTGATAGGTCAGTCCTGGTACTAGCTTCAAGCTCCTCGTCAGGCCATTCTGTTGGGCAGCTTTGGTCTCCAGTGTCATCCGGGAAGTCTTCTACCGGAACGTCAGTGTTCCCGGAAGTCGAAGATGAGGATGATAATAAGTCGACACATGACGGTACGGACAGCCTTGGGTCTTCCTCATCATCGGCAGGTGCAGCTGCTGTGCCTGCATTTCCTGTTTGTGAAGCACTGGCGCTCGAGTGAGGTGCAACCTGCGAAAGCTGTTGAACAGGTGGACTTGTGTCACTCTGAAGTAGTTCGAGAATATTTTGATCATCTGGAGACATCGGAGGCACATCTGGACCCGAAGGTGGAAGATACAATGACGAATATTCTTCCTGCGGCACAAATAGACTTTCATCAAATCCTGTTTGCGCAGCGGTTACCTGATCGTTTGGTACAAAAAGAAATTCAGATGGCGAGTTTCCTGTATGCCGGACTGCTAGCAAGAAGTCAGTATCATTTTGCGAAGGTGACTGCAAACCTTGGGAGGCCTTACGATTGTGGATATCAAATCCCAAATTAGAAAGGAAAAAAGCCTGTCTGGGGTTGTACTGTTGCCTACGGCGATCAATTGCCTCCAACAGAATCTGTTGGGGATCGAAGCTTTCGGATTGGAGAGAAGGTCCTTGCTTACCGGGCTCTTGAACTTCTTCAGAGCCTGCTACTGCTTCCTGCGTGATCTTAGGTGGTTCCAGTTCCTCGCTAGAGCCTTCCATCTTTGCTTGATTCGCCGATGGCGTACGGAGGCTTTCCGTTTCGAGAAAGCTGGTTGTGGATGTTATAGAAAATAGATGATAGTAAGAGAGAGGGGGTCGAACAAGGATTTACGAGAGCTTTGGCTAGAGGAGAGAGAAGAGGAGAGGAGTGAGAAGGGAAGAGGGAGGGCAGAGGGAGAGAAGAGGGTTTATATAGAGAAAGAAGAAGGAAGGCGGAAGAGGGAAGAAGAACAGGGCAGGGAAGAGGGAGCTTATACAAAGGCGGAAGAAGCAAGAGAGAGGCAAATGAGGCGAAAGGAAAGAAGATCAGAGGCGAGAGGAAGGTGAACAGAAGATGAGGAAGATGACACAGCCGAGAGAGATGAGAGGAAGGAAGCATGAGCTCGGGCACACCTCAGAGATGAGAGATCGATAGAAAGATCGCAGTCTTTGCCATACGATCGCGTAGATAAACTAGAGTAACCAGGAAGAGAGAGCAGGAGAGAGCAAAGCGAGGAACACCAGCTCAGGTTCACGTGGCCGAGTATGGAAGGAAGGTGACGAGGGTTAGAGCAGTAAGGTAGAAGTATGTGAGACTGCTCATACAGCAGCCATACTAAGTGAAACCGGGTGAAGAGTTGTATCGGGATGCTACATGCAAGCTCGCATACAGTCAAAAAAAAAAAGATGAAAAATCTGACAGATCATGAAGCGTCATATATGAGATTAGAAGATATGCCTAAAACCAATGCACTCCAGACCTCACTTCTATAGACATATACTTCACCGATAAATCATGCGTAAGGTCAATATCAAATCAAAGTCAAACAGGGATATCATCACTCATAACCACCAGCTCCTTTATCAGACCCATTTCAATCATTGCTCAGCGTTTCCTTTTCTAAACGGAAACACTAAACAGACATTACATCTCATCAATGGCGCAGTTGGGATGCATCACGTAGACAGTGCGTTGAACTTGCTCGCTTTGCCCTTCATCATCGGCATCCACAAGGCCTTGCCCGCGAATGGGCATCAGAATGTTATCCTACAGGGAGTAATTGAGATTAGCAATGGGATCAAGTAAAAGTGACAGCGATATGATTGCACATACCTTGATCATTCGCTTCAGGACCTTCACAGCCAAGTCACGCTCATTCTGGAGATCGTCCTCTGTGTCAATCTCGGACTCAATCTGCTCCAGATACCAGATGAGAAGATCCTCTTGCTCGACACCCTCACCAGAGTTCGCTTCATCGTCCCTTACACGACGGACCATGAGGTTCAGGATCTTCATGTACTTGTCATATGTGATCTTCGTCCTTGAGCGTTTGGGCTGGGCAGTTTCGGCATCTTCGCGCATAGGGCTGTCTCCATCACGGTCACGATCGCCCATCTCATGATCCTCCTCAGCAGCACGACCCTCCGCTGCTGCGGGTTCATCATCGTCGACTTCGACATCATCTTTCTCGACTGTCACAATGCTCTGTCGGAGAAGGTCGTACGCCTCGCGCACAAACTTGGGTATAATCTCTTCCACACAGTTGGCTTTGGCAACGGCTTCAGAAAGACGGATCAGAGATTCCAGCTGTCGAACCGTGATGCGGTATGAAGAGCGGCCCATGCCACCTTGAGCATCGCCAGCACGAAGCTCCTTATACTTTTCGACCAGGTAAGCCTTGGCCTCCTCCGTGAAAACAGGCTTAAAGGTACGGGCGAATCGAATGTAGCGTAGTAATTGCTCAGTGCTGAGCTCGGGATGAACAGCTTCGTCGCGGTTCATGTGGACATTGACAATGTGATCAGCCAAATTGCGATCCACTGTTTCATTGGGATCATCACGGATCACGAAGAACAGATCAAATCGACTCATAATGGGAGCACTGAAGTTAAGGTTGCCGCGTAGCGTAGTCTTGGGGTTGTATCGGCCGCCGATGGGGTTGGCGGCAGCAAGAATCGAAGCCCGAGCATTAAGGGTGGTGTGGATTCCTGCCTTTGCAATGGAAATTGTTTGTTGTTCCATGGCTTCGTGAATGGCGACCTGGTCGCTGATGTCCATCTTATCGAACTCGTCGATACAGCAAATACCACCTCCATTCTAGATCACGATACGTCAGTTTCGAATGCCAACCAGATGGATCAGGTTACCTACAGCCAACATCAAGGCACCAGCTTCAATCGTGAACTCGCCTGTCTCAGCGTCCTTGACAACAGATGCGGTCAAACCGGCGGCAGACGAGGCTTTACCACTAGTGTAGACTGCACGAGGGTGCAACGAGCAAATATATCTGTTTCGTGTAAGCATGGCATGCAAAGCAGTATGCAATAGCCGGTATGAAACTCACTTCAAGAATTGACTCTTACTCGTGGATGGATCACCGACAATGCAAATGTTGATGTCACCACGAAGCTGGAGGCTCTCTTGCTCCGTGGACTTGCCGACACCGCCAATCAGCTGCAGCAGCAGACCCTTCTTGATCTGCCGATGACCGTAAATCATGGGAGCGATCGAGTCAATCAACCGCGAGTAGATGTACTCAGAGTGAACGAGATTCTTCAAGTCTTGAACCTCGTAGGGTGTTAGGCTCTGAAGCAGAGCTTCTTGGGCCTGGTCTTCGTTGGATTCAGGATCCCGATTTTGGTTGAGCGAAGCCAAGATGTTGTGCGATTGTCCATTCAGCTGCTGGTTGGACTGCTGACCCGGCGTCGTGGTGTCGGGAGTAACCATGCAAGAAAGGAAGGCGAGTCGATAGGTCAAATCTTTGATACCGAGCGCCTTCAACCCAGTAACACCACCGCCTCCAATATCACTTCCCCGGAATGCACCATCATCACGAACTGCCTCCGGCCGCACGCCAGGAAGTCCAAGCTGACTGACATCGGGTACCACGATCAAGGTACCTGTGAAGATACACCGCTCACCAGCCTTAGCGCGATCAACCATCTCACCGCGAAGGATGACATCCATTGTCCGTGGCATACTGCCGGTTGGAATCTCGTGAGAAGATTCCTGCAGTTTCACCTTTTGCCAATCCACGAAGGTACTCTTGCCAATGTCCAAGCGCCAGCCGGAGCGGTTACCGCAGGTGTTGTTCGGACATTGGGAGGGCTCAGTGTAACGGAAGGTCTGTTCCACGTTGGTCACGACGGCCTTGCACTCCTCGCAAATGAAGGTTCCCAGTGACAGTTCTGGGCGAATTTCAGACGTCCGCGTGACCGTACCAGACACCGAGACCAATTTTCCAATCTGGGATGTGCGCAGCTGGCGCAGTCTGGAAACAAGGGGCAGGTTGTAGAAGGCCAAAGAGAACAGCTTATCCGTCTGCTGATGCCTGGTCTTCTCGCGGATATTGCGCTCCAATTCAGGGTTGTCGGATACACTGGAGTTGCCAGCGATCATCGAAGTGCCGGCCTGGGAAGAAACACTGCCTGCGGCCGTAGCTTGACGGTGAGAGGCGAAGTACTCTGGTTCATACTTGGCGATAAGGTCATGAAGAGCCTTGGTCAAGAAAGGTTGGAATCGGTAGTATTGGTTGGCAATGGCATCGGCAAGAATGGGGTTGCTCATAGAGGTCAAGTGGGTAAAATCGACGTAAAGGGTGGACAGCTCCCATTTCGCCATGCCCATGATCTGGGCGATGTAGTATTTCTCACTCAAGACTTGTGACGATGGCGCCGCCTGTGCCGACGAAGGTGTCTCTTCCTGGTAGGTCTCGAGGAGCTCTGCGAAAGCCTGCTGCACCTTCTCGCCTGCCACATCGCTTACCGGGGGCGGTCCGGGAAGATAAGGATTGCGTAGTCGGGTAACGGTCGAGGCACTGGAATCGGCGACTTGGTCGTCGGCAAAGCCATGCATGTCACTCATGGGGCCATTGCTTTCAGAAGGCGGTTGGGGTCGTGAGCTGGGAATCTGATCGGAGTGAAGACGATGGTCGCGAGAGCCCGCCGTGGAGCCCAACTCGGATTGCAGGACGGCGTCAAAAAGGGAAGACATGGTGGTCAGGCGGAGGGCCAAAGGGAGGCCGCTAAAAAGGGTGAGGGGTGCGACTTCAATATATGTGTAGACTAATGAATTAAACGTGAACGGGTCCCTAGGGCCTGCCTTAAAGAAGAAAAGAAAATAAGGAAGAAAGAGGAAAGGTGGTTATAGAGGTAGTGGGGTTTGAGAGAATAATTGACCAAAAGGCAGGCAGGCAGCGTTTGATGTTTTGGTTGCTGCGGTTTCGCTTCTTTTTTTGTTCGAGCTTTTGCAATGGGACGCGAATGCAACACGAACGCGTCGGCGGAATAGTTATTGCGGAATACCGACGCGTAAAGTGCTTTTGTTCAGGACTGTGACAGACCTTCCCAAAGGGGCAGAATTAGTCTGCTTAGGTCAGCAGCGTGGGAGTTGCGCACGGAACGCCATGCCAACCCCACCGGGACTAGACTGGTTGCGGGCAAAGGTCCTCGAGCCCACACCGGCCCAACCTGGCCTCCAGAAGCGGATCCCTTCCAAGGGCAGAGGGCTTCGTTCCGCACCCAATAAGCGCCGGCGGAGACACTTTTCCCGGAGCCTGAGCTGACAAGCAGCCAATCATGGCAATCCGTCAGGTCAAATAAACTTTCGGAGTCGGACTAGCGGGGCCTCTTAGTTGTCCTTGACCCCACCACTAGCACTGACTAACCCGTCCATCCCTAATAAGATGGAACGGACAGGTCGGGGGGTTTGTCGTTAGTCCTTATGCCACGGATAGATAAGCAAACCAAACTGCTGCTCTCTTCATCAACTGCTCCCTCACTACTACTACTACTCTGACTTGACAGGTGGTCCGAGTTGGTTAGTCCCCATTCTACTAGCCCATTCTGCAATGCCTTCTCCTTGTCCTTCTTAGAAAGCTTCCCGTCCCCATTCGCTGGCGGCTTGTGTGTGTGTGTGTGTTCGTGATCTCACTTCCCCCCGAATATGCAGTCTTAACGAGTTCCGCTCTCGTTTCACCCTGTCATCCCGCCCAGCTGTCAATCCTTCTCCCCTCCCCTCCCCCCTGTGCGATTGTAAGAAACAATACCAAAACGGAGAGAGGGGAACGACAAAAATAAAAATCAAAGGAAAAGAAAACCCGCCATGTCGGCGGATAGACTTCCTTTGGCGGATTCAACACCTCTCGACTCCTCTACCTCAGGCGTACGGGGTACTTCTTCGTCTGAATCAGAACAACAACGTTGGTTTCTTTGCCGCCTTCTCTGTGATCTGACCGTCCAGTCGACGAACTTACCAACACCCTTTCCTCAGGAACGTCCAGCGACCCCCCTCAAATTCCTGTGAGGATTAGACGACGAAGGCATCTGCCTATGTCCGATGATCAATCCTCCAGGAACCAAATCTTCTACTTTGTTGACTCCAATTCCTCGTCCCGCGAAAAACGGGCTCATGTGATGCGTCACCATGTTCAGGAGAAACGCCGGCAGAGGAAGTCATCCCACTCCCGGGCGGACGGCGACCGGAGGGGTAGTCGCCCTCTTCGCTACTCCCCATGGCCTCATAAGAGGACAGATGTAGACAATCATGATGATTACGAATCCATTGCCCCTCAGGAGGTTCCCAGCGAAACTTCAGTAAACGGACATTCCTTGGTAAGTTCATCATTTACCATCAATACAATACATTCACCATTAATTACACAAATGTCTCCACCGCTCGTCATACTAATCTAATTAATGGTATAGATTCCGTTTGGTCTCCCTCCTGTGCAATCACCACCCGAATCGGTAGATGGATACCAGTCACCTTCACCTGTCACTATGCTTGATGCCTCGAGGAAAGATCCATTCAATTCTCTTCCAGGCGTCTACTCCCGTGATGACCAAGAGCTGGCCGACTACTGGACTAATCGGCTAACCTACTGGTCGGGCCAAAATAAATACATCAAAGACCTTGTGTTCAAGGCCGCCATGAGCCACCCATTGTGCTTCCAAGCAGTCATTCTCACCTACTGCGCCCGCTGGAAAGCCCAGCTCTACAACCTGAAAGACAGCAAGGAAGCTCAGTATCATCTCGACAAAGCCGTAAAGGGAGTCGAAGAAGCAAGGATTGGATCTGCGGGAGTCGACGAAGATAACCTAGCATTGGCGCTGAGCGGCATGTCACTACACGAGGATCGGTTTGGTGACAAGCAAATCGCTCGGAAGTACGAAGACCAGGCTGTCGAAATCCTCCGGTCTCGATCCGGCACGCAGAGCACGGTCGAGGTTTTCATGCATTACGTGCGATACGTGATGATCCCGCCACCGATGGAGATGAGCGAAGAGGGGAAGCGCTGGCTCGTCTCTTTTCTTCATGCAGCAGAGCAGCTGATGCACCAGCATAGCACACCTTCCTACTTGGAGTCTGTGCCCCAGCGACGGACTGCTTTCCAGATGGATAGTCCCTTGTTTCCTCTACTTTCCAGTGGGCCCCGCCCTTCGCAGGTGCCTCAGGATTACCGCATGTATGTTGTGCGCAATGCGCCCACCCAGGAGATTACTAGAACCGCAGCCTTGATCTACATTACCGCGGCGCTGTGGGATCTGGCAGCCTCGGAGAACAAAACCGGGCGGTTTCTCAACCATCTCCACCACCTCGTGCGACTGCACAACCTGGACCGATACCCAGCCTGCGAGACCTTCATCTGGCTGCTCCTGGAAGAAGGCTATGGAGCGGACCTGAAGGAGTCGGAACGCGGATGGTCCACAGGCGAGCTACTGAAGATGCACAAGCAGCTCCGACCGGACCTTCAATTCCAATACAACGAAATCCTCTTCAGTCTGCTCATGCTCCATCCGCCAATTCGAGGAATTGATGCGTTTGAGGAAGAATTGCTTGGGCCCATTTGAGCGAGAGACACGATCCCAATTACTTTTTCGAGATACCCCTTCCCCTGTCGACATTCATCTACTTAGCCAGTGTTTTCTTCTCTATTTTTGAAAAGGAGCGTGTGTTGTGCCGTGTTGTATTGTGTTCTGTATGTTTGTATATTTCGGGCAGAACAGAAAAAAGTACTGATTAGGTACGAATCCCAAACGCTTGATTGTTTTCCGCGACGTGCAGGAGCGTCGCAGCAGTCGTACATGATTATTTACTCCGTACTTTGGTGACCTCTGTTAATTGCCTGTAGCTAGCAGTCTGAAGTAAAAGTAAGTAAGTAGTGGTGGTAACCCCGCATTTTCGGGGGTTCCCAATAGGTTACTGACTGGTTGGTGTCACCTCAGATCGGGTTTTCTAGAACGACCTGTTCCACGGTTCCCAATCCGCGACCAATATCCCTTGCGGGCAATTGGTCACTCACTTGTTCACAGATAACTACCATCTGCTTACTTACCTTACCCTTCCGTGTATCTAACTACTTTGACTTAGTTAGGATGACTTTTGCCACGTAAGCCGATCTGCATCGGAAACCTCTAACCCTACTAACCTAACCCATTCTACAAAGTAAAACTAACAACAAACTTACCCACTTATTCCTCCCCCCTCCCCCCCATCGGATCATCATCCACCCTCCCGTAAAGAAACGAAATCCTAATAGATAGATATATCTATCTACTCTTCACCGTGACGCCGCGTAACCCGATCAACAGCCTGACAATCCCTCATTCGATCGATCCTCACCAACCACCACCAACTAATAACAGAATATCAGTGGGGAAAAAAAACACAAGAACTTACGGTGAGAGAGAGAGGGAGAGAAATATGAGATATTATTTTCCAATCTGTGTACAGTAGTAGTAGTACTGTACGTATGAGGATCATTCGCGCGCGCACGGACTCTTAAATAACGAAGTGCATTTCCATTAATGGATGAGATGAGTAGATAGATAGATTTTTCTCTTTACTTATTTTAGTCCGGTGGGGGTTGGGACGGACATGTCACATACTTACTTTCCTTTTTCCTTCCTGCCGGATATAGAATCCGCTGGGTACGAAGGTGCCCGCTTTGCTATGCTTCGATTCGATGTGTTTATGTTGTGTTGTGTGTACCTGCTACCTAGACTACTAGTACTGTACAGTTACTAGTAAGTACTTAGGGACACAATCCACCACGGTGTCCTGTTTGTGGTACTTATTCTCTTCATTATTCAATTGATTGGAGATTTCTGCACACTTTGGATTATCACTAGATAAATCGATTCTTGGGTAGAGGATAGTAGATTCATTATATTATCCGTCAGCTGAGCTTTGGGCTGATGGTGGCGGGACATAGTTTAGTGAATTAGTTAATTAACTGGTTAGTGTCAGTGCCGCTTAGTAAAGAAATAACATGGCTGGGATTGACTTTTAAAGAGAGAGAGAATGAGAGAAAAGAGGGGTCTGGAGCTCACGCCACTACTACTACTACTCCAAACACAGAACAGGTAGTACTTCAATACCAAACAAAAACGAATAGATAAATATTAGTCAACTGCTTAGCTACTCTAGTACTTTTGATCAATGATCCCTGCTCCTACACACACACACACACACACACACACACACACCAGATTACACACGCTACTGCAGGCCGCTGTTTTGGGTCAGGGCATGGCATGCCGTCCGCCCGCCCCCGTCCGTCTGTGTGTCTCACGGGAGAGAGGAATGATCTGTGGTACTAGACGGGGCTAGCAAAAGTACGACCGGCTGGGTTGGGCTGGACTGGACTGGGCTGGTAGTATGATCTGAGTGGTTAGTTAAGCTTATTGATTACTTTCGTTGGTAGGTCAAGGTGGAAGTATTGAAAGTAGAGTAGATAGGTGTGGGCGGGTGAGTGGGTAATTAATTAATTTATTTGATGGGAGTGTGGTGTTAATTTAGCTCGTTATTTCTAATCTAAGGTAATGGTAGTTAGTTGTTTGGAGATAGTTTGTTTCGGGACTGTTGTATAGTAGTATAGTGTCTATGTGCTCGTGGGTCGGGACTTGTATATGTGAAGCTGCTTGTGCAGAATTAGCATCGGTAGTATCATCTGGGAAACTTTGTGCCACAAGAAGATGATCCAGATACTACTGTAGGGGTATTGTCTGAGGGTGGGATCGCTGCTAGGTCTGAAGTTGTGCAATGTACACTCTTCAATGTCACTTCTTCATGCAAACCATGCATTCTGTGTTTGAGACATTTAACTGGGATTATACTCCGTACATCATCCTAGCTATCAGAAGCACTACTTCTTTGTAAGACAATCTTTCTCTGGTATGACAGAGAAATAATCCCTCCGCGATACACGCGATACACGCTTTGAGTTTGACATCTATCAAATTTCCTTTCAACTGCTTGTACAACAGTCAATTGCCCCGGAAATCACACCTTCATAGCTAATAAAGTCCTGTCTCAGATACCAGTCCAAAAATCAAGGCTAGACCTGGCATAGCCCTCGTCCCGTATTCCACAAAAGCAAAAGCCGTGACAGTAACTAAACTCTAGGATGTTGCCTCAGGAACACGATAAATCTTTCTCAGGTTCTCCAGTTGCTTGCAATATGATAGGTGTCAATGGCCAGCCCGTGTCCAGCCACATGGTTATTTATTTGCGTCCTGTCCTCGGAGCGTTAGGATTAACGGACGGACTTGCTCCATATTATTTTTGGCGGAAGTTGATCGTCGACAAGTAGCATGCTTGCTTGTCTGTCTGTCTGTCTGTCTGTCTGTCTAGGCAACGGGATTTCGATTTGCCGCCGGTGTTACTACATAACTTCGTGGCAAAGTCTGCTGCTACTTGCTACTACGGGTGCATGAAGCTTCCTTTATTCAAGCTTCCTCCGGTGTATGATGTGGTGATGCCAATTATAGATTATAATCATCATCTGCAGAAACCACATATAGACACATCTACCTCGACCACGCGTAACGATGATGGTAAGCAGAGAGGAGAAAAAAGTATCGCATCGCGCAAGTGACAACAAAACAGACAGACAGACAGACAGACACATAAACATTCTTCCGCACTGGCGATCAAGCAGTGCTTGCATTCAAACACACCGCCGAATTCAAACAGAACACTAAACACAGCCGGGCTAGCGTTGACAAATTTTTAGCGGAAAAAGAAAAAAGGTTGCCTGACTAGTGGTTCCAAGGGCAAAAGGTCTCTGATCTGGTACGGCAGATGGTGGCCCCAGCACGAGGCTGAAAGACTGGTTTGATTGCCTGCGGGTCCCCCCAATAGGCATCGATGGGATGAACCTATGATCCGAGATCCAAGGGATGATATGAGATGGAAATGAGCCAGTCTTGTGATGCGTATGTACGGATCATAGATGATGCACCTGTCGATGGTAAAGATCTGGTTTGTTGTTTGCTATTATTGTGTGTGTGAAGGAGGGGAGTTTGCGTGGTGGCGACTAAAGATGCATGCTTACACTGAGGACTGTTTACTGTTGACTGTGTAGCACAACTGCATCCATGCCCTCCATGCCCTTCCATTTCTAGCATTCCGTTTACCCCCTTCTCCTCTAAACCTGGTACTTACTACATGCCAGTATATATAGCACTGTTATTAAAGAATGATAGATCAGACCGACCACAGACACGATGGCGCAAAATGAAACGGGCGGCCCGTGTCAGAATCTTCGCAAGTTGAAACGCATGGCGCCGTGGATGCTGTGGCTGGAGACTGGAGACTGGAGAGGAGAAAGAGAGAGAAAGAGTCGTAAGCCAACCATCGGACAGATCCCGATCTTGGCTTTTTTCCAACTGTCACGGGTTGAGGTTTTTTGCAGATTGCTTTTTACTATTATTATGATTTCATACATTTATTGGCTTCTCAATTTGAAAGGAAATGAGATCACAGGTACATCTCTAATTTCATACTGTGACACCATAGTCTGATAGTTTTGAATAACTAATGATTTCATTGCTGCCGTTTGCGTCGGTCGCAGAGTGCTGCCCCTTTCGACAACCCACGGAGAAGACCGTCTCAATCAACCACTGGAACAAACCCACTCTAGCCGGCCGTCTGGGGGAGAAGAGATTGCGTTCCTCGATTTTCCTCCTGAAAGGTTCGGGCAGATTCGAATTTGCCACCTTCGCTACCGGACGAAAGGCCATTTTATTCTATCTACACTGTATTGACCACCTGGGTAGCAATCCGCATACAGAGGATTACCAGAATTTACCAGGCATTCCTATGTGATTGTATGGGAGAGTCCACTGCAAAAAGCGCGTCGGAACAATACAATACGGTAAGCGAGTCGCGAGTCAGAGACTAAGAGACACTAGTCAATCTGCTAGGTCGATCTATTGGGACCAACTCATCCACTCTCGCGCCTTATCATCTTCCCTCGTCGGGTCTCTCCAGCCACAGTAACCAAACGGAATCCCCTCGGAGAATTGTTCAGCTTTCCCATCAATTCCTGGTTGTCACCGGGCCACATCAGACAGAAAAAAGAGGGGAAGCAAGCTTCTCTCGGTGAACAACTTCATAATGGGTGGCTGGGAATTGAATTCTGTCCCGGTCCGATGGCAAAAAGGCAAATGAGAATTCACCTTGGATCGGACAACATCAGTCTGGCTGGCATGATGCTGCTCATATCATGATGACGAGCAGTGGCTGAAACGGAGTGCGATCGTCGCTTTGCTGTTGATCAGCCCAAAAGTCAAATGCAAACCTAGCATTGCGCGCGCTCCTGATCGGAATTCCCCTTACGCTGGCCTCCCCTTCAATCGTCATCGACTCCTCCACTCACAGGAGTGTGACCCGGGCGACCCAACGATCCCATCTGAGATCCAGAGTTGACCTGCCAGTGGCATCGCCTCTCACTCGTCCTGCCCGGCCCCAAGTGGAGTGGCTTGTTCCCTCGTGGGTGGCACTAGCTTCAATCCCTCTCCCATCCCACCCAGACTTGACCAAAGCCCGGATGAGCTCCCCTTTTAACTCTTCTCGTGATGCTAGCCTGAGATTTCCTTCACGGGAACCATTCTTTCGGTTCAGCCGAACCCATTGCCATTCCTAGGGGTCCAATTGGCATGCGTTGAGCTGTGCACCCAATCTGCTTTGCCGGCTCTTTTCTATCTTTTCACTTTCTTTTTTTCGCTACAGTGGGCAGATCAGCAAACCCACTTCAAGTCCCAGACGACCCAAACAGAAAAAGGTTTCCTTTCTTTGGGTGGCTCCCCCTCTCCCTTTAAGCTTTGCGCCCCTTGAGTCTATCCTTTGCTTTTCTCATTTTTCGTTTAAACAAACCTCCCTCCCTCCCTTTCGTTTCTGTCCAGCTGCCCTGTTTGGATCTCACACTCTTTCGATCCTGGCCGTGCCCTTGCCTGTGATCCCCTCCCCCTCTCTGCGGTCGACCGCTCTCGATCGTGCGACATTCTGCCTCTTGACGTAACCGCACCTATACTCTACTTGACCACGACGGACTCGTACTGCCACGGGCATTGATTCGCGCCATCATGGCTATCCATGATGTCGGCCTGGAAGGCCTTCATCAGCTATTCCAACGGGTGAGTCCTAATGGTGTTGTGGGATCGCGCTCGGTCGCATTCCTCCATTGATGCTGAAGAGCGCATCTCTAACCCTCCCACAGAGCAGTGATGATCCGCAAAGCGCTTCCAACTCGGCCTCGGGCCTGGTCACGACCTTGGTCCCCTCTTTGATCTCTGCCGCGGCCATGGTAATCATCTTCATTATTTTGCGACGCAGTGAAACTCGCATGTACATGCCCCGAACCTACCTGGGTGTTCTGCGCCCCTCGGAGCGTACTCCCGCTTCTCCTACTGGCCTCTGGAATTGGATTTTGCAAATGTACCGGCTGCCCGATGAATATGTCTTGCAGCATCACTCCATGGATGCCTATCTCCTCCTGCGCTTCCTGAAGGTTGTGTCGATGATTTGCTTCGTGGGAGCTTGCATGACCTGGCCTATCCTGTTCCCCGTCAATGCAACGGGCGGCGGCGGCGGCCAGCAATTAGATATGCTGAGCATGTCGAACGTCAGCGCCGATAAGTATGCTCGCTACTTCGCTCACGCATTCATTGCATGGCTCTTTGTTGGTGTGTACTTCCCGTAAAGTATGGCTTGGGGGTGCCCGTCACTAATGATATTGCTAGGCTTCGTCTTCTACACGATCACTCGCGAATGCCTGTTCTACATCAATCTGCGCCACGCTTACGCCCTCGCTCCGGCATATGCCAGCCGTCTCTCGTCTCGCACCGTGCTCTTTACTGCGGTCACCGAAGATTACTTGAGCCGCGAAAAGATTCGACAGATGTTTGGTCCCGAGAAGGTGAAGAATGTCTGGCTTACGACCAACACCAGCGAATTGGACGATAAGGTTGCTGAGCGCGAGGACGCTGCGATGAAGCTCGAGGCGGCGGAGACGAAGCTTATCAAACTGGCCAACGCTGCCCGCCTGAAGGCCCTCAAGAAGCAAGGGTCCGTGGAGGAAGGTCAGAACGCAGGCGATAGCCTTTGCGACGATGACGATGAGTCCGGCTCGGTTGCAGCTCGCTGGGTTCGACCCCAAGACCGCCCTACCCATCGGCTCACATTCCTGGTTGGTAAGAAGGTTGATACCATCAACTGGGCGAGATCTGAGATCGAGCGTCTTCAACCCGAGATCGAGGAACTTCAGGCCAAACACAGGGAAGGTAATGCGGACCTGGTGTCGTCTGTCTTCGTTGAATTCCACGCCCAGGCCGATGCTCAGCAGGCTTTCCAGTCTGGTTAGTGTACCATGTCGTCCGTCTTTTGTGTCCAGCTATGCTAACTCGCGCAACAGTGGCCCACAACTACCCCCTGCACATGGCGCCTCGTTACATCGGCCTGGAGCCCACCCAGGTCATCTGGTCCAACTTGCGCATCAAGTGGTGGGAGCGACTCGTTCGTTACTCTGTGACCATCGCATTTGTTGTCGCTTTGATTGTCTTCTGGGCCATTCCCACTGCCGTGGTTGGCTGCATCTCGAACATCAACTTCCTGACTCAGAAGGTTCCTTTCCTTCGCTTTATCAATGACGTTCCAAGCTGGATTCTGGGGGTTATCACGTCTCTTCTGCCTACGGTCTTGATGTCCGTACTCATGGCCTTGCTGCCAATTATCCTCCGATGTAAGTTGCAACCCTAGGCCTCCATGTATGTGAAGTCTGAGCGCATTCTCATCTGTCGATAGTGATGGCCAAACTCGGTGGCGCTCCCAGCTTGGCTGCCGTGGAGTTGACTACACAAAACTTCTATTTCGCATTCGAAGTCATCCAGGTTTTCTTGGTTGTTACTATATCATCTTCCGCCTCCAGTGTCGTATCCGATATCATCAACAAGCCCACTTCCGCTGCGTCTCTGTTGGCCGAAAAGATTCCCACCGCTTCGAACTTTTATATCTCTTACATCATCCTGCAAGGGTTGTCTTTCAGTGCCGGTGCTCTGCTGCAGATCAGTGGACTGATCCTCGGCAAGGTCCTGGGTCGGCTCCTGGACAACACCCCGCGAAAGATGTACAGCCGTTGGTCCAACCTTGCTGGTCTGGGCTGGGGAACTGTGTATCCTATTTTCACCCTCCTCGCTGTGATCGGTAAGTAACTGTTTATTGAGGATGTTGGAAACCGCCAGCTGACAATACATACAGCTATCGTCTACTCGTGTATTGCACCCCTCGTGCTCGGGTTCGCCACCATCGGTCTTTACCTCTTCTACTTCGCCTACCGCTACAACATGCTGTATGTGTCGAACGCCAACATTGACACCCAGGGTAAGGCCTACGTCCAGGGTCTGAAGCACCTGACTGTGGGCTGCTACCTCCTGATGGTCTGTCTGATTGGTCTTTTCGCCATCGCTACCGCTGCCGACAGCATTGCCACTGGACCCCTGGTCCTCATGATCATTCTGCTGATCTTCTGTGTTCTGTACCACGTGGCCCTCAACAATGCCCTGGAGCCACTGATCCACTACCTGCCCAAGAACCTCGAATCGGAGGAAGAAGCCCTGCTGTCTCGCGAGCAGACCAAGGTGAGCCAGTCCGGCGAGGCGTCGGATGACGCCGCCGCCGGCGGCTCCAAGGCACGCGACAGCGGCGTGGCCAACATCGACTCCGCCGAACGGGGTCTGACCTCCGACGAGCCCCAGGCTAAGCCCAACTTCCTGCTCCGGTACCTTCGTCCCGACAGGTACGACAGCTATGCGCACATGCGCCGCCTGGTTCCTAGCGGACAGGAGATCACCAAGTATGACCCCGAGGTGGAGCGGGACGCCTACTTCAACCCGTCCATCAAGGCACAGGCTCCTCTGCTCTGGATTCCTCGCGATGAGCTCGGTGTCAGTCGCCAGGAGGTCAAGCACACCTCCCGGGTCATCAAGATCACCGACGAGGATGCCTGGCTGGACGAGAAGAACCATATCTGCTGGGACTTGGACAAGGGTGTTCCTCCGATCTTCAAGGAGAAGGTTTACTACTAGATACCCAGACGCAAGGAAAAGAGAAAAGAAAAATGATGTGTATGGATAATCTACTGACTGTTGGATGATAATGGTGATGGTGATGGTGATGGGAGAATAGTTTACAGAGAACCTTGATACCCACGGATTTGGAGGCCATAAAATGTATATGGCTGGCTTTTCGAAGATAAAGATAATACGGATGTTCATGTTCTATTTCTAATTATACTAACTAATCATGGAAGTTTTAAGTGTTGAGAAGAAGAAGAAATGGCCGTGATGTTTACATACATATATACGAGGTTACTATAAATATCACATAATGACTGGTTGTGCATTAAAATCTCCCTAATATTACCTCAACTACCAACCTACAATTAACTATCACCATTATAATAACTGATAAAATTACTCCCCCTCACCAGGATGAACCCTCTCCCACCCCCTCCTCACCCCATCCCTCCTCTTCATCCGCTCAAACCACAGCCTCAACCAAGGAAGCAACCTCAGATTAAACTCATATTGACTCGCCGCCGCGACATACGGGAAATGCACTAGATCAGCCACCGTACTGTTGTCATATCACAATCAGCCATCACCCTATACCTTCCTCTCCACACAAAGAAAAAGGAAAGAAGGGATAAGAGAAAATACCATTTCTCCCCAGCCAACCACCCACTTCCCTCACCCCACCTCTGCCGATTCAAAGCCAGCTCCAGAAGGCGATATAGATCGATTAATCTTTGCCTGAAGGGGCGATCCATCAATGTATGCGCTGTTATAATAATAGGTGTGGTGTGTTTATTCGATCTAGTCTCGGTTGTCACTGGGGGTTGTTGTTGTTGTTGTTGTTGATGCTCAGGTTCAGGGTCGGTGCTTCCCATCCAGAATTCTAGCTTCGAGCAATGCTCTTCCACTGCTGCTTGTTCGAGAGTATCTGGTGGGTATGTGATGTGGTGATTGTCCTTGTCGTAGTTGCTTAGGAGGTAGGTGGTTATGGAGGAGAGGGTTTGTAGGGGAGGGTCGTGGTTGGGGCGGTTGGTGTCTGTTAGGGTTGTTGTTGGTGGTGTTGGTGTTGGGGATGAGGACGAGAATGGGGAGTCATGGTGGGTGTGGCTGTCGGGGAGGAGGTGGAGGGTATAAGGGAGACTGAGTTCTTCGAGGATGATGGCGATGGCGGTGCCGGTGATGGAGGCTTTGGGCGTGGTGAGGGTGATGGTGCTGGTGCTGGGTTCTTCGAGGGAGACGTTCATTGTGCACTAGTTGTTTTGCTGTAGGTAGTAGGCTGTGAAGTGTGAGAGTGGGGAAGGGAGAGGAAAGCTCCAGGGAAGGAATAAGTTGGATAGTAGTATAGATGCATTGCAGATGGAGATGTAATTATGATACTAATCTGGGGGAGGGGGGATTGTGCTTGACGTCACGGAGATACTATAGAAAGGGAAAAGTTCAGGAACTGGTTTGGGATTACAGGAACTGGTTAATTTTAGAAGTCGGTGATACAGAGTTACATTATGTCACTATGCCTGTGATGCGTGTCTGGATGTATTTTCAATTCCAGTGTTTGTTTTAAGTTCCCTGCATCCATCTCAATGTAGTATCTTCAGACTGCGAACTATTGGATGGGATTAAATGACTGCAAAGCCGAGGTGTCACACCCAAAAGAGTAGAAAGTAATTAAAATGGGCGGGTCTGGCCACCGCGAGCTTATGGCCCGCCCCACCAATCACAAACGATGGCCGGGCCTGGCTCGGTCGTCGTGCAGGTCGGCACTCTCCCTCTCGGCATTTGATTGGCTGGGATCAACAGTTTCGGCCGGCGGAGAACGCGGCGTCATCAAGCCGTTACGTTTGCCGTTTTGGCCGAAAAGGGTCTGTCTGTCTAGTTTGCAATTCTGCAAGATTGCACACCCACAATCACCATCGCCCCCCTGTGAATAATTTCTGAGCAAACATACATCTCTGATCAACATCTCTGGTCCTTCCAGATGAACCATGGTTTGACTGTCCGATCCGCCACCATCGCCGTGCCTGTGTGACTTGTGTGACTTGTATCCCCCCGGAGGGGTTGCGCTATAAGTATCCGATTGTACTCCCCCACATCGGCCAGGGGAATGAAGCAGGATTCGGCAGCAGTGGCAGACTCCCAACCCCACGCGATCATGATGCAGCCCACCCCTGTTCCTCGTGATATCCTCATCGTCGGCGCCGGCATCGCGGGTCTGGCCAGCGCCATCTCTCTCGCCAAGGAACTGGCTTCCTCCATCCCCGACCTCAAAATCTCCGTCTTCGAAGGCGCACCAGGACTATCTGCTTCAGGGGGCGCTATCAGCCTGACCCCAACGGCGCAGAACTATCTCGACAAGCTGGGCGTCTTGTCCGAACTCAATCGCATGGGCAGTGAAGCCGGCATCGAAGTCGATCTCATTGAACTCTTCTCCCTCCGCTCAGGTCGTAGACTGGGGCCTCTCAAATTCACCGACGAGAATGGCTTCGGTTACGGTGGCTATAAGGGCCGTCGAGTCATGCGAAATGCCCTCTCGCGCGCCATGTTATCCGTCATCCAAAATCACCTTCCTTCGGTTTCCGTCTACTTCAACAAGAAAGTGGTAGGCGGCACCACAACCGACTCCTCCGTCACCTTATCTTTCGAAGATGGCTCCTTCGCTACCGGAGATCTTGTTCTGGGCTGCGACGGCGTCCACTCTATCACGCGCACTCGCATTGTCGATCCCGGCAACCGCTCCGAATACACCGGCATCTCCTTCATCCAGAGCGTCTCTGACGCCCACGATCTCCCCGTCCCCATGCATTTCAACCAGACCGCCATCCACCTCACCCGTCACAGTTCCCTTCTTACCAGCTACTGCGATCCTGATCGCCAGAAGATCTTCTCCGCCGCCATCCTCCGCGTGAACGAACACCTCATTGAGCGCTACCAAGCTACTTCGAAAAGCGATTGTCCCGAACAAGCCAGCATGAAGATGTCCATTCGCTATCTGGTGCGCACACAGTTCGCCAAATCCGCCCTTCCTAGCATCCGCGCACTCCTCGACCACACTGAAGATTGGGCTTTGTACCCGGTATATCAAGTCCGGCAACGAGGGAAATGGCACAAGGGACGGATTCTTCTCCTTGGGGATGCTGCGCATGCGGTAAGCCATCACCTAACCTCCATACTTCATCTTTTGAAGCACGTAATTGACCATCGAATATAGATGCCTCCCCGCGACGAATCCGCCGCATACTCCATCGAAGACGCCCTCATCTTCACACAAATCTTCTCCCGCAACCTGCACGCACCTCTCTCCACGACCTTCCAAGAATACGAGTCCCTGCGCCGCGAGCTCGTCAACAAAGTTTTTGACGCCTCCCGCCGTCTCTGGCAAAGTGATCTCGACAAGGGATTGTTCCCGGGCCACGTTCGCGAACTCATGTCACCAGTGCACATGTCGCCGGGAGACAACCTCCCGGCGCCAACGACAACGATAGCATCAGCAAGGCCGGGCATTCCAGCGGCCACGCATCAGAGTTTCTCGGATCTGTCGGTGTACTCGTTGACCCGGGAGTTCCAAGGGGAGATTGAATCTTAGTTGATTTGAGCTATGGATAGATACGAGGATGGCATATAGAGGTGTTTACAAGGTCCTTACTTCGGGTTTATTTTCTCGTGCGGGTACGTAATGTTTATTTCTTCACACGGATGGATCATAGAAAGGAATGGGATCTGGAATGGGACAGGACAGGACAGGACATATGGCTAGAAACGAGCGTTACGACCACACTACAAGCAATGATAATACTTTTCTTTTCAATGAACCACACCCTTCTTCATCCCTTAGTGGCTTCTATATCACCCACGTAGTTCATATCAATTAGCCCTTTCTCGACTAGAAATTAGTGAGAAGGGGTTGATTTGTACCGTTACGCCAAAAGACCCAAGTATCTGTCTCCGGGCCCCATTTCATATGGGGCATTGCCTCTGGACTTCTGAAAATTGGTGTCCCAATCTCATCGGCCGGTGGGGTGCGCAGGGAGATCTTGGGGACCGTGCTGCCGAACCCGGCGAGGTGGATGTCGGTGAAGCGGTTTCTTTGCTATCATTTTTATTTCAAATGTTGGTGTTGGATTGGTGGTGGTTTACAAGGATGATGTTGCTTGGTTCGATGTCTAGATTTATCATGTTTGACCATTGTAGTATGCAACACATGCCACTATCAACCAACCCATCTCTATGCAACAGCTGAGCTTAGCTGTGTAAATGAAGTAGATTCATTGGAGGATTGAATGTAGATCTAGAAGGATGGAAGTGATCCACCGTGGCGTCACCGCCCGGACGTGCCTGGTTTTCTGCCGTCCATTTTTTCCGTTTTATCAAAAGATCCCCGAAATCCGTTGCTTCTCCGTTCACCTCCTCCCTCTCATCCTCCCATTCTCCCTCCCTTTTCTCTTATTTATTTTCCCATCTTCATTGGTTTAATAGATATTTCTTTGTTTTTAATTGTTTCCCTGTTACCTTTTTACTCTTCCTAAGCTCCTCATCATGCTGGGCGCTTTCCGCCGTTCCGCCGGCGCCGTCCATGCGCTGCGAGCTTCACGATCTCTGCTGGCCAGATCGATTCCTCAGCAACCCCAGTGGCTCTCTGCTTCAGCGCCTGCGGTCTCATACGGTGCTCGCGCCCTCTACCACCCGTCCCCGGCTTTCCTTGATGCCAGAGCGGCAGCTCAGGCGCAACTAAATGTCGCCGCCGACATCGAGCCCCGGCTACCCAGTACCGATTTCCACAGCCTGGCACAAGACGGCCTGGTCAACGACAGACTGATCCGAACCGTGACAAATTCCATGAAGATTCAAACCATGACTGATGTCCAAGCCAAGACGATCCGTGAAACACTGAGCGGCGATGATGTGTGAGTAGTTCCTCGTCTCTGCCTCCCTTCCTTCATCCTCTTGCATGGCGGCTGACCTTGATTTTTCTTCCCATACAGCTTGGCACAGGCAAAGACCGGAACCGGAAAGACCCTTGCGTTCTTGATCCCCGTCATCCAGCGCCTTCTCAATGATCCGTCGATCAAACGCTCGCGTCCCGGATACCGGGGGAGAAACCCACCCGACATTCGGGCGATTGTCATCTCCCCGACTCGTGAGTTGGCGGAACAGATTGCCAACGAGGCACAACGCTTGGTGTCTGGATTGGGTTTGGCCGTGCAGACGGCAGTTGGCGGCACTCAAAAGAGATTGCATTTAAACAAGATCCGGACCGAGGGCTGCAATATCTTGGTCGGAACTCCTGGTCGTCTGAAGGATCTTCTTTCCGATCCTTACAGCGGTGTCAAGGCGCCGCAGCTTCAAGCTCTCGTCTTCGACGAGGCTGACCGCTTGTTGGATGATGGCTTCTCGCAAGAGATCGGTGAGATTAAGGATCTCCTGCCAGCACCAGAGGAGGTCGACCGCCAGACCCTGATGTTCTCCGCCACCGTACCAGGTGAGGTTATGGACATGGTGCGTCAGACTATGAAGCCTGACTTCAAGTTCATCAAGACTGTTATGGAGGATGAGGTGCCCACCCACTTGCGGGTGCCCCAGAAGGTCGTCTACCTGGACGGATTTCAGAACGGCTTGCCTGCTATTCTGGAGCTGGCAAAGAAGGGTTACGCTGAAAACTCGCATTTCAAGGCCATTGTCTACCTCAACGCAACGACGATGGTCTCGCTGGCCAATGACGTTTTCCGGCGGCTTCAGAATGATCCTGAGGATCGTACCAAAGGACATGCTCTTGGCCGCCTCCCTATCTACCAAATCCATTCGCGGCTGACTCAGGCGCAAAGAACTCGTGTCACGAGTACTTTCCGCAGCGCGTTCCGCGGCATTCTCTTCTCCTCCGACGTGACAGCCCGTGGTTTGGATTTCCCCGACGTCACGCACGTCATCCAATACGGACTTCCCAACGAGCGTCAGACCTACATCCACCGCGTGGGGCGCACGGGCCGTGCGAACAAGGAAGGTGAGGGTTGGATCCTGCTGCATAAGAACGAGAAGCGTGCCTTCAAACAGATATTGGGCGACCTGCCTATCGAGGAGGATCAGACCTCGGTTCCCGTTGCGCATATCAACATGCGCGAAGAGATCGAGGATGATGGCTCAGAGACGAGCCGAACTCTACAACAATACAAGTTTGCCGCGCAGGAGGTTCCCATCGACGATCGAGTGGAGGCATGGAGGTCCCAAGCGGGTACCATCATAGGCAAACTCCAACCTCTGTCGGCGACCCTGCCTGCCATGCATGACCTGTGCACCTACGGATACTTGCTGCCCAAGCCTCCGCAGCTCCCTTTGAGGATCCAACAAGCTCTGGAGAGGGGCGACAAGCCCCCTCCGAGGTCCAAGCGTGGTGGACCCCGCGACTTCAGGTCCCGGGATTCCTACAGGCCCCGTTCCAGTGGTGGCTACAATGACCGCTATAATGACCGCTACCAACACTCTTCATCCCGCGAACCCCGCAACCCTTGGAACGAGAGAGGCTCCTCTCGCGGCCGTCGCGAGGGCCGTCGCGAGAATCGCTCCTACAACCGCTACTGATCCCGGTGCTTGAGTCCAGGATCATTAACGCTCTTCGATACCCTTCCTATGAAACGCAGCCCTGCTAAAATTGACCTTTGAAACCGGCTTGTTATAATAGTGCCGGATATCTATTCGGGGATAAGCTCTTCCTTTCTCCTTCTTCTTCTCATTGTGGTTGGACTGCGTGCAATATGTTTCTCTTTAAAAATGTGTTCGATATGTGATCGGCTTGTATACTACATAACAGATACCACGTGAATATGGCATAGTCTCTACTCTAGATATAAAATATACTTGTATAATATGATGGAAATTCCAACATACGACCCTATCATTATCAGTTCGTATGACGTAGGAAATAAATCAGAAGATGGCCTGCTTTCTAGTCCTCGTAAAGCGACCACTTCAATCATGCTACGAGACCGTAGGATCGACTTAACCCATTCTAGCACCATATATAAAGTTATACTACTTATACTAAAATCACTGTAAAGAGAATAAAATGCTTTTGATCTATCCATAACCCCAAGACAGTCAGTCCTAATATACATACATACATGCTGCCTTCTATATCCAATTAAATAAAACCATAACAATCGCTATCGAAAGCATCATTAAGCATCCTCCCCGTTCTTCATCTTCTCACTCTCCGCCTTCTTCGCCGCAAACCTCTCCCTAGCCAACTCAATCTTCGACTTCGGCTTCTGACCTCCCTCACCACCAACATCCAATCCCTTGGCCTTGGCCGCCCACTCACCCCTGCGACGCTTATACAAGTCCATAGACCAATTACGCCACACGGCACGACCGACAAACGAATCCCTCAGAGCCATTTCACTCCGCGCCAGTTCCTGCGCCATGCGCTCCTTGACGAAGAACACGTCCTTCGTAGCGTGCCAGAGGGCATCCACGACGCGGGATCCGCTGCTATCCAGGGCCAGTTCTTCGAGATGGCCTGTGAAGCGGCCGGTGAATTGGCGGCGGAATTGTGGCGTCGAGGTGGGCAGAGTGAGGGACTTTTGGATGACGTGGGAGGCGGTGGGGTCTTTGGCGATGGTGAGGAGGGATTCGGGCGTCTGGGAGAGGAGGCTGCTGTAGACGAGGGCGCTGAGGGGGCCCGGGGCTGTGAGGATGGTTTGCACGAAGAGGGAGTTGTGGAGTTTGGCGCCCTTGGGGTTCGTGTTGATGTTGGCGTTGGCGTTGTCGGGGTCGAAGTTGGGCATTGTGGGGGGTTGTGGGTGGTCTTCGTCTTGGTCTTCGTTTTGATTTTGTTGGTGTTGGGGTTCAGAGGGGGTGGTGGTGTCCTCGAGAGTGAGCATTTGGGCCAGTCGCTTGGCCGGGTCGCTGTCGTAGGCGGTTTCGAGGGAGCGTGCGATTGGGGTGGTGTCGACGCCGCGGACGATGCATCGCTCGACTAGGGTCTTGGGGACGATGACGCGGGAGCGCTCGATGAGGTTGGGGATCTGGGGGACGAGGAGTTCCACGGCGTTCTCGAGGTCGTCCTTTCCGAGACGTTCTAGGACTTTGAGCACGACGTAGCCGGCTGTGATGTTGCGCGACAGGGAGCGGAGTTGGTCGCGCAGGAAGTTCTTGTAGAGTCCCTTGAATAGCTTGCCCGGCATGTATCGGACGATGGTCTCCAGGAGGCGGGATCCCACGGGGTCGTAGAGAAGGCCGCGGATGAAGGTGGTGCTTTCTGTACCCTCTTCGAAGGTGTCGTCGGGGATTAGTCGGCGGATGATCGACTTGGGGTCCTTCGCGCTGGCCTTTCCGAAGTGGGAGAGCTCCAGGTATACGAGGACTTGGAGGACTGGGTTTCCGACGGGGTGGGTGGCAAGTGCGCGAAGATAGGTGTCGTCGAGCACAGAGACCATATCCTGCATGACCTTCTTCAGGGTGCCTTCGAATGATTCGGGCACGCTGCGCTTCTGCGCAACGGGGTTCTCGTCCTGCACTTCGTTGAGGACGCCGTGTCTTTCCTTCTTGCGACTAGCAACGACCGAATCGCTCAAGGATAGATCGACCGGCTCACCTGCCAGCACCAGAAGAAGAACGCGAATGGTGTGCGACGCAAACCGCTCCGTCAGCAAGTATCCCCAGTTTCCTTCCAGCTCCTCGATGACCTTCATGAACATCTCCGCTAGCGACAGTTCGGGTTCGGGCTCGTCTCCATCCTCGGCGTCGGTTTTGCTAGCCTTCTTGGATGGCTTTTGCGACACTCCTGGTGCAGCGTGGATGAACAGAGTCTCGCAGCAATGACTGGCGAATCGGTGCTGGACCAAGTGCAAGAAATGTCCGATGAATTTGTTGAACAGTCTCCGGATCTGGCGTATGTCCGACATCGAGATCAACTTCTCCATGAGTCGCGAACAGGACTGACTGCACGAGATCTTCAATTCCTTGCCCTCGGCCTCCTTGTAGACACTCTCAACGAAGACTCGTCGCTCCTCCGCATCTCCGAACTGGTTGGTCTCCAACACCTCGTTTGCACGCGAGAAGTATTCCTGCTCCTCGGGATCGAGAAGACCATAGAAGGGCATATCGCCCGTCTGCGCCATCTCCTCGTCTTGTTGTTGTCCATCGTCCAAAGCAATATAGTCGGCACCGTTAACGATGTCGTTGGTCTCGTCTTCGGAAGGTTTCACTCGTTTGGGCACGACATCTTCGGGGGCGTCGTCGCGCTTCCGCTTGCTGGCTTCCTTGTTGGCTTTTTCGGTGGCGCGACGGCCTCTCTTGACCTTTTCACGAGGCATGATGTGACGATGTGCAATTGGGAGTTGAAGGGGGAAGTTTTCTTCTCGCCGATTCGCTTTTTTTCTGCGTTTTTCCCGCAATCGATAAGCGGTGGTCCGAGCGTCTTCCACCGCAGTTTGTCTTGTTTGCATTGCCTTTACTCTTCCCAGATCAACTTTCATTCCACAATAACTTCCTCATGGATGTGATTGCTGACAATATAGATAATGGATTTACTACAGAGATAGATAATCTGACTACAATAAGGAAGAAAAAGGCCAAGAACAAAACTGATCAATTCCTCAAATGCTTACAAGAGCACATCTCAAAATCTCACTGAACTTCTAGCAGACACCGATGTCCCTTTGTTGATAGAAGGAAATGCAGAACCTGCTCCATGTCCTCATCGCTCATCCCTTCACGAGATGATACCTCTGATCGGGGAAATTGGCGGAAGAAATGAGCAGTAGCCAAGCGCAGCTCTATCCGAGCCAAATGCAACCCAAGACAGTCTGTTACAGTCAGGTTAGTTGCTGGCGGACGCTCTCCTAACTGTTGACAGTCGGCACTTACTACGTGTCCCTGCTCCGAATGGCATAAATGCATCTTTCATCTCTTTGGTTGGTGAAGCCCAACGAGAAGGATTGAATCTATACATGTACTAGTCAGCAACGCCGGATTTGACCAGCCCGGGAGCGAATGCTTGGTCCACCTACTTTTCGGGTTCCGGGAATGCAACTGGATCACGATGCAAGCTCCAGAGTTGCGTCGTTACAGTGCTCCCTCCGGGGACCCAGTGGCCATCGAATGTTGCCCCCTGTGGTGGTACAATGCGAGGGAGAGCACAAGGAACAGCGGAATATAGGCGCGAGGCTTCATCAATGACATGGTTCAAATAGGTCAACTTCTGGATATCTTTATCAGAAAATCGTTCGGGCAGTGTGGCCACCTCGGCAACAAGTGCTTGCCGGATGACTGGTGTCTTGCAGACTGCCCAGGTGAGATAGGTCAAAGTGTTGGCGGTGGTGTCACTCCCAGCCACGATGAGGTCAGTGGCATCGTCGCGGATTTCAGCGTCAGACAGTCCTTCCTTGCCAGCATTGTAGAGTTTTGAGAAAAGCGTGGGCTTGACGTTGTCTGGACTAGCGTCTAGCAGCCTTTTGTACCGATTGATGGACTCGTCAGCATAGTCCACGAATCGATTTCGGCTCTTGTTAGCCTCCCTGAGGAGAGGAAGCGGCAGGAACTCCGCAAGCCTGAAAAGCCAAGGGAAAGCAACTCGAGACTCCCCGACCAAGGCCGCTATCTCTAGGTCTTTGATGTGTAGATTTTTCTGTACAGCTTGGTCAACACACGTCAAGAAGCTCAATCGCGATAGGCTATAATACTTTGCCTTGCTCCAACATCCGAAACGAGTCCCCGAAGGACAGTTCACCGATAATGTCACTGGACATGAAGAAAAACCACTTCTGGACATCTGCCACCTTACGGGTGGCCATCTCCTCTTGCATGCGTTGCATAGTGAAGCGGATGCGGGCCTCTATCAAGGGCTCCAGCGAATGCAAGTTTGCATCTGCAAAGGGCGACGAAAGGAGCCTGCGATGTTTACTGTGGAATTTGGGATCAGTAGCACTAAAAACACTTTTTGCATTGTCGTGCTTGAGCAGTTCGTACACTGGCGACTTCAGGAAGCCACTTCCTATGCGATGGATCTCCCGAACCCCAGCAATCTCAGCAATGTCGACTGCGTTTGGGCCAACCCGGACGACAGGACCTACATCAGGGCACGCAATTAGCGCTGAGGATGCTTCTTTCCAGCGAGATACCCTTACCATATTGTCGATGTAGCGCTTGCACATATCGTGGCCGGTTCCCTATGACCGTCTGATATCTGACGAAGATATCCGTCCACTTGCACAGGAAAGGGCCGGGGACCGATGACAATGAGTTCCTTCGTTCGCGGTAAATTTTCTACTCGCTTGCACGTTTAGCCTCAAACTGCCAGGCAGAAACAGCAGTCAACTTACAATTACGATATAGAGGATGAAGGAAAGAAAAACCAAAGCCGGACCATGGCCAGCCACGAAACTCGACCCCATAGCGCTTGCTGGCTGAAGAAATGGTGGATCCTTAACGAACTAGTGTTACGAGCGACCGTTAATCCTCGATAGATTCTCTTCATCATGCAGAAGGAAGGCAAGCTAGCATTCCGGACCGCTTCCTCAAAACATTGCTGAAACATGGGACGTGCGAGGAAGTGATATTAAGTACAACCGAAAACGGACTGCAACCGAAGCTTCTACTAGATAACAGTACATCAACACCTCCAACAGCCAATAAGGGAGTACAAGCTTATGAACTGGCTCATGCTCTATGGTTGTGCGAGGTAGCGACTATCTCAGATTGTCCGCGGATAGAGCAGCCGAGAACCTGACGCAAGGTGCAGGGCAATCGCAGTGTTGAGATGAACTGGATGACCATCATCCATTGGGCTCCGCACTCAGTCCCTTCTTGATGAACTGGGATTTACCCCGAACCATCCCAGCGGTGTAACTTCCTGGCGTAATGTAGTTGCAGTTTGCTGCATACCTTGCATATCAACAGTTACACTGGTGAACTGGCTGCCATTGAGGCAGCCAGGGATCGACATCACAGATGATGTGGCACGACAAAGCCATTATTCAATGTGGAATAGAAGTCAAATCTCTGAATGATCACTGATTAGATAAAATCGGTCACTACTGAGCCGACCGTCGTTCATCTTTAGTGATGGCCGCCAAGTGGCACCGTTTGAAACCCCTATCTCGACCGCATCCGGCGACTAAACACAACCCTCAATCAGGAGAACGACAGCACCTTCGCACAAACCTAATATATTGCCATGGCCTGGCTGACAGTCGCGTTCCCGAACGACTCAACTTAATTATCCCCCTCAACTGTTCATACTTCGGGTCGCGACTCTCATCCAAGCTCCCCATTGGCTCGCGGGCGGTTCCGAGCATCATCGACTTGCCCTGGATACAACCTTGCAATCGCTGGCCAGCGTCATCTATCCGTCAACTTCCGGATACCGTTGCTGGTTCGCTGTGCTATGACCCCTGTTACAATTAACCCTGAAGTTGTCTCATCCCTTTCCCTCCGCTGCTGCTCGGTCGCGATGCATGCGCGGCTTCAAGGCACCAGCAGAAGTTGTTGACAGGAGCTCAAGCCAATCAAGGTGATCCCAGAGTGTCTCAATTGACACGACTAGTTGGCTTGCGATGCCTCTGCTGTACGTGCGGGCTGTAGTCCCCTTCGAGGCCGGGGCAAATGCCACCGATGTGCTCATCAACGAGGTCCATTTCAATCGAACCGCTTTGAATTACTATCACTACACGCTTTTCAGCAATGGGACTCTTTCTAATGGTACGGACTGCTATCTCGCCTTTAATCAATTCCAACCACACATGAACGAGAATGGGACTTTCGTGAACGGGACCTCCTGCTATGCACCCATTCGGGATATGGGTCGACATGCGTCGGCTGGCCTGGCCTTTGCCTTCATGTTTGTCTTCGCCATTGTCTTCACCTTGATCAACATGCGCAAGCATAGCCGGCGGTACCTGCCTGCTGATCGCCGGTGGACACTCCTGGGCCGTCGGGCGAAATGGATCTGGATGCTTTTCATTGCCGCCTGCGGCACCATTAGCTGCTTCATGAGCATCGACGTGGATCGGGGGTACATCGTGAGCGTCCCGTTGATTCTGCAGAGTGTGTTCTACACGCTGTTGACGCCGGGGATGATGGCCGCGGTATGGGAGGCGGTGCGGCACTGGTCAGTGATGATAAGTTGCATATCCAGTCCTGTGGAACAGAACTGACACAAATTGCAGGGGCTCCTGGCAAGAGCGTCAGATCTACGATCGGGATCCGTACGCATTCCAAGTATCCAGCAGCCGGCAAGGGCAGGAGTTTGTGCTCCCGCTCGTCTTTTACGGATGCGCTTTGGCCAATTTTGTCTTGACCGTTCCGCGCTCCTGGACTGCCATTGAGATGCAACGCAGTCTCGACCAACAGCTCAATGAAGCCAAGCCAGTGGCTACAGATGTACGATGGCGTGCTGCTGGGTTTGTCGCAATAGCTGGCGTCTTAGTGATCTGCTACAGCCTGGAGCATAGCATCTACCGCTACCGGGCGCGACCGACCAGTACCATAGGTCAGCTCTTATTCTACCTGAATGCGGCTCCATCGCAATTCCTTATAGGTATTGTGTTGCTTGGCATAAAGATCGGCTACGCTATTGCTTCTGCCTTCGACTGGACGATATCCCCCTTAAGATACGGGGTCGATTCTGGATGGTTTTACGGGCTGGGATACACACCGGTGCTGCTCTTGCTCATTCTGTTCAACATCTGTGGATTCTGTGAGCTGAATGAGGATAAAGCCTTGATCGTGCAGCGAGACGAATTCGACCATGCAGTTGCCGATGCTGTGGGTGTCGGGCAGAGGAAGCCCAGCTGGTGGAAGAAGAGCCGTACCTTCGTTCGAGAGCTTAGTGACCATCACCGACGCCAGGGCTCGCAGCAAGACGATCGTGATATGGGTCGGTTTGTGGAGATGGGGATCATCAAGCCACGAGAGCAACCGCAGGATGACGAACCCAAGCCAGAGACATGGGTGACGACGCGGACTGCCAGTCAGGGTAGTGAGTCGACTACGGTGGCGCATACGGAGAGCAATCCGGAGAGCAGCCCACCGTATGTCGAGTATACATTGCAGCAAGAATTGTCTCGGGATTCTTCTAATGAGACAGATGTACATGGGCGCCCACAGACTGGGAGGGACATATTGGGATAAGAAGAGAACAAGCCTGGAGGAATACGGATGACATTGGAGGAAGTAGATTGTCAGTCAGTTTGAGATGTATTATGAGTTGATGATTATGTAGGCCAGATAAATAATATATATGGAAGCCAATGAAATGAGATTATCCACAGGTGGTGATACCCATGCAGACTATAGATAATTGCACGTGACCCTATGATTGCATGTTTGTTCGGTTTGCCTCACTGCCTCCCATCGTAAAGCTTCAGGTCATCCTCCATCACCCACTTCACTGCAATTGCTCAGACAGACCACAATTCGCGTCTGGATAACCCAAAGACAAAGAAGCGAGCAGGTCTTGCACACCATATTACCCCTCAGTGATTCTACCCACCCGTCCTTCCAACTCACAACATGGAACCCGAAAAGCGCAAATACGCCGCCGGGCCTTCCCTGCCACCCACCAGCGAAGATGACTCCAGCAAACGCCGCAAAGTGATCGGTCCAGCTCCCCCTCCTCCCTCCGCCAGCGCAGACGCCAATACCTCCGACAACAACTCCTCCGATGACGACTCGGACGATGACTTCGGACCCAGCCTCCCTCCGCCAGAAGGCACCGTCTCTTCTATTCCCGACAGCGGCGCAACACAGCCCGCCCGCTCCGAAACTACTCCAGAAGCACCAAAAGCACCTCAGCGCGATGCCTGGATGCTAGAACCCATCGACGGCTCGAACCGCAACTCCCGCGTCGACCCCACGAAACTCCGCAATCGGAAATTCCAAACCGGGCGGGGAGCCAATACTACGCCCAGCGCGGGCGGGCTGGATGTTTCCTGGACCGAGACGCCAGAGCAGAAGATGAAGCGCTTGCAGGATGAGGTGCTGGGTGTACAGACACGGCCTACTGCTCCTGATGCGGGGGATTCGGCGGGAGGAGCGCGCGGCGCACAGCCATCGCGGGCCATGCAGGAGAAGATCCATCGGTATAATGAGGAAAAGAGAAAGGAGGAGGCAAAGGCGAGGGATGCGGAAAGGAAGAAGAAGAAGGATGGAGAAGAGGAGGAGGATGATCCTAGTGCTCGGGCGTTTGATAAGGAGAAGGATATGTCGCTGTCATCGAAGATAACGCATGCGCAGAGACGGGAGATGATGAATAAGGCGGCGGACTTTGGGTCGAGATTTACGAGTGGGAAGTTTTTGTGATTGCGCGAAGCTTGTTCGGTATCTATCACGAGGGTATTGAACAACTTGCTTCGCATGGTTGCGGCTCTGTCGTACACAGGTGTCGTACGGTCTATCCGTTTGGTGATCAATTCTGCATAGGGTGATGACTGGCGGCCGGATGCTGCGCAGCTCCTTTATGCCAATGGTCGTTTCGGACAGACCCACCGCCCTGAACAGCCAACGTTGATACTTCCCTCGTTGGATCTGATAGCATCACCTGCTGTTCGATATCAAGGCTCATGGTGCCGCGCAAAGGACCGGTGATGCCATCCCAGTTGGTAGCCGCGGCGCGGTGACATGTTGGAGCACTGAAGAGTGGACTATGGCGATCATGGAACTGTCTTCTATAGTGTCCTCATAGGTACAGATAGTAGGCTGATTCGCCGGAGTAAGATAGATTGGGTTCTCCGAAACCCGCCAAGATAGAAAGATCAAGATAACTTTAATTGGCGGCTGGGCTGGTTCGGATGGCGATCCCGCAGATAACATCTGGTGTGATCCTGGGTTACATCCACAGGCTTTGTGTTGTATATAGTTTATGTAAAGGCCATGGAGAAGCCTAGATGAACAAGCTCTATTATCAAAGTTAGCTATAATTATTATCACTTACGTAGAGGAAATAGTCAACGGAGCCATTGGTCGCATCTCCGCGGGATGATCGGCTGATCTTATCAGACCATCGATGATGCGGGGAATGTTTTTGCTCCGCCTTGCTTCGGCTTCGTTCCTTGCTTTCATCATCAACTATCCCCTCTCCTCTCTATTCTTCCCTCCTCATCCTTTCTCCCTCCTCTACAAGTCCACCACCATGAACCTCCGCCAAATAAACGCCCACAACCTCTCCACCTTCCGCCACCACTATGTCTCCGAGATCTCCGGCTCCCTCGGTGACCTGGGCACATTCCTCCCCATCGCCATAGCCCTAGCCGTCAACAACACCGTCTCCCTATCCAGCACGTTAATCTTCTCCGGCCTCTTCAACATCCTCACCGGCGTCTTCTTTGGCATCCCCCTTCCTGTCCAACCCATGAAAGCCATTGCTGCCGTCGCCATCGCCCGCAGCTTCACCAACGGCTCCATCGCCGCAGCCGGCCTCTTCGTCGCAGCCTTCATCCTCCTCTTCAGCATAACCGGCCTTCTCACTCGCTTCACCAACGCCATACCCATCCCCATCATCAAAGGAATCCAAGTCGGTGCCGGGCTCTCCCTAATAATCGCTTCCTGCAACTCCCTCCTCAGCAACCTCTCCTGGCTCTCCCCATCCTGGGCCGACAACCGACTCTGGGCCCTCGCCGCATTCTGCTTCCTCCTCTCCACCACCGTCTACCGCACCGTTCCCTATGCCCTCCTCGTCTTTCTCCTCGGTCTCGTCTTCGCCCTAATCCTCGCCGCCCTAGCCTCCGACCTCCCCTCTCTCTCCCTCTGGCACCCCTACACCGTCCTCCCTACCCCCTCAGACTGGTCCTCAGGCATCTTCGACGCCGGAATCGGCCAAATCCCCCTAACAACACTCAACTCCATCGTCGCCGTCGTCCACCTCGCCCATGATCTCCTCCCCACACACACCAACTCCTCTCACCTCAACGTCACCTCCATCGCCCTCAGCGTCTCCGCCATGAACCTCCTCGGCTGCTGGTTCGGCGCCATGCCCGTCTGCCACGGCTCCGGCGGCCTCGCGGCCCAATACCGCTTTGGGGCGCGTTCCGGTGCCAGTATTATCTTCCTGGGTGTGTTTAAGCTCGTGATCGGCGTGTTCTTTGGTGAGTCGTTGGTCGGGTTGTTGAAAAGGTTTCCGACGGCGTTGCTAGGTGTTATGGTTATTGCGGCGGGGATGGAGTTGCTTAGTGTGGGCGAGAGCCTGAATACGACGGGGGCCAGGGATATAAGGAAGGCGGTTGCGGGTCAGGCGGGTTTGACCGGGGAGGATTTGGGGCCTATGTTGAGTGATTTTGAGAGGAAGAAGAGGTGGATGGTTATGATGGTTACGGTGGGACTGTTGGTTGGGTTTAAGAATGATGCTGTTGGGTTCTTGGGGGGCTTGTTGTGTCATTGGGCTTTTGGCATTCCGGCCGCGGTGGAGTGGGGGGCGAGGAGGTGGAGAGAGGGGAGAGTGAGGTTGGAGTAGATGTAAATGTTATTTCAGAGGGGAGTGTGGTGAGAAGTGTATATATGAGGGTTGGGGTTGGGGTTTGGTCATATGATATGGTATTGATGATGTGTGATGAAGATATGTTACGATATGTGATTGCATTGCGTGCTGTGATTCTGTGTTTGTCTGCATTTGGATGTGCTATCCTGCTGTGTAGAGCCTTGTTTGAGCAAAGATGCTTTTATTTTCTATACTCTATATGATCAGTCTATCTCTATCTCTATTCTATCTCTCTATACACTATATATGCAACAACTGTACAGTCATCCCCTGGGCCAGGGTACTGGCCCGAAAACTTCAACAAATCAACACACTCATCTCACACACTCATATCATATGCATTCACAACCCCTCGCTCTCATGTCACACACCACGCCACCGCTCCAAGACAAGCAGAAAAGTCTATGGCTACCCTCTACTCCGCCTTCTTCGAAGCCTTCGTCCGGAGCTTCATCAATGCAAACACCAACGCATACCCACTAATTGCAAAAATGACCGAGATTCCCGCGTCCCGCCATCCGTAAAAGTAGTGGTTGATATTCAATGTGGTCAAGAAGTCGCTTCCACGGCGGTACTCACACACCCGACAAGTCGAAGTAGCATCCGGGTTGGTCAAATTGACACGCCAGCCCTGACCCGCGATGTAGTCCTTCAAGTATTCAGCGCAGGTGCCATTGGTAGGGTTGAACAGCGCAAACTCGTCCTCGTTACAGGTCACCTTGGCATCCCACATATCAAAGGTGAGCATTCCCGAGACGACATAGTTGAACGGGTTGAGGTAGTAGAGCCAGTATTTCCAGAACACGTTGAGTTGCGTGTACGGAACGAAGATACCACAGAAGAGCACCAAGATACTGATGATCATGGGGTTCACGAGGGCAGCAAAGGTAGGATTGGGCGCGTAGGCTGCGATGAACTGGCCGATACCGGTGTAAATGAACTCGTAGATGAGCATGATGAAGAAGGTAGCACCTGCCTTGTTGGAATCATGAGGCAGGCGTACGCAGTAGTACCAGCAAAGAAAATACAAAACTGCGCATACACAAAGGTACGGGAACTCGGATACAATCAGACCAATGACGAATGAGATCCATGAATACATCTTTGACTTCTTCTCTCGTGCGTCGTAGATATCGCGTCGCTGGATAAACAATGGTTGGAGCTGATTGATAACACCTGGTGCAACGAAAACAAAGTTGAAAATAGTGAACATCTTCAACTGCAGGGCTGTCACACTAGGACCCACTCTCCAAAACGAAAAACCATTGAGCAAGGCGGAGATGATATGTAGGGAAAATTTATTGTTAACGTAGTTGGTATTTCGGAAAAGAGCCACGTTCATTCTGTGGGTAACGATCTTCGTCTGTTCCCAGAGCGGCATCGAGAACTCGCATCCATCGTCGTTAACACTGGAGGGCTTCGAGGCAGCCTCGGATAACAAGTGATCAAGCTCGGTGATCATCTGCTGATGTTCAGGCGACTCAAGCCAAACCTGGTGCCAGTCTTTGTCCTTGACGCTTTCGATGCCTCCGGTGACCACGTCGATCATGAATTCGGCTGGATTGGCCTCAACGGGGCATTGTGCACCATATTTGCCGAAATAATGTTTGATTGTCTGCCCATTTTCGCCGATATCGCCAAAATACACAGTTTTGCCGCCGCGTGCGAGCAGCAAAAGAGTGTCGAACTGCGCGAATAACTGGGCAGAAGGTTGATGAATAGTCACCAAAACAGCCTGTCCAACATCGGCTAACTTGCGAAGAAACCGCACTGTATTATAAGCAGACTGTCCATCCAACCCAGAGGTAGGCTCATCCAAGAAAATCAAGATACTCGGTTTGGATACAAGCTCCACACCAATAGTCACTCGTTTTCTTTGTTCCACACTAAGGCCATTGCCAACTGTGCCGATAAGAGTGTCTGCCAGATCATGAAGCTCAAGCAGGTCAATGATGGTATCAACATACTTGAGTTTCTCTTCTCTAGGGGTTGTCCGGGGTTGGCGCAATAATGCAGAGAATTCTAGAGCTTCCCGAACCGTAGCGAACGGTTCGTGAACATCCAACTGCTCGCAGTATCCAGCCATTCTTTGAAAGGACACAGGTAACGGCCGGCCATCAACCATGATAGACCCAGTAATGGTGCCCTCCGTCTTTCGCTGTGCAAGAACATCAAGTAAGGTTGTCTTGCCCGCTCCTGAAGAGCCCATAAGAGCCCCAAGCATACCTGGCTTGACCCAGCCGTGGATATTATCCAACAAGACCCGGTCGCCGGAAGGTGTTTTGACAGTGTATTTAAGGTTCTTCCAGGTAAAGACGGCAGTATTGCGGGAAAGGTTGCCATCCACCTCCGCAGTCGTGTCACTAGTGGCAGCTTTAGTTTGCTCCTTTTCCTTAATCTGAGACTCCTCGTCAATGCTTTTCTGGTGCTGCTTCAAGTTTTCACGGGGGATCAACAATGAAGCACTTCCCCCGGCACCGGCTTTCCAATACGTGGTGCAAATAATCGTGAGCACGGCGAAGAAGCCCCACCACGCCCATACGACCCCAAAATTCCTCCAGAGCTGCGAATGCTTGTAATGGAGCGAGGAGAGATACTGGTCACCGGTCACATAGTCTGCACCAGGCAAAGCACCGCCTACTCCAGTACAAGCTTTGTTGGCAGAGTCGACATCCTCATATCCAGGGCCGGTAGGGACAATATTCTTTCCGACACAAGGGATAACCTGACCGTGAAACTCATTCGACAGCGCTGCTTGGAAGGCATAAGCCATTGGGTTGGTGTAGTAGAGCTCGAGGAACCAATTTTTGACCTTTGGTTTAGGGATCATATAGCCAGCATACATGACGATTCCTTTGATAGCGGTTCCCGAAATCTTCGAAGCGGCTTCGAAGGTACTGAAGGCTGCACCAATGCATCGAAATAGTGCTGTAACACACTAATTAATGTTAGTTGAGAGCTATTACTGGGCTTGGAATGACTCACTAAGGTCGTGGTGAACAGGATGATCCAAAAGGTGAAAAATGCCGCTGCTGTTGCTTTGAGCCCGACCATCCAATATAATACGACTGAGAAGATCGTGCATTGGAAGAGTAGCACCGGAAAGTCAGCTGTTATTTGCGCCAAGCAGAAGGCAGCCGGATGGTAGAAAGCAAATCCCTTATGCTTGATGAGCACAGGGCGCCCTTTAAAGGACTCAGTAACCTCGGACATAGCGACGATCGTGTTGTACAACAGGGAGAAAAAGACTGCTCCACCTTTTGTGAAGAGCCCGGCAGATGTCTGGGGAGCGTTATAAAAGCAGGATCCGGCAATCAAGGCCATGACCAGAGACAGAATCTGTTTGATCAAGAATGTGGATTTCTCCCCCCACAGAATCTGATACTGGCGCCGCGTACATGCGAGAACTTGGGTCCCAAATCCAGTGGTGAACGGACTCTTCTGTGGTTGGTGTGTGGTCTTTTCGAAGGCAACAGACTCCTTGAATGCCTCCGTCCGCTCCTTGGCAACTGCGCTTGTGGGATAGTCGTATTCTGCTGTCATGTGGCTGTAGATAGCTGACGCCTTATACTCTGCCATGATAGCATCGGCATTCCGCGGAAACCTGTTTTCATACCCAGGCCTTATCCTTCGCTCAGTAGGCACGGTCACACCTGTTAGAAAGTCACCTAGCAAAAGGTAGATGTTAGTCGAGATTCCGCAGTGGGAGATAATTTGAGACGACTAACCAACATTGGCACCATCGGTATAGACAAACCCCAGGTTCTCCATGAAAGGTTTTGCTGCAGCTGCAGGGCCATAGAAGATTTGCTTCCCCTCGTCCAGAACCAAGACCTTATCAAAGAGGTTGTAGATTCCATTCCCTGCTTGATACAGGGTCACAATTGTTGAGAGTCCGAGAACGTTAGTCATCGCTCGCAAAGCCTTAGCCCACTCCAATGCAGTACTGGCATCGAGACCACGGGTACTGTTGTCCCAGCAAAAGACAGATCCCCTTGTTGCCAGGCATTCAATGATAGATACTCGCTTTCGTTCTCCTCCTGATACGCCCCGCACAAACTCGTTCCCCACCTTCGTGTCCGCGGTATGTGAGATCCCCATAGATTCCATGAGGAACTGCTTTGTCTCAGCAGTATACTCGCTCACAGATGCGGTACCATCAGGAAGATGAGATGGAACTTTGAGCCGAGTAGCAAAGTCCATTGTTTGACCAACGGTCAACCGGGGGTAGAATAGCTCTTCTTCCGTATTCATCACAATATGGCTTCGATATTGAGCTGCTTCTTCATGGGATAAATTTCCAAAGCTCACGTCGCCCTTAATGGTATGGTAGCCATGGCGGCGATTGGAGAGTAAATTGAGAAGAGTGGTACACCCTGAACCCGGGCGCCCCAAGACTAGGAGCATCTCCCCTGGCTTGACACAGCCGTGACTTTCCGTCAATATAGATTTCAGGGGTGGTTTCCGGGTGAAGTCACGGATTCGTTGAGGTACGTTGAACTGGGAGAATAGGTTCTCATTGACTGCTGCCTCCGCTGCAAGGACATCCACGCCGAGGTTCTTCCAGGTCACACCTAGCTCTCGCTTCTTGAATCCTGCCGCAGCCTCACGTTCCTGGCTCCGGATGACCTGCGGGGTCATGCTCCATTCCGCATCTTTCCCAGGAGGGGAGGTGGTGTTCGCATGGGGTACTGTCAGGGTTTCTGAACTTGGAGCTTCTCGAACATTTATATGGGGAACATTCAGTGTGTCGAGACTCTTTCGTTCTGGAATTGGTAGGTCGGAAGACTTTTCGTCTTCCGGGAACTCAGGAGGATTCATGACAGCTGAATTAATAGCCGGACAAGATTGATAATACACGAGATATTGCGTTTCTGCAGTTCACGAGAATGGAAGCATCTTATATATACATCTACGGAGCCCCTAGGGGTCTCCAAAATGATGAAGAGCCTCTAGTAATACCTCAATTGAATTGGGTGAGCCGAGTACCCGCGAGTGGATTACTTACAGACGAGAAACATTATGTGCACCGTGCACCTGCTATCTACTATCCATGAGGTTCCGCATCTGGTTCAATTGTTAGGGCGGATGATCGGCTTCTATCGTCTTCTCAAAACGGCAATATAATGCTATGGCCTCGGTTGTTTGCCCCATAGCTGTTTCACAGTAGATGAAATGTCCACGACAAATTCACGATAGCCGGTGGGTCGGCTTTCTAGAATACCTCGGGAAGATCATTTTTGCTCTCGCTTTTCTTTTCGATACCGTAGAGATAACCATATTCCAAGTAGCAATGATTGGCTGCAGCCAAAATGCGGGTGGCGAGGATGAAGCGTCCTCCGTCAAACAGTTGCGCTGGGGTATGTTAGTCGAATGACCGGATGTCACGCCCAATCAATATTTCAGCAGAAGCGCAGCGCTTGAAACTCTTCAGGCATTGCGTTGGGGGGGCCGGCATGCCGACTAGATCTGGCGGCATAGATAACCGACAGTCTCCCTTTTTGAGCGTTGCCGACCTATCCGGGTATCCAGACAATCCACATTGCTGAGGTTGTCCAGACCATCGCTAGTCTTGGCTAACCCACAAGAGCCCTGTTTAACGAAGCAATGTCACTATCTGTCTGCATAAGTCATCCTATGCCACTTATATCCCGCAACGGTATCTGGTTGGCAAGGAGGTCAATCATTGCGCCCATCATCGAATTAGGTATGAATCCGGGCTTCAAGTGGCGCTACTTACTTACTATCGGAAGAGGACGAATGGCTTGGCTTCAGGAGGCGGAAAAGACCGGAATTGAAATCCGCGAAAAATGCAGGACGGTAAAAGGGGTGGATAAATCGATTCGAACGAGGAAGGTGTCGCTGGCTAAGTTGGGGGTGAAGTGAGAAAAGCAGCAGTTCAGCCTGCTCGACTTGGCGGATTGGAGCCTCAGGTTCTCCATTCACATTCCTTCGCTCCTTCTTCCACCACAATAACTTGCTGTCCCAAATCAAGGATCGTCGTCCTCATATCTTTCTGATAACTCGTCCAGTCTCAGGTAAGCGTCTTTGGTGCATACCTAACTTAGACAATTGATGAGCAGTTAGCAATTGACACAGGAGAATATCTAGCAGATAGAAGATATACAGTATGCAGCACAGCATAGAATCAAAGCGAGCTCGTGAGAGCGCTTCCCACGGGATACTCCAAAACACCCATCTATGGTGTTGACACCAGAGCGCATGTGGAAGACCTGAGCGGTAATAGGGATGCTGGCGTCCATATACACGATGGGCAGGATATGGAAACATGATATAATACCAGCAGGATGAAATACCATCAGGCATGGCTGTTGCTTCTGAGCTACTCACTGGCTAAGTGAACTGAATCGGCATTCCGTCTCACCGACTCGTCAGGACGCGTCAAGCGTAAACTAGTATGCACACTCAGCGATCCCCTCCTTATATAAGATAGACATTGACAGGTGAAAAGATGGAACAAGGACATATCGAAGAGACGAAGACAAGTCTTATCTTGTTATCAGATACCACTTTAGTTTGATTTGACAAGTTTGCCATATCGCCATACATGCGTGATATTCTTCGGATCAGAGACCACTGTTATATTCTCTAGTGGGTTTGCTGTCAGTGCGATGATATCTGCGTCAAATCCCTCCCTCAATTGGCCACTCTTTGGCGCCTGGTCTCCGAGTGTTAACGGCCCATTGGCTGTGGCAGCTTCAACTGCAGCCAGCGGTGTCATGCCTGCCGCAACCGCGTACACCAGTTCTCCACCATTGCGTCCATATCCCAATGCGGGATTATCCGAGCTGATGAATTGATCTGTACCAAGAGCAATAGGCACGCCACGTTTGACTGCTAGCTGATACGCCCTCTTATGCGTATCAGCTACCTCGAGCAATTTTTGGTATGAGCCGGGCGTGAAGAGATCACGCATAGCAAGTCCGCTTTCGATAACACTGCGTGTTGCCACCAACATAGCCCCCTTCTCTAGCATCAAGTCGATAGCCTCTTCATCCAGATAGCTGCCGTGCTCAATCGTGCGACAACCCGCACGGAGAGCATTCATGATGCCTGCCTTGCCGTGACAATGAGCGGCCACAACGCGTCTTGCCCGCGCCGCCTCGTCAACAATAGCTTTCAGTTCTTCGAACGAGAATTCTTGATGCTGCGGGTCGTCGATAGCGCTCACTACGCCACCACTGGCGCAGACTTTGATGACGCGTGCCCCGTGCCGCAGCTGCTTTCGTACGGCCTGCAGACACTCAGGCACACCGTCTGCGATTGTCAAAGGCAAGCCATGCGTACATAGGTCACGCAAGCCCTCGAGATTCACACCGTGTACGTCTCCGTGGCCTGCAGTCATGCTGATGGCGCTGTGCGCACCGTAGATGGTCGGTCCTGGAATGCGGCCCTCGTCGATGACTCTGGCCAGCTCGCAACCGTATCCTCCAACTTCGCGGACTGAGGTGAATCCCGCCATAATGGTTGCATATAAGTCAGGCACACTTCGTGCCCCTGCCAATGCTTGTGGCGTATTCACAATAGAATCCATGCTCGCCGCCGTTGCGCCTAAGAAATGAATGTGGCAATCCCACATGCCTGGCATGGCAACGGGGACATTTGTATTAACAGCATCCTGATACTCGACTGGTACTTCATGCTGCGGGCCAGAATAGAGGATTGTGTTGGATTTCCAGACCACAGCTCCGCGAGGAATTGGTGCTCCCCTTCCTGGAATTAGAATACCCGCGTTGATGCGGTAGAGAGTGCTGTCTGTCAGAGGTCGATGCATAATTAAAGGGGTGGGTATGGGTTTAACGCAGTTCTGATCACAGTTCTGACACTGACAAGGATGTGATCCTAGTCCAGCTAGGAAAGCAGCATATATTAATTGAATGCAGGATGCCGAGGCTATGTGCTCATTTGACGTCGTGTGTCCACTTGAAGTTGGCTGATTTGTCGATAGCGACCGCATAAGACGCGAAGCCAGGCACTCGTGTGATGGCCGACAGTCTGGCGAGGCCCGTTTGGGGTTGCAATCTACTAGATCAGTAGGTCGAAGCGAGGATTTCCCGTGCCTATTCTGGCTTAGTTGGGCATACAAGCTATGACCGTAATAAACCGGCGTGAGCCTAAGCATGCCGCTAGTCGGAATGGCAACACATCGGCGGGCCCAAGCCTCGGCAGCGGCGTCACGCCAATAGCCCTAACGGCGCAGCGCCAGATGGTACCGTCAATTAATCCCGGGTCGAGACCGTACTGCAAATGATAGTATATTGTCCTGAACGGATGGTTAAAGAGCTTTCATGTCCTTCCTTTGCTACTCGCATCGTCCTAGCAAGGATTCTGTCTATTCAGAACAGCCATCCGACATGTCCGCCTCGGACAGTACGAACTCCTCTCCTCCAACGGAGGACGAGAAGAGCTTTGCTAAGGGCCCCAGTGAGACTATCCAACATCTTTCAGAGAGGGATGAGAAGGCCATCATTTGCCGCATTGATCTTTGCCTTCTTCCGTTAATGTTTTTTTCATACTTGCTGCAATATCTCGACAAGACCACCTTGTCGTATGCATCGATCCTGGGCCTTCTGAGTGGCACGGTATGCTCCGATCCCGTGTGCTCCTCAGCTTCAGCTTCACCTAACATTATATCAGCACATGACCACAGCTCTTTACTCATGGACCTCGAGTGCCTTTTATTTCGGTTACCTAGTCGCATCCTACCCTGTATCCCTGGGTTTTGTAAAATTTCCGCTCGGCAAATACCTTTCTACTATGATGTACGCTAGTACCCTTCCAACCCATATAACAATATACTAACGCGGGCCAGGATTCTATGGGCTATTGTCTTGACATGCCACGCAGCAGCTTCCAACTTTGCAGGGATGACCGTCCTACGTGTACTTTTGGGAGTCTTTGAAAGCGCCATAAGCCCCGGGTTCACCTTGGTCGTGAGTATGTGGTATACGCCATCAGAGCACGCTCTGCGAAGCTGCATCTGGTTCGCAGGAAATGGCGTTGCTGCAATCTTCGGAGGAGTTCTCGCCTACGCCATCGGTCACATTGAAGACAGATTGGGGCCGTGGCAATGGCTCTTCATCATTTTCGGACTGATCACCCTGGGATGGTCGATATTCCTGTTCTTCGTCCTGCCCGACTCCCCACGTAACGCCAAGTTCCTTCAACCGAATCAGCGCGAGCCCGCCTACCTTCGCGCGCAGGCATGCCAGAAGAGCTACCAGAGCCGCAAATGGAAGAAAGATCAATTTATTGAAGCATGGCTTGACCCGAAAACATGGTTCTTGTTCGTCTACAATTTCATGGTCTCCCTACCAAATGGAGGCATAACAAACGTGAGTTCTCTCAAGCCATCTGAACCATATGAACGAAAGAAACATGCACTAAACAAGTAGGCAGTTCTCTAGCCTGGTTATTGAGTCTTTCGGCTTCGATACCTTCAACACTCTCCTGTACAGCATCCCCATGGCTGCTGTGGCTCTCGTCTTTCTGCTTGTTAGTGCGTTCACGTGCAATCGCTTCCGTGGTCTCCGCTGCTACTGGATGATGATCACTCTTCTGGTCAGCCTCATCGGTATTCTCCTCATGCGGCAGCTCCCTACCGAGAAGAAATGGGGTCGGTTGGTAGGGGTCTGGCTCGTCAGTGTCTTTGGTGCCGGATGGCCTCTTAGTCTTAGTCTGGTCTCAAGCAACTTTGCCGGATTCACCAAAAAAAGTACTGTGACAGCTATACTTTTCATTGGATACTGCGTGGGAAATATTGCCGGCCCGCAGTTGTTCAAGACCAACGAAGCGCCAAAGTACTTGGTAAGAGCTCTCTCTTCCATTTCACTCAGTCTTCCTTTGTCTGCTGTTATTGAGGTACTGACGGTACGTGTAGACTGCGTTCGCCGCTATTCTGGCCTGCTTCTGCATTGCTGTCGCGGATGTCATTGCTCTGCGAGTATACATGATGTGGGAGAATGAGCGAAGGAATCGCAAGCAGGGCCGGACCATTGAGCCCGAGTCACCAGAGATGGAGGATGCTGTCCAGGCGTATTCGGGCCACAACTATTCAGGCGATATTACAGATTGGCAGAACGAAAACTATCGGTACTGTTTGTAGGATAGGATAGAAGCAGGTGCAGGAGAATAAGTGTGCAGTAGGGTTGAAAAAGTGAAGAAAATTGATACTGCTTATTTCTGGAAACGATGCCTGGGGTATACAGCTGGAAATCATGTGCACGTGAATCAGGTGACGAAGAATCCTCAGGCGAAGCTCGTCTGCCACCCCAGGAATTCCATCACCAACTCCCACTCAAACCGACCGGTTCGTGTTCTCTCCCCTGCCACATAAAGCTCACGTCGCTGCCACAGTAATTCAACAACTGTCTGTGCCCGTACCGTGTTCTCATACGGGGCTTTTGCCTGAGCTGCCTGGAATTGTGCCAAGGCCCGTGCTTTCTCAGATACGGTCGTACTGCAGCACGAGGCAATGAAAAGTGGCCATAAAGGCCAGGAGATTGGGAGGTGATCCAGCGATGAGACTACTGATTCTACCAGAGATAGGATATAGTCGACATGGCGCTGCTTCCGCGTTGCATCCAACCCCAGACTGTGTTCACTGGTGTAGCCGAGGAAAGCTGGCGTGGACGCTTCTGAGAGAAGCAGGCACGCAGCAAGACGATAGGATTCGCCAGTGTACTCAAGAAGACGACGCCTATGGACAACCTCGGCGGAATCCTGACATCGTCGCAGTGATTCAGGGAGCAAATGTGTTGTGTCCTGGAGATTCCTTTGTAAAGTGATAATTTTGGCCTCGATGGCGCTTCGTCTCTCTTCAACTTCGAACCCTTCTCCATACATGACCTGCACATCATCCTTGAGGCTCAATATATCATTAATAAGCAGGAGCATGCGGTTACTCATGCCATTCCACACGTCAATTTCGCGAAGCGTATCCGGCTTCATGGCCTTGGACAGTGACTCTGAAGATGTCCAGCAAGTCCCTTCTTCTACAGGTGACGAGGGATCGTTCCGCACTTCTAAAGCTGGTAGTACCTTGTCAATTGGGAAAAGGGACTTTGCCAGCACCAGATGCGCCGAGAAGTAACTCATGAAAAGTTGCGGCACATATGTTTTTGTGTGGCGACGAATCCTCTGCTTGATGACCATCTGGAAACATGTCAGGTGGCGAACCCAAGAGGCGTCACAGCTGTGGGATATCTGCGGCGAGTCAATACTGACACTCATGAGAATACCAAGACCGAGGAGATTACATACAGCCGAAGAGCAGAGAAATATAGTCGGCAGCAGCACGTCTTCAAACTCAAAACAACTTTCCGCTAACGCTTGACGCAAGCCTTTGAGTACCCTTTGCCGGACCTGCATTTCAAATAGTTCAAAGCGACTATCGATTGATCTCAGGTACTGCGCGCTGGTCATGAGTACAGAATAATATGCCAATTCAGACCGAAATACCATGCGCATTACTGTATTGCGAAGAGGATTGGTTTCCTCGTTGTCGATAGTAACGGCAGCAGGGCACATCATCGACTCGTAAAACGACAAGCACACATCATCAACATCGGGTACACCGAGGGTCCAAGGCAAGGTTCGGAAATTGGTATTTGATGACTGGACCTTGCTTTCTTTCCAGTAATGATACTGACTCTGATATGTGTCTCGGGTCAAAAAAGAAACGCTTTTTGACGTCGCGGCCCGCAGTGGGCTGTGCGAAGAGGGTGGAGTGAGGATCAATGCGGATTCCCCGTCGCTACCAAGTTGATCTTTGCGTTCGATCCGCTTCGAAGACGGAAGTTGATCGTCCTCTTCAGATTCTTTGCATCGAAGCGAACCCCTTCTGGCTACGATCCCGGTTCGTCCATGGCATTTCCCCGCGGCCCGCATATCATCCTCCCATTGAAGGCGAACCCCGTAGTTGCATTGGTTCTTCGACCGTTGGCAGCGCATACATACTGGATGAGCTTCTGTACGCACCGGAGAATGAGCTTCGTTGTCGATCAAATTTGCCGTGCAGAACACCGGATCGAGTCATTAGGAGCACGAGGCTCCTATCAACCTAGGAATGGGACAGGCAATGGACAACACGCACCGTCGCATTTGACCCGTCTCCGACGACACGTAAGACAACCGCTGCGGGACCGGATTCTGGGCTGGGATGTCATCGGAGGTGACGAATCTGAGTCGGGGGAAGTTGGAGGGCCAGGGTTCAACGACCACGAGATGAACATGTCGACAGTCAATCATATTTTTACTATGACACTCAGCGCCAGATCCAGTTATTTCCCTTGTGAGAAGGATAAGATGGGGAACAGACCTTTGGGGGACTCCGAGCGGGCTAAACAGGCTTACGGAGGGGGAAGGCTATTGTGGACGGCCAGACACACGGCCATCTCCTACCTCGGGGTGGCCACGGGCGAGCTGAAAGCCTAACATGCGGTTAATATCGAGGGCTGGATGGGATTGGCGAGTGGATGAAGCTCCATCCGCCATCGGAACGCTAATCGCGTCCGAGGCGGACACTAATGAGGTTTCCCCGTACCCTGAAGACGGTAGGAACGGTCCGTCAGCCAACAGTCGCTGGATTCCCCCCTTCATCATTTAGTGGGATAGCAAGCTGAAACTAACGGTGTGATTGCGTGTCCAATCGCCTCGAACCACTGTCATCGGGTCTAACCATCGGCGGTAACCCGATTACTGACGCCTTCCAACCAAACTAGCGCGTTCCTAGGCTTTTCATCGGAGGATCGGACTCCACGTGAAGACCATCCTGGACCGAGCGCTAGATGGTACAGTTATCCACCAAATCTAGGTTCACTTTGTGAGATGGTTCGATGCGGCCATTTGACTGAGCTGTCTCAACTACTAGTATGGCAATATCCTCGAATCCCCACCATGTGTGCGAATTCTCTCTTCCCGCCTCAGGCAAAGAAATTACGCGACTAATCCTGCTGTATTCGATCCAGGTCCAGACCATGGAGTTTCCCATTAGTTCATTGGCAGGATTTCAATTTCAGCAAGTATTTAGCAGGCCTGCACCATGAGATCTAGAGCCCTATAAACCGATCGGGGCCTGCAGGAACCTCGGATTGACCAAAAGTTCTGGGCACATGGTGTGTTTCAGGGCATGTAGGCTATCATGACGAGCTCGCAAGAGACTGCCTCGAGGGCACCTGTGGTGATAGCTGGATACACCGTTTCTATCGTCTGTATGGTGCTATGCACAGGTTTACGGCTTTTTGTGAAAGTTCGTGGTCCATCAGAGGACCGCTTTCATGCAGATGACTACCTAATTACCCTAGCCACGGTGCATTTACCTCCCTATCGCCCGGTCCCTGCGCATACTGACGATCCTTGTTGTCTTTGATTAGATACTAGAGGTAGCGTACAGTATTATCATGCTGGCTGTCGGTATGAATGCCCTCACGCGTCTCTGACCGAAATCCAGCTAAAGTACGTAGGGGTGCGTCATGGTTTCGGTAAACATGCTTCAATTCTTGCGACTAGTGATCTACAGGCATTCTTGAAGGTACAATGAGCCATTGACTACCTCCGATGTAACTGACACATATATAGGGAGACTATGTTGCTAGCCACCTTTATAATGTCGGCCTGGCAAGTGTCAAACTCGGAATCCTCACCTTATACTACCGCATATTCGCTATACAGTGGTTCCGCAGGATAGTAATTGGCTGCGTCACATTCGTCTGCCTGTGGATTGCGACCATTGAGATCTTTATGGGCCTGCTCTGTCAACCACTGGAGGCTATCTGGGATGTCAGTGTCAAAGGCCATTGCTTCAACTCCAGCGCACTGTCATACTACGTCAATACCTCCAACATGATCACAGACCTTGTCATTTTGCTCTCCCAATAAGAGTGATTGTGCGGCTCCGTACGACCCGGAGCAATAAAATTGCCCTCTGTATTATATTTTCAATTGGATTCATGTAATCTCCTTCCCATACTGCCCTCGCTACCAGCCAAGCACTGACACTTCCATGATCACCAGAACATGCGGTATAAGCGCTGCCCGTCTAGCCTTCGTCTTTGCCGAAAGCTCGTCCGACATCACCTGTGCGTCCTCGCCCCTCTTCCACCTCCACAAACTACCACCACACTTGAACACACACTAAATGAAACAAACAAAGGGGACGGCGTCGACCTCGGAGTCCTATCCGGTTTTGAATCGCTCGAGGGCATCCTCTGCGCCAACCTCCCCATCATCTACCGCCTCTTCAGGCAAGCCGCACAAAAAGTCACCAGCCGAACAGGAGGCAGCTCCTCCCTTCCCCACCTACAGTATGGGCGCGAGTCCAAGAACTTCATGTCACGGTCGCGCCCTCGCCGACACCGTCTTGACGAAACGCTCAATGAACATTGGATCCAATTACAGAACGGCAATTCTTCGAATGACAGCCATCTCCCTGGGGGGCCACATGATTTCGCTGTGCAAAAGGTGGTAGACATGGAGACGGGGATGGAGGTAGTGCGGTTGAGTAATTTCCCAAATGCTATTACAGTGAAGAGAGAATTTCATCAGACGGTGGAGGGTCGTCGGTGATAAATCTCCTTTGGTGCTGTATGTCTAGAGAGTGGTCATTCATTTGTGTCCCTGTCAGGGGAGGGTTTCTTATGTTGAGGTAGACAAAAATAGATGAACAGTCACCCCTTACTTTGGAACTTTATAGGACCATGGTAACAACGGAATAGTAACTCATAAAAGCCCCTCCCTCCATTCTCACCCAAGGAGATACGTAGTCGGAAACCCTCTGAAGTTGGTTCCATACCACCGAAGTGGATATATTATTCTCGCAAGATACTAACTAGTGTAGGTATTGTAATTAAAGATGTAATACTGGATCAGCTTGTGGAGAGTAATGCCAAATGCGAAGTACTAGTAGTAGCAGGAGTATTAACTCGACATCGAGGCGATTGATAGTATACTACTAGTATAGATTTGCACTGAACATAGATATGAATCACATACTCTCAGGAACTCTACCTTTTGGCTTCTGGCTGGCTTGGTTACATCCGTCTTTAGATCGCATTTTCAGCTTTTCTGGTTGGGCTGGGGCGTAGCTGCTACAAATTTAGGGTTCGTATAGATATATAGTAACATTATTCGGGTTTTTTATCTATTAGCAGTTACTAACTAGTAGAGAACAGGTCGTTCCCGAGATGCTATGTAGGTCGGCTTTGAGAGGGATTATGTGTCTTCGGATGATTCAGAGTACATCTTTGTATCAACAATAATCAATGTTTATGTTTTCAACAATAAGTCACACGAACGAATGATATCAAGTACAGGAAACCTGACACGTACCCAGGCCAACCAGTCCAGTCCAAACCAACTTATCTAGATTATATACATGCATGAGAAGGCATTCACAAAAATGTAGTAGTAGACCTATAGACACATTGCGCCTTTCCGAAACCGCCCAAATAAAAGAACATAGCAAGGACAAAGAGGGGAATCGCCCAGCCATATTTACAGAATCACTATAGACAGACAAATCACAACACTTTGTAGGTTGGTGGTTTATTTCAACCGCCAATGACCATCCAAGCGATCATACCTCCCCACATGCCCACAAAAGCAATGGTCAGGATGGAGGCACCCGCCTTGTCGCCCGTGGTGATCTTCGATTCGGTACTGCCGCTGTCACCGGTGTTGTCGCCTGTACCCGCGTTCGGATCGCTAGTACTGTTGCCGCCAGTACTGGAGGTCACAGGGGCCGTTTGCTTCGTGCTATACAATGCGGAGGCCAGAACGTTGGTGACGGCGATCTCTTCCTCCATTCCGTTCCACCCATCCCACTTCTTGGGATACCAGCGCACACCACAGGTGTTGTTGCCCATTCCGTTGCAGGAAGCTGCGGCAGCTTCGGCGGACCCCTGCAGTTTTGGCAGAATGAGACTGGACGTCGACGGCATAATCAGAGCCACAAGCCCAAGCCATCCCGTGACGAGTCCCTTGAACAGAATTTCGTTGTCGTTGCACACTTCGGCCGGTTCGCAGAGAATTTCGGACATGATGTTTCCACCATACTTCGCCGGGAAGAAGGTGTCGAGCGTCACGTTCAAGAGACCCTCCGCCGCGTTCTTCCATTTGGCCTTGCCGGTCTGCGAATGGCATTAAATTAGCACCTGCTTCCTCCACACCTGGCGGGGAGCCGAAATTACTTACATAGTTGTACATGTACGCGGCTCCCGTCAAGAAGACACCGTAATTGTAAGACCACTGATTGTTTCCTTGGGTTTTGCAGTTATTATCGACATCGGTGGAGTCGGCCACGTTCCAAGTCTGGTTGTTTAACAACGGAGTCGAGGCACACCAATCGAAAATCTTCTCTGCCCAGTCGGCGTACGTGTCGTTGGAGGTGTAGCGGGCCAGGCGGGCAGCGAGTTGGAACAGACCTCCGTTAGAGATGGAGTTCTTCATGGCGTAACCGGCTTCATAAGGATAGATCTGCCAGCGCAGACCACCGCCACATGTCGAATCGTCCCATCGATCGACCTGAGTGTTGTAAACGCCCTGGGCCAAAGCGAGCCAGGAGTATCCGGAGGAGCTGTCGGCGAATTCGATCTCGGCAGCAGTGATGGCGGCAAGACCCCAGAACATTTGATCGTCGTTACCCTAACAGACGGCGAGAAGAGTCAGACTATTGTTCAAGCTCAGGGGGGGAAATGGGTATCGTCATATCGCTTACCAAGTAACTACTGTAGTTGGCGGGCATGTAATCGCAGTCACCCGCCTGCCATTGCATACCCTGACGGACCTCGTCGTTGTAGGTACTGTCTCCGGTGTAATACCAATAGAGGAGCAAACTTGTGAAGAGTGCACTACCTTCCCACCACTTGCTAGGGAAAGCACCGGGAATCTGACCGGTTTCGTTTCCATGATACCAAGTCATGGACCCGTAGGCGGTCTTACTGGCGGCATCCTTGATGGAACCTATACGGACGGTGATGATGGTAATCAGTTGTCAATTCACGGAACTGGTGTATGTTGTTGGATTGGAAGACACGGGGGACTAAAATTAGTGACGCAACTGCTGCCAATAATGTAGGAGAGGGGAAGGAGAACGGGATAAGGGACGGGCGGTGACAGCAGAGGATGTAATAAGAGAAAGAGATAGAAATGGGGGGGAAAGCATACTGGTACTGCTGATATCAATATCAATGGCGTGGGAGAGCTGAGAGAAAAGCGCCGTGTTTAGGAATAACCCCCCATACAGGCAATCTCGAACGAGACGCATGGCGGGAGGGAGCGGGGAGGGAAAGAGAGAGAAAAAGGGGTGGGAGGAGGAGAAGATGGGAAGGAAACGAATGTATAGAAGCGAGGGACACGGTCAAGGAAGAGACTGACCAGCAGAAACGGAGAGTAAACGAGAGTGTGAAGGGAAGAGGGGGTGATAGGATGGATGGAGACAGTTGACAGTCAAGTCAAGAATGGGGATGATGGCATTGCAGCAAGACAAGAAAAGCAAGAGGGAAATCAAGCTGCGTAGACGCCGGGCCAGGCCTATTTTTAATCGGCGGGAAAAAAAGAAGGGAAGAAAGGCCCAAAAAAGCCAACCATCGGCACTGGTGGAGTTGGTCCCCGTCCACGTCAGCTCCTCGTGCAATCAGCGTCCTCGCCCTCGCATTTCTCCTTGACCCCAAGGGTCATGGTGTGACAGGGTCAGAAGGGGTTCAGAAAGGAGCTAAAAGAGGGTGATGAAATTCCTGCCCCAATAGTCATCCGAGTTTATTTATTTGGTTCCCTGGAGAGAAGTTGAGGCTGGAGGGAAGTACTTTGGAAGTTCTGATAATAAATATCAATGTGAGCCTGAGGCCACAATACGAATACGGCATATTCCGATCATCAATTTCTTCTTTGGGATGTTTCTTTCCCTTTTTCTTGCCCCTGGAAAATCAAACCAAACAATAATCCCGAACAAAGGCTGAGTTGAGTGAGTTCTGGCCCGGCGGGTACCATGGATCCTCTTTGACTTCCCTTTCCCCATGAATGGCTGCCACAATCAGTCCGTCTCGCAACTTTGCGCCCGGTCGCAAAGATAGGCATGTCTTGCTATCACAAGCTTTCTTGCCCAGCACTGCTAATCCTCACCAAGCAATGCCGGGCATTCCGCAGTTTGAACTGTCATTGCAGCCTGTGATCTTGGCAGAACCCAATCAGCCGATCGGGGGGGAACAGTCAGGCCCCCCCCCCCTGGCGGGTACATCACAAGCACCACTCGGAATGCCATTGGGGAGTTTGTCTCTGCTCGGACGCGCCATCATCAGCGCTCTTTGATCAGGATCGTCACCTGCTTTGGGGTCGAAGCTTGCGATCGCTGCGAAGGGCTGTATCTGGTTACTATTCAGAGCGTTCTTCCTGTCGCTCTTGATCTTCGGTGCCTGGTATTCCAACACCCAACACAAACTATGGGACCTCGTTCGTCGCTCAATTTTCTGAACCTGAGTTCTTCGCATTTATCCCCCCTTCTGCAGGATGGCAATGAGCCGTTCTAGACTTCTGCGCCGTAGTTAACTGCGGAAGTACCTGCGTGTGTCAGCCTTGACACTCCGATCCCGGTCTGTCATGTGACGGGACATCGATGTTTGTCTGGTTTGTTAATCTCTCCTTCTGACTATCAACAAAGGTAGTACTTCATTGTCATTGATGATGCCATCTAGGCAAACAGCACACTGCAGTCATTCATATCGTTTTCCATTGATAACTATCAGTTATTTCCGAATCATAAGTATACAGGGTGGATAATCCGACGGGAAAAAAGAGACTGAGACATTGTCTTACTTTCAGTTATCAATATGCCGCCCTCCCCGTCTCCGTCATCGTCTCCACCACTATGTTCCCGTAAGCGAAACTTGAGTTTCATGTTTACAAGCCATTGCTCACTCAGCTCAGGACGATAAATATGCAATGTTGATGTCTAATATGATCCTGTATTGATCAGTGCACTCCTTTTCTTATCTATTCCTCAAGTCAAATATACATAAGATCTCATCAACTATATATACTGCACAGAAGACAAGAAGACTAATTCCTTAACGAAAATATATACTACTTAGTTACTAGCATCATCTCCCACCGCACATGCTTTAAGTACTAGTAGATGGTTCCACCGGGTCTAATTGAGTCTTGAATACTATTACGTGCTCAATGTTGTGGCATAGCGAAGAGCTTACTTGGAGATTATCGACTGGAATAGCCACTGGAAGAGGTATCTCGTTTGGTCCTCTCTATTTGTCTTCGCCTCTGCCATGTATTCTGCAAATACTCACAGCGTTGCTTCGACCTCATCCACTATGGTCACCTTAATGCTCCCGTTTCTGGTATCCGCACACAGATTCAAGGCATCCACGGCCTTCTCTAGAGGGAAAACGTGCGACACCAATTTCTTCAAGTCCAGTATGCCCCCACTGAGACACGCTATTGCAGGCGGCCAGGTATCACGGTACCGGTTGATGAACCGCAAATCGATCTGTCTTGGTTAGTGATCTTATGCTCAAGCCTAACACGAGGAAGGCTTACCTCTGCCAGGGAAATATGCATAAATGGCAGGTTATTCATTACTGCCTTTCCCACGCCAATGACGACCACCGTACCACCCCGACGAGCGGTAAATGTTGCGGTACACACACTGTTCTCAACACCAGTACACTCTAATACAGTTTCTGGGGCGTGGTACTCGTCCGGACCAAAAATTGCTCGGATTGCCTTGGCGTTGCCTTCCGCATCTAGTGCTGGATTAACCTGGTATGTGTTACACCAAGGCGCAAATTCCTTGGCAAAGGCGAGTCGCTTTGGCTCAATATCTGTGATGACAATGGGGTGGGCCCCTGATGCCCGAGCAGCTGCGAGGGCGATCAGTCCAATAGGTCCAGCACCGCATACGACTACACCACGACCTAAATGAAGACGCGCGACCTGGATTCCGCGCATGACGACCGAAAGTGGCTCTAGGAGGGCTCCTTCAAGATAGGATATATTGTCAGGAAGCCTGTAAAGACAATTTAGCATACTTAGTCAATCCAATGGGAACCGAAACGCACTTATGTAGCCATTTGGCTGGGTGGACCTTGTAACGTTGGATGGTACCCGCATAAGGATATACTCCCGCAAATTGGACGTCCTCGCAAAGGTTGTAGCGACCGTCATCACAGAGGAAGCACTGTTCGCAAGGAACCCCAGGTTCGACGGCGACTCTGTCACCTGTGCCTTCCGATAAGTTATCCATTGCAGACATAATGCACAGCGTGACTAACCAGGCTGGAGATGGGTCACTCCATCTCCACACTTTAGCACCACCCCCGCTGCTTCATGGCCAATTATGCAATCTCCCTCGAAGACTAGCTCTCCAATGCGACCGGTTTTCCAGAAATGAATATCAGACCTGAGCACGTTAGCGAATAGTGTGCACATGTAAATATAGCCAATATTCTTGCATACCCACAGACGCCAGTGGCTTTGATTTGCAGTAGGACCTCACCTCGCCGTGGCGCATACACCGGGGCGGGGACAAATTTGAGATTGTGATCTGCTGTGATCTGGAGAGAGGGATTAGGGAATGGAGGCGACAATTGCACCTGCTCCGTCGGCGATGACTTTGAGGTAGACGTTGGAGCCGGGCTCGATAGAAGGACATAAGGGGCCATGGTGTTGGGTGGTGTATGATCTGAACGTTGGAGTTAGAGAAGACGCCTGGGGTGCGTCTGGCTTAAGCTGAAAACATCTTGGGCGTCCCCAGGTTAGCTGGGAGTGACACATTTACTGAACTCGAGCAATAGGATGCAGCGGAGATAAGCTACCTTTGCCTGGGCATCATGGAGATGGCAACTGGAGGCACGGATGACCCAGCGTGGATTTAGTCCAGGTCATATCTTCCCCGCATGGAATTTCTGGGGTCGGAACCAGTACTTACCCTTTTGGGTATTCCACATCCGCTTTCCCCGATCTGGTGGTTGGCGCCTCCAATTACCCGATTGGGAAATGGGCTTAATGCTGCCTGATGAGGTTATTCGGATCCAGTTCTTCAAGCTCAGTCCACCTTCACTCTGCAGAGCTCGGCTTGTTCTGTTCCCACCTTTTCTCTGCTCTGGGCACCGTGTCTATTATAAATTTGACCCATGTCCCATCTTGCCCCGCGCCATGTATCGCCCTCAGAATCATTCCTGCAACTATGGCTGTTGGTCCTGTCCCGCGAAGTAATGGCGCCTCGGCCTTGCCGCTGGTGCGCCAGCTGTCTAAAGATCACGACCATGTCTTGAAATCATTCCGTCTTCTAATTTCCGACCTGTGCCAGCAGTTCGGCGGAGGCCACCCGGGGTATGAGTCCACCGATAATGAGCTCAGCAGAGCAAAGGGTATTGACTAACTTGACCAGTGGAGCTATTGGCATGGCGGCCATAGGAGTCGCCCTCTGGCGATATGTTATGCGATATGCGCCACACACCCCAGACTACTTCAACCGCGATCGCTTCATCCTTTCCAACGGCCATACCTGCCTCTTCCAGTACGCCTTTTTACATCTCACTGGCTACAAAGCCATGACTTTCGAGCAGCTTAAGTCCTACCACTCCGACCGCGTCGACGCATTATGCCCGGGCCACCCGGAAATCGAACACGAGGGCATCGAAGTCACCACAGGCCCCTTAGGTCAGGGCATCGCCAATGCTGTTGGTCTTGCCATGGCCACGAAGAACCTGGCGGCCAACTTCAATCGTCCTGGGTACGATGTCGTATCCAACCACACCTGGTGTATGATAGGAGATGCATGTCTGCAAGAAGGAGTCGGGCTCGAGGCAATCTCCTTCGCGGGCCATCTCAAACTCAACAACCTGACAGTCATCTACGATAACAACCAGATAACCTGCGATGGTTCAGTCGATCTGACCAACACAGAGGATATCAACGCTAAGATGCGTGCCTGTGGCTGGAACGTCATTGATGTGGAAGACGGTTGCTACGATATCGAGGGGATTGTCCAAGCCTTGGAGGAGGCTCGCGCCTCTCCAGAAAAGCCTACTTTCATAAACGTCCGGACCGTCATTGGTCTAGGCAGCAAGGTGGAAGGCATGGCTGCTGCTCATGGTGCTGCATTTGGTGCTCCAGACGTAGCAGAGATGAAGAGGAAGTATGGCTTTAACCCTGAGGAGCACTTCGTCATCAGTGATACAGTCCGAGAGTTCTTCCAGGAGCTCCCTGCTCGAGGAGAAGCTCTTGTTCAGCAGTGGAACTCGTTAGTGAAGCAATATAGCGCAGAACATCCTGAGCTTGGGGAAGAGTTCCAGAGACGCATTCGCGGAGAGCTGCCTTCGAACTGGAAGGACCTTATACCTTCCAGCTTCCCTGATAAGCCAACGGCTACGAGAGCCTCATCCGGCCTAGTATTCAACCCTCTGGCTAAAGATATCAAATCTTTCATGGTCGGAACGGCTGACCTGAGCCCGTCCGTGAACATGATCTGGCCGGGCAAAGTTGATTTCCAGCACGTAAGTTCATTCTTGCTGTTTCTCTTAGACCATTTCGTGGCACCATACTTACTACATACAGCCTGATCTACGTACCACTTGCAATATCAACGGTAACTATTCCGGCCGATATATCCACTTCGGAGTGCGTGAACACGCCATGTGTGCCATCTCGAACGGGCTGGCAGCGTTCGCTCCAAACACATTCATCCCTATCACTTCTTCCTTTTTCATGTTCTATCTTTATGCTGCTCCTGCTGTGCGCATGGGAGCTCTTCAACACCTTCAGGTTATCCACGCTGCTACTCACGATTCCATTGGCATGGGAGAAGATGGTCCGACACACCAGCCGATAGAGCTGGCAGCGCTCTACCGTGCTATGCCAAACCTGCTGTATATTCGACCGGGCGATAGTGAGGAGACAGCAGGAGCCTGGCTTGCAGCCCTGGAGGCCAAGAAATCATCCAGCATTATCTCCACCTCCCGTCACGCTCTGCCCCAGTTGAAGCAAACACGCCGGGAGGGAGTGGCCCATGGCGCGTACGTGCTGGAAGAGGCTGATGCTGCCGCAGTGACGCTCATTGGCGTCGGCGCAGAGCTCTCATTTGCGCTTGATGTAGCCCAGCAGCTGAAGGAGACTAAAGGGATTGCGGTACGCGTCGTCAGTTTCCCATGCCAGCGACTGTTCGAGCAGCAGGCCCTCGAATACAAGCGCACGGTCCTGCGACGCCATCAAGGGATCCCGGCGGTGGTAATCGAGCCATATGCGCCGAACGGCTGGGAGCGGTATGCCGATGCAGGGATCAACATCCGCCGATTCGGCCACAGTTTGCCGGGCAAGGCTGCATACAAATTCTTCGGCTACGAGACCGGAGTGATGGCGGCCAAGGTGGGCGATTATCTGGACCGACTTGAGAAGGGAGAGTGGCAGCGAGGAGAATTTGTGGATCTGTAGGCTACTGATCCTTTCGATATCATTACCATTCAATGAATAAACTTAGACCTAAGTCAACTTACCAATGGATTAGCCCAACTCTGTAGGAATTGGCAGATGGCCGGAGTAGAGATGTGGGGATTGACTAGAGGATCCACCCAGACGCGCCGGACTCGTATTGGGGAATCGGAAGCGCCATCCCTCGCTGCTTTAGTCTCCCCACTTCCCCTCCCTTCTTCCCAACTCAATTCCCCTCCACGTTGTTATCTATAGACGCTTCGGATCTTATCTCTATGGGATCCAGACTATTCCTAACCCTGGAATCTTCTCACAATGGCTTCCGCTGATGCTGCAATGAATGAATCATCACTCACCGCTCCCAAGACGCCAGATAGTTTTTTTTCGCGTATCACACGCACTCAAATTCGGTCCCTACGATGCTTACACACTACACCAGTTACCTGGGAACAAGAAAGTTCAAGCAAGAGTGTATTGCCAGGCCCGGACGGGATAGGACTTTCCCCTCAACGAGACCTGACTTGCAAGCTAAATAGCTAAACATACTAAGACATGAAAGAACAGGACAGGACAGGATAAGACAGAACAAGACACAAGAAGCCAGAAGTCTGCTTCACAAATAACGAAAAAAGATGAGACAATCAACACCAACAACCTGAAGATAACCAAAATGGAGATAAAGAATCGAGCAAATCTCAAGGGTATATCAACCTCTCAGAGGCTAAGCAACGCTATTATAGCATGAAATCATCTAGGCGCTGCTCCGGGGCGATTACACAGACTGGCCATACGGGAGATAGGCACGGAGCCGAGCGGGTGCCGCTGGCATGTGCGTTATAGAACCTCTCATTTGATTCTTCAGCTGGCTCGCTGCTTTCGGGGATCGCTTCGGTACTGTCTTGCGGGAGCTCAACTGTACTCTCGTGGTTCATATCATTTGCGTGCTCGATGCTGCCCTCGCCATTCATTGCGGGATCACCGCTGGCATCGCCGTTCATTATAAGTGCGGGCTCGCCGCTGGTCGCACAGTTCATCATATGGGTGAGATCAACGCTGCCCTGGCCGTTCATCTCATGTGCGGGCTCGGCGTGACCTTCGCCGTTCATTTCATGGGTCGGCTCAACTATGCCCTCAATGGCTTCTAGTGTGGGCCTTTGGACTGGTTGAGGGGCTTCGGAGGAATATGTGCCAATGGGTGCACTCCTTCTTCCTTTCGCCATCTCGAACCGGAGAGTGCGTTGCTGCAGCTTGAATACCGATTCTTGACCATTTCTCATTTGAAAGACTTGATTCGCAACCTCCGGTGTCTACACTTCATTAGCTATTGCTATTGAGGTATGAAGCATGACGCGTACCTCGAATTGCACAAAGGCGGTTCTCAAGCCAGAATTAGGGTTCGTCTTCACTTTGACATAACAACGTCCGTATTCGCCGAGCATCCTCTTGAGCTCTAACTCCATCTGAGGTGGATCAAGAGCACTTGGTAGACTGCAGGGTGTTAGTTATTGTCCCATCCACTACTGAGTTTGGAAGGGGGTTTAGCTCTTACTTTCCAACAAAAAGGCGAGCTTCAAGAGGAAGGAGATCTTGAGCGTTGTCGTCTGTGACTGTGATTCCTCCGACGATAAGGATATCATCTTCAATATCAGAACTACTTGATCCCGCCTGGGCTTGAACTGAACCATCTGGGGACGGCTGCGGAGGGCTATTGGTCACGGTGGGAACCAACTGCCGGAGCATCTGGTACAAGGGGGTGTCTCGACGTACTGGGAATCCTGGATGGGTCAAACGTGCAAATCGGCGGTTAGGAGGAATAGACGGGTGGTTATCGGCAGGCATAATATAAGGTTGTTCCTGGACGGCATCAGACATCTCCGAGATGAAAGGATCCCCATCAGGTATGTCGTTTTCCGTAATGATCACATCCCATTGAGGTTCCTTTGGAAACCCAGGCAAATGCCTGCTCATCTTAGGGTCACACCAAGGAGGTATATCCATATACAGCCAATTAGGCTGTTGCCCTCCAACTTGCATACGAGCCCCGGTGAAGAAAACCCATTTCCTGGTACTATCAAGGAAAGAAGGGCCAAAAGGTTTCTTTCCAGGATATGGAATAGCATTGGGGTACCGTTGACAGAAATCCATGTTGACTGCTTGAGGGGAAGGATGCATTTCTCAAAGCAAAAGCCGTGAGTAACTTCTCCACTTAGCGATCAAGCAAAGCCAAGCTAAGCAACAGACGCTAACAAGCACGAATCAGATATTATCCTCCTAAAGGAGAACTTTATCAAAGGCGTACTAGGACGACGAGCAGTGTGAAAAGATGAGATTGATAAGAGAAGCTGTGGTTACCCTGTCAAACGATAGCGAGTAGCCAAAGCGTGAGTGTTGTGGTGATGGGAGAAGTATGAGAGGCAAAGAACAAGCGAGCCGGCAAGGCTCACATACTCACCGTCGAACTCTATGCCTTCACGATGAGGTATGAGAAACGAGCGCCGCAGCAATGACTGCAACTATGACCACCACAAGGCTTCAACTACGATCCGGACTATGTTCCTCTTATTCCTCGAGGAATCTAGTTACTCCTCGCGGCTTTTTGGCCTGGAATAACATCTACGGGATGAAGGGCATGGGACGTCAGAACAGGGCTGTGCATTCGCCCCAGAGCCATCTGCGGTAATTTGAAGACGCCTATATTTGTCAAGAGGACTACGACTATATGTGCGAATAGGTTGGTCCGTCCTTTTGTCCGGGGAAAATCGGGGGTTTGTTGGGGAAAGTCGGGAATGGTTCCTTGGGTGCGAGGACGAACTATACAACTATACGGCTCTAGGCTTGGTATTCTGTCCGATACAATACATTCGGTGCGGAAAACTCAGCCTGTAGGTATTGAGTGAGCGCCATGACATGGTTTGTGGAGCTCTGGCCTTGATATGGAGGTCTGTTGTTGAGCTGGGGCCTGAGGGACGGTCGAGATGGCCGAAGGCAGAAATTTCGACATGTGAACTAAGGGGGCTGTGTGGGGATAAGTATAGAATGGCTGCTTCGAGAAATTACTTATGGTATTGTAGTTATACCGGGTTGTATTAACTATACAAAACGAGGAAAGAAGCAGGTCATGATTATGTCGTCACCAAGGCAGGAAGTATGCAAACAGGCAAGGTATATACTCAGACAGTGAACGAGGGGGTATCGAATAAGCTTGTCTCCCAGGAACATCATCATGAAACAAATCGTCACTTCACTTTGCAGGCATCCCCATCAGCTCTCCCAGCTCGTCGCTGGTGAGTGTGCTCCGGCGTCGGTCCCTGTGGCCTTTGCTGGATCCCTTGAGAGCCCGCCCACGCTTACGACTCTCGCTTTCTTTCCGAGCCTGTTCTGCCTCCCGGGCCTCGCTTTCAGCAGCTGCTAGCTTCTGTGGCACGCTCAGGCGAGCTTGGTTGCTTGTTGCTTGGATAGCAGCTGCCCGGCGAGACTCTTTGGGCTGGGGACTTTGAGCGCTGCTTCCCTGGCGGGAGAGCCCCTTCGATTCAGCCTTCCTTCTTGATGGTCTACGTGTTACCGCTTCCGAACGGTGTGCTTTTACTTGTAGCGTCTCATCGTCCGCGCTCGGCTCGCAAGGCGAGTCTTGTAGACCCGCAGTAAATGAGACCTTCCGTGGCGAGCGTCCAGTCATGATGTTGTCACTCCTTTCTTTCAAGGCTTTACTGGCTCTCCTGGATCTCGTTTCTCGCGTCGACTGGCGAGTTCTCCTGGGAGACTCTGCAGGCCGACTAGGCTCGGTTGTAACCTCCGCAGCGGTTTGTATCTCTTCCTCCTCTTCTGCCTCTTGGTCCTCGAAAATGGGTGACTGAATGGTCGTGTCTCGCCCCACGTCTTGAGATAGTGCTTGCGTAATGTCTAGGCGTAGATCTAAGCCTTGTCGGAGCTCTTCTGCTTGAATTGAATGGCCTCCATCGGCGATCCGTTTATGCCAGCCATCCATCATTGTAACGGCCTGGCTCCACCGACTTTCCATTTTCTCCCAGCCTTCGCGAAGTCGTTTAATTTCTTCGTCCCGCATTTCTACTTCCTCGAGAGGTACGAACGATGGGTTCGTGAGCAGTGTTCGTAGATGCTCGAGGACATGGTCCATTTGTGCTGATAGCTCGTCACAAGAGGTAGGTAGTGCCGTTACCGAGCCTTGCAGGGACCGTCCAGCCCCGACGCTTGCCATCCCGGTCGCGGACTTATCTTCGTCTTCGGCTTGTGATAGACCCTGGAGATCCTTCAGAGTTTCGACTGTGTTTCGTGCCAATGATATCAGCGTATCATTTTCGTCGCTGAGAGTTTGACATAGTTCAGTAAGGAAGTCGTTCGTTTCCTGCTTGAGGCTGTATCCGGGATCGTTAATGCCCTCACCACCAGCCGCCAGTCTAGATCGAGACGATTGACTTGCTGCTGGGTTGATATTGATAGTGGTCATCGACAGCCCTTCCCGCTTTCCGCGCTGGCGTTCAGCCAAGTGCGACTTCAGTTTCTGCATTTCCAGGTCGCGTTTGCGGATGTCGTTGGCGCATTGAGCTCGAACTTGCTGGATGGTCGTCTTCATGCGCTGCACTTGCTCTTTCAGTCCTCGGATTGTCGAATCGGCACTAGAAGCGTTCGCCTTCAATGCTCGTTCCTGCGCCTCCGCGAGAGCCAGGGAGCGGCTTAGCTCGGAGGCCTTCGTCTTGACTTTCTCCTACAGCCAGATCGTTAGCCTTCTTTGCGGTCGCAAAGTATACATTTGATGCCCCTCGTACCAACTCTGCTGTTTTTTGCGATTCCTCCGCGCGTAGGGTGCGAATTGTGGTTGCTAGATTCTCTCGGTGTTCGGCTTCACGCTGTTGTGGCTGTTAGCCAGTGTAACAACTTCCCTGGACATTGCGGCTCCGTACATCTCTGCGTAGAACCAAATCGTTGACCAAGTTGATGATCCTCCCCATTGTGGCCGCCGTGCCTCCCTCCTCATCTCCAGGGTTGGCGAAATCAATGGGATGGCCGCTCTTCAGCAGCCCCCTGGCCAGCAAGACATTATTAATGTAAGTAGATGCTGCCTGCAGATTTTGTGGCTCCATGGCTTGCCTGCAAGCTCTGGTGGCAGCGACCTCTCTGAAGGGAGAGGAGTTGCCGATTGATGTCGAGGGGTGTTGGTTGCGATAATGCGTCGGGGACCGCCAGACTGTTATTATTATTTTTCGACAGCCGCGGGATTCCTAAAGGGGAAGAACATAAACAGCAGGCGCACTCCGGTGACCGCCACGCCCCACTTCCGCTGTATGCTTATGTCATGCACCTGCCCACATCTGATCTGTAAAGGGAAGTAAATCACTTTTCTTATCGCACGCGTCGCTCGCGCGTTCTCTTGCCTCTTCTCAACCTCATCCTCCCAATTGGCATCATGGCGCGCGTAGTCCGTGGCGAGGGAGACTCTCTACAACGAAGAGGGCAGCTGCTCTTCAGGCAGGGCAACTACTCAGACGCTCTGGCCGCCTTTACAGAGGTGCGTTCGCGCGGTCCACCGCGTCCGATAAGGAAAAGGCTACTAAGGCAATTGGCCCACAGGCTCTCTCTTGTAAAGGCGCCGATGTGATGAGCATCCTGGACAACCGGGCCGCAACGTACATCAAGCTCACTCAGTTTGATCGCGCGCTCAATGATTCGCGGCAGATGATCCGCAGAGATACCAAAGATGGACGGGTAGCTTGCAGCCTGTGCGATGGTCGATTATGTTCACTGTAGGCTAATTGAGCGTTAGGGCGTTTTGCGATATGGTCAGACATTGCTTCTGACTGGGGATCGTGCAAAGGCTCTCAAAGCTTATGGCTATGGCTTAAAGACTCTGCCTGAAGATCATCCCCGTCGTAAGGTAAGTGGGTTTGAGCTGAACTTGCAGCGAAATGCGTTTTTGGAGGCTGACCGGCTCAGATGATACTTCAAATGTATTGCAAGGTGAAAGAAAAAGCATCAGTGAAACGACTAGATCCCTTTGATACTCTACCTCTCGAGTTGGCCATGATGGTGCTGCAGTATTTCAATTTTAGGGAGCTGGCGTAAGTGAGCCTGTACAAAGAGGTCCTATAAGCAAGCTGACGATCAGGCTCCTAGGGTTCTTCTGCGAGTTTCGAAGGGATGGCAGCGGATGCTCTCACAGCCAGAACTTTGGATGCAATTGGATTTCACCGAGGCCCGACGCAAGGTCCATTGGCGCTCCTTTCGGGCATTTGTCCAACGTTCTCGTGCCTTGCTAACTCATGCTGTCATGACCAACATATCCACCCCTTTTCAGGAAAGAGTGCTAGAAGCTTTAAGTAGATGTCCAAAATTGGAACACTTGGAGATCCGGGACCCTATCACACAGCCTAATGGGCTTTGCGACGTGTTCAGGAGCTCAACACAATTGAAATCTCTTATTATCGCGAAACAGACACCGGTGGCTCAGGAAAATATCGCGAAGTTTCTATCAAGCTTATCCCAGCTCGAACGGTTAGAGGTTCATAACGCCCAGCCGTCGCCCGAATCCAAAGTACATTGGCATTCACATCTGCCGAATTTGAAGAGTATCACCTTGCTCACGGAAGCGTCAATTCCGCCACCAGGTCGTGTTCCTGCTCTATACATTCCTCCCGCTACTGTAAGTTGGCTGGTCTCATGAGCTTTGTCTGGGTTCGTGCTGCTTTTGGTACTAACAGCTATCTCAGGAATCAATGTCTTGCTCAATGCCCAACCTTGAAGAACTACGGCTTGACTCGTATCCCAAAGTCTGGGCGCCATACTATCTATCATTTGACCCTATCCAATACTCCAGGCTACGTAGACTGGATCTGAAAGGTGTATTCTTAGGCACTTTCAGCTTACCGCCGAGTCTCGAATACCTTTCCATTCATGCAGGTGCCGCTCCACCTGGGGAGGAATTCCCCTTTTCTCCCGAGCAACCCTTACACCTTCCAAATCTCCATACTCTTATGCTTCGTGACCTAATTTGGGTCACCTACCGCACACTCCATCGATTCATAGTCGACTCCAAGGCTGTATTACGGAACCTTGTGGTCGACCGCTGTCCACAACTAGACTCTGAGAAGCTCAGTCTTGTTCTGGCCGAGAATTCGGTCAATTTGACTGAGCTCGGAGTTCCTCAGCTTCCAGGCATTAATGACTCTACCGTGAAGACCTTGGTAGAAGGTTTGTCAAACCTCACTGCTCTAGATGTCTCCAACACCGATGTCACAGGCCGTCTGCTCAAAATGCTTGCTGACGCACGTTCCTCGGATGTCGACTTCCCACGTGTTGAGTATGTATACATTAAAAACTGTGACAATATTCCATACGAGGCAATAACCTACGCTCGATCGTATGGTGTCAATGTCATTCGGTGATTATATGCATCAGAACAAACGCCCCTGAAGCATGCTGGCATGCATAGGTATGCGTTTATTATTTGCATTGGGTGCCATATCGTATGTTGGGCTATAGTTCTACCATGTTTGCATACGTGGTATGGCTGTTCTGCCCACCCCCCAAAGTCCAATCTGGTTTAGATTACCCGCCAATATTTTACAAACGATAAGTCTTGCTGCATAACCTATGCGACATTGCTCCTCATCAAAATACATTTTGCTGGGGCGCTCCTGATAACGCGGGTCGATTCACAACATGACCAGGTCATGATCCACGAGGGACATTTTCACAACCCTCCGTTGCTCCCCATTATTCAGCACACTGCTGTGAGGGAGATGGCTGCAGGCACGCCACAAGTCTGCAGTGGAAACAGACAGTTCAATCTAAATATTACGTCTTATCAGGGCTCTAATCAGTCCTGTCAGGTCTACATTTCGGGCAATATCATCAATTTTCCACTTAGGACTAATAGCACCCAGAACTGAAAGATTTTCAGATAGTAATGTACACTGTATCCTTGGATATTTATTTCTGAGTTCTACTATAGTAATAACACTGAATACCCTTCGCCTCGGGTAGGCGAGTAATACGGTCTTTGGATAGCGATCGCCGTTGGGGACGGACTTCAAGTCCGCTCCTCTTAGCCTCGACAACATATATAACGTCTGCCACCTCCACAATTAGCGGGCGACATTGTTTCAAATATTCTTCTATCTATTACTCATCTATACTACCTATAGTTTGTCATAAGAATCATCTTCAAGCCGTGCAATGGCCACCATCTCCGCAATCCGGGCCTCCAACTCCCGAATCACATCAGACACTGTACCTCGCACGGCAGTCTTCACCGGAGCTACAGATGGCATTGGAAAGGCGACACTTACTCGCCTAATTTCTACGAATCTGCCAGTCCGGGTCTTTGTCATTGGCAGGAACGGCAAGAAGCATCAATCGTTTCTAGATGAGCTTCGACAATCCAACAGACAGGCACAGATCACCTGGTTGGAAGGTCAATTGTCTCTTCTAGTAGATACCAAAAAGCTGTGCGATGAGATTAGGAGACGCGAGACGAGTCTTGACTGCTTGTACCTGAGCGCTGGCTTTATCTCCTCGGGGGAGCGCATTGGTACGCCTCTTCTGATCACCATTGACCAGGAGTATCAGCTCACAAAACATGATTATCAGAAACATCTGAAGGAAAAAGCCTCTCACTAGCACTCACCTACTACAGCCGAATATTGCTGATGACTGAACTTCTCCCCTTACTCAATTCATCGCCCAATAGCCCACGCATCGTGAGTATCCTCAACGCTGGTTATGAATCATCTTCCATCTACCTCGACGACATCGATCTCGAGAAACCAGGTCACTTCGGTCTGGGCCCTCTCACAAAATCGATGTCCACCTACACTACATTGTCAATGTCGAGATTGGCTCAGGAAAACCCTCATGTGGTATTCATCCATCATTATCCTGGTGGAGTCAGTACAGATGCCTTTAAGAAGGCCTGGGGTGGAAAGTGGTATTGGCCACTGTTTAAAGCTGCGTTGTCTGCGTTTGGAACGTCTCCTGAAGATGCTGCGGAGAAGGTGTTGTATTTGATCACTAGTGCTAAATATGGTGGCAGGGGGGTTCCGCTTGGTGAGGGACAGAAGGCTGGTATGACTATGACGAAGTCTGTTCAGGGTGGTGATCTGTTCGCCATTGATGATAAGATGAAGGAGCTGTTCCAGGGGAAGGTGATGTTGGAGTTGCAGGCCATGAACGCGGGTGATATTATTTGGCGCAGGACGGTGGAGACACTTGCGCCGTACTCTTCGTGATGGTGAGGTGTCACTAGCTTATTACTTATTAGCTGTACGAAAAACTACTACATGGATCAAACGTTAATGATTGATTTGCAAGTCATCTGGATGTAGTATGGCACTCAATGTAAGCCGAACGGACTTCGGCTAGTCAAAGTCCGGCTTACCAGAACGAAGTCCGGTTCAGCCGACGGCCAAAGACCGTTTCCGTCTCAACCACTGTACACCTACACACATGATTTTTTATTCAATTAGTTCACTGCTATTATGGAGAGGAGAGGTCCAACTCCAGGCTCTGGCTCATATGGCAAGGCTTGCAGACAATGTTCCAAAGCCAAGTGTCGGTGCGTAGCTCGACCCGATGGTGCCGGCTGCGAAAGGTAAGCATCTCAGTATAATCAGTGACTCAATTGATCTAATCGCCACTCAGATGCCTGCGTCTCAAGAAACAATGCCAGCCATCAGAATCAACTCGTAGGAAACCTCATCGGAATACCGAGTCTGGCGCGCAGATCGCGAAGCTTGAGGGGAGGATTGATAGCCTCACAGCAATGCTTCAGTCTGTGGCGCATGCTACTGGAGTATCTAGGAACCTGCAGACTAGTTCAAATGCTAGTACAAGCGACGATAACAGCAACTTAGCTATCACTGGCACTAATACTGACAGAGTACTGGTGCCACCGTCACTGGCTACTGCACCATCTCAGTCAACTACGACTCCGTCTCCTAGCAATGGCTCAAGCCAGCCATTTGCACCTTCACCACCTCTGTATGAGTTGAATGTAGACCAGGCAGCCTGGTATCTCAATCGCTTTACAACGAACATGCTACCATGCTTTCCTTTCTTCTGTCTGCCACCAAGCACCACTGCGCAGCAGTTGCATCAAGACCGGCCATTTCTCCTCGAGGCCATCATCGCGGTAGCCACGCCCACAACCCAAGAGAAGCTGGCTCGCGCAGATAGATTGAAGTCTCGCTTAACCAAGTCAGCTATGCTTGAGAACCAGTCTAGTATTGACATGTTGCTGAGCATCCTGACCTACATTGCCTGGAGTACGGATCCGTTTGTTAAGCGCGCAAGTAACCTGTCTCGCATGATAATGTTGGCTATGTCTATGGTCTATGATCTCCAACTGGACAAGAAACCACCACCGCCGCCAGAGGTGCCCATAATAGCGAAGATGGCACCGGGCTTGGGAGGTCCTGAGCAAAGTGCAAGTGATGATTCTCTACAAGAGGTCCTAGAGCAGCATCGAGCGGTCCTGGCTTGCTTTGTTCTTAGCTCGATGTAAGTTAATCCTCATCCTCTGCTTGAACTCGAGAGTACCTCTCCTGACATGACTATTCCAGCATCTCATCCACCTTTAGACGCACAGTCCCCCTACCATGGACCCCTCAAATGGAACAAGCCCTAAATCTAATCGACACAAACAAAGAACACCCATCCGACGAGTACTTCACGATCCAAATCCGGCTACAGATCCTCGCCCAAAAAGCCCTATCCCTCCGCGACCCAGACGAGACAAATACCTCTACCACCTCAACCACAACACCCTCAGCAACAACCATGTACCTCAATATACTACACAACCAACTAAACAACCTCCAATCCTCAATTCCACCACATCTCCCCCACCGCGGTAAGCCACCTACCCAACCCATCCCTCCCTCCATCCCAAATCCCTACTAACCACCAACCACCCTCCCATTATAGACCTCCTCCACCTCCAAACACACTACACCTCCCTCCTCCTCCACGAAACCCCCCACCTCACCAGCTCCAGCACCCCTCTCCTTCCCCCCTTCACAACCACAACCCCCTCCCCGCTAACAACGCTCATCCACTCCCTCCAAGCAATCAAATCTTGGCTCTCAACCTTCCAAACCCTCCCGGCACCAACAATCACCGGATTCCCCTTCTTCATGTGGTTCCAGCTCGTCCGATGCATCGTGCTCCTGAAACATCTCTCCACGTTCGACGATCCGGCATGGGACCGCGACGCCGTGCGGCAGGAGGTGGATATGTTGGAGTTGCTGGAGTGGATGGGGGAGAAAGCGGAGATGGCTAGTGTTGAGGCTGGGGAGATGTCGGATGATGATTTGTTTCAAAGGGTGGGGAGGATGTTGAGGTTGGCGAGGGAGTGGGTGGTTAGGAAGGTGAGGGGGGAGGGAGATGGATGGGTCCCTGGGGATGGGAGTAGTAATGGGGATGGGGTGGGGTCTGGAGATGGAGACGGGTCTGGGGAAAGTGGTGAGGGTAGTAGTGGTGCTGGTGGTGGTGATGGTAGTGGTATGACGGGTATGGATCTGGATATGACGGGTATGGATCTGGATATGACGGATATGGCGTGGATGCATGCGCTGGAATCGGGGGATGGAGGTTGGCTTGAGGAGGTGCTGGGGTGGTCGCCGCTGAATTTCTAGATGCGTGTCTGCTATATGTATTGAGATAGTGATGATGGTAGTCCTTGCATTCATCCTGATACGCTAACGACCTGTTGATTGCTCATCATCTACTCTGGCTCTATCATCTATAATTGACTATACATCCCACCACCCCTCCAAATAAGACTTCAGATCAATAGTATCATGGCGTTTCAGATGCGGCGTCAGATCCGCATCTGGAAGCGTCTCTCTCGTCGTCCATCCATTCCCCAGAAAAGCGAATCTATTCCCACTCGGATTGGTATACGAATAGTCCCAATCTTCCCATCTAGGATCTCGTCTCAAGTAATTCAACGCTGCCGCACTACCAGGAAACTGACCATGGACTTTGCCACCAGGCCGACCGCCATTGTACCATGAGCTACAGTTCTTCTGACCCGGGGTAGAGTCGTCATTAGCTGTCCAGACCGTGCGCGGGTAAAATTTGTCGCAATATTCGACAAAGTCATCGGCTGCTTGCTTGGATGGCTCCATGGCTTTGATACCTTGACTGCGGATCTTTCGCAGGAGCTTGGCTATGTAGGTGACTTGATTCTCCAGAGCATTGGGCACACTGCCTGAGGGACCGGTGGAGTGGGGACCGCCAAGCCAAAGTAGATTGGGGAAGCCTGGGGTAGCTACTCCGAGGTAGTTGTAGGGGAAGCCGTAGAGACCGTCGTGTTTCCAGGCCTTTTTGAGATCGATCCCGTTGGAAACGATGGAAAAGGGTGGGGCGTGGTCGACGTTGGCCCCAGTGGAGCAGATGACAACGTCGACGGGCCGTTCGATACCATCTGTGGTGACGATACCTGTTGAGGTGAATCGCTGAATCGGGGTTTGAATGTAGCTGACGTTGTCTTTGGTCAAGGCTTCAAGGTAGCCTGGGCCGGGAGTGGGACGGCGACAGTTGGGTGGAAAGTCTGGGATGAGCTTGTCAATGAGTTCGGGCTGGTCGCCGACTCTTGACTTCATCAGCTCAGTCCATTTCTCGCGCAGACCGCGGTTCTCCGGGGAGTCTTTGAAGATGGCGCCAAAGCGAGAGAAGTATCCTGCTTCGACGCTCTTGCGGTATGCTAGATAAGTATCGGGGTCGCGAAAGGACTCAAGTTGCTCGGGAGAGAACAAGTTTGCTTCGAGTCGACGCACACCAGATGTGCCGAAGGAGTCAGCTATCCAGGTCCTGTTGCGAGCATAATGGTCCACGTGTTGAGCAATTGGCTGGATCGAGGGCAGGACCTGCAATCCAGACGCTCCATTGCCGATCAACGCGATGCGCTTGCCGTTCAGGTCGACATTGTGATTCCAGTGCGACGAATGGAAAAGCACACCTGTGTACTCATCCCTGCCTGGGTAGTCGGGCAGCTTCCACTCATTGAAGTGGCCAATAGCGTTGATTAGCACGTCGAGGTCTTCGTCATATGTCTTAAATTGATTAGCCACTGGGCATAAGCCGCTAAGTAGGAGCAGTGTCATACTTGATTGGAATTCCCCAAGTCTTGCAAGGTCACCCGCCATTTACCCAGTTCAGGAAGCCACACAGCCTGGTCGACTTTTTGTTGTAGTCGGAGGTATTTGTGCACATCATATTTGCGCGCTAGGGATTCCCAATACTCGCGAATTTCGGCGCCTTGTGCGAACTCCTCAGACCATTGTGTGTTCGGTTCGAATCCGGACTGATAGACATGCGCGGGAATATCGCATCGTACTCCAGGATAAGTATTTTCGAACCTGTTCATCAGCACCAGCCGTCGCACGCAATAAGTAAGTTTTCTTACCAAGTACCTCCCTGTTTTCAGTGTTAGAAATGCATGGTATGTGACTCGAACTCGTTACTTACCACACCGGAGTTTTTCTCATAGATCCGTAGGTCCAGACCAGGCAGTTTTGCTGGGAGCAAGACTCCTGCTGTAATTCCAGCCAGACCAGCCCCAATCACACCGACTTTGATCGGACGAATCTCGTCAATTGGATGTTCCTCGATTTCAAAAGCTGGACGAGCTTGGCCGTCTGCCTTCTCAGACAAAGCTAACTCATTGATGAGCGACCCAAGAGACACAGTGGGGAGGTGCTTAGGATCTGTCTCTGTGACAGGCTCGTGACGTATGAGCTCGGGTCCTTCGACTGATGCCATGGGGAAGAAAACTTGTCTGTTCTATGGGCACATATGAGGGTAGCAAATTGGTGAGGTGCAAGGATGTCTTTTATCTTAAGATGGCTGCCGATAGGGAGGGGTTGCGAGATCGGCAAAGCACATCACGCCTGATAAAGTGTAACCCCTCTTCGGAACAGCTGCACGCCATCTGCACCTCATTTGACCTCACAGAGTAGCCCGGAGAAGCCAGTAGCAAGAGTTGAAAAGGTACCGGGATCACACCATTGCGGACTGGAATGATGCGACAAGAGGGGCTTATCTCTGGTTTAGCAGCACCAGTAACTTGGCATAAATGCACCATACCCCAAGGTCAATTCACTGACAGAAGTAGTAGTGATACATTGAGTATGTATCGAAGCTGCAGGCGGTTCGGTGGTTGCATTGGGCAGATGCAGTTGAGTTGCAGGATATTACCGAAAAGGGAAAGATGGGCAGGGATCTTAGGCCTCAGGCAGCAACCGCGTGTAGCCGCTCATCGGGACTCATCCTACTCTAGCCGATTCCCAGAATATCATAGCAATCCATGTCATTCGCAATTGTACTAGCAATAGCACTATACCAAATCAATGCGACGCGATGCGAGACTTCATTAGGCGCGGATCACGTGAAGCAGCAGTCACCACTTTAATCGCTTCGGGATGTCATGTGACACAGCCCCATGGACTGGTGGTTGACATCACGTGGGACCCTGATACATTTCAATACAATCCAGCATATAGGCGCAAATTAGGTTTCTTAGGTTTATTCTTGTTAACTGGTAGACTGATTTCCGACTCGTAAACCATTTTCTCACAGTCAGCGTACATCAGAATGCTGTGAGTGGTTGATTTGGCAAGCAAGCGGGCCTTGATTGACAGGCATCCCCAGCCTTGCCTGGATGCCTCGATGCCTGTAAAACTCGGCATTCACAGCCGACCTCGTGTTCTCCTCGCTTCTCTTTGTCCAACTTCGTCTTGACAACGCCGGGCGCTCTTCAGCTATTGTTCTTCGGGATAATCTTAACCCAAATCATTCCGTTGCTTTTGCTGTTATGATTCCCTTCTTGTGTGGCTGAACACATTCTTCCTGACAACCAACTCTCTCATTCCGGACTGCTGCGCGCCCGGCATCCTAAGGCTATCACTCATTAAGCAGATATGGCTCCCGTTGGTCTCCTGACTAAACTCAGGACTCTGATCGCAAAGGACTATGGTAAATTCATAAACTATAAGGTTTTTATACCATTGTCTGACTTATCCCGCAGATGCGCCTGCCATTTCAACACAGACCGCGGCCTTTCTCTCGGTATGCACTCCTGATCATTGGCTCCTACCAACTATTCCCTGCGCTTTTGGTCTTTTTATTCCTTTCTGGCCAGTATCTGATTTACGTCCTAGGTTTGCCTTACCCTGGTCTATGTGGTTCCTTTCTATGTGAACCCCACGACCCGGCCATCGCCCACCCTGAGTAGAGATGCGCCGTCGGTAATCCGGGCCAGAATTAGAGCAGTGACATTCTCATGCACCATCAGTAGCCTGGTCGTCTTATGGCTACTCGCTGCCAAAGAAAATGCCTCTTTCTCACGAGCTCTCCACTTCTTGGGATGGTGGCCTGTCGGTCTCGTGGACATTTTCCGCAGCTTGCTCCTCACAGCCATCCTATTCGCCGGTCCACTGTTTGAGCGTGGTATTGCTGAAGGCGAATGGAGAGAGTGGATTCAGGGAGGCAGAGTTACTGCATCGCTTCGCAGCTGGATTGGATGGAGAAACTATGTAGCGGTAAGTTCATTCTATCACGGCAATGCCTGGCTTTTTGACTAATTGAACGATGCAGGGTCCCATCACCGAGGAGGTCATGTTCCGCTCAGCCATCGTTCCCCTTCATCTCCTTGCCAAGGTTGATCCTGGCCGCATCGTATTTGTGGCTCCTCTCTATTTCGGCATTGCTCACGTACACCATTTCTATGAATTTCGTCTCACTCATCCTGACACATCGGTCGTCGCTGCTTTATTGAGATCAGTCTTTCAGTTCGGCTACACGACGATTTTTGGCTGGTATGCCACCTTTGTCTACCTTCGTACTGGGTCTCTTCTGGCAGTTATCCTCGCCCACACTTTCTGCAACTGGTGCGGATTGCCTCGATTGTGGGGAAGAGTAGAGGCGGGCGTACCCATGGGACCGCCCATGGTCAAAGGAAAAGGATCTTCAGACGCGGTATACGGCCAACTCAGTCTAGGCTGGACCATTGCATACTACGTGATCTTGGTCGCGGGGGCTATTGGCTTCTTCCAGGCGCTATGGCCTTTGACAGATTCGCTGAACGCATTAGCCAGCTTTTCTGTTACGGCCAAATGATTATAATGAAGAGAAACCAGGATATAGCGGACGGTTGATCTGAAGGATCGCAGCATCGACTTCTTGTCTGTCTTCGGCCAAAAGGCCAGCTTTTTCGGTTCATGAATTTGTCTGCCATTATAGCGACAAGCATTGTTGTGAATAGCTTGACCGCATGCAGCATTGTTATGACCATAGTATTATTAATGTCGAACACCTCAATTTGATCGGAATGAATTATCATGTATGCATCAAGGCAATTTGGACAATTGTTGATCAAAGAAACATAATACATGAAAGTGATGTGTACTACTGTATTTCATAAGCGAAACTGAGTTCAATGTAGTACAGTGCTAAGTACTACTAGTACTTAGTACTAGCTGATTTATTATAAGTGTGGATCGTGCGATATGGACTACAAACGGTGTTGATTGCAATCATGATGTCCTAGTCCGGTCATTCTCATCATCTTTATATATTTTGGCCGGCAGATGAGTACCATTACTTTTAGTATCATCCACAGCGCACCATCGATACTATATTTTAAGTAACTGATTTCATGATCTGTACACTTGTAACGCGCAGGCAGTCTAATTAAGTCTGAGCCAAATTAAGAGACAATGTAAAGCAATGTATTCCCCAACCAGTCACCATTTTCGGATTATGAAGGGCGGGACTCGGGAATCTCCGCTTATCTCCGACCGCGCCGAATCCTCCGCAGCTTCGGGGTTGCTCTTTTCAGTTTCCACCACCTCCTCTTTTCCTTCTTATATACCTCTCCAAAACCTGCATTACATCGGTAAATAGAATATGGCTGGACGACAGAGGATCATACGGGCAGCATCGCTGCAAAGCCTGGCGCCAATCTCCCGACCAAACCCCTCCGCCGCAACATCAGCTCGCCTCTTCTCATCCACATCCCTCAGCTCAAACCCTGCGCGCATACCCCTGGACATCCCTCCCCCATTTCCCGTCACCAAAACATGTCCCGAACCGAGCTGCTCCTGCCCTGCGACCCCGGCCATGCCCTCCCCCATCGACTATGACCAGCCGCTGAACGGAACGATGGCGGCCTACGCGCAGCAACTTCTCATCTGCACCGGGCAACGAGACTGGACGAGTCGCATAGAAGAGGACGGTCAGGGCCAGAGCTGGGGTGAGATGGTTCGAGGATTGAAGCGCCTGCTCGGGCGTTGGGGGAAATATGCCGACGTAAGTCATACTTCATCATCATCATGTGGTCGCAACATCCCACTGACAATTGCTGCTATAGCCCTTCAACAATATCCTAGTCACCAGCTCCTCCTTCCTCCCCTCGTCACAATCATCATCGACAACCAGCGCAGCAACCTCCCAGACCGCGTCCGCCTTCCTCTTCCCCAGCTTTAAATACTTCCCCTCCGTCCCTGTCAATGTCCCCGAGTCCGCCTCCGCCTCCGCAACAACCGACCTCTCGACCTTCGTCCGCGCGTTCCTCCTCCCCAGCGAATCAGGACATGGAGGGCAGATACGTGACCAATCCCTGGCAGCTGAGTTCCCAGATGCCGTTGACCTGCAACACTCCCCCGTTGTGCTGATCTGCGGGCACGGTGGTCGCGACATGCGATGTGGTGTCATGGCGCCGGTTCTGGAGACTGAGTTTCAACGGGTCTTGCAATCTAAGGGGTACACGTCTGCGGGAAGTGATAACAGTGTCGTTGATAGCCCCGAGCACGCTCACATTGGGTTGATCAGCCATGTTGGAGGACACAAGTATGCTGGAAACGTGATTGTATATATCCCTCCCGGAATGAAGGAAGCTGGCTCTTCCTCGCCGCATCCGTTGGCGGGTAAGGGTATTTGGTATGGGCGTATTGAGCCCAAGCATGTGCAGGGTGTGGTGGAGGAGACGATCCTGGGTGGGAAGGTCATTACGGATCATTTCCGGGGAGCGGTTGATAGGGAGAGTGGGGTGTTGAGGTTGTAGACTTGAAGGTTTGTTTTGGAGTGGTAGAATATATTGTATAGTAGAGAATAGATCTTTTGTCTATGATAATGCTGAATTGGAAGTGAAGAGTATGAAAATAGAGCTGGTGACTAGAGTCGGATTAATGGAGCGCATTTGGGATGATACTGACCGAGTGAGGTCTGCTGTACAATTCCATAAGACAACACATCAGCTGAATATTGAGATAGTGATCGGAAGTCTGTCAGACTGACGGGTATATGTCCATTTATATTCTCTCTGATATTGCTTACGTACCAGAAACCCCAACCCCAGGATCATCTCCGCATCGGCTTCCCGGCTGCGGGGAAAGCAAACATCGGGATGCCGTTCTGAAACAGTATACGCCGTCAATAGTAGAGTACAACAAAAGCCAGCTAAAGCCATCAACACAGCTCAATTGCGACCAAAAAATAAGCTATACATACATACAAAAACCACAATTCTTTTATTTTCCCCAACCCAACTCCCTACTCAACTCCACACAATCACTCAATCTTCCCCTTATTTACCACAAATCCCTCCAACGCCGAGATAGCAGCCCACAACCTATTCTCCGCCTCAGGGAAAACCAACGACCGATGTCCATAAAACACCTCATCAGCCACCTCCTCAGGATGCCTAGGAAGACAATGCATGAACCTCCAGCCATCATTGGCCCCACCCCTCTTGGCCAACTCACTCGTAATCTGAAATCCAGCGAAATCCCTCAACCTCTTCGCAGCCTCCTCCTCCTGCCCCATCGACACCCAAGTATCAGTAACCAACACATCAGCCCCCTTAACCGCCTCCTCGGGAACATTCGTCTGCACCAACTTTCCAGGGGACTTAACACCCTCGCCCGCCTTCTCAATGATCTCCAACATCTCCTTAGGGATCTCATAACCCCGGGGAGTAGCAACATTAACATCAACACCCATTTTCCTGGCACTAATTGCCATATCAAACAACACGTTATTGGCATCGCCCACCCAAGCAATCTTCAACCCATCCAATCCCAACCCTTCTAACTTCCCACCCTTGTTCTTCCCAGAACCACCGAAATGCTCACTGATCGTCTGGAAATCCGCAATGGCCTGCAACGGATGATACGAGTCACAGAGGGCATTGATAACGGGCTTGGTGGAGTGCTTAGCGAGGTCCGCGACGTCAGCGTGCTTGCCTACGCGAGCAACGATGCATTCCACCATGGAGGAGACGACCACGGCAGTGTCGTAGAGGGATTCGTTGACTCCGAGTTGGATGTCGTCCTTGCCGAGGAACATGGGGTGACCGCCCATTTGGACGACGGCGCCTTCGGTGGAAATGCGCGTGCGGGTGCTGCGCTTGCTGAACATCATGGCCACGGTCTTGCCGGAGAGGGCGCCGTGGAGGGATTGAGGGATGGAGCCGGATTTGATGGCCCGCTTGTGGGAGGAGGCATTGCGGACGAGGGTTGCGAATTCGGTCGGGGTTAGGTCCGCGATTGAGAGCAGGTGGCGCGGTGCGAAGGGCGAGGTTGCCGGCGTTGCGGCGGAGTGGCTGCTCGAGGAATAGAGCCGGCGCAGGGCATGGCGGGTTGTGGAGGGCCCGTAGCGGGCGGCTGTGGCCGCTGTGCGGAGGGGGGAGGGCATTGTGGGTTTGGTAGGAGGAATTGGGAGGGGATTGGGAGGTGATGGAAGAAAAGAGAGATGGGAATTGGAGGTGAGTCAATATAGGTAGGACATGACTGGGGATGCTGTCACGTGAGGTGTTGAGGGAGTGGGCCGATTACGGAGGACTATGACTCAATAGTTTGATTTAGTTGGCGGATTGGGAAAAATAAGTACTAGACTAGTAGATCATTCTGTGCTCCGTACGAATTTCTTTAGGAAGCTTTAGAGGATGTAATGATGGTATTGGCTAACTACGATTATGCGCTATGTATGTATGCACAGGGTATTTGATTAGTATCTCTCCACCAGCCACTTCCGTCGCACTTCTGCCTCCATTGCATTCAGCTTCTTGCTCTCGGCTCGTTTGACGGTGATATAGTTCTCAACCAGCGTGTTGCCAAGCACATCCCGGAGAGCCTTGTCGGATGCCATATTGTCCAGACTCTGTGTCAGGGTCGTGGGGATTTGGGTGGTGATTCCAAGGGCACTGCGATCCGCCTCGCTGAGTGTTGCTGCGTCATCTACACCAATTTGTTAGCATGTGTGTACGCTAGAGGACAGCCTCAGTGGCAGGAATACTTACATAAACAGTCCTGCAGGGTCAGGGGCAGCTTCTCCTGCACACCCAGAGATCCTGCAGCCAGAATTGCAGCCATCGCCAGATACATATTGGACAGACCATCAAGCGCCTTGATCTCCCAGTGACCCGCAGAGATCTTCCGGATGGGTGTCTCGCGGTTCTGAGTGCCCCAGGCGACCCACTCGCTTCCAGCCCAGAGGCCGGAGTGCATCCGGTCGTAGCTGACATCATTAGACAGAGTGAAGGCCGTCAAAGAAGTGAAATGCTTGAGCACACCAGCCAAGAAGCTCTCCTCCTGAGTCGCTGGAGTCACGGAGACATGCGCATGGGCGGCTGAGCCAGCAGCGTGCGAGTAGGGTCGAGGGTGAAGGGTTGCGCGGTAACCGTGTTGTTCAGCGACATAAGTCACGACCTGTCGTGCCTTGAGCAGGGTATCGACAGCAGCGACGGGTGATCCGGGTGGTAGAATGAATTCAAACTGGCCCGGGGCCGACTCGGCGTGGAATTGTTCGAGGTCAATGCCGATGGATGCAAGAGTATCGACAATCTCCTCGAGCAGCGGCACCATACGACGGGTGTCTCGGGTCATCTGAGACCAGGAGTGGTTGCGCACGCATGGAACAAACTCTTCCTCATCGGTATCCGGTTTAGTGACGCACTTCAGCAGAATAACCTCAATCTCGAACCCGCAGAGAACATCGATTCCATGCTTGGCACGCAAATCAGTCGTCACGCGGCGCAAAAGGGTCCGTGGGCATCCTTCCACCTCCAAACCCTCCTCAGAACGCCCCCAAGTCATAACAGTGGCGCTCTTTGAGTCGATCCCCACATTTCTAGAGAGAGTTGAGAGATCTGGTTCGAGATAGAACTGGCCGGTTGTGGAACCTTCTGGACAGACTGTATCGGACTGGAGCATCAAGAATGTCGCTGTACAGATACCGATCCGACGTTGCTTGCGAACAATCTTAGCAAATTCCCGAATAGGGAACATCCGCACCCGAACAGTGGAAGTGTAGTCAAAGAACTGCATCCAAATATACTTGACATCTGGATTGCTATGCATGAAGCATTCCAAAGCGTCGGTCGAAGAAAGTCCAGATAGAGTGCTGACGGCAGGGACCAGCCTGTCGTCGTAGGGAACCGTCTCATTCAGGCTATACAGGCGGTTGGAGTTCTGGAACAATATATCAGCAGCAGCAAGCTTGGCCTGGTCGATGCTGTGATCGCCTTGATTAACGTAATCCACAAGAACCTAGCAAGAGTTAGTTTTTGAATGGACATGTGGGGTTGTTTTGAATGGTACGGACCTTTTCCAGTGCGTCGCGGAACTGCTTGTTCGCCAGCCAATATGTCTCCGGGAAGAAATGGCCATCGGTACTCCACAGAAGGCGGGTTGTGGGTACGATTTCCAAGCTCTCGCGGATAATAGATTCCTGAGCGTCTCGACTCACCATGGGAAACACCTCCCCAAGGTCCAGATACACGTTCGGGTAGACACAGGCGAGGTAGCCGGCCTCCCGAGTATACGGATAAGCGGAATGCAAAAGCACAAAGTCGACCTTGGGATAACGGGCAACCAAATCCTGTAAATATGCGGGATTCGAGAGTATTAGGTTGATATCATTATCTCCGAGTCCTGTGTGCAGTTGCAGGGGTTTGTTGGGTCTCGACGCATCACTCTCCTTGGCAGATTGAAGCTGGTTCAGGGCCTGCCTGACCAGCCAATCGTTCAAAGGTTTGTCCTCCACGCGGTATGTAGATCCAGATCCTTGCGACAAAGTCCGGGAGAAGGACTCGAGGAGGGTCGTGTCGTCTTCATCGTCGGTCACTTGGACGTTCAGTCCAGTACGGTAGCAGATGACCGATTTAAAACCTACCACCACGGGATCTGCGATAGCCTCTGAGATCTTCTGGTTGAAACCCTGGCGGAATTGGTCCAAATACTGCCGAAGAACGGTGATGTCGCTCGAGGACTTATCAAAACCATTGGGAAGGATGGAGGCAAGGACTTGGGCGGCCACAACTTCAATCCGTACGATCCGCTTCGTTGGAGCTGTGGTAAACCGATCATGCCAAGCAAAAGGCTCGATATCTTGATCCGTAAGCAGATCATCAAGGAGAAGGCTATGAGTGCCTTCCAGACACCGACGGATCAAGCCATCATAGTCACGCTCGACGTATTGATCGCGAGCCGCTTTTACGCGGTCCCACTCGGAAGTCGGGCAATCGTAGAGGGTTGCTAGCTGGGCGGCGGCACGCTGGAGGGGTAAGGTAGACGGAGCATTGTGTAGGGCGGGGCCTTGGGCCTCAGAAGTGATCTGTTCAAAAGGATATTTTTCGTAGTTGCTGGCTGCGGCCTGCGCGAGGAGATTATGGGCGTGGTTGTCGATAAGAGGATGGATTTGGATGAGGCGACGAAGGGAGACGAGCGGATCCATGGTGCGCTGATTGATTGGCCGGTTCGATCGATCGATCGTTTGCGGATCACGGTTAGTCGGCCAGGATTGACCGTGCGCCTTGGAACCAGGAAGGAAGAGGGGGAGGAGGAGGGGAAGGATCAGGGCGACTGAGGCAGTTGACAGAAGTGAGAAAGAGGGAAGAGTGAAAGACGATTGAGAGGAAATAGAAGAACTCATAAAGCATCAAGAAAAAAAAACTGCGAGCCTAGCCGATAAAGAGTGAATGATGAAGAGAGAGAGAGAGAGAGAGAGAAGGGGGCAAGTAGACGATGCTTACCCGATTAGGCAGCTCGCAAGTAACCGCCGACCGGGAAGGTCCTATTGCTTGATTCAGTCATTCGCGTTTCTATTCATTGAATATCGTGGCCAAGCTCCCTGATAGACCTGGTCCGGAGTTCTCTCCGAACCAGTTGCAGGCGTAGCAGATGGTCATGTAGATGGCGTATATGCCCCGAGGTACACAAGCGGGCAATCTCGACGACCGGAGCTCGTCAACCATACGCAATCCGGTATCTTCCACGAGCTTAGGCGGAGTCCAGTTCCACCACCAGGTCGATCATCTTCATCGGAAGAATTCCTCAGGTTGGTTATTCTTATATATCAACTTCCGAGGATTACCCCTCGAACGTTTCTGGAAAACTTGACGGGCCATGGAGGTGGTGTCATGGAGCAGTTTTCATCTCCTCCATCCTCATAGGGTGATTCGGGCGATAATCATCCGCTCTTGCGCTTTCTACGTCGCCCAATTGTAGAAAGGCCAGGGTGTATTTACAATTTATGCACTGTACGTGGAAGTCCTCCTGAGCAGTCACACCGTGCTATGACCTAGATGAGACATGCTGACGACTGACAAGTCCGCTGTCACCAGAACACTGGTGGGGATACTTCAGTAGAGCCGTGTTACGGGCGTAGAAAGCTCCCAACTAGGTAACCAGCTCCTCTCCTCCAAATCACCCCAATACATCAAAAACGGAAATACCCCCGGAGGGCCAACAACACCAACAGGATATGACTTCGGGTATTTGCTAACCGGTGAAGACTAGAAAGAAGAGACGGGCCTGGAAACCAAGCCACCGACTTTGCCCTACACTGCAGGTTCAGCGGAGGCCGTTATTGGTTTACGCAGACCTTTGTTGCGAGTATTACACACCCCTGAGTACACCCAGAAGGATGGATAGACGGACGTCGACCAGCACGAGCTGTTTTCGACAGAAGGTGCCCACCAATCCGTACATGGTACCTTTGTTACTTTATTAATCCCACAGGTGGGTGCGGGAAGCAACGGGCCGAGGATCGGCTTGCCGAGGCACAGTGAAAAGAAAGTGTGGCCCCAGCGCACTTGGGACTTCCGAGTCGGAGCCTAGCGCCTGTTTGACACTGAGTGAGGTCGATGGCAGCAGTGAAACATAACTCAGGGGTGCTCACAACCTCGAGACACTACATAGACAGACATGCGTGGACTGCCACTCGGGCCAGTGCAGCGGTAGAAGTGTTACATGATCAGGTGATGTGCTGCTTATCAGTAACCAGTACAAACGAAGCAAACAGTCTCGGCCAAGTATCTACAGGGTCAGGTACTGCTACTATTGTAGGCAGGTCTCTCAGCAGGTATGTACGTAGTCTGGCGCATAGACCTGCCTGCCGAGAGCAACGATAATAAACTTGCATACCTGGCGAACTTACTAACCACAAAGGGTGTGTCACACGCACAGGTGACCAAGACTCCAGGATTGCATGAAGACGGGTTGTAGTTCACATGGGTGAAGGCCGCGAGACAGGTATGTATGGTATGGAAACATGTGATGACGTTGACGACTACTGCAGTCAGACCTGACAAGGCACACACAGACACTGCAATGTGATGGTCAAAAGCCATTACTGTCTCATTTCATCATCATGAACAGATCGCTCAGATCAGCCGGAGGTGTCAAAAAGTTTACCATGATTGTTTGAAGCCATCCATACTGAAGTCAAACTGCTTGCAGACAGAATAGAAGCTGATCATATATCGGACGAGTACCTAGGTACTGCCGACACGTCTTCTCATCCAGGTCAATAACAACTTGGTAATAAGCAAAGGCGGGGATGAATTCTGGAGAAGAGGCCTGAGGCCAGCTGAGAGGAACACCCCACGGGCACATGGGCCTTAGTCAGCTCCCCACAGCGCCAGGGGCTCTGCACCTAACTAATTACACTTTCTCACATTTCACTTGCCTCTTGCCTCTTGCCTCTTGCCTCTCTTGCCACAACATTCCAGTCGACGGGGATCAGTCCTCACTTCTTTTGCAGTCTGTTGACGTTCTACATCACCACGTGTTTTGTTCAACTAAACATAGACAAGGCACGGGAAAACCGGTCTATAGATGCAGCCCCTCTGAGACGAGACAGGTCTGAAAGAACTAATTGACTTGGCCATCGACAATTGCAGGGTTCGACCGGACCCGGGAGTCCCCGAAAATCCCCGATCCTTGGCACGGTGATCACAGTCAATGACAGGCGTGTAAGCGAAGCAAAGCATGCAATTGACTTTGTTCGCTGAACTCGCTGCTAGCGGGACAGAAAACGAGCAGAAGTTGGAGACTACGGTAGGTAGGCAGGTCTGATAACTCGGCTAAGGTGAACAGCGATAACCGTCCAGCCGAAGCGAGGGTGCGTGAGACAATCAGGGTGGGTGAATTTCACAAGGCCTCATGACCTTTGTTCCGCTAGAATTTTGATCGAGTAAAGGAATTGCCTAAACGGGCCGGAATTGGAGATTTGATCGAGTAACAGCGGTGAGGAGGCAATCACTTGCATTGCAGCAGGAGAGGTCCGATGGCGGATGCCGGAGGCGCCCGATAGCCCGACCCATGGTTCTGACTGGCCCAGAAGATAAGCCGGAAATTCTCTTCACTTTCCCCACGAGGGAATACGTCCCGAAATGGCAACAATGAGGGTGTACAGACGAAGGGGTTGTCCAGTGGAAAAGGCACCCTCTCGTTTGGGGGGAAGGAAGAAGGAGAGGAGGTGGACAAATATAACCTCCGGTTATCGATATGGTGATAAGGATAGTTACCGGGGCAGGCACTTGCAGACAAACAGGTCAGGCGTGAAGAAAGAATGGGCGAGAAAGAGAAAAAAAAAAAAAAAAAAAGAAAAAGACGCTTGGATGGCAAGCCGGTGGATCCGTCAAAGGGGGTGGAGCCAGGTTTTTGTTACTCGATGGGATTATTTGGTTCGATCGCCGTGGGTCTCCAGGGAACAATGGCGGCTTATCTTCTCAAACATTTAAAGCCCTTATCGCAGCCAGCAATTCGTCCTCTCGCCTTCTTCATCCTTATCAAGTCAATTCATCCCTTGCCTTTTGACGCCGGTGGAGCCTTTCCGCATCAGTCTATCGCTTATCTCGTCTTTGCTTCTTTAACTTTTTGTCCGCCCATCCTGGCTTTGATTGCTCTGCAGCTTCATCGTTCTTTGCATCTTTGGCCTCTCTTAGCGCGCAATCCTTCCAATCGATCACCCTCACCATGGAGGCTTCTCAAATCCCATCCATTGCCGTGATCGCCTCGTCGCGCGCCGTCATCTCCGGCCGTTTGACATCAGCCACCATTGTCATCTCTCGCACTACCGGCAAGATCACGGCCGTCTTTGATTCGGTGATCCCGGCTTCTGATTTCCCTGCTGGCACCCCCTATACTGATTATTCCCCCCACGTTCTGCTCCCCGGTCTGGTTGACGCCCATGTCCACCTGAACGAGCCGGGCCGCACCGAATGGGAGGGCTTCTATACCGGCACCCAGGCGGCTGCCTTTGGCGGTGTCACCACGGTCATCGACATGCCCCTGAATGCTATTCCTCCTACCACCACGGTGGCCAACTTCAAGGAGAAACTCCGTGCTGCCCAAGGGAAGTGCTGGGTTGATGTTGGCTTCTATGGCGGCATCATCCCCGGCAATGCCGGTGACTTGAAGGCCCTCGTCCAAGAGGGTGTCCGTGGTTTCAAGGGCTTCCTCATTGACAGTGGGGTAAGTCTCAGTTGTCTCTTTCTGGAGGTTGTAGGTGTGCTGACATATGGTTCTAGGTCGACGAATTCCCTGCCGTGTCTTCCGAAGACATCCGTAAGGCCATGGCTGAGCTAGCGGATGAGCCCACGACCCTCATGTTCCACGCCGAGATGCTGCCGCCCTCCACTGATTCCGAGGAGAAGGACCAGGCTCTCGAAGGTCCCGCAGAGGCGTACTCGACTTTCCTCGCATCCCGTCCGTCGGCGTTTGAGACCTGTGCCGTAGAGGAGATCATTAACCTGTCTGAGGTGGCCCCCAAACTCCCTCTTCACATTGTTCATTTGTCTGCCATGGAAGCTATCCCTCTGTTGCGCAAAGCCCGCGCTGATGGCGTTCCTATCACTGCGGAAACCTGCTTCCACTACCTGTCCTTGGCGGCTGAGGAGATCCGGGATGGAGACACCCGCCACAAGTGTTGCCCACCCATCCGTTCCCAGTCGAACCAGGACGCTCTGTGGGATGAGTTGGAGCGCCATGCGGAAGATGGCGTGATCCAGACGGTCGTCTCGGACCACTCCCCCTGCACCCCTGATCTTAAGCTCCTGCCATCCCACGTCCCTGGCTGCTGCCCATCAGACGGCGACAGCACTCAAGTTGACAATGAGGGTAGCTTCCTTTCCGCCTGGGGCGGTATCTCATCAGTTGGCCTCGGCCTTCCCATCCTGTGGACGGAACTTAGCCGTCGCAAGGCCCTGAAAGCTGCAGACGAAACCACGACCCAACAGGCTCTGCAGGACGTTGTACGACTCTGCTGCACCAACACTGCCGTCCAGGTTGGCCTGCAGCACCAGAAGGGTGACCTTGTCCCCGGCCATGACGCCGACATCTGTGTCTTCGACGACACCGCAGAATGGATCGTCGAACCCAGCACCATGCTCTTCCGCAACAAGTGCTCACCGTACCAGGGCCGCAAGCTTCGTGGACTGGTCCGCGAGACCTGGCTGCGTGGCGAGAAGATCTTCAGCCGCGACGATGGCTTCAGCACCAAGACGCCCTCCGGAGGCTTGCTTCTGGAGAAGCGTGCTTGTTAAGACCTCTCACTCCTCCCACCTGTCCCGAGTCACTCATCATCACCCTTTAGGACTGTTGACAGCCCATTAAGCGGATGACACGACACCTTCATCATCTCTTTCTGCCACAAGCATCCTCATCATCTCATATACACGACCTGACATGATACCCGCAACCTGATGATTTACTACTAATGAGCATTCGCAGCATATACATCAGCGCATAGACTAGTATCCCATAAGCGACGGTGTAGACAGACAGCACCTCGATAAACACGAATACATCATCTTACTGAATATTTCTCTTTCCAAACTATATTTTCGCAGTATAGTAGTATAGCATAGCATAGTGAAAGTAGTAATAATGAGTAGTTAGTAGCATGTGAACAACAAAAGTATCAATGATCAACAACTTCCCTCGCCACTCGCCCCCGGATCGATGAAGAAATTTTCCAAAATCATCACGATGGATAACTTTGTAGATAAGTTAGTTAGTCAGTCATTGCCCCAGAGGTAACGAAATCATGACAGACAGACTTCAGTAGATGGTTAGACACCCGATGATCCTTTCGCCTTCACCGCCACCACCCGCCGAACCCCGCGTCTAACAATCCATCCCTTCTTCACTTACTGCCTGGCCCCGCACGTGCCCGCCCTTTTCTCGGACCTCGGAGTTATTCTCGCGGACCAGGATTATTCCACTGAACTTAGTGTTGATTATCATCATCTACTAATCAATTAATTAGTTAGTTGATTAGTTACTTGGGGAGTTTTCTTCCCGCTGAAACTTCAACTCCTCTTCTCTTTTTTTTCTTTATGACTGCGGTAGTTCATCTCAGGATAACAATCAGTACCCTTTCAGCTGGTTTTATTGGGAGTGGGTGCGAATACTGATAAAACTATTCCCGTCCCGAATTATCCTATGGGATAAAGGGAGTAGGTGAAATATGAAAGGAATTCAGTTCATTATTGATTTGGCATCGCCTAGGTCCGAGGGATAGAATAAAGGGCCAAAGCAGGGGGGATTTGAATCATGTTGGAAACAAGCGGTGAAAAAGAGAAAACACTGAGACAAGACAAGAACAGAACATGCTTTCGCAAAACGCCGAATAATAAGGCCTACGCCATGCTACGGAAATCCCGCTCAAAGAAGAAGCCGACAGAGAGTGAACTAACATGGATATGAAATGAGATTTTGGTTTGTGCTGATGATTGATGGGTTCATAGGTTGAGAGAGGTGGTAATTCTCGTCCATCCTCGGCTGAAAAGCCAAGACGACTATTTCGTCTTCTTCACCTCCTCCACCGCAATGTCCCCGCTGTGAGCGCTGGTGGAACCGTCAAGCGAAACCACATCTTCGTCGGGGTCGATTTCGTTCCGGACACGTTGACGACCGCGCTCTTGCATCGAGACATGAATCCGGCGGTTGACTTCTCCAAGATCATCCTTGGATTTGATGGAGAGGGGCTTGAGGAGCGTATCATACAGGAATCCCGCGCTTCGGGATCGGCTCCGGCTGGTTCGGTCTTTGCTGCGGTTGCGACTTTCGGGCTCGCTGGGGGGCATGCTCTTGAGACGGGATTGGTAGGTGTCGTCCTCGGGGTGTTCGTGTGAGATAAGCTTCTCCGATTCGAAGTCAGGGAAGATCTCGGGGGCGAAGGTGTCGATTACGTCGACTACTCGTGCGGAAAGGGCCTGGCGTTCAGCGCGGAGTTTGGCGAGCGAATTGGCGGATCTTGGGTCGAGGGCCCGCAGAAGAGGAGGTAGGGATTTCAGAACGTCAATACCAATTTCGCCGATACGGAGACCCGCGAATGAGACAGAGATCATGAGGCCAAAGAAGAAGATCGAGAAAAGCGCAAGGGGGATCGAGTCGGAGATGTAAGTCCTGGCGTTCAGCCACCACGGCGCTACAGACGCGTAGTATCCGTCATGGCGGCAGTAATGGAGCCAGATCGTCACAATTACGGTATACCAGGTATAGAGGGCTGGTGCCAATCCCATGGCGACCAGGATCTTCCACGTTCCAACGACATCGCGACCCTCGAGCTTGACCACGGAACCGGCAAGGGCCTTGCGCTGCTTCTTGACCGAAACAACCTTGGCCGTCACGAAGACAGGCCAGAAAAGTGCCACCGATGGCAAGGTTCCGATCGCAAGCGTAAGCAACTCTCCCACGCGGTATAACAAGGTACCAAAGACAAGCCACCACGGCCGATGCGTCACGTCACCCCATTCAACCTGATGATCCCGAATTCCGAGGGCCCGGAGACGGCGGTTATAGTCGGAGATGGCCTTCTTCAACTGGAGCACCTTGGGTTCATCTTTGAATTGGGTGTAGCCTTTGAGAAGTCGGCGGTTCAGTTCGATCACAACGGGCAGAGGGAGCTTCATTCGCAAGGGCTTATACAGTCGTCGGGTGGCTTGGATGACCATCAGGGTCTCGTGGTCGGGCGCTTGCTGGGTTACTGCAGTGAGTGCTTCCGTGATTGTTTCCAATAGAGATCCCACGGCGTTCCGCTTCGAGTTTCCACCAGCCTTGAAGGCCTCAATCTGATCCGGGTGAACTTGCACAGGGTTACCGAACTCAACGACGGCACGGGAACGGAACTTGTTCGGATGGAAGTAGTTCATGCCGCATGGGATAATGGAGAGACCGCAGTTGGGATCCTGCGCGAGCGTTCCGAGGGCGATAATGGCGACACCGGCCTTCAAGGGCAACAGACTAGGACGATCATGACTTCCGCCTTCCGGGAAGATACCGATACAACCACCTGCGACCAGCTCGGAATACACGGAAGCGAACATCTTGCTCTGATCAATGTGGGGGGCAGCCTTGAATGGGGTACCCTTGCGCAATGGCTCGTAGAGAGGATGGTCCTTCTCGAACTTCTTAAATGGTTTCCGCAGACGAATTTCCTCGGGTCCTAAGATCTCCTCAATCGCCTGTTGTTCCGGACTCGTTTTGCCCACACGCGGGAGAATGATGGCGCCGCCCACCATGAACTGATCGGAAGTGAAGTCGGTTCCTCTGCCACGGACCAGGGTCGGATCGTTGTCAGGATCGGGGAGGTAAATTTCACCCTTGGCGGGTTTGACATGGTCCATCGATCGCACGACGGGGAGAGCGCCCATGCACCCGGCCATGGTGCCGATGTACGGCTCGCGCATGGACTTCTCTGCGATCAAAAACGAGGTTCTGCGACCGGCATAGTGTTTCAAGATGCGCATCAACAGAATGGAATCTACAAACTGATTTGCATGAGGGGCAGCGACGATGATGACAGGGCCGCGTTTGGGGATCCGCCATGCGCCGCGCGAGTAGACCTCGCGGAAGAAGATGTCCAGACAGAGAGTGAAAATCCACACTCCGAGGTCGTACAACCACGGGATCATAAATCTGCGCGCCATGACTTGCGTCTGTAATTTGACACTAATGCTAGATAGTGGTGCACAACAGGGAATCCAGAGCAAGTATAGAAGAAGAAAATCGAAAAGGGGAGAGGAATAGATGAGATGATATGTGTTGATCTCAACTCATGACCGCGGGGGATTTAATTGCCAGTGACGTTAAGGCAACAGGCGGGAGTTTCTTGGGGCGGACAGCAAAAACAACGGCAGCAGCAAAGCGCGTTAAAAAGGGAACAAAAAAAGCCGGGGAAGAGGCAGAGCAATAAGAACCGTCTGTTTGTTATTTCGCAGGGGTTCTCCGCCTGAGGGAGGTTGGTTTCCCTTAATCCGTGGCTCAAAGGAGGAGGTGTTACCGCAGCTTGCCAGATAAAATGTCGCAATAATCCAGCTTCACCGGCAAAGAAGCTTCGCGAAAAAAAAGAAAATGTTTTAGAAGGAAAACCAGTGAGCGAAGAATGATGATGTTCGGTGTTCCACCCAGACTAGACTAAGACTAGGCCTATGCCGGAGAAACCAAAACGGGTCTGAGCTAATCAATTTGGGAGAGTTACTCCGATGCAGTATCGCCGGGGTAGGAGAGGTGTATTGCCAACTGTTGGGATCTCAACAGAACAGTTGGGAATAAATTGATAGGGTGCAGCTGGTTTGATAGGTAACTGACAAGTAGACCAGGATGATGTGCGAGAGTTCTAGAGCTTTGGCAAGAGAAAGTGCCAATCATAGCATCGGGCTTGCTGGTCGATGAATCATGGGATGCGCGCGGGGTTCTCGGATGGGCGCGTGGCGGTCACGTGCCACTCTCGCCGTTGCGGGTAAACCGGACCTGGACTAGCGTGTCGTTGGCCCATGTGGTTACGGTATGGTACTCTGTTGCCGTAAGTTACCCCGCAGAGTTGGTAGTCTGGATGGTATCAGTTGAAATGAAGTTGGGAGCTCATCATTTCAACTTATAAGACCCGTGTGTAACAGTTCCGATCATAATACTCGCTGTTTCATGATGGCAGAAAGAAAGTGCTCGTGGGAGTACGGGGGAAGTACCGGTCCACACTGACTGTACTGGATGCCATGAACAGCTTCAGTCTCGTCGCATGGTTAGTGGATTTGCCCACGGCAAACAGCTCCAGATCCGATCGGAACCTGGGGAATGGCTGGACATCGGTCGCCATGACCAAACACAGGGACTCCATTTGTCAGGAGTCGGACTGAATCTTCCATCAAGTGGTAGAAAAGCGGGTGGTGGGGACTCTCATGTGGGGAAGAATGGGGTGTGCCACTTGGCAGACATGGATATCATCAACAAGGAAGAGGAACATAGTTGAAGTCCAGGAAATATCAGAATGAGAAGGATGGAAGCATGAAAGATGGAGAGTAAGAGAGGCATCCCCGCATAGAGGGCCGGATTCTCCGCAAATTTCCCACTCTGATTGGAGTGGGGGATGCAAGGCGCGCGAGTCAGCCGCGAAGGACAACAAACAAGTCGATCTCACGTAGTGATATGATAGCCTTTCCCACTTGCTCAATTTCAAGATGAGCCAGTATAAAAAGACACAGTGGATTAGGATAGACAGACATCCATCGTTACAACCATAGACAGACCGACAGCATGTCGCCCACCAAGGAGGAAACCCACTGCGACGACGATGTGCCCATCTTGATCGTTGGGGCCGGCCCATGTGGCTTACTCCTTGCGTATTTGCTTGCCCAACTTGGAGGTATGGGACAAATCCTCGATAATATAGGAATCTGGTCACGAGAGAAGCGAGTCCCGTGCTGGATAGAATCGCTGACTGTCTTCTATTACTTGTCTTTTAGTCCGATCTCTGCTATGTGAACGCTATCCCACCAGACTGCAGGCGCCAAAAGCACATGCACTATCGCCCAGGACACTTGAGATATGTCGGCAGTACGGCCTAGATGTGAACGAGATTCGCAGCATTGGAACCAAACGCGGAGAGGCGTTCCGGGTCAATTTCATTACTAGTTTGAGTGGCCGGCAAGTCGGAAGGCTTCCCTATGAGCGCATGGATCCGGAAGTTTTGGAAAGCACACCCACGGTATGAGAGCTATATGAAAGTTGAAAGGGCTGAAGATGGTACTTATTCTAGAGACAGATGATTCACAACATCCCACAGCCAGAGTTTGAGGAGTTGGTCGCTAAGCGGTTGTCCAAGAATAATCTGGTGGAGATACGCAAGAATCATTCCTTCGTTAGACTGACTGATGTAAGTTTCACGGTGGGTCGCGATGACAATTTAGAGCTGTTACTGATAACTTAATAAAGCGCGGCGATTATGTCTTAGCCACCATCGAAGATCGTGCAACACAACAAGAGTATACTGTGAAATGCTGCCATCTTGTGGCTTGCGATGGGGCAAAGAGTGCGGTCCGGAGATGTCTGGGAATAGAGAGCGAAGGCGAGGACTCTTGTATGTGGTACAGCTGACCCAATCAATACTTTGAGGCTGACCACTACTTAGATGAGACCATGATGACTATCCACATCAATGCCAATCTGCATCCCGTGGTCAAAGAGCGAGTCGGCATGTTACACTGGGTGATGGACCCAGAAGTATCCGGGTTCATTATTGGGTACGACCTGGGAGGGAACCAAGTCTTGATCTGTAATTTCGATGTAAGTCTCCTTGATTGCTTGTTTAATTCAAGAAACAGCCACAAACTAACTGGGTGTAGGCTGAAAAGCACCCAGTCAACTCATGGGACGAAGCGCTTTGTCGCAAAGTTGTTGACGCAGCTATTGGTGCAAAGATCCCATACGACGTATTGAGTTACCGACCATGGATATTGAGTAGGAAAGTCGCACTTGCCTACCGAGCAAACCGCGTATTGCTGTCAGTAGTATCGCATCTCAGTCTCCACTAGTACGTGCTAACACAGTCGCACAGAGCCGGAGATGCTGCGCATTCTTTCCCACCTACTGGGGGATTGGGACTGAACAGCGGTCTAGGGGATGTCCATAATCTCGCATATAAGCTCGCCGCAGTGCATCATGGATGGGGTGGCGACAAGCTCCTGGACAGTTATGAAGCTGATAGGCGGCCAGTTGCCTGCGATAACGCTGAGCAGAGCGTCAAGAACGGCAAACAGATATTTGGTCTTTTAAAAGCTCTCGGGACTACCGATCCCGATGTTCATGTTGCGAGGCAGAATTTATATCGCAACATTGAAGACGCACAAATGATGAAGGAGATCAACAAAGGCATTGAAGGCCAGCGTGAGCACTTTGACAACCTTGGTCTTCATGTGGGCTATGTCTACGGTAACCACAAGCGCCCAGACTGTGCCTCGACATATGAGCCCGTTTGCATTTCTGGAGCCCGCTTACCGCATGCGTGGATCAAGTTATTGACCCCAGACCAGATACGACTTCCTCCTATTGATTGTTCCTATGTATCTGAGTTTCTTCCCGAGGAGCTAAAACTGAAACAATTCTCCACGCTAGATTTGTGTGCATTTGACGCCTTCACCCTCATTGTGGACATAAGATCAGCCGATCATTGGGGAAAGATCCTCGACGAAGTGAAACGGCAACTCCCCGGCAAGTTTAGTGGGCTAAAACTCCAGATGATGACTAGGGGGGCGAACTTTGACCTTCAGCCCGGGGGTGGCGAAAAGTGGATGGCGCTGACGAGATTAGCGGAGGGCCAGGCAATTCTAGTCCGCCCCGACCAGCACGTCTTAGCGCGCTTTGAATATCCGGGGGAATCTAGTGGGGTATTGGGGGAATTGAGGGCGCATCTGGCGTGGGATGAGGGTATAGGTGGTTCGGGCTAGATGGACCAACGGACAGACGGAGTTATGCAGAGCCGTCGGGATATCCGGGATGGTGGGCTGATGTACGTCTGAGAATGAGGGACAATGTGGTTTTAGATAGTAGATAGGACATTATCACTCTGCAAAGACGTCTAGTATATCCGATGGGTATAAAACCGATAACCGTTCGCATTGATCGCCCATATAGTAGATGTGAGTAAAGAGGGAAGACCGGCAATGGCGAGGCAAAGTATGGAGGAAAGCAGTGTCGGATAAGAAAACAGCCGCTCTCCACCACCCACGGTGGGGATTCGTGTGGAGAGAGCGTGGGGAGTGACGCCACGGGGAAAAGAATCCCAAGAAGTACGGAAAGCAGATGCCGATCGCAGTCTCACTACACGTTCAGCTATAATAACTACGCGTCGCTGCCTGCTTCCTATTACCCCTCCCCCTCATTGTCTCTCTTTTCTTCTCAATCTCCCCGTTCTCTCCTCTCCCTGCAACACTGGCTCATCCTCCCTTCTGCCTTGTTGCAATCCGCCCATCATGTCCCACTCAGCCGCTGAATTGCAAAAGCCTACGGGCGAGTACCGTCAATACTTGCCCGACCTGAGTCTGAAGCGCTTCCAGGTGATGCGCAATCAGGATGCCCATGAATATGCCCATGATTTCAAGACGCTGAAGAACCCTCCGTGGCTGCATGCGCTGTATATGCACTGGGTTGATCTGCTGCAGGAACCCTTCAAGGGTGTAACCACCGATGGTAAGTTCTTTTTCTCCTACAAGTTCACCCCGCACCGCCGGTTTGAAGGGCCAATGCTAATCAATTGCCAAAGGAAATGTTCGCCCCGGCTTGTTCACGCTCCAGGATGAAGATGTGCCCGTTGGCGACATTGTTGAGTCCGTTCAGAACGTCCTGTCCCTTGCCGACGACAAGCAGCGCCAGGCGCTGTCCTACCACATCGACTCCCCCGAATGGCGGACCTGGTCAAACCCCGAATTCCTTCTTGCCCACAAGGGTCTGCGCCTCGATGAGATTGACAACAAGCTGCGCGATGCCATCATGAACGTCCTGAAGACCACCCTGTCGCCCGAGGGCTACGACAAGGCCGTCAAGGCCATGCGCATCAACCACTTCCTCGGCGAGCTGGTGGAATCTCCCAAAGTCATGAACGAGTTCTCCTACAACTTTGTCCTTTTCGGTCGTCCCTCGACCACCCGGCCATGGGGCTGGTCCTTCTATGGCCACCACCTTTGCCTCAACATCTTCCTATACAAGAACCAGATCGTCGCCTCCCCGTGGTTCACCGGCGCCGAGCCCAATGAGATTGACGATGGCCCGTACTCGGGTACTCGTATCATGCAGATCGAAGAAGAGCTCGGCCTCCGTCTGATGCAATCCCTCACCCCTGACCTCCAGCAGAAGGCCCGCGTATTCGAACAGATGCACGATCCCGCCATGCCCCCAGGCCGCTGGAACCGCGATGACCAGCGCCACCTGTGCGGAGCTTACCGGGACAACCGCGTCGTCCCTAACGAGGGTATCACCGTCGAGGGATTCACGGAGGAACAGAAGAAATTCATGTACGGTATTTTCGAGCAATACCTGTTGTACCTCCCCGCTCGGGCTCGTCAGATGAAGCTGGACCAGATCCGCCAATATGAGTCGGAGACGTACTTCTGCTGGATCGGTGGATACGGCGACAGCGACCCCTTCTACTACCGTCTGCAGAGCCCTGTGGTTCTGGTCGAGTTCGACCACCACTCCGGTGTTTTCCTCAACAACGAGGAGCCCAAGAAGTTCCACATTCACACCTTGTTGCGTACGCCGAATGCCGGAGATTACGGACAGGCTTTGCGGGCTCAGATCCCCGCTGTGGAGGGACTTAATGGCAAGGAGATTGTGTGGGAGAAGTCCGCTCTGTGAATGCCGGACACGTGTCAATATATGATGATGTTATGTGAATAGAGTGTTATATAGCGTACATACATATGGAATCCATGATATCCTCCAGGATGGCTATGAGGCTGTCACCATCCTGACAAACCACTTTTCGATCTGTGAAATCTAGATATTGTCCCTTAGGCACAAAGCTGCTCCGAAGAAGTGAACTCGGACTAATGGATCAATTGGATCCATTCATCGGCATAGTCATTAAGAGGACAATAGCCGATGTCGGGGCTCAGAAAGGGACCGGATCAGCGGAGGAGGGAAGATGGGTCAGGAAATAGTCTTTCTTCTTATAGGGACAGACTTATCCCGCACGGTCCTCATTCGCCCTATCTATTTCGTAGCTCTTTACTTCTTATAAGACAGGACATGAGGTAATGGCCTCTGTCGGGGATATCTGCTGTTGTTCACACCGAATTGCGATCATGCAGAGAAGTCCTACAGATATGTCGCCATGATTTTCCTGTGAATCTATTCAAATCGTTGAGTGAGTAAACCTTCGTGAATTCGGAGAAGACAGTGCTAGTCAGTAAGTAGTTGACTGTGTATAATGTGGATGTGTATAGTATCAACTAATACTATTAGCGTGGTAACTATATTTTGTCTTGTGGGTCCTTGGCAAATCCGGTAGTATGGATTATGACATTTCACTTCCATCTCATGCTAGTATAACGAACTTGTCATAATATGGGTACCACTATATGAGCTGGCATATTTGTTGTTTTTGGTAGTAGATTAATCCAATTTCTGAGTAGATTACGTGATGATTTTCGAGCTAATTGATGTCTCTTGCTAGGCATAGCCACAGTCCATTGCGACTCTACTGCAGAGTATATCCTTCTTGTCTCAGGTGTCGTACTGATCATATACTGAGTTCGACTCGCTTGATTACATCCAATTCTACCAGACTTTCGTCCCGGAGATGACATCTCCCGGATCTAAGGATAAAACCAATAATATCCTGCATTATAATGCACAAGTTGCAAGGATGTCTAGTAACGTGACCAACGACAACTCCCGAAAGCGACATCTTGCTTTATCATGCCCGCTAAACCGTAAATCCTTCTCAAACTGGACCCTCCCAGCGCAATGCAGACAAGCGAGCAAGCAAGCAGGCAGACAGGCAGGCAAGGCACTCTCGGCTCCGAATTGGGCCATCCACCTACTGACCCTACTGCTTCAGTGGCCTGTCACTCGTTTCCATGTCTGGCTGCCTCGCCAATCCTGCACCAGTCGGGCAATTCTATTTAGACTTCAGAAACCGATTTGTTTTCCTGGAAGAGGGCTCCACTGACTACTCTCTTCCAAAAACGGTACTCATAAACAACTAGCTTCACTTCCAGCATCCACAGCTTGATGTGCACTGTACGCAAGTATCCCAACATAGGCTTGGACTTTCATGATGTCGCTGCGGTTCGGGACATCCAAACTCAATCGGCGGTGGCACACTCGGCGACGCCGATGACCTCAAAGACTTTCCAATCACCAGCTGGACTACGACAGGGATGAGATTGCTGAGTGGTGAGCGGACGCGTGTATCCTGCACTGTCTGACCGATCCACTTCGTTTATACGTATACGAGGGAGTTTTCATTGTTCCCGTGAGAATCCAAGCCCCGCAGCTTGCGAGTGGGCGAGACAAGGCAATCGAGCTGCAAACAGGATTGCTATGCCCAGCTGAAGTCCCACTCCCCATCGGGATGAACATACACCATTGAAACTTGTGCATCAGGCCATGTCTTCGGCAGTGATTGTCATTCTTCTTGCGCAGTATTCATTCCAAAGTGATTAACCTGCACAATGATCGGGCGCGGCTTGTTCCTTGCCAACTTCTATTGCGATAAATGAAGGCTTTCGCATAGTATCATCCTGTCAACCTCGTGGACCGGATTGTTTACCCGTCGGCCGGATTTGAATACCGATTCGATGACATGACACGTCGACATCTATCCCCAAATGGTCTTCCGCGGATCAGTTTGCGAATATAGTATTTGCGTGTCGGAAAGGGCCGCCCCATCAAGCCGTGTCGGGCATGGCGCCATCCACCCAGGACCTATGAGGGCTGCAGATGAGGCTTGGAGCTGACGAGTCCTCGACGGATTGACCGCACTGGAGAAAGTAAAGATAACCGGGGAGGAGGAGCATCAGTAAGGCAGCGCCAAATAAGAAGGAGAGATCGAATTCTCACCAGCAGCGGCTCGACCCGCTAGTCGGCTCCAACCGCCTGGCGGATCTGGCTTCTGGGCGCTTCGATCCGAAAAGCCCCCCATCCCACTACACCTTTTCCTCGCTACTGGCTCATGATCGCTCTCATGGCCTCAGAAGCGGTCCGAACTATATCCCTTGAGGGTCATGAAATCGTATCGTGTTGGGAGGCTAGCAAGAATATAATTTGAAGGCCTCCGATGTCGCCGCCGTGGTATAAACTCAGCATCCCTTTCTATGGGCTCTTGCATGATTTGCCTCCCATACTACCGTTCCATTCTTCTTTCCTTCTTGAACCGTTCTTCCTTTCCCCCTAAACATCCTTTAAATCCCCTGCTAACCCCACTTTAATGGGTAGCGGGATACAGAATCTTTCTAGAAAAGATGGGCGAACTCCAGCACTATCCGGCCGATACACCCAACGTGCCCTTCGCACAACGCCCGATCATCATTCTGGGTGCGGGCATTATTGGCTGTGCCGCAGCGCGACAGCTTCTACAGGACGGCTTTCCAGTCATCTTGGTCGCGGAGTATCTACCTGGTGATCAAGATTTTCGCTATGCGTCCGCTTGGGCTGGAGCGGCATGGCATCCAGCGGGCGGGATCTGTTCGGAATGGCGACATCTTCAAGCCATCAGTCATCGCCACATGCTGAAAATGGCACAAGATGAACCCGAATCTGGAGTCAGCATTGTCGATGCCCTGGAGTATGTCGAACGACCCCCCGCTGAAAACTCGTCGGCATGGGGAAGGACTCTGGCTGCCAAGGTAAGACAGCTCACATAAACAGTAATAGACACGGTTCGGGAGTTGACACAAGACCTAGTGGCGTGACTTACAACCGGGTGAATATCCATCAGAATTCAGCTGTGGATGGTCGTACGAGACTCTCGTTACCGATCCCACCATCCACATGCCGTATCTGGGCAAGAAGATCACTGCTCTGGGCGGCCAGTTCATTCGCAAGCGGGTAGAGGCTCTTGAAGACCTCTATCACATGTTCCCCGAGTCAAGTATCTTCATCAACGCTAGCGGAATCGGAAGTCAGACCCTCAAGGACGTCCAAGATGACCAGTGCTTCCCGGAACGGGGGCAGAACGTGTTCTACAAGACGGAAAACTGTCGCACAATGTACTTCCGGAACGGCCAAGAATACACCTACGTTATCCCTCGACCTATGTCACATGGTGTCATCTTGGGAGGCGTCAAACAAGCCGACAACCTGTAAGGCCTGATCACGAATACCTAAGCAGCTACACCTTTGGGAACACCGAATACTAACTCTATAACAGATCCTCCGAGCCAGACATGGAAATCGCCCGAGATGAGATCGCACGCGCACACCGTCTTGCGCCCGAAATCGTTCCCGAGAACCCACCCGAAGACACCCTCAGCTACATCGTCGGCATCCGGCCCTCGAGGAAGGGTGGCTTCCGCTTAGACTCAGAGCAGCACGAAAACCGGTACATCCTCTCAGCCTATGGATTCGGCGGAGGCGGTTATGCCTTTTCGTACGGAGTCGCCGATGCATTGTGCAAGATGGTGGAAAAGGTGGAGCGAGAGAATGTGATCGGATCTGATCCTTGTGATCGAGGGTGCTGATACCTTCATGGGAAGAATGCTGGTCATTCAGCCTGTGGATGTGAAGTTGACGTTGACGTTGACGTTTAGTAGATTCATTAATTAGCATTGAACAGTGTCGTCACGGCACCCTCAACACTATTATTAATACAATGCATTAGAGTACTCGCAACCTAAAGTGAAGAGTTGTCGATACAAACAAAATGTTAGCCACACCAGTAATCAACTATCCATAGTACCAACAAACCCCATTTCTGCCTCAGGCAACAATACAAACATATCACTCGTACCCGTATCGAAATAACAAATTCTGACAAAACACCCCTCCTTCAACGCTGACAAATGTACCGCCTTGCCAAGCAGATCAGTCAATCTGCGTCGTTTGATTGGACAATGATTCTCCACGATCCAGGGAATCAGTAATTAAGCGTGTCAGCAGGGTGCATTAGCGTCTGCCTTGCGCCTTGGTTCTCCGGACGGTGGAGATCGTATCTCCCGAGGGGAGGGATGGCATAGGAGTTGGTGGTGTAGAGAGTGATGATGTAAGTATGCGTTGTTGTTGTTAGATTGAGTGCTTATGTTCATGTTTATGCTTATTATATGTATGTGTGTGCATACTACGTATGTATCTATATACTATATGTTGTGCTACACTAATTGCTTTAGGGGAATACTAGATAGGTTTAGGATCACTGCACTGATGCATATGTACTTTCTACTCACAGTAGGTATAGTATGGGAAAGGAAGGGAAGATCATAACCCATTATATTCAATCTACTTACACTCATCACATCATCACACTATCAACACAGTTGCACCCTACAAATACCTAATAATCATCTTCTCCCCCCTCTTCTGCCTCCACCGATTCGTACTCTTCAACAACTCAGGACACCCCCTCAACACCCACGGCCACTTCCTGAGGAACTGCTCCGTGACCTCCCAATTCGCCGGATCCGACGGCTCCCCCCACACCAACAAACTACACGTATCGGACGCATTATCCCAGAACCCCATAACATCATGACAAAGCTCATCATCATCGAACCGATCAATCATAAGACACAGATTATCCCGGAGACGCGGCAACGGGAAGAAATCTAACCACGGGTGATGCGGCACCTGCATTTGGATCTTCGTCGGACGGAGACTCACAGGTAGTCGCTTTTCCTGGATTGCCTCTGGCGGGAGGGTGTTGAAGAGGGAGAGGGCATCGTCGTCGTCACACCAGGTGGTGGAATTCCCGAAGCCGAGGACTGTCATGTTGGTCATGAAGGCGCGGAAGACGTTCAGTTTGCTGAGTGTGAGGAGGTGGTCCGCGGACGGGGAGCCCCGGAAGTAGCTCTCGTAGGCGACCCGTGCGAAGTGCTCGAATATTCGCCGGATGTTTTCCGGTTTGGAGGCTTCGCTGGTTAGGGTGCGGCGGGTGATGAGGGTTTGGGAGGATGGGGTGGAGGAGGAGGATGATGATGATGATGGTGGGCTGGTTTGCTCATGCTTGGTGTTGGGGTCTAGTGCTAGTGGTGGGTGTGAGGAGGATGACCGTGTGACCAGGGCATTGTTGTTGCTGTTGCGTTCGGCTTGTTTTCGTTTCCCTGTGGTTATTTGAGGTTAGATGGGATTGATGATAAATGGGTATTTGGTGGATGTATCTCACGGTATGCTCGCTGGTTCAGCCGGTTCTGTCGTCGTCGACGTTCCTGGCGGTCGCAGAGACCAGCCCAGTCATCTTCAGGGTCCACTTGAGCGGCGGCGGTGGAAGCAGCAGCAGCAGCAGCAGCAGCAGCGGGGGTCACCACGGGGAGTGGCGGTGATGAGGAAGACCGCGTGGCTTTCTCCGTGCTGATGTCTTGACTAGTCGGCGACCGTAGCAAGTCCGATCCCATGTGAGTGTGTATGAATTGAATGGATTCCTGTACTGAGAGGCGAGAGATGATGATAGTGACGATGGGGGGAGATGATCGGAGAGGGAAAGCCGCTATAACGGAGTAGGAAAGGCAAGTCGAGATTCCATGAAAAGAGCAGGTCCGCCGGTGCTTTTAAAGTCCAGCGCTGCGACTGTTTCGAATGCGTTTCGAGGTCACTAACCCGAAGGGTAGTAGTGGTTGCTCATCTTACATCTGGTATGGTTCTGTAAATACCAATGATACGTTACGCGTTAGGAGACCTCTTCTAGAAGCTGGTAAGTAGTACATTCATTCTGTGTCGCTAATAACCTAATTAGAAAGTAGTTGTGGAAAAGGTATCTTCAGCAGGCAATAGAGGATACCTGTACTGTACATATCGATTAGAATACAATCAAGCCACCCAAACGCTAATTATACTGAACAAAACAAAGCTAAGGGCTTCGAGACCCTGTCTCTTCTCCCTTGATGACTCGCTCCAGATATGCTCGCTCTCCACTGTTCTCCACCAGATTTCGAAATACGCCTCCCTCGATGTCGAGTAACTCCTGCGGTGTGCCAAACTCCACAGCCTTCCCGGCGTCCATCACGAGGATTCGATCAAAATCCGCAACCGTGCTGAGGCGGTGCGCAATGACGAGGAGCGAGGTAGCATTGCGTCCAAACTCTTCCCGAATGGACCGCTGAATCAAAGTTTCCGTCTCCATATCCACTGCGGAGGTGGCTTCATCCAGGATCATGATCTTCGGTTGGGAGACTATGGCCCGCGCTAGGCAAAGTAGTTGCCGTTGGCCTTGGGAGAGATTGAGCCCTCCCTGAGAGACGACTGATGATAGTGACGCGAAAAAGTTGCTTGTTTTGACTGGCTCCGTGCTCGAGGTGGCGTATGACGGCAATGTACCGCTGTCGCTCAGTGGCTCGCTACTCGAATGCGACGCCAGGGTCAGTGTATCCTCGAACGAGACCAGATGTACGCGTTCTAGCGCGTTGTAGAGTTCCACATCACTATACTCGTTGAAGGGATCCAGATTAGACCGCAGCGTTCCCGAAAAGAGCACTGGGTCTTGTGGAATGATGGCAAGACGACTGCGTAAAGCTTCGAGCTTGATTTGCGAGATATCCAGCCCATCAATGAGTACGCGCCCTTGTCGGGCCTCGAGGAAGCGGAACAATGCCAGAGTTAGCGATGATTTTCCAGCCCCGGTACGTCCAACAACGCCCACTCGCTGGTTGTTCTCCATAGTGAAGCTTAGCCCGTCAATCACAGGAGGCAGGTCTGGGGCGTAGCCCACAACCAGATCCTCAACTTCTACCTTTCCACGCGTGGGCCATGCCGCTGGCGGGTTATGCCCCCCTTGCTCCTCGAGGTCAATGTTGCAGTACTCCAACACCCGCTCAGTAGCGTTCATGTCTGTTTCCACATTTGCATAGAAGCGCAGGCCCATCGACACGGCATAATTGTATTGTAGCGCAAATGTCATGGCGAAACCTGCCAGTGCCGGAGAGATGCTGGGAACGTACACTACCAGAGCTGCTGTCATCCCGGCCAGCACGGCTCCCGCAATACTCATCCGAAATGATAGCCATCGGTCTAAAAGCCAGAGATACCACGCCGCCTGAGCGTGACGATCGATGCGATCGTACATATCTTTCATATAGATCTCTGCTTTGTTGAAAGCTCGAATCGTGGTCAGACCGGAGAGACTGGACCCAAATCGTTCCAGGACAGGACTTTTAGCGGTACTTTCGAGTCGTTTAATCTGACGCATTCCTGTGAGGTAAGTCTTGGAGAGTCTAAAGCACAGGACCAGGAGGATACAAGCGAGCACCAGCAGTATCGGGGATACCAACACTCCTGCTGCTAGTATACTAGTCAGCTCCAGAGCTTTGAACACGAAGTGTCCAATGTCATAACCGAGCCTCCAGTCAAGAATGTACATGTCAGATGTGAATCGATTGAGGATCCGGCCGAGGGGCACCGTATCTAGCCACCGCAGCGGTGAGCGCAATACAGCTGCCAATAGGTCATCAAAGAGTCGCTGGGAAGACTCCAGAGACGCAAGGGCAAGGGCCAAAGTCCTCAGAGTTCCAATGATACATGCGGCCACCGAAAAGCATACATATATGCTGAGATAGAACATGGAGTCCTTGTCGACAAAACGTCTGTTGACATCCATCGTTTGAGATTGGACGGCACCGTTCGGATGGGTCGGTTGGGATGAGAATGTGGACGAGTCTGTCCAAACACTTATCCACCAAGACTAATAAACGGTCAATTGTGGTCCGTAACTGGAAGGATATGGACACTTACTCTTCCGACTAAAAGCGCCATAAATGTGACATAAGCCAAAAACGTTATCATCCACCAGCGTAGGCATTTCCCCTTGGTCATATATGTTGTGTACACTTGCAGGGACACGGCTCCTTTCTCGCGCCTCTCGTCTTCCGTGAACTTCCTTGGAGGCTCGGCGATACTTGTTGCTACTGAGAAGCCTGACTCGGTAGATACGCGCTTCATCGGTGTTATCGGTGTCACAGGTTCGTCGTCTACCACATCAGCGTTGCGACCATTTGATGACTTGGCAGATTCGCCCAACAAGTCTATCAAATTCTGAGTGGCTGCCAATTCATCTACTGTCCCAGCATGAATCGTAAGTCCGTCCGATAGGATAACACAGTAGTCAGTCCGAGACAGACACAAGCCAAGATGATGCGTGACCAGGATCCTGGTCCTGCCATGGCCTAGCTTGCCGATAAGGGCATGCTCATACACGTGGCGCCCAGTCTCAGCGTCAAGCGCACTGAATATATCATCCATAACTAGAATTCCGGCACGGGAATACAGAGCACGCGCAAATGAAATGCGCCAGCGCTGACCACCACTCAAATTGATTCCGTTTGCACCAATATCCGTCCGATCGGCATCTGGAAACATTGCGAAGTCTTTTTTCAACCCTGCGGCGTGAATGACTTTGCGGTAACGATAACGATCGTACGGAAGACCAAAAAGGATATTGTCCTTGATGGTGGCGTTCTCCAACCACGGGTTCTGAGCAACATATGCGATGGCCGAGTCAATAATCCAGTTGTGGCGAGTGGCTCGCTGATCATATCTCCTGCTTATGGAGGGAGCATGGGGTACTGCCACGGTCCCAGATAAGACATCACACTCTCCTAAGATTGAGGCTAAAAGTAGGCTTTTCCCAGAGCCAGTCTTTCCGGATATTACACTGAGACCCTTGGGAGGGAATTGCAAGGTGAGGTCTCGGAGCAGAAAGCGCTGGTCGAACTCTGCCCCTTCTTCGCCAGGCCAGGCGATGGTTGCATTGTGGAAGGAAATCTTGTCGACAGCAGAGGTATGGGGGGCTTTTTCGGACGAGTCCAGATATTGTTCGATGCGATCCGCGCTAATCTTGGCCTCCATTCCCTTCGAAAGTAAATCAGGCAAGCTTGCCATGGCTGATTCTAAGGAGCCGAATATGGAAAGAGTCGTAAACGCAACGGAAGCAGAAAGCTCGCCACGAGTTAGAGTATAAACTGTCAATGAGACGGCAGACAGCATTAGAGGTCCCATAATCCACACCGACACCATGCCAATAGTATACAGTGAGGTTTGCCAGAGGAGCCCTAATTCAACGCGGCGCTTCTCGCTAATGCGATCCTGCCATTGCTGCTCCAATGCTGCAAATTTGATTTGGCGGATCCCATGAAGAACCTCTCCTACAGCTCCCATTCGTTTATCGCTTGCCTTCATGTATTCTTCTTGTGCCGTGGAGTAGTTCTTCGTCAAATAGGCGTTCATAGGGGCCACAAGAAGAGCAGTTGCGACACCGGCCAACAAACTCGGCCATCCTATGAGATTGACTAAGAAGACACCTCCTATAAGCAGTCGGATGACAGATGAGGGAATCAAGTAGTTGAACATGACGAAATCTGCAATGCGTTTGGAGTCCACCGAGGCAAGATTGATAGGGCTTTGGCTGACGACATCCTGTTGCGGTTCGTCTGCATCGTGGTCATCTCCTTCCTTTTTCTCTAACGATACAAGCTGCTTGACATCCTTACACCTCATTGACTTGGCGAACACGAGTGCTGAAAGTCCTTCGTAAATCGGGATCCAAAGCTTTGCATATATGATCCACCAAAGCCACGATTCGATGCTGGACGAGATGATGAGTACGGTTCCCAGCCCAAACACCCAGGCCCATGCCTCATTAACGTCCTTTGGGCTCTTGTCAGGGTTGGAATAGCGGTTCTCGAGCGATTTCAATATTCCGTACATCGCTGCTTGTGGGCCGAAACTTAACACACAGATAATCATGCTGAGTGATGACTGAAGCATGAGTGACTTTTGGTGTGCCACCACGAGGGACCGCCAGAGTGCCCGAGAACCACGCGTACGATCAAGATGTGCATGAAGAGTCTCCGAGCGTGTATCAAACGGCATCTTGGGGAGATCATCGATCTCGAGGCCTTCATTGGCGACCGCATGGTCCAAGAGATCGTTGACCCAGCTGAATGTGAACCGTTCCATAGCACTCACAGTACGCTCTCGGTCGACAATCTGGCCATCATGGTACACGTTCGGGCGGCGGGGAAGTAGAAGACAGAGTGTAGCCCGAAATAAGGATACTCCAAATTGACTTATCACTAATCCCACCGACACGGCATCTAGGTGATACCCAGTATTCCAGACCAAGCCAATCTCTAAGCAGGGGGTTATGGCGGCGAGTAAGCTAGCCCCGAATCCATATACTCCTAGCATGTACCGCTTGGTAGGTGCCGGCTCAATGAAGAAGCCAATCGTTTGTACGGATAGAACTCCCTATATTCGGGTTTTCCGTTAGAGTTAGTTCGAGTCATAACAAACATTAAGCTGTCGGACTCACCCAGCTCCCCATCTGCAGGCAAAAGGGAACAATTAAGACATGTTGGCCCTTTGTTATGGACAGGATGGCTTGTGCCAGCGATATCCCAAGCCCAGTGAATGATAGAATGGCTATTCCTAGTCTCTGCCAAAGATCTGAAAACCCTTTCAACGCCTCATCACCGGCCTCCCCGTCCTCATCCTCATAGCCAGGTCTGTCGAAAACATGTGCTCCGGGCAGTTGAATCGGGGGTCTTTCTTTGACATGCAAGAATCGCCGGATTATGCAGAGTAGTGCAGGAACAGTACAGCTTGAAATGAGTAGAATGCCTAGAGCGCCTATAGCAATAGACGCCATGCCCTGGTTTGATGCCATCCTACATGGAGGCAGAACCACATTCGTTGCTGTAGGCTGGAGGGTTGATAGTGTCGAGATTAGTTGAAAATGTTAGAGATCTAATTGAACAGTAATTTTGAGAGGTGTTTTGCTCCCACGCGTAGCTGTAGAGCTTGCATTCCACCTGCATTCTTATTGCGTGCCTTGCATCAAGGGGGAGCGGCCACGATCGCGTACCAACACCACGGGTGAATAAAGACACAGAAGGGCAGCCCCTACTTATAGTAAGCCCAAAAATTGTATTCTCCACAGGCTGGTGTGGCATTATTGCGGCAACGATACGGATTTAATTGCAATAGTCAGTAGTATCCCGGTGTACAGTGTAACAGTCCACCCATCCATCTGACCACAGTGAAGATGGGTCTGTCATTCTCTGACCGATATCGCATGATTGCTAAAAGCTTTGGTGTGACCTTTGCATAGACAAGAAGTGGAGACGCAAAGACGGGAATACCTCGATAAAGGCCGCTGTGTTGAAGGTGAAGCACAAACAATCAGCTCTGTATAGATGAACCGCCCAATTCGGTAAGGTGCACGAGGTACTTGGCGGAGTGGCCGCATTGGCTTACAAGATGGCATGAGATTCTGCCGTCATTACGGGCGGTCATCAGGGCGGTAAATATTTATACAGATTCAGACTCATTGTTCCGGGGGTTGTTGAAAATTATATCCGCCTATATCCGTCTATTTCCGCAATTTTCTCAGCGAGGTTGACGAGGTTCTGCCGCTTTTAGCGGTGAGATAAGCGGTAATGGTGAGCAGTAGACTATGGCACCCGGGGCAAACAGTAGTGCAGCTTCGGGATCGGCAAAACCAGAAAGCGACTGCGCTAGTCCAGCTTAGGGTAGCTCTTTGGAGGTCAGCAAGTCACGGGGAAAAACCCGCTATTATTCAGCGGGGCCGAGATGCTGATTTGCTGACAATCCATGGCCGTACATTGGGCGGCGCGGAGTCGCTGTCCAACTCCGGCCCCGACTTCGCTGCGGAGGACCCCGGCCCATTTTTGCTACTTGGAGTCACTTTCCTCGGTCGGCTCTACTTAATCTCTTCCTCTTGTTGTGGTCAAGGGTTTTGAAGGTCTCTGTGTCAGTTTGAACGCATTCACCCCGCTGCTGCACCCTTCCCTTTCACACTGTCCCGCGATCCACGCGCACCAGGACGGCAATGCTTCTTTCCCAAACCCGGGGGCGTATGCCCTCCGCTCTCCGGAGCATCGCCAAGCGCTCTTTGCTGAACAGGTATGGATAACGGCCTAGAACATGACTTGTGTCCTCCAATTGCTTCAGAATACAGGCTGATATTAGTTTCATTCACTCAGTCGTCCTCTGTCTACCACTCTGCCGAAGCAACAGAACGGTAACGATGACGAGTTTACTGGCCTCAACAAGGTCTCGCGCCACATCACCCAGCCCATCTCCCAGGGTGCTTCCCAGGCCATGCTGTATGCCGCTGGCCTCACTGAGGCGGACATGAACAAGGCTCAAGTCGGTATTTCGTCTGTCTGGTACAATGGCAACCCCTGCAACATGCATCTGCTCGATCTCAACAACCGTGTCCGCGAGGGTGTCCAGAAGGCTGGTTTGGTCGGATTCCAGTTCAACACTGTCGGTGTTAGTGATGCTATCAGTATGGGTACCAAGGGAATGCGCTTCTCTCTCCAGAGTCGTGATCTGATCGCCGATTCTATCGAGACCGTTATGGGTGGTCAATGGTATGACGCTAACATCAGCATTCCCGGCTGTGACAAGAACATGCCTGGTGTGTTGATGGCAATGGGACGTGTGAACCGCCCCAGTTTGATGGTCTACGGTGGTACCATCAAGCCTGGTTGCGCCTCCATGCAGGGTAACGCCGACATTGATATCGTCTCCGCCTTCCAGGCCTATGGTCAGTTCATCAGCAAGGAAATCACCGAGCCCCAGAGATTTGACATTATCCGCAACGCCTGCCCTGGAGGTGGTGCCTGCGGTGGTATGTACACTGCCAACACCATGGCTACTGCTATCGAAGTCATGGGCATGACCCTTCCTGGATCCTCTTCCAACCCCGCCGAGTCTGACGCTAAGTACCTTGAATGTCTTGCCGCTGGTGAGGCCATCAAGACTCTGCTCAAGGAAGACATTCGTCCTTCGGATATCCTGACTCGCCAGGCTTTCGAGAACGCTATGGTTTTGGTCAACATCACTGGTGGCTCCACCAACGCCGTTCTTCACTTGATTGCCATTGCGGACTCTGTTGGTATCAAGCTGGATATTGAGGACTTCCAGTCCGTCTCCGATCGCATTCCTTTCTTGGCGGACCTCAAGCCTTCCGGCAAGTACGTCATGGCTGACCTGCACAAGATTGGTGGTACTCCCTCTCTGCTCAAGTTCTTGCTGAAGGAAGGTCTCATCGATGGCTCTGGCATGACTGTCACCGGTCAGACCCTGGCTAAGAACTTGGAGAATGTGCCGGACTTCCCTGAGGATCAGAAGATCATCCGTCCCCTGTCCAACCCCATCAAGGAGACTGGCCACATCCAGATCTTGAGGGGTTCTCTGGCCCCTGGTGGCAGTGTCGGTAAGATCACAGGTAAGGAAGGAACCGTCTTCACTGGAAAGGCTCGCGTCTTTGATGATGAGGATGATTTCATTGCTGCTCTCGAGCGCAACGAGATCAAGAAGGAGGAGAAGACCGTCGTTGTCATCCGCTACACTGGTCCTAAGGGAGGACCTGGCATGCCCGGTAAGTTGCTACAGCAAATGCTCTCCTTTCCACTGCGCACGTGTATCAGTAAAGCTAACGAATTGCGACGAGTAGAAATGCTGAAGCCCTCTTCCGCCCTGATGGGTGCCGGCCTCGGACAGTCCTGCGCCCTGATCACCGATGGCCGTTTCTCCGGTGGTTCTCACGGTTTCTTGATCGGACACATTGTTCCTGAAGCCGCCGTCGGTGGCCCCATTGGTCTGGTCAAGGATGGTGATGTTATCACTATTGATGCCGTGAAGCGTGTTTTGGATCTTGATGTTGAGGAGACCGTCCTCGCGCAAAGAAGAAAGGAGTGGGAAGCCGACAAGGCTGCTGGCAAGCTCCCTCCCACCGGCCTGACCCTCAGAGGTACTCTCGGCAAGTACGCTAGGTACGTATCACACACTTTTAACTGGCATCACATATATCTATACGATGCATATCTATGGCTCATGTCTGGACGCGCTGCTAACGTTACCCAATAGAACCGTCAAGGATGCCAGCCACGGCTGTATCACCGACTCTCTCGAGTAATCGGGATGGCATATATGATTATATGTCCTTCTTTGCGTCCATATATTTCTTCGAAAGTAACTTGTGTCTTATATCAATCTCTTTTTCCTTTTTCAGCTACTCTATCTGGGATGATTTTGGGTCGTTTTGAGTCTGGGACCGCACGTGGCTACTGTTTTGTATAGGCGAATTGAAACGAACCAAAAGTGCTGCTTGTTATGACCTCACTATATGGTCTCGTGTATTTACAGAAGATCAAATACAGCAAATAATATTGTTAAGAAATCATCTATTCTACCTGGGAAGCGAGGTCGTTTACTCCGCACCCCATATCCGTTCCACGGGTCGCATCTGGATGCACGTGGGCCGTACGTCACATGACTGTCGCTTAGTGTTTGCAAAGTTTGTAAATTTTTCTTATCGGCTTCTACCATCTATCGAGGGGCGTCTCGTTCCTACTTGGCTCAAACCTTACTTCGTCGGACTCACATCTTTCCAGGCCCCTGCTGGAGTATATCTTAATCATGGCTCCTGCTCCGATCGCATCTTCGAGCGATGATATCGCGACTGTTCTCCAACTAGTTACGCCGCCTCAGATTGCCCCGCACCGCTCCCACGACCCCTCCAACAATCAAAAGCGGAGTGATCCCTTCCAGTTCGGCTCCCGGTACCTCGAAGAAGGAGACGATGTCTTCGAGTTCAACGCCTGGGACCATGTCGAGCCCGACGACGAGTTCAAAGCGTTCGCAGAAGTACAATATTCGAAGCAGCGCGAAACCCCGGTTTCGGATTTCGACAGAAACCGTTTCAATGCCGACCCTGCCAAGTGGTGGAACCTTTTCTACAAGAACAACACAGCCAACTTCTTCAAGAACCGAAAATGGCTCCGCCAGGAGTTCCCTGTCCTTGCGGATGTAACTCAGTCTACAGCAGGAAAGAAGGTGGTGCTGGAGGTCGGTGCAGGTGCCGGAAATACTGCCTTCCCATTGTTGGAAAACAACGAGAACGAGGAGCTCATGGTCCATGCTTGTGATTTCTCCAAGACCGCTGTCAAGGTCATGCGCGAGAGCCCACACTACAACACTAAGCATATGACAGCTGATGTGTGGGATGTCACGGCGGAGCCGGATGAGAACAGCAATGGACTTCCTCCTGGCCTTACTGAGGAGTCGGTCGATGTCGTCGTTCTCATCTTTATCTTTTCTGCCTTGGCCCCAGAACAGTGGAACCAGGCTCTTCGTAATGTGTACCGCGTCTTGAAACCCGGCGGACATGTTCTGTTCCGCGATTACGGACGGGGCGACTTGGCACAGGTTCGCTTCAAGAAGAACCGATACATGGGCGAGAACTTCTACGTTCGTGGTGATGGAACACGGGTGTACTTCTTTGATCGCGACGAGCTTGAGAAGATGTGGGGCCAATGGTCTCCGGAGAAGGGCTTGCCCACGGCACTTGCGACAGGAGAGGAAACCGAGGCCAAGGATGAACAGAGCCTTACTGACATCAAGGGTGTCTTTGACATCGAGAAGCTAGGTGTCGATTACCGGTTGATCGTTAACCGTCAGCGCAAGCTGAAGATGTACCGATGCTGGATTCAGGGCCACTTCCTCAAGCGCGATACCACTCCCGCCGTCGATGCTTCGAATAACGAATCGTGATATCCTTTGATTCTTCCGCAAAGGCTTAGCCATGGCTCTGGGGCGTGGTGGAAATTGCAGGATGATCACTCATAGTGGCGTCGGCATGAACAAGCTACTGTTGTCTAGACCACATGCAAACAGCCAGCTTCTTTCCATGTCACACATCTATTACATGAGGATTCGGAGACTTCCTTTCGTTCGGAAGATGCTTCAAACCCATCCGACGCTCGAACGAACTCTCGGAAATCACATGGAACGGAGGCTTAGGGCAGTTGATCACGCGCACAACCAGTTCGTTGCGGCGTCTAGTTGATACTCTAATCGACTTTTCGTGAAAGATATGACTGTCATTCGGCGCCAGTGTTCACGTTCTCAATGAACGCAAAAGTGAGTTTCTGATCCTCGATGGAGGATCTGATGATACCCATGACGATAGATAGAGACTAGACTAGAACTCATTTGGTTACATTTTTGGGGCGAATTTCACATGGATCAATTGATCGCATTAATTTCCGCGTCCCATTCATTGGGCGGATGTCGAAAGCCTTGTTCTACCCTAAGTATCACAAGCTCAAGTAGAATGACCCTATCGACATTCCCAACAGCTCATGGTACGTAGGTGAGCTTTATGCTTGCCCCCTCATAGTCCGAAGAAACAGACTCAGCGTGGTATCTTGATAATCTCTGTTAATTGACACTATAAGGCGATGTCTGACCCAACGAGACCCATGCATAGTCCGGTATGAGCAGGGATCGCAAGTCAAAGGCACCTTGAACTGAAACAAGGGAGATCTGGCCATACTCAGAGACTCAGAACACCAAGGGATCAAACAAACCCCGAGCGGATGTTTTCAGCGGCCACGCGGACATGCCACAGAAGCGGAAGGGGTCTTGTGTCGATTGGTATGTGAGATTCCTCATTCCTGCACTCGTCACCCTTCCATCTGCAACAAAGCCACATAGACAGCTACTGCCGACCCATGTTTCGGATCAGCTCAGTCTTAATTTGCCTTCATGGCTGACAAGTTATCTATTTGTTTATGTCTGACAATGAGATCAGGCATTCGGTCATGTTATATCCTTCAACAACGCCCCTATGGCAGGTGATACGGTCTGCTGAAGACCTCAACGCCATCCAACCACCATAACCGCAGCTTCAGCAGTCGTCGATCCTGTCCTATTCCGTCGTTCATCTGCCTTACCTATTGCATCTGAAAGCCCTGTTCGGTGTCTTGCGCCTATCAGGGAAAACGTGCGCACTGCACCCACTCTTTCCGGCTGGAGTCTGGGAAATCTGGACGGTCCCAGGCAGATCGGTGCCAGGGCAAAACCTTGATAAAAATAACTTGTTCGATCTTGGGTCCGACGGCCAATTGTATACGCACTGGAGACTCTTGATGATTCGGTCCGTGACGTACGTGCACCTCCACACTCCATCGGTGGATTATGTGTCCCCGTGGGCACGCGGAGATCGGGGGCGTTAGTCGAGAAACTTGCCTAATCTAGTGACAAGCAGGAAAGTAAAAGCTATCCGCATGCGACTTGCAGATCTTCCAGAGGGATATAATAAAGTCGTGCATCTATGACCTTGCAGGACACAACCCGCCCCCTCCTGCCTTCTATATTATCGATACCCTCTGCCACTAGCGTCGTACATCACTCTTCACAATTCATTCTGCTCTCATTTATCATGAAGTTCACAAACTACCTTTTGACAACTGCATCACTCGCAAGCAGTGTCCTAGCGGTTCCAGCTCCCCGCACCGGTTTGGAGGACAGACTCCGTACGCGGTCATTGCAGCGCCAGTCACATCCTCTTGCACCACTTCCACTTGACACATCCACCAAAGAGGAGTCCAGACTCCTCGTATCCGACGAAAATACCACCCATGTTACATACAGCAGTAATTGGGCGGGCGCAGTGCGCGAGCAACCACCTCCGCAAGGCACGTATTCTGCCGTGTCGGCAACATTTCGCGTACCAGAACCCACGGCGCAAGGGGGGAGTGGAACGCAGGCTGGATCGGCCTGGGTCGGGATAGATGGCGACACATACAGCAACGCCATTCTCCAAACAGGAGTCGACTTCTATGTGGAAAACGGGCAGACGTACAACGATGCCTGGTATGAGTGGTATCCAGACTATGCATACGACTTCGACCTGGATGTGAGTACAGGTGACACCATTGTCGCCAAGGTGGAAGCCATCTCGCCAAGTCAAGGCGTAGCCACAATTGAGAACATATCAACAGGGAAGAAGGCTACGCAGACGATCAAAGCCCCAGCTGCGACAGCCACACTTGCCGGCCAGAATGCCGACTGGATCGTGGAGGATTTCCAGTCTGGCGACTCAATGGTCGACCTGGCTGGTTTCGGCGAGATCAGCTTTTGGGGCGTGCAAGCACAAGGGGGAGGGTCAACATGGGGTGTAAATGATGCGACTATTGTCGAGCTGAAGCAGGGCGACCAGGTGTTGACGGACGTGGAAGTGCAAAGTGACTCGGCCTTCACCGTGTCATATACGAGCTGATGTGACGGTATATGATTACATTTTCTCATTCTTCGATCATTTTTCTCCATTTTGGCCGGTGACATAATTTCTGTGGTTAATTTTGAAGATGCCTTGATGTATTTCGGTAGTACTACTTAGCTTAAGGTTGATACATCCAGCATGCGGGCTCGGCTATTGGGAGGAACCAAGAAGGCTATATGGCCCTCGGGTATTTGCCGCATTCTATGATCGCATGCCTTTTCGGCTTTCCTTATATATATCTACTTTCCACTTCCCCAAACCAACTCATGTTCGATGCGAGAATCTATCCATACACACAATTAATCATGTCCCGTATATACCAACTAAGTCGCGCCCTTCAACACAGCCGAATTGGCGCCCTCTGGCCGGGCTCCTCCCTACTACCCGCCCGGCCCTCCCGCCGCTGCGGCTTCAGCACCAGCGCCGCACGCCCATTAATGGAACTAACAGGCTTCACCGAAGAACAACTAACAGTCCGCGACGCGGTATCTGCCATCTGCTCCAAATTCCCTAACACATACTGGCAAGAATGCGACCAGAACGAGCGCGACCCGAAAGAGTTCCACGCCGCCCTAGCCCGAGACGGATGGTTAGGGATCGCGCTGCCTGAGGAACTAGGAGGCGCAGGTCTAGGTAGGCCATTCCCCCCAACCTTTGCCACTCTTCACAGTGTTATATGGCTAACATCACATCCAGGAATCTCCGAAGCAACAATGATGATGCAAACCATCACGCAATCCGGTGCCGGCATGGCCGGCGCACAAGCAATCCACGCCAACGTGTACGCAACACAGCCACTCGCCCGGTTCGGCACGCGCGAGCAACTAGAAGAAACCATCCCCAAGATCATCGACGGTACATGGCGCACATGCTTCGGCGTCACGGAGCCCAACACGGGCCTCGAAACGCTCAAGCTGAAGACTCTCGCCACCAAGAAATCTTCCGAAGATGGTAGTAGCATCTACTCCGTCTCAGGGCAAAAGATCTGGATTACCTGCGCGCAAGTCGCTAGCAAAATGATCTTATTAGCGCGCACGACGCCGCTGGAAGAAGTAACCAAGTCCACGCAGGGTCTATCGATGTTCTGCATCGACCTTGACCGCACAAAGCCCGGTTTAGATATGCGCAAGATCAAGAAGATGGGCGGACGGGCTGTCGATGCTAACGAGGTATTTTTTGATGGGTACGAAGTACCCGCGAACACGCTCATCGGGCAGGAAAACGATGGATTCCGGATTATTCTGCATGGTATGAACGCGGAGCGGTGTTTGCTTGCCGGTGAGGCATTGGGGTTGGGGTATGCGGCGCTGGAGCGAGCAGCGGATTATGCGAAGGAGAGGGTGGTGTTTGGACGGCCGATTGGGCAGAATCAGGGCATTGCGCATCCGTTGGCGGATGCGTATATGAGGTTGGAGGCGGCCAAGTTGGCGACGTATCATGCTGCGAGACTGTATGATGCGTCGAAGAAGGATGAGACGATTCCGTTGCATTCGGTGGGAGTGGCGTGTAATAGTGCGAAGTATTTGGCTGCTGAGGCGGCGTTCACGGCGTGTGAGAGGGCAGTGCTGAGCCATGGGGGTATGGGGTATGCGATGGAGTATGATGTGGAGAGGTATTTGAGGGAGTGTCTGGTGCCTAGGATTGCGCCGGTGAGTAGGGAGATGATTTTGAATTATGTTAGTGAGAAGGTGTTGCAGTTGCCGAGGAGTTATTAGGGTGGTTCTCGGATGTCATCATGGAAATATGATGTGTTCAATATACTACTAGTATCTTCTATCCACAAACTTCATAACTTTATTCCCCGTACCGCTCTTCTCGAACCCACCTATATCTTCAACAAAAGTCAATTTAAACAAATGCCTATTATCCGGTAAAACAAAGAAGAACGTCTCCACTTCATAGACAAACTGCTCAAGAGAGATCATATCGTTACTCGTACTCGCCGCGGCACGAAGCATCCTAATCTCCATTGTTGTCTGGGGCGAAGAATCAAGCGTCCCTACAATAATCTGCCACTGCAGAATCCCAAACGCCTCCTTCTGCATGAACTTCTTAATATTCATAAACTCAAAATACTTACTATACTACTTAAAGCTAAACCGCTGGTCACGACCCCGGAGTCAGAGTATATGGTAGTATTCCAGCTCAGACTCCGGGACAGTGGACCTTGCATTGCAAGATCGGGCACTGGATAGACAGATCCAAGATCTCCAGTGATATAGCGCACCAGCGGGTTCCGTCGACGCTGCAACGACGTTTGCACAATGACACCCTCTTCACCCTCCGACAAAGGCATCAAGTCAGAGAAGGGCGTATTACTGTCCTTGACGGAACAAGGGAAAATCTCAATAAGGATGCTGCGGGTATCGAACACAAAGTCCATAGACCCATCATATTAACGTGATAATGCTTCTCCAGTAAGATCAGGATTATGGATCGCGTATGGCCCGGCCTCTGCGCTTCCTAAGATGGAGTATATCTTCACTGCCGGACCCAGTATGGCATAAATATCTATTTTCTGACTGTCAGTAAATGGCTCGGAGGTGTGTATCACTTTAGTTATTTTAATCCCATTTCACTCATCTGCTGAGAGAGTCAAGATATAATGAATAATCTGGATCACTTAACTGGAATCACTAGTCAACATATTAACATTGTATCACGCCAGTGCGCGCACAACTTCGCTGGATTTCATCAAGTTACCCGCGCTCAGTATGGTTCCTCCTGCATTTTCCAGGATCTCAGTTAGGAGGTCGAGTAATCTGTGTAGTATTAATAAAATATCAATTTCATTCTTCTAGTTCACTTGTCCTCAGGCTTGGAAAAGTAACCTACCTATACAAATACCCCAAGGTATGCGTCATCAGTATCCAATCATGCAGCTCAACAACTCCACAGGTACGCAGAAACTCCCCGAAAGCTGTGCGATGTTGACGATTTTCTTTCACATCTGTGAAGAACATCAATAGTATATCTCCGGAACCGCCGCCGGTGACACTGACATAGGAGCTACGCCGGTATTCATTTTCGGGGCTCGTGTCCTTGGTTAATCGCGGGATAACTTTGTAACTGGTAAGATGGTTATGAGTATATTACTTAGCTCGCAAAGGAGGAGACGTTTTAGTAGCTCATGAAATTCACAGGTCTTTTTTGGCAGTTAGGGGCCATGATTCAAGGGTGTTACTAGTAGTAGATTGGGCCTGCACAATAGCCTGGATTTCCTCAGGCCCGGGTGGGTATAATACATTAGGGTTGTAAAGCGGATGGATTTTCGCAACTGCGAGAACTTCACCCAAGGAAAATGGTTTGGTACTCATCACGATGGAGAAAGGAAATAATCACAAAGAAGTTCCTAATGTTAGGGTTTCGAAGAACAGGGGATTTGTTATACCCTCACGTCGCAGTCACCTATAGGCTCAGACTGACGCCGTTCAGAACTCAATGATACTTACTACGTGGTCTGCTAGTCGCAACAAGCCAGCTGGTAATTGAATGAGTACTCGAAAACTGCAATGTGGAGTATACGTCCAATCGTGGCGTTTCATATCCAGTGATTGGCGTAATCCTGTCTATTTTCCTCCGATGGCCAACACCACGAAATAGAGATTCACTTCCCAGGGCTGGCTGCATAGGCTGCAAGTGAGTAGGACGCAAGATCGGGTTTACGAGTTCCAGGTAGGGGGTTGTATTACGTTGCAACATAGGCATTCGTATCCTCTGCATTTGAATTGGTTACTACCAAAGCATTATGAACTGAGCTGCTTACTATAGGTACCCCGTATAACCTCATGTTCTCAACAAGTAAGCAGTCTGAATCCATTACTCCCTGGGTCCCAGCTCAAAAGTATACTGCTTCGACGCAGGTGACACCCTCCAGCGTGCAAACAGCTGCCCATTCTCCACCAGAATGCGCCGCAACATCTCCCCCCTCTCCTCTACACCAGGCCATATACCATGCCATTCGCGTACATACGGTTCCATGATCTCCAAGGCTTCTCTGACCCACCCCCCTGCCCTCTCCCTGTCAATTAATCCCTCCTGCACCATTCGCCTTCCCAGCTCGCCCAAGAACCGCTCCCTCTCCTGCCTATCTTTCACCGCAGCATGCATGACCGCTAGTAGTATATGCGACCGGATTGACAAGTCCAATTCATTTATATCAATTCCTTGGAGCCTTAATCCAAGTGTTCCCTCCACTGCAACAGCGGCGAGAAACTCTACCTCCTCCTCCTCACTCCCAACCTCTCCATCCCACCCCCTCCACTACGCCTGCACTCCAATTCCTCCATCCGGCCACCCACACCACATCACCTGCTCTGACTGGCTATTTCCATCGGGACCCTCTCCCTCCGATATTTGTGCAAGATACTCTGTCTCCAGCCCATGTATATCATACATTCCCTGCGCGACCAATATCCCAAACCCGTCGGGTCCCTCTCTTTGCCGGGGGTTTACCTCAGCCACGCGAGATGGTGAAGTATCAGGAGTAAAATAGTCAAGCCAGAGGCGCGCATGTGATTCCGAATAGGATGGTGCGCTGGGGTTGGCCGTGTGCTGGCGTGTCATAGTTGCCTCCAGCGTGTTGAGTGCCAATGAAGTAAGCGTGGCAAATGGTAGAAAGGGCTGCCTACGGTGTGTACACGCGACAGTGTAGGCCCAGCGAGATAGTTGCAAAATGTGTATAGATGATGCCGGACTTTGACGCGGCTGACATAGTGGGGAGGAGGAGTCGGGAAGGTCCTGGAGGTCGGGCAGGCGGTAGAAGCGCGCTGTGGTGCGCTGGGTGAGGAATGGGGTAGAGTAGTAGGAGCGCCAGGCAGAAAAGTGCAGGAGGTCATGGTGGGCTGTGTAGAAAGCAGAAAAATTAGAGAAGGAGGGGAAGTCTTCTTCCAGTTGGGAGGAATAGCGGTAGATTGCTGCTGCTAGCTGTGCGAGGTAGAATATATCCAGGGAACTATTATATACAAGTTAGTATGGATCCAGTGCGCTGGAGGGATTGTCATAGTATTAAAAAGCTTACTCACTGATTATAGCGTAACTCGTCCTCCCCAAAGGACAAGCCATGCGAGTGTAGCTTCTCCACAACATCGAACACCCCATTCCCGGTCCACAGTCCCTCGTGCAGATAGATGAATGCGATCCGCAAGACATCCTCATGACAGGTCTCTGGCACGATGCTGCCTTCAACATTGGCCAGGAACTCTTCAGCGCTCATTGTATTGATTATGGCACGTGCGTCAATAAGAAGATGGATGGTGAAAGGGGAAGAGAATATGGAAGTTCAGAACCGTCCCGCAGCCTCCCAAGATACGTTTGGACCTCCTTCCTATTTAGGAAAAAGCTAACTTCCTTTCATGGGCCTACCGACCGAAGCCAAGCAGAATATACAATCTACTTCTTCGTCACCAAGCCTTGTCCATAACTGAAAACTGCTCAACTGCTACAGGAATATGCTACTGAACTATGCTGCTATCATTTAATAAGGTAGGAAAAGGTCTCGTATCCCAACAAACCCTCCGTAAATGATGCTCCGGATCCCTGATATGACTCCGAGCATGAAGCCATCTATAATTATCCATTAAAATTACAGAACCCCTGGGCAAATAATCTAATATGAGCTGCAGTATTTCTGCCTGCACTTTCTGTCCCAGTAAGTAATTCTTTAACTCCTGCAACGCCAGCGCCGTCTCTGCAGTCAACGGGGTAATAATATCTTCGCGAAGATAAATTATATTAAGCAATCTTCCAGTATCCGTAGCTATCAAGCTGTCTATAACATGGCATTTTATATCATATTTCATAAATTCGGGTGGGACAGTAATATGATATTTAGGCTGGAGTAGGGCAGTGTAAGTTAATATTAATAATAAAAAATTTAATCTACTAATATTTATTACAGAGAGAGTACCATCTCCATAATAGTCTTCCCATAGGACCTATAAGACAAAGTACCAGGATAAAGCTTTTTCATAATTATAGTTAGTATACTAAGAGAACTCCTCTATTATCTCAGATCAGATCTGATGTGATAGGGTTTAGAACATTATACTGTTAGGTTAAATATCCTAGAACCAGCTATAGAATATATTATGGGTGATGAGCAGTCCGTGGCTATAATATTTATAAAGATTAATTATAAGCTGTTGAAGGTAGTGACTGGAATTATTCTTAAATTTCAGGCTAATTTTAAGAATGCTAGTTTGCCGGAGGGTGTTTGATACATCTATAATATGGCTGGGATGATTTACATGACAGAGATTGTTGGCTACCAGATGTGGCACAGCGCGTGATATCTCTGATTTTTATCAGGTGTGTCAGAAGGCCCTCCCCCTATCGTCGCTTGAAGGTCAACTTACTAGCTGTACAGCCCAATAGTTTAGTGGGCTTGCTGCTCCTTATTGCTTGCTGCATTTTCAACGAGATTGGGCTCAGCCACGGACCCAATATACGACTTGATAGAGGTCCGTTAGAAACGAAAACAGACAATAAAGGGGAAAGGCAAGCAGGAGAAGGCTTCAGACTGTTCTGATGTAACAGAATGTCTCTGTATGTTGTAGCACCGACAAGAAACGCAGCTTGCTAATCTAAGTTATCTGATCAGTTAAGGCGAGGGACAGGAGCTACATGGGCTACATATAGAAGCCCCCATGAAAGACAATGCGAATTGAGGCAAAGAAAGGCTCAGCTGGAACTAAGCACCAGTTCGTATGTCTCCACGTTCGGTCCTACTCTCGGTGCAAGCCTCCGGACACTCGTATGTTGTACTTGCTCTGCTGCATCTGCGATTGGAAACTTACATCCAGTTGGATTCTCTTGTGATCAAGACAATGTGGATTATGTCATTAATGTAATTCAGCAAATCCTCAACCTTTCAGTTGTTGAAAGCTGATGTCCAGATTTTCTACATCCTAAACCTAAAGCTTTTTGCCTATGCCCAAATAGGACATTTGGCTTCATGTCTGGATCACTGATCCTATTTATCACCAATTAAATGTACAAACCATGCAAGAACACATACCACCTAAGAGACTTCCTGTTTTATACAGGCAAAAAACATCTCTATTAACTAAGAGATTAATCACTGTTAATGACAGAGCACGTCCACGCTCCTCCATGGCTGATAGCACAGATCCTTTGCGGACTACACCTCCACACTCCAACACCAAGAAACTCACCCTGGATCGAATGGTACGTCCCAACAAGGGGATATCGAGCCATTTCGCCCGTCGCTTCTAATACCACATCGTACCGAACTTGATTCACTCTGCGCTGGACAATGCACGTTCCAGGTCCCAGCATAGAGGAGCGCAAGTCCTCTAATCTTGACGCCCATTCCGCAGCGTCAAGGTCTTCGCCAAATACAATCCCTTCTCCTTTTCCACTTCGGACTGGCTTCAGGATATACCCATTCTTCAGCCCCGGATTCCTCTTGCAGTACTCAATGAAGCGTTCGAGCTCCAATGAGCCAGGAAGTAGCGTATCAGCAATGCCTTTGTTGAGAGTCTTGGCCTGTGCGGGTGTAATGGTGTTTCTTTCTACCAGTGAGTCGAGTTCCTGCCTGACGATTCCCAGCATCCGCTTGTCATGCACCAGCAGAATCGTGCGCATGTCATTGAAGCATCTGAGGCTGATTTGACGGAGCATCTCCGGACTCAGAGCGCGCAGTTCTCGCTGGTGCAGCTCAAGACCGACTTGATGGATCTCTTCCAGGGCCTCTCCGTTGTGATAGATCAGTGACAAAAAGCGCTCAGTTTCTTGAGATTCGGATTCCCTAACCACGCAGCAGAGTCTGTAACTATCCTTGTCTTCTGGGTCTGACACAAGCCTGAGATCAGTTGGCAGGACGAAGCGAGGGTTGATTTCAAAGCGTGTCCTGAGCAAATCCACAACCATGTGGATGTCAATCCCATGTTCATCACCTTTGAGAAGATGCAATGGCAGGTTGGGATCGAACAAACTCAGAATACCGCCTAGCATCTACTCAGGTTGTATTGTTAACTACTTCATGGTACCGCTCAATGACCAGTATCATGAAAAACACAACTTACCTTTGCGGGCTCCGTCGCACTGACCAAGTCATTACTTCCATCAGCAATACTTTGCTCCTTCAAAGCCTGTTGCCCGCAAGCTGCATACATCAATCCATTGAAAGAAAATCGAGCATTGATTTCACTGATTCGAAAGTTTTCTACAGAACCAGGTGCCCCTTCGCTGTCTTCTTCAACCAGGAAATCCGGTCTCCATGAGCCGCGGCACTTTCGGTACGGAGGTATCTTGCTTGGAACTTGACTATCAATCCACTAAGATATGTATCATTTAGTAACGTGGGTTCTTTCAAAGCACTATATGGGGGCATAGCATACACGAAGAAGGTCCTCCTCCACAGGATCCAGCGGCATACGTTCAGGAAATCTAGACACCGAATCCGTCCACCACCTCTCAACAATATCGGTTAAAGCAGAGACTAAAGCATTGTTCAGCTCTTTCCATTGGCGCTGGTGCTCTGAGGAGACAAGAATAGGCCGAGGAATGAAGGCTGATCTTGAGCTGTTGTTCCATGATTTATCAGAGGAGAATTGCAACAGGCTCTCCTGGATCGCCTCATCGTCTAGGTCGTATGCCGCATTTCGAGAGTCGAGGGAACTAATAGGCTCGTATCCTCCTCCACTGAGGGGGATATGGACTTGTTGAAGGCGTGCTGGGGCTGGCGGCTCCATTGTGCTCGGACATACGTAAACGTGTATGTTCAGAGGTATAAGTGGGCAATTACTTCTTTTTCAATGTGATGAGGTTGGATGTTCAGTAGTAGTGGAGATCCTTGTATTGCCTCAGCTTCAATACATATGAAGGTGCATGTAATCGATTCATATCGATTACCAGGATATGCCTGCAGCTGACGGGCTCTCCTATCCCTTCCACACCGCGCTCCACCACTTGGGCAGCACAAACGAGAAATACATCAATCTCAGCCGATCGTAGTCAGAGTCTCTTACTTCTAGCTACAACACTAACTCTTGCAGCTACAGCGGAATTCCGAGGTTCATGACGCAGGCAAATTCCCAACTACCAGGCTCATACCATTAGTACCTAGCCGAAGAAAGTAAAGTGGTAATTATCGAGACCAAGAAGCTTAGGGATTCATGGTACAGCTAGTCATGATACAATTCCATTATCCCCCGTGTACTAGTTATGTACCGGGATCAGGGTTGCATCGCAGTAGCACAGAATACGGGTTAGCAATGATTGCTATTAGCTGGATATGAACATTACTGTATGTATCTGGGTGATAGATTTAGGAATTACGTATTCGAAACTTTCCATCACTATGTACTCCGGGAGAATTATTGTGTATACGTCTTTGAGTATGCCATGGTTGTGATTTCGACGGCTTAAAGGTTTTGAGCTATCACTTCCGGACAGACACGCCGAGCTACGATTTGAGTCAAGCACAGCGGGCGGCCAGCAGGCATGTCGGATCAGGAATATGGAACTGTGTATGTTGTTTGCATTGTTATATCTACAGTCGGCTAACATATAAGTTCTCACTGGGTAAGATGCTGCCATGCATGCATGTTCCAGGGCATAAATTCAGAAGTGGAAACTCCAGGCCTCCATTAAACTGAAGTAATTAGCATATTTACAACGCCCGCGAACTAGCTACGCATGCAATCTATGTCAACTGCTAGTTTCCGCCTGGACTGAATCTTGTAAGACTCTACCGTCCTGTCTCTCCGATCCAACAACCTCCGCAGGTGAGTCGTCGGAGCTTTTTTGAGAATGTAACACTTGCTTATAGACCGGCTGTTCTTCCTCCTTCAAACCACACCCGGACGGGTCTCTTCGGATGAGGAAGTGTTGGACCCTTGCATCTACCGACTGCATTTGATGTTGAGTATTCTCCCTGCGCCCTTTCAAAAGGCGGGATGACTCTTGGTTCAGCTCCCAAAGCCGGTCTTCGTAACCGCTGCTGAGCTTGCTAATCCAAGATGCCTGGAGCGCTCCGCCCATTAATGTCAGAAGTATAACGAATGTTGCAAAGGTCCGATGGTCCACCAGAGTCTGCTGTTTTCCCTGGTGACGATTATTCCACCTTTCCCAGTCTTCCCAGGTCGCGTTCGCGTATATTGGACCGTAGTTACTGGAGCCCGTTCTAGCCCAGGATGGGATCGGCGTTTCATACGGATGGAGGTTCCACCCCGCGCCACTGAAATCGTAGGCTGCCCGTCTACTAGGGTCAGATAGGATTTCATGCGCAGCCACTAGGATGTGGTATCTCTGAAGTCTCACTTCGGGTGTGAGGTCTCTGCATAGTGGATGTCCGCTACATGGGCGATCCGGATGGTAGATTTTGACCATTTCATAATAGCGGGTCTTGGAATAGGGTGCGGTCCGATCTTGTTTAAATAGCTCATATGGGGTGAAAGTGGGAGAAGACGGCCATGAGAGATCCGTCTCCGGGTTGTGAGAAGCGGTGGCATAGCGCCTAGTGGAATAGCGAGACTGTGAGGGGAAAGCGCGAGACCGAGGTGGCGAGGACAGGCATGGGTGGTTCAGTAACTGCAGTCCACCACCACAGCAAAGGATGTTGGGTTTCTTGAGCATGGCCGCATGGTTTCACATGGAGAGATATGTAAGACCTCTCCGGAATGTTTTAGACCGAAGGCAAGGTAGAAAGCACCGGGGTTTGAACGGGATTGTCTGGTTGTCGATACAAATAATCCCGCTAATTCCGAAGTTCGGATCTCCACATGAGGTCATCACGTGCGGGTCTCCAAGCTCCAAAGCTTCCCGCATGAAAACTACCTCCATCCCCGTCGTCGACGCTGTATATAATTCCGCTGTATAGAAAATGCCTGATTCACGCGACGATCACGGCCGGAGACGGCACCGATCCCCCTCCGGCTCACCAGCTCCTGACCGCGATCGACGACAGCGACGCCGTGACGACGACCGTGGCAGCGATTCGGGACATCGCGAATCTCATCGAAGCTCCCGGAGAGACAGCTCGCGACGGAGGTCATCCCGCAGTCCGGCCGACCGACGAAGCCACAGAAGAGATTATGACCGTCGGCGCAGTGAGCGCAGGGATAAGGAGGATGTCTCGGACGATGACCGGAGAAGACGCCGACATACTTCCGACCGAGAATCCTCATACCGTCGTCACCGTGACCGAGATTCTTACGACAGAAAGGAGAAGTCTTCTCGCAGACGACGTGATTACTCGCGATCCCGCTCGCCCACAAGACGCTCGCCGGACCCGGACTCGCGCGCCCCAGTACGATCAAAAGCGCCCCTACCTCCGCAGCAGGATGCATATACCTCGTCTGAAGTAGCTCGGACTGGAGACTCGGAAGGCCCTCCTCCCGAGAAGGAAAAGCCTAATTTTGGTCAAACTGGACGATTGGCCGCTGAGAGCAAGACTGTGAATGTCAATGGTAACTCTGTCGTTCTCAAATATCACGAGCCCCCGGAAGCGCGCAAACCCCCAGCAAAGGAACCGTGGCGACTTTACGTGTTCAAAGGGCAAGACCTCCTTGAAATGGTGGAATTGGGCATACGCAGTTGTTGGTTGATTGGGAAAGAGCAATTGGTAGTGGATTTTCCTCTAGAGCATCCGAGTTGCTCTAAACAGCATGCCGCGCTGCAGTTTCGCTATGTCGAAAAGCGGAATGAATTCGGAGATCGGATCGGACGTGTCAAGCCTTATCTGATAGATCTGGAAAGCGCCAATGGTACTACAGTGAACGGAGACGCGATTCCCGCTGGCCGGTACGTGGAACTGCGGGACAAGGACGTGGTCAAGTTTGGCCTTAGTACCCGGGAATACGTCCTCATGCTACCTCCGCCTGAATAGGCATGATATTCGATAGACATTATTCCGCATTGGTCTCTTAATGCAATGGGTGCCTTGGAGAATCATCAAATTTTCAACATTGGCTTCGAGACCCGTGTCCGGAAACTCAACACGTGGATATACATCCCGTTCGGTCACTTCGTTTGGCGTGCTTGTTAAAGCCCCTGGCAGTTCGTGCCACCCAATTCCAGTCTGTCTAAATCATATGATGAAGTTCCAAGCTGTTCGTGAAAGCAGGCTTACTCATCTTAATGATTGGTTCCTACGGGGTCGCTTGAGGTGTCCTCATCATCCAATGCATTCGCTCCATCCACCAACTTAAAGCCCTTCTTATGTCCAGCTGAACGATGACACGACGGCTGTTAATTGGGGAGCAAGCCAGCTGCTACGTAAACGTCAAGTATACCCCCGGCGCGCTTGTTCGTCAAATGCTCGCATTGCCATAGGCCCAAATCAATGCCTGTGGAACGATGCCTTTCAGTCTGGGACTTTCCTGTGTGTATATTTATTGGGATACCATCGAATAACCTTGGGGAAAGGACATGCTCAGGAGTCAGGGAGATATAGACACCGAAGTCGAACAGAGAGAATACTTGGAGAATTTGCAAAGCCTCATGACAAGCAAGGATATTCCGCCCTTACTAGGATTTACTGGCTAGTTTTAGTTATAAGTGGACATACTAGGCATGCTCTTAGTCATTGGTATCCATTGGGTTATGAATAGTCACGTACTACTAGTAAGTAGTAGTTGTAGTAGAGATTGAGACCATTCGCCATGGGAGTACAAGTGGTAGTGACCAGTTTATATAAGCAGCGTGATACTGTTTTTCATCTATGATCCAACTTGTATACTATGTGGCACCAGCTATCAACAGGGACTTCTCATTAGTTCGCTCATAATGGACTTTTATACACAGTGACTTAGATTTAAACGCAAACTAACTATCCTATACAAATGTCGCTAGGCCATGTGCTTGCTTGCCCCTGCTCTTCTCCGCATACTTCCCTACCGGCCGGGCTAGACCACACCCGGTTAGGCCGATAGGCGGCGGGCGGTCACCGTTCTGCCGGATGATCATCGTGCCTCATTATCAATCTGATCACCCACACTCCGCTTGCTAGTCATCTCCAAGTCTGGCTGGTCCGTTGATTCTCACATATTTTCGGCTCATTTCATTTGGGGACCAAACTGTGATAACATAAACTCATAATGGCTGTCAACGGATCTGTCGAGTCCCAGTGGCTTGCCCAGCTGGCAGCCATGCGCCAGGCCATTGCGGACTTGAAGCTTCCCCAAGACCCCGCCAAAGATACAAGCTACGGAAGCGACCTGGACTTAGATTTCGACGAGGACTATTCATCGCCCGGAACTGCCGATGATGATATCTGGGACATTATCAGCTCTGACGAAGAGGCCAGCGACGACTTCGACGACTATGACGAGCTCCCCTCTCCTCCGACATCATCCGGCTACGACCAGCTCTGGCTTGAGCAGAAGTGCGTGAGCCTTGCTGCTAACAAGTCGGGTATGGATGCCGGAGAACTAGCGCAGCAAATTACCGCCGCCCTAGCGACGGACAGCGGAGACGACGAGCTGCAAATGTCACTGGCCGAAATCGTGGGATTCGATGACCTCGACTTCGTGATTGACCTCATTGCTCACAGGGCGGATATTGTTGCGAGCTCGCATACCGGACCAGAGGCCCAGACGGATGGATTGATGGCTGGGAAACTTATGACGAGAGCTGAAAGAGAGCAAGCTTTGCGACAGGCGGACTACGAACACAAGCATGCGTCCTTGATGCCGGCACAAACGAGATCGGAACCGCATTACCCTCATGTATTCAAACTGCACGAGTCCAGAAATGTCCTTGCGCTTGGAGGAAAGAGATACGGATTGCCAATGGGCAGTAAGCAAATCGATGAGAAGAAGTATACTGAGGTTGAGGTTCCCGCGTCCAAGGTCGGTACCTTGAGACCCGGGCATAAACTCGTGGAGATCGCCTCGTTGGATGGATTGTGTCAAGGCACCTTCAAGGGGTACAAGACCCTCAATCGGATGCAAAGTCTACTATATGAAGTAGCCTACAAGACGAATGAGAATATGCTGATTTGTGCCCCGACTGGTGCTGGTAAAACGGACGCTGCTATGCTCACAATTCTAAACGCCATTGGAAAGAACACTATTCCGAATCCTATCGAGGAACCGCAAGCCACTGAATTTGCAGTTCAGGTTGAAGATTTCAAAATCATCTACGTTGCCCCGATGAAGGCCCTGGCCGCTGAAGTTACCGAGAAGCTCGGAAAACGTCTTGCTTGGTTGGGGATCAAGGTTCGAGAGCTTACAGGTGACATGCAATTGACGAAGCGAGAGATTGTGGAAACACAGATCATCGTCACTACCCCTGAAAAATGGGATGTGGTGACCCGGAAGAGCACGGGAGATACAGAGCTCGTGCAAAAGGTGCGCCTGTTGATTATCGATGAAGTTCATATGCTTCATGACGAGCGTGGTGCTGTTATTGAATCTTTGGTGGCTCGTACCCAACGTCAAGTCGAAAGTACGCAATCACTTATCCGCATTGTCGGTCTTTCCGCAACTCTCCCGAACTACGTCGACGTCGCCGATTTCCTGAAGGTTAACAAGATGGCCGGTCTATTTTTCTTCGACCAGTCCTTCCGCCCTGTTCCTTTGGAACAGCATTTCATTGGTGTGAAAGGCAAACCTGGCACCAAGCAGTCTCGCGAGAACCTTGATACTGTAGCTTTTGAGAAGGTCCGTGATATGCTCGAACGAGGGCATCAAGTCATGGTTTTTGTCCACTCGCGTAAGGATACTGTCATGACTGCCCGAATGCTGAAGCAGATGGCCACTGAGGATGGGTGTGATAATCTGTTCAGCTGTCAGGAGCACGAAGGCTATTCAAATGGTCTTGGTGATGTTAAACGCAGCCGTGCTCGCGAGTTGCGTGAGCTTTTCGCCAGTGGGCTCGGGACACACCATGCTGGTATGAGCCGGAGTGATCGTAACCTCATGGAGCGCCTGTTCTCCGAAGGGCTCATCAAAGTACTCTGCTGTACTGCGACACTTGCGTGGGGTGTTAACCTTCCTGCTGCTGCGGTTGTTATCAAAGGCACCCAGTTGTACAATCCGCAAGAAGGTAAATTTGTCGATCTAGGTATATTGGATGTGCTACAGATCTTCGGTCGTGCTGGTCGACCCCAATTCCAAGACACAGGTATTGGTTTCATCTGCACGACCCACGATAAGCTCCACCACTATATATCTGCCGTAACATCACAGCAACCCATTGAATCTCGGTTCTCCAGCAGGTTGGTGGATAACCTGAATGCCGAGATTTCCTTAGGAACGGTTACCTCTGTCCCAGAAGCTGTGCAATGGCTTGGATATTCTTATCTTTTTGTTCGCATGAAACGAGAGCCACGCAATTATGGAATTGACTGGGCAGAAATACGTGACGATCCTATGCTGGTGCAAAGACGTCGTCAGCTAGTCATTCAAGCTGCCATCGTGCTGCAAAAGAGTCAAATGATCATATACAACGAAAAGACAGAAGAGTTGCGCGCGAAAGATGTTGGCCGCATTGCAAGCCAGTACTATGTCTTGCAGACCAGTGTTGAAATTTTCAACAATCTGATGCGTCCTCGAGCCAGCGAGGCGGATGTGCTCAGAATGATCAGTATGAGTGGTGAATTCGATAACATCCAAGCCCGGGAAACCGAGTCCAAAGAGCTAAATAGACTCCGTGACGAGGCCATCCAGACAGAGGTTGAGGGAGGCAATGACTCGCCACATGCGAAAACCAACATTTTGCTGCAGTCATATATCTCTCGTGCTAGGATCGAAGACTTTGCTCTGGTGTCTGATACGGGGTATGTGGCGCAGAATGCAGCCAGGATTTGTCGTTCATTGTTCATGATTGCCTTGAACCGCCGTTGGGGTTACCAGTGTCAAGTTTTGCTGTCACTCTGCAAGGCTATTGAGAAGCAGATGTGGCCTTTCGATCACCCATTTCATCAATTTGATCTTCCCCAGCCGATCCTCAGAAACTTGGATGACAAGCTTCCGACATCCTCCATCGAATCTATGAGAGACATGGAGACAGCCGAAATTGGCCAGCTGGTTCACAACCAAAAAATGGGGAAGACGTTGGCAAAGCTGCTTGACAATTTCCCTACCCTGGGAGTGGAGGCTGAAATTGCACCATTGAACCGTGATGTTCTCCGAATTCGACTGAGTCTCTACCCAGAATTTGTCTGGAATGATAGACATCACGGCGCCTCCGAATCGTACTGGATCTGGGTAGAAAACTCGGAAACTTCTGAGATATACCACCACGAGTACTTCATTCTCAGTAGGAAGAAGTTGAACGATGAACACGAGTTGAATTTCACCATCCCGCTTTCCGACCCTCTTCCCAGTCAAATCTACGTTCGTGCGATCTCTGACCGCTGGCTGGGCGCAGAAACGGTGCATCCTGTGTCTTTCCAGCACTTGATTCGTCCAGATACGGAAAGTGTTTACACTGATCTACTCAATCTCCAACCCCTTCCCATATCTGCGCTTAAGAATCCGATATTAGAGGAGCTCTATGGGCGGCGTTTCCAATTCTTCAACCCAATGCAGACACAGATCTTCCACATGCTGTACCACACCCCGGCTAATGTTCTGCTGGGCTCCCCGACCGGTAGTGGAAAGACTGTAGCCGCAGAGCTGGCTATGTGGTGGGCTTTCAGAGAAAAGCCGGGCTCGAAGGTTGTTTACATTGCACCGATGAAGGCGCTCGTTCGCGAACGTGTTCAGGACTGGAAGAAGCGTCTTACTGCACCCATGGGCCTGAAATTGGTGGAATTGACCGGTGATAACACTCCTGATACACGGACTATCCGGGACGCCGATATCATCATCACAACCCCGGAGAAGTGGGACGGTATCTCCCGTAGTTGGCAGACTAGAGATTACGTGCGAAAGGTGAGCTTGGTGATTATCGACGAAATTCACCTGCTGGGTGGTGATCGAGGACCGATTCTTGAAATCATCGTATCTCGAATGAACTACATTGCCTCGCAATCCAAGGGCTCTGTTCGGCTGATGGGTATGTCCACTGCATGCGCGAACGCCACCGACTTGGCGAACTGGCTCGGCGTGAAAGAAGGACTGTATAACTTCAGACATTCCGTGCGTCCTGTACCGCTTGAAATTTACATTGACGGATTCCCGGAGCAGCGTGGGTTCTGCCCACTGATGCAGTCCATGAATCGTCCGACATTCTTGGCAATTAAGAACCACTCCCCCGAAAAGCCGGTGATTGTGTTTGTCGCTTCCCGTCGACAGACTCGATTGACTGCCAAGGATCTGATTAACTATTGTGGTATGGAGGATAATCCTCGTAGATTCGTCCGGATGTCCGAGGAAGATCTCCAGCTGAACCTTGCAAGAGTCAAAGATGACGCATTGCGCGAGGCGCTCAGCTTCGGCATTGGTCTGCACCATGCTGGTCTAGTCGAGTCAGACCGACAGCTAGCTGAGGAGCTCTTCGGCAATAACAAGATCCAGATCCTCGTGGCCACCAGTACCCTCGCCTGGGGTGTTAACCTTCCAGCACATCTGGTCGTGGTGAAGGGAACACAGTTTTTCGACGCTAAGATCGAAGGGTACAGGGACATGGACCTCACCGATGTCCTGCAGATGCTTGGTCGAGCCGGGCGTCCTCAGTTTGACACGTCAGGTATCGCGCGCATTTTCACACAAGATGCAAAGAAGGCGTTCTACAAGCATTTCTTGCATACCGGATTTCCCGTCGAGTCAACACTACACAAAGTGCTCGATAACCACTTGGGTGCCGAAGTTTCCGCAGGAACAATTACGACACAGCAGGACGCCCTTGACTACTTGACCTGGACATTCTTCTTCCGCCGACTGCACAAGAATCCCTCCTACTATGGCCTAGAAATCTCAGCCGAGGAGCACAACACCATGGCAGCGCAGGCGATAGCGCAGGACTTCATGATCGAGCTAGTTGACAAGTCGCTCGGAGAGTTGGCCGAGTCTTCCTGTGTCGTACTCGATTCAGCAACCGGAGAGGTTGATCCAACCCCGTTCGGCAAGATCATGAGTTACTACTACCTGTCTCACAAAACGATCCGCTACCTCATGGCGCACGCTAAACCCAACCCAACCTTCCACGATGTCCTGAGCTGGATGTGTTCAGCAACCGAATTCGACGAGCTGCCCGTGCGTCACAACGAAGACCTTATCAACGCGGAACTGGCACGCAACCTCCCCCTCTCAGTCGAATCCATGGGTGATCTTCCCCTCTGGGATCCGCACGTCAAAGCCTTCCTCCTGCTCCAGGCATACATGTCCCGCATCGATCTCCCCATCTCCGATTACGTCGGTGATCAAACCTCCGTCCTCGACCAAGGTATCCGTATCATCCAAGCTTCGATCGACGTCATGGCTGAACTGGGCTACCTTCACGCCTGCCACATGTTCATGTCGCTCTTGCAGTGCATCAAATCAGCAAGATGGCCCGAAGACGCGCCCCTCTCTATCCTCCCCGGCGTCGACCCAGTAGAGAAGAAATCCGCGCTCCCCACCTCACTCACCGCACTCGTACTTCTCCCCTACAAAGCCACCGAATCTCTCACCAAGAAGCTCAACCTCCCCGCGCAGTTCACAAAAGCTGCATCCAACCTACCCAATCTATCGTTGTCTATCCCAACCATCACTCCAAACGGTCTCACCGTGACCTTGACACGCAAGAACGCCTTAAGAGACAGGGACTACAGGATCTACGCTCCTCGGTTCCCCAAACCCCAAACAGAGGGCTACTTCATGATCGTTTACAGTGGCGGCGCATCCTCCGATGGCAAAAATGGGGAGCTCCTGGCTCTGAAACGTGTTTCTTGGCCATCGTCATCGAATCAGCGTAACGGAGGTGGCTCCGGATCTGGGCCGAGTAGGAAGCCTAACGATAACAGGAACGGACCGCTTGTCGTTCGTTCGTCTGTTAAGTTCCCCGAGAACGTAAGGGGTCAGAGCATGCGGGTTACGGTCAAGGTCGTTAGTGATTCGTATCCGGGTATGGAGTGGACGGTGTCCGATGTGGAGGTGAATGCGGGGGTATCTGGGACGCAGACTTTGCCTGGGACTTCGACTTTCCCTGAGAAGAGTTGAGTTTGGTTCAGGTGGGATCAGAATTATGAAATAAATAGATAGATGTCAGTACATAGAGCTCAATAGATGCATGGATATATTCGAGTTCGAATGATAAGATAACAGACGAGATATATATAGGTAAACCCAATTTCTGACGTAGTTGGTAGAGGACATACTTCCAGTAGTAGTGTCCAAAATATATAAAAGAAACGAACCAAATGAAATTCCAGGAGAGTATTTCATGTCCTGACATACATCGCCAAGCAGACGAACCAAACATGAGAACCAGCGTAAGCTGTCACAAAGAGGATAAAAGAAATGCAACCTGAAAAAGAATCCAAAAACCAAATACCACCAACTCTGGTGCACCTAGCTGGATAATAACATCAAAATGGTGAATGCTACCTGCGCTGTTGTAATAAAAGACAAAACTGAAATGTTGATATAAGAAGCATAAAACAAGCACGTGATCATGAGCATACCGACTTCCCAAGACTAATCGCTTAGATGGTGTCGACCAGTACTTCCTGTGATCGTCCAGGGAGATGGTTGCGATCAGCTGCCATAACCTGGGGCGCTTTTCCCTTCTTATCACCGACGCGCTCATTGGGATCCAAACGGTCTGGCCGTGGCCTGATAGGTACAAGGACCTGCCTTTTACCTTTCGAGACGGAGACGGATCGTGCGATTGAGATTTCGACGGTGGGGACGGGGTTTTCTGGATCGGATGGGTTGCTGTCTTTTTTGGCGTCCCCGGAGGGCTCGCGTCTTGGTGAGATGGGGGAGGTTCGCCTGCTTGCAGGGGATGGGACCTCGTTTCTCTGCCGGGGCGCATTGACAGGCGTGTCTGATGATGCCGACAAGATTGAGGACGCATAGCTGGCCGTTCTGGGCGAATCTACCTGCGTATCGATCCTTAATGATGGAGGTGACTCGCGTACGGGTTCCTTTGCTGTAGGCTTCTTGTTGATGATTTCCCATTCTGGTTCCCTTGCGTCAAAGTATGAACGGACAGGACCTAGTTTCTGCAAGAGGAGCCGTTCATCCTCGGAACCAATGGTCGTGGAAGAAAGGAATGAAGACACCGAGTTCTGTTGCTTATGCGACGGCTGCGAGCTATGGACCATGAGGACCACACTACTCTTTTCCGACAGAGTTTCTTGATTTGATTCCCCTAGGGATGTTTGACTCTTGTGGATTGGGCTGGGACCGCGAGGAATATTCTGACTCCCCAGGACCTTCGAGGCCTTGCTCGTTTTGGTCGAAGGGAACAGGCTGAAACTGGGACTGGGGGATTTCGACCGTGTCGGAACCGGCGAGTGAGGAATGTCCTAAATATTATGTCAGTATAAGTGATATCTTCAAGCCAGATGTACTTTTAGACACTATACCTCTTCTGCTGGAGGCTTCGTATCTTCCAAATTCTTGCTGCGCCTACTCATGGAAGATGGCCTGTTCTTCTTGAGGACTCCTCCAAACATGACGCTGTATCGCTCCAGCTGAATGTCAGGAATGTCAACCTGGAGTAGGGGACCGGATCCAAGAGACTGTTCCTTCTCCTGGGGCGAACCACTGGTCGCATCTGCGTGAGTCTGTTTCGGTTCCTGCGCAGAAGTCTGGACTTCCGGTACTATAGAGGGCCATGCGTCCGTGCCTGTGGTGGGACTGGCAGGACTCTCGAGGCCTGAAGTCTGGATCTTTGGCTGCTGCTCGAATGAATAGGTCGAGCCTTGCATTGGCCATTCATTTTCGAGCCGGACCTGATAGAAGGGTTGATTTGGAGGGGCTGTCATGGCAGCCTTGGCCTTGAAAAGGCCGCCAATCTTCTTCCATTTGCTTGGCTTGCGCTGCAACGATGGTCGCGCTTGGGGTTCCGCCGGTTTGACAGGAATCGTCTCCTGTATCTGTGATGTGGGAACTTGCGGGTCGATCATCCGAGGACTTCCCAACGCGACGCCGATAAGACTTCCATTCATGTCATTATTGGTGCAGACGGGTGACGATATGGGGGAAGAGGGAAGCGGAGGAGCCTCGGTGTTGATAGGGCTCATGGCTTGCAACCTCTTCTGCTGGTGCCCTTCAGATACCACTGGGCGATGAAAGCTCCGATTTGGATGAGGCGCTGGGCAGCTGTTATTTGCGCCATCCTCGATACACTTTTGGCCCTTCCGTGGCAGCACATCCGGGTGTTTTGATGTTGGGGAAGAGCCAGCCTCCGCCTGCCTAATTGTACGTGACCTTCCTAGAAACGTCCCTCTAGCCATTGTGCACGACTGCCTGTATATCAAATACCGAAGTGAAAGTGAAGGGTGAAGTTCCAGAGTATTGCTAAGAAAAAGATGATGGGTGAAATAAAAAAGTAAAGAACGTTAGAGGGAGCCAAGCCCTGTTTCTATCAAAATCTCAAGACAAAGGAATGGACGGCCTTCCAGAAGACCCAAAATTGAAAATGCAAGCAGTTCAGACAAGGAAAGAGTCAGTTCATGATGGTGAGAAAAGGAGAATGGGCGATAGAGGGTCAGCGCAGCATAGTTAAGACGTTGCGGCAGTTATTGTGGAGCACTAGGCAGAGCGCTACATCTAAGTGAGACGTGTGGCAGGGGCGAACTAGTGCGAGGGCTTAGATTAAAACATTGTGCAAGATCTGACGAAGCGCGACGGCAGAACAGCCAACAGAAATTTCCAGAGAAATTGCTCAGGAGAGACCACACGGCATCCCCGCATGGCCAACACTGGACACGGACATTCGTCCAGTCACAAGAATTGACAGCTCTGTGATTAGGAATAGGTGAAGGCCATCGAGAACCACACGAGGCGCTTATTCTAGTAGCTGCAAATCAGCGTTGAATGTTGCGGGCGCATTTAATTACGAGCGCGGGCGAGGGGCCAAAGAGAGAGGCTCCGGCCGACGGATTCACCTCGAGTTGGGAAGTATGAGCGTTGGCGCAGCTGGAATCATTGGTTCCAGCTGTTCTGAAACCCCTGTGCGCTCGACCAATGAGATTATGAATATCTCAATCGCCTGGCGATCACACAAGGCCTGAGACTCATTCTCAGGGCCTTGGTGTTACGGATCCTCTAACCGATGCCTCAGATGAGAAAACCCTTTTCATGAGATGCTCGTGCGACCGTGACTGTATTCTATCGGCAGCCGAACGTTGCAATTTTCCGATTCTCTTTGGTAGTAGATTGCGATAGCCCGTTGAGGCACGAGGCCCGCTAGATAAGACCGAGGAGTCCACTGGGGAAATTAAAGTAAGAGGCCGCCCAAGGAACTGGCCCGCGGCCCTCACCTTAAGGTAAGTCACGGACCAGCCATCTCCTGAATGGCGTTTCTAGCTTCTTTATAATTTCGGTAGATCAAGGCTTGATGGCCTGAGAATGGTGTAGTATTTGATATGTATCATCATTAGAAAAGGTTTTATGATGGACGGGAGTTTCCGCTATCCACCATCACCATCATCGACAAGGGAATTGTCGAGGAGTGAGGAGGAGATAGGAAAGAGGCGACTGACGGATGGCTGCAGATGATCCCCGGCACCTGACTCGATGACAGGCACGTGCCCAGTCAACCCACCACACATCAGCTCAGCTCGCAGGTGACAGTTGCTCCCGATGAATTTGTTCAGGGCACTGAGGGCAGAGACATAAGGGATGAATAGACAGGGAAGAGGCGGTAAGGAGAAACCGGTGAAAAGAGGCCCGCAAAGTGGACATGCTTGGGGTGTCTAACAGGGTCTAGTTTTGCACCGGTAGGGGAACTAATCCTAATTATCCTATACTGAAGCGGGTGAACTACGGAGTCAGCCTGCCGTTGAGCCCTCCACCGCCTGGCTACTCTCTACGCATACCGTAGCTTTGGTGGGTGATCCCAAGGTTAAGCTAGACAGTGATGGAATGAGGCTATTCAGAGTCCAGCTCTGTGTTGCTAGGGGGATGACGTAGGAAGACGTACCATAAAACTCACCCCCAAAAAAATTAGATGACAGCTGGTCATTAGTAGTAGTGAGCGGAAGGGAAAGAAGAGGCGATATGATGTTTAATCTCGGTGTGTACCACTTGGTACTGAGGATAAAGTTCAAAGAAGAGCTATAAGGTAGCAGCATATGATAAATAGACGTTAGATATCCATCCATCTTACGGTGACCGACAAGTAGAGAAAATGAGGAAAAGTCAGGAGATGCTCAGCTGGGAAAAAGCAAATGGAAACCAATGCCTGCCCACCCCCCACCAAAAGCAGACTAAACCAACTAAAGCAGCAGCAAACCACCCAAGCCCGCTCTTAGTAAACTCACCTCATCGTCGGTCTCCTTCTCCCCCTCCTTTCCCACCAACTTTCTTCGAGACTCATCTCTACTATCTACTACCACCTTCCCCTCCCCAGCGCATTATTTCTCTTTCTCCTGGTTGATTCCTAGTCTTCGCCCGGAGTCTTTTACCACCCCCCACGTTCCACTCTTCTTACGGATTACTCTGCTTATCCGTCTCTACTTATTCCCCTTTCCCGACCGTCCCGTCATTTGTTTATCCGACCGTCACCATGGGTCAGCACTCCGCTATCTGGCAAGGTATGACGATAAAACATGCTCCTGCGACATTCCATTCTTTGTGTATAGCACTTTATTCTTGGGAGTTCTAGGCTGACTTTCTCTCTTCTTCCATCTCAGGATATGTCGATTCCAGGTACCGTATAACCTAACCATGTTTACCCCGCTTCGGCCACTGCCGCCCCTCCAAGTTGGTATCGGAATTCTGACGCGAGGCCGTTCAGCTTGATGGGATCTGGTCAATTTGACAAGGCCGGTATTCTGAGCCACGACCTCTCCGGCCTTGAGGCTGGCTCTCCCGGCTTCACGGTATGACACGCTCTCCAACAGCCGCTGATTGATCGGCGTGACCCCACGGCCAAATCAGCGCCTCATCGGCACGAACCCAGCGTTAACGACAATCACAGATCTCCCCTCAAGAACTCCAGGGCCTTGCCGCTGCCTTCAAGAACCCCGACTCTGCTTTTGGTACCGGTATCACCGTTGGCGGCGAGAAGTTTGTCGCCATCAAGGCTGACGACCGCAGTCTGTACGGCAAGAAGGTACTGTCACACACACTTTACCTCCGCCATTATTTATCCCTTGAAATATCCACATTTCACTAACTTGTGGAAACAAATAGGGCAAGGAGGGTATCGTCGTCGTCAAGGCCGTCTCCTGCGTCATGGTCGCCCACCACGCTGAGAACGCCCAGACCACGAATGCCGCTACCGTGGTCGAGAACCTCGTTGACTACATCAACAACCCCCGGTAAATGGGTTTAAAAGCAGAATGAAATTGTGTTTTGTCTCGCCTTGAGCAAGGGACAGTCGGTAATACTGGTTATTTAAATGTAAATCATCATGGTGGTCTCCTTTTCTTGATTGTCTTTCTCTCTCCGGTATTCTTCGCATCAATTGGCATTTATTACCGCACGTAGATTCATACCTGTACATTATGTGCTTACAAGTAAAGCCATTTCAACAAAACTATTTTGAAAATCCGAAAGCCCAGACCGGCCATTTCACATGCACAGGAAAGAAAGTTAACAGCCCAAAGCTATCTAGCGTCCACAACTGTCCCGCATTCCGAATGATATCACCGGCCACTCTGTTATTCTGACAGCTCCGATCTATGCAGCATGCACAATAAGGTAATCTCAAATTAGCTTTTAATTATCATATCACAACCCACACTACCGAACTTCGCAAGAAAGACTGTCCCCCAAAGATCATGATAACTCCCCTCATCGGAAAAGATATATTAACAATTAAAAGGTCTCTAATACATAATAATAACCCTATTATAAAAGCGAACAACATCACCACCACCACCACCCCGCTCATCCAGACAATAGTAGGTAGCAGTAGGTAGACATGGACCTACAGCGACAAACGGTAGTAGTCCACACCACACCACACCATCCCATACCCATCCCAACCCATCATGCAAATATTCGTAACAAGAAAAAAAAAAAAGAAAGTAAACCCTAATGCCACATAACTATTCATACACATGAACATGTCAAGATCCCTCCATCATCATCGTCATCGTAATCAAAAAAGTCATTCCTCACCCACATCCATGCCCCAACACCCTCAAAAAAACGAGGGCACGTCCTCTCTATACAGGCAGTTCGGAATTCCTCCTCCCACCCGCCAACGTCTCCAGAACCTTTTGAATAAACGGTCCTACGACGGGGATATTCCCCGCGAACTGGCCAATGGTGATCAGGAAGTCGCCGAAGAGGATGAAGAGACCGTACAGCTCGATTATGAACCCGGTGAGTGGCCAGCGGAGGAGGATGAGGAGGATTCCGGCGGCGAAGGCGGCGGTGCCTTTGAGTTTTTGCCGGCGCGAGAAGAAGGCGAAGGTCTTTTCGAGGCCGATTATTAGGGTTAGACCGATGAGGAAGAGGATCTGTGTGTGTGTGGTTGGGTTGGGTTAGTTGGGTTTGGTCATCAAGTCGGGAGAGGGGAGTGAGGTGGGATTATTAGGGGTAGCGTACGTTGCCCATTGCCAGTCTATGGTGTTGGTTTTGTTAGTTATATTGTGTGTTTTGGAGATGTATGGGTAGGTGGATATGGACGTACAGTGAGCGATCGAAGAACATTAGGACTCCGCCGAAGAGGAACAAGCCTCCTGTTTTGGGGGACATCGTTAGTATGTGTATCGATCGGTCGGTGATGTAGGCATTGCGCTGTCGCTGCAAGCATGTTATGTAGACATACCAGCTGAGCAGAAGATAACTCCGATCTCTGTTGTAGAACGGACGTGCGTTAGCCAATGATCCGGATATGATCTCGTGCGAAGTGTGCAAAAGTAGACGTTTCTTACTCTGGTTATCGGATAGCCACATTGTAGGCATATTGGCGGATTTCTGATTCTATGGAAAAGCGCGCGCACTGATATAAAAGTTGGAAATGATACGTCGAGGACTGAAACTAGAAATGTTCGAGGTGGATTATAGCTCCTAACGATGCGATGCGTTCGTCGCTCGGGGATTCGGGGGCTTGCGGAGATCGCGTGCACGGGGCACTATATATCGTGGGATGGACGAGGAGGCGGTAAACCCACAAAGTGACTAGAAATTGAAAAGGGTGAAGATATCGCACGCCAATATATAGGCACTCGTCCTGGAGGATTCACGAAACTCTTGAAGTACAGGCGCCAGCAATGCGAGTAAACACGGAACCAACTGCGGCTGCTGCGCAAAATTCCCAATTCTGCCACGTCCCTTTCTTGGCTAGGTTTGTGCTATTCCGCGTTCGGATGGCGGTCGGGTGATCAACAACATTCGCACAGCCCGCTATTTTCGGCTCTCTCAACTCAACTTCTCAACCGATTCTACCTTCTGATGTTTACCATCGAGGGAGGACCATGCGTGTCGACAATATCACTCGGATTGCATGCCATTGACTAGGGTCTTTGATGATGGGACACCTTGTCAGCTTCTAATGTGCAATCCTTCTACGATCTTATTGATGCGGTGGTGCAAGAGACACGCAATGCTTCTACGAAAGGGGTGCCTACGATGACTTGAGGTACCAAGATGACTTCAATCGGCGACTCTATTACTGCAACTATCCTGCCCGTATATACCTGGCGAGTCCTCGGGCTCAACTCATTACACGCCGCGGCGACAGCATCTTCGGATGCTGTAACTGATGTTCCGGTTCCTGGAGCTTCGGTACTAGTCGAGTGCATCTTGCACAAGGCGAAGATAAACTTCCATAATAAGGTCACGAATAAGCCGGAGCGTTTTCTTTGAACCTGTCTCGAGAGGGGCATGGTGGGTGGAAAGGGCTTGACTGTGTTGGCCGTACATAAATCGCGTATTAGATTAGGCTGCTATCTAGCCTGACTTTAGTTAGAAGTCCGACGCATTATCGTCGCAATGAATATGACAACTTACCCTGATATCTTACAGTGTAAAACAAACATCTCCATAGCAAAATCATAGCATCGTTTATTTGAGAACCACATGGGCAGCTCTGAGCTCCAGATAGCTCTCCGGCACTCCCTGACCGAGTGTTCTAATCACACTAAAGACCTCCTTGTCGTGATACCTCAGTCTCGTCTTAGGATCTGTGTATGGGGCAGGCAGGCCTGTTATATCGCAGTAGCGGGTTTGCTGCGACGGGTGCAATGAGGGTGCGGATTCGATGTTCGTGTAGGTCACGGCAGGTCCAGATGTAAATGCAGCTCGTGCGTTCTTTTCCAGCACCAGTGTCGAGAGGTTCTGCGCGGCCTGCGCGATGTTCGTTCGAGGTGTGCCATCGGCAGGGGTTTGGCTGCCGTCGGTGCTGGCAGACGTAGCTGGGAGTGGGGTGGTTGCGCCGGAATTAGACTGTGTTGCCATAACAGAAGCCTCCTTCCTCGAGCTCTCAGAGATTAGCTGCTTGACGTTCTTGTTGCGACGCTGCGATGGTTTCCAATTCGGATTGCGGAACGGACGGGAAACTGCCGCGATATCGAGACGATCGAGAAGCGCTTGGTGATTCTCCTGTTCGGCGGGGGTAAGAGGAGCCATGGTGATGATGGAGCGTTGAGGTGCGGATGAGGTTCTAGTTTGAAAGGATGAGGCTGGTGTCTTGGTTCAGTGGTGGAGGTTTGGTTGATAATGTCGAACTGGGGGTATGGCGGTGCTCTCCCACGTCCGACCCTTGCCCGAGTTGTGAAATTAGAATGCACAATGCGCACTGATACCACCGATACTGATGGTCAGATGACGCAGTACTATTGTCTGTTCGTCCAGAGATAGAGTGAAAGAAATAGTGAAGATAGAGAATAAGCCAACTTTGGAGACCTGATGTCTGGATAGTGAACCTGCCAACCAGTTCCCAGCTTGGTATCAGTCACGTGGCAGCGTATCTTGGGTTGCCGTGAATCCAAAGAAGCAACAAACAAACACAACATCAACAAGTCATCCACGAACCACACCAGATTGCAAAGATGGTAAGCAATACAGTGCACTGGAAGATTTAGTAGTAGCCAGGTCATCCCATCCTAATATTATATCTAGGAAAGTCCACATGAGCACCAGCAGGCCCTGCTGCTCTCTCGCATTATCGGCAACATTGTATGTGAACCGGAGGGCATTCTGAGTTGCAATAGCTGATCGGCTCTAGGAAAAACTAAATGAGTCAATCATGGTGATGAACAGAAGCCTCCAGGTAAGCGCTTTTGCTTGATTTCCGCCAGGGTAGAGTACTGATGGGCTTTACTAGGAGGTCAACATCCAGAACATGAACGTCGAACTTGTCGCACAGATGTTCAAGAACTACCAGTCCAACGTTCTATTCCATCTAGAAGGTATTTTTCCATTGATTTCTTAATTGAGTTTGGCTGACCAGTATTAGCGACGGAGAATTTGAAAGATCCGTCATCCTCGTCGTCCAGTTCTTGATACCCAGCAGTGTTTCCTAGTTATTTGATAATGAGACATGATTTCCACGTAACTCTGAATTTCACCTATTCCTCAAATGTGAATGGATAGTAGACCAAGTAAAGACAGGCAAGCGTGACTGCTAGGTTCCGTAAAGAGGCATAGTTACTCGCATGGAGTGAGCGGCTTGGCGGCATACGAGCGCCGCTGGCGGTGGCCGGAGAAGCCTCCACGGCCCCGACCAAAGCTGGGGAACTTTCAAGCTCCCAATTCCTTTCCTCCCTCATCACCAACACCATCGCAACCTGCGTCATCCTATCTTTGACAGCCTTATCAACGCGCAACTATCATCAGCTAGTGGGTATCTGGTGCACTAACGCTTGCGACACTCACTGCAATGCAGTGAGCGGTCTTTACCTGGAAGCTTCCAAGTTGCTGCTAAGAGCGCCTGCGTCCAACCACCATGGCTATCACCTCGATCCAGCCGGTTCTACCGACCCGGTTCACGATCAATTCGACCGAGAAAGGTGCCAAAAAGCCTCCCCCGGAACCTTACCACGTGAAAGACCATCCATTTAAAGGCTACCACCCCCCTCAACCGGAAGGCTACGAAAAGAGCAAGAGTACTAGCGCCATAGTTATTGATAATGGTGAGTGAAGGCCCTGGCTTAAGACTGCATTGTGTACGGTCGACTGACTTTTGCGATCGACTTGAAGGCTCGAACCTCGTCAAAGCAGGTTGGTCGTTCGACAAATCCCCTCGATTCGTGCTTCCTCCTGTGATGAGCCGATATCGCGACCGGAAGCTCAACAAAGCCTGCCAATTCATCGGATACGATTCCTATGTAGATGCGACTACGCGCGGTCAGCTGCGCTATGCCTTCGACCCTGGCACGAGTGTGGTGGGTAACTGGGATGTCATGGAGGGGGTGTTGGACTATCTGTTCATCAAGCTGGGAGTTGATGGTGCCAATGGAGGTGTTGACAGGCCGATTGTCATGACTGAGCCGATCGCGAACCTCGCCTATCCCAGAAGGAGTAAGTTGTATCGCTTGGGGATACAATGGTGGCATTGCTGACGATTTGCTAGTGATGAACGAAATCCTGTTCGAGTGCTATTCCGCGCCATCGGTCGCCTACGGAATCGACTCCCTGTTCTCCTATCGGTACAACCGCGGAAAGGACGGACTCATCATCTCGTCTTCGCACACATCGACGCATGTGATTCCCGTGCTGAATAACAAGGCTTTGCTATCCAACTGCTCGCGACTGAATTGGGGTGGACTGCACGCATCGGAATACTTGCTGAAACTCATGCGCTTGAAGTACCCGACCTTCCCTGCGAGGATGACAGAAAGCCAGATGGAAGACATTGTGCACAAGCATTGTTATGTTTCCAAGGACTACGACCAAGAGCTGAGCCACTATCTGGACTGGACAGGGCTGGAGGAGCGTGACTGTATCGTCCAATACCCTTATACCGAGCATGTTGTGCCCGAAAAGACCGAGGAAGAACTCGCCCGGATTGCCGAGAGGAAGAAGGAAAGTGGGCGTCGGTTGCAGGAGCAGGCCGCTAAGATGCGGCTAGAGAAATTGATGAAGAAGGAGCAGGAATTGGAGTACTACAAGGACCTACAGAATGGACTGGCCTCGGAGACGAAGAAGGAAGCCAGGCGCATTCTCGAAGCGGAGGACCTGAAGGATGAAGCCCATCTAGATCGACTGATTCGGGATCTTGAGCGGTCCATCAAACGATCCCGGAACCGGGACCTGGGGATCGAAGAAACCGAAGAGCCCCAGGAAGAGATGTCATTCCCGTTATTGGACGTCCCGGATGAAGAACTGGATGAAGCTGGTCTGAAGGAAAAGCGCCATCAGCGACTAATGAAGTCCAACGTTGAAGCTCGACAACGCGCGAAGGCAGAGAAAGAGCGCGAGAAGGCTCGCCGGGAAGAGGAGGAACGCCTCGACCGTGAGAAGCGTGAGAACGATTTCGAGAATTGGCTCGCTGAACGCAGAGCAAACCGTCAAGTATGATTGTTCCCCGTACTGATAATGGCATATCTAACCTGTCTACACAACAGAACATCATGCAAAAGATCAAGGAACGTGACAGGATGAAGGCGGATCTCGGCAATCGCAAGTCATTAGCCAGTCAGATGCGTATGAAGACCCTCGCCAATCTCGCTGCTGATGGGCCCAAGAAGCGGAGGCGTGGCGGGGACGATGACACCTTCGGTGCCAACGATGAAGACTGGGGTGTCTATCGAACGGTGGCTACAGGTGAACAGAGTGATGAGGAGGAAGAGGAGGACCTTGGAGGCATGCTTGATACCGTTGAGAAGGAGCTACTCGAGTACGACCCCGAATTCACAGAGAACCACACGCTCGCAGCACAATCCGACTGGACGAAGAGCTTGGTGCACGTCTTCCTGCGGGGCCCCTGGCCCTTTGATCCCGAAAGCCAACGTGAGGCTCATCAGCTGCACCTGAACGTGGAGCGAATTCGCGTTCCCGAGGTGGTGTTTAAGCCGTCAATTGCGGGCGTTGACCAGGCCGGCCTGTTGGAGATTGCTGCCGATATTGTGAACCAGCGATTCCCGAACCCTGAGGAGCAATCGAAACTGCTGCGGGATGTGTTCCTCACGGGTGGCAACACCATGTTCAAGAACTTCGACGAACGTCTCCGCAACGACTTCCGCGCGTACCTCCCTGTGGACGCCCAACTCAACGTCCGACGTGCAAATGACCCGGTTTTGGACGCATGGAAGGGTGCTGCGCAGTGGGCATCAGGGTCAGAATTGGCCAAGTCCTCGATCACTCGGCAGGAATACTTGGAGAAGGGCAGCGAATATCTCAAGGTAAGCACGGGAAAATTTCTCGCTCTGACACAAGCGAGATCGGCTAATAACTTTCCAACAGGAGCATGATATGGGCAATGCCACTACATGGTAGATGTCAGGGCCTGTAATACGCTCTGCCTGCCTAATACCTATACAAAGAGGGATATCTCGGCTAATGCGGTTGGGGATATACAAGGTTTGGACTGGGAATGCCTTCGGTGGGTTGTGGATCAGTGATGCGACTAATTCAAACTGCACCACTCAACTATCAAAGGTGTAGATGCTGGTAGTGGTGCCTATCCAGGGCGCGAAGGGACAGGGAGTCGGGCGTACTAAGTCGGATGAAACATTCAATTTCGACGAGGAATGATTTGATAGATTAAGATGGCATGGATAGTTTCACTTCTTTATTTCTTACTTTGTATGCTATAGTCCTTTTACTGTCATGTGCTTTTCTCAATGGTTGTATAGTAAGTGAGCTCGTATGAAACAGGATCCTCGCGTCCGCACATCTGACCATCAGCCCGACGCTTCTGTTACACTGCCTATATTACATGCATGCTGCAACGCCACCCTCAACGGTCATAGCTACGTGTCAGACCAGTATGTGCCATGTAAATATGTATTCCTGCATCCACCGCCTAGGCTGCAGCTGGTCAGGCGCAGTGGCCTATCGACCAGCAAGCGAGCTGACTGACTGTTTCATGCTTGACTAGGGTTCAGACTAGGGGAGTTTGATGCTACCGAGCTATTGAGGCTGTTAAGTCGAACCGTGCTCGACGTTGTCGACTTGGTCTTTCGGTACAGATACCTTTTGAGACTGCTGATATAAGAACCTAACCCGATCTTGCTGTACAGTGGGCGTAGGGGAGGGAGACAGATAACAATGACTCCAAGCCCGCATTCGGCCATCGTCCAGAATAGGAGGTATGTAACGAGTGCTGTGTCGTTAGCTTCAGCCATGCAGGTGTGTGTATGTGTGGTTTCGTACTTTCCCGTCGGTTTCGGCAAATGGGTTAGCAAGATGAGCTATGTAGATAGCCATTCTTGTAGCAGATGCTGCGATTGCTCTGTATGGGTGTTAGGCGCATGTGGCAAGTTTCAAAGGGAGTGTACTGTGTCCTCACAAGAGACCAACAAGGAATACCAGTCCGAGTCCCACTTTTTGGCGAACTGAGATGTTCAGTAACCATATCTATGGCGCGGTCAGTTGGAGGATTTGTGGACGTTAGATTACATGATATCTACCCGTGGCAGTGGTAGCAGCCAGATGATCACGTCCAATATAAAATCGGAAATTGCATATCCTTCGAGAAGAGGGACCTGTAAACTGCATTCGGTTGTAACGACTGCAATGGTGCCCCAGGCGTAATTAGGATGTGCACCGCAGAGAAATATCATGCCAAAGCCAAAGGCTATAGTCCATATAAACACTAGCGCTATCATGCACATGGTCACAGAGTGAAAGGCAGTCCGAATAGTCCGTCTGCTGCAGAAGATGCTGCGGTAGAAGTAGAGAATGCTTAGCTTCGTCAAACCAAATGCAAGGACAGTCACTATGTCAGCGAAACACTGGATCTGAAATGCATTAGCACTCGACTTTGTATTAACCGATGTGAGTGGAACCTGTAGAAGTCTAATTTGTTTATCCGAGGTTGAGAAGATGGAGGCATCTGGACTTGGGTCATCATCAGACTGGGAAAGAAGACCCCCTAAGGATCCTGTTGTTACTCCCCAAAGCAGGAGTGCTGCGAGTACATATTCCAGCCCCTAATTGAACTTCAAGGCCACGAGGTACATATAACTTACCAGTGCAGGCAGAGTCAACCAGTCATCAATCCACAACGCAGATTTTGTCTTTCTTCTAGTATAAAAGCGAAGGATCACTGTCAAAGTCCCCAAGACAGGGAAGAGGATAGAGATTGTAATGAGTGCAGCGGGAGTTGCGTATGTTCGTGACATGATGATAACGGTGCTCTTGGGATTCCATCGACAATGAAAGAGGAATCATGTTGAGGTAAAGGCTGGAGCAAGACAACAATAAAAGCCATGGAGCCAGTGCTCCCTTGACTCTCTGCCTGATGTGTGTGTATATCTTGTAGCACTCCAGCTAAAGGTGGTGATAAGCATGCTGACTGGATTTAAGTTACACGCCGGGATGATCCTGGTCATTCTCTCCCACAAAGAGAGGCTATGTTCAAAAATCACCCCTAAACCGGCTTCTGTTTGTCCCACTCTTATCTCTTGTTTGACATACTGTCACCATTCCTAATCCTCATTCTTACTGTGTACTCTGATTCTGGACATTTATTATGTCTTTGCTCTGGAATCTTGGGGTAGCTGTCTTGCTGTCGGTACTTTGGACGGCAAGTGAAGCTATCCGTCGCCTTTACTTCCACCCCTTAGCCCATATTCCCGGCCCCCGCCTTGCAGCCCTGACATGGTGGTATGAGTTCTATTTCGACGTTATTCAGCCCGGTCAATACGTCTTCAAGATACAGGAGCTTCACACAAGATATGGTATGTCAAGCTCTGCTTCATGTGTGAGCCCCACTGACGATTGTAGGCCCAATCATCCGTATTACCCCAGATGAGGTTCACATCAATGACGTCGGCTTTTTGGACACGATCTACGCCCCTTCAATGAACAGAAGGGACAAGTATGGCTATCAGCTGAGGAGCCTTCGCGTCCCGGGTGGACTGGGCACAACCACTGACCATGACCTGCATAAAGTCCGGCGAGAGACTCTTGCGCCCTTCTTCAGTAAGAAGAACATTTTGCACATGGAGGGGTTGATCTCAGACAAGGTAGACCAGCTAAAGCGATTGATATCTACCCATGTTGCTGAAGACGCCCCGATCAACTTGTCAGATGCGTTCTTTGCATTCTCGAATGAGTAGGTTGACCGTCATTCACTCGGTTTCGAGGCTGATTGCCCAGTGTTGTCAACAACTTCCTTTTCGCGCACCGCACAGATGTACTTGCAAGCGAACCGAAAGCCGCCATCCTCCGCCAAAACAGCAAAGAGCTCTTGATGGGGATCAATATCAACAAGCACTTCCCGCAAATCCCCGATTTCCTGGAGTCGCTCCCTATGTCCATAAGCCGCCCAATGATGCCTCCAGGCCTTGTTGATCTGCTTGCCCTATTTGACGTGAGACTCCGCACCGAACATATATACCAAGTCTAACATTTTAATGCAGCGCGTTCGTGAGGAGATTTTCATGATCACAAAGGGTAAAGAATCAGGGGTAGCTGTCAAGAACAAAACCGGACCAACCGGCAAAGAGTCAGTGTTTGATTCATTACTGGATAGCCCAAACCTGCCAGCCTCGGAGAAAATGCCCCTGCGGTTGCAGCAAGAAGGAGCCCTGCTAGTTCTAGCTGGAACTGAATCGCCAGCTCAGACACTTAACATCATCTTCTATCATCTCCTTGCCAACCCCACACTTCTCGAGAAGCTTCGCAGGGAGCTCCGTGCCGTCCCTTTACCTTCCTCATGGACCCAGCTCGAGCAACTTCCGTATTTATCTGCGGTAATCGAGGAAGGCAACCGGCTTTCTTTCGGCGTCACGGCTCGGTCTGCACGTATCGCTTATGAGCCGCTGACCTATACACCTTCCTCGTACGTCTCCTCGACCTGTCCGCCCAGCACCAGAACCAAGTCGTACACAATCCCACCGGGCACTCCGATATGCACCACAACTTTGAGTGCACACACCGCGGACGCCGTCTTTCCGGATCCTTTTGTTTTTGACCCGGAATGTTGGCTCGGCGATGCTGGAAAGGAGCGACGAAGGTTTCAAATGGCGTTTAATAAGGGAGGGCGAAAGTGCCTTGGGATCGAACTCGCGCGTGCAGAGCTATATCTTGTGGTCGCAGCCCTGGTTCGTGAATTTGACATGACACTTTTCGAAACCGATGCCGATGAGGTGGCGTTTCTGTATGATTATCAAGTCGCCATGCCGAAGATGGGGTCTAAAGGAGTGAGGGTGATGGCGAAGTTGGTTCATTGATTACATTCTACTGCTACGGGAAGATTTCGTGGGTATGATGACCAGAATATTGTAAGGGGGGCTAGTCAAGAACTATTAGTTTGCTTATAACCACCAACATCTAGCTCTTGAACGATGCATCATTTGAAATCTCAGTCTTACTAATGCCAAGTCGCGCGATACATGCGCCGGCCTCGACCAACTATGGTTCGGTCAATGACTTGACACACTAATGCACAACTAGCTCTGTATGTCTCAGTTTGTCCTCGATACGCAGACATTCGTGGGTGGTGGGTCAGTTAAACCGACGAACAGACAGTGGAGCTGCGTGCTAGGCGCTTATGTGCTGAGTTGATAAGGCTCTGTGATTAGTTACTAGTTGCAGGGATGTAGACCCTTCCTGCCCCTGTGTACTTGAGTCCGTAGGTGAACTATAGTGGTGTGCAGGTGGCTGTGGGTACCGATAGCCTTCTCAGCCTTTTGGCCGTAACAGTCCCTTAGGGCGCATCATTCATACATGACTACGCTAATTGCCAAGAGGAGATTGTTTGGTACTAAATGCTGCTACCTGCGCTGTCTGCCTACTTTGAACTTAGAAATCCATTTAATCCTAGCAAATGCAGCTGCTACCGTTCTAATGTTATAGCCTTGTTCCGAGCTTCGCTCCCCGTCCCCCCTCCTCCTACAATCACCACGAGACAATGCTTCCAAGCTCTCTGAAGAAAGCCGCCAAGCAAGTTCTCACACATCTCCCCTATTATCTCCAGCTGCGCGCATCGAAAATCTTCATCCTTAGCCTGTTCGTCTGGCTCCTAATATTCTACTATTGCCGAATCAGCCTCTGGCGTGATCCACACTCTGCCTTCTTCCAAGATCGCCATGTCTACGAACTGGATTACAGCCTCCATCGTGAGCGTGAGGCCTGGCATTTTATCTCGCAGCACAACTCGGCCATCGATCCACCAGACTACGTGAAGAGTGGAGGCACACCTACTGCTTGCGTTGCCATGGTCACTGTTCGACGAGATTCGGACCATTATTTCGAAGCATCTCTTGGCTCGATGTTGAAGGGGTTGGATGAAAGAGAGCGACAAGCATTATATCTCAGTATTCTGTTTGCCGATACAGACCCGAGAGTGCATCCGAGTTGGGATCAGAAATGGGTGGGCAGGCTTGTGGATGCAGCGGATACTTATAATGTGTCGGAAGAGCAGTTGCAGCACTTGCAGGATCTGGAGAGGGATAAGAACTTTTATGAGAAGGGGGTCTTGTGAGTTTATGAATATGCTTCTAAACCCTTGTTCAATATCCATCTGCTTTCAGTCAAGCCAGCTAATAGTGTGCAGTGACTATATTTATGCCCTCCAAACCTGCCAAGAAGTAAATGCTCCCTACACGATCATATTCGAAGACGATATCATCCTTGCCACAGGGTGGTTCACAAAGACCTTGAAGGCACTCTCCGACATCTCTCAACGGAACCAACAGTCACAAAATCCTTGGATATACCTCCGCCTTTTCTACACAGAAACCTCGTTGGGCTGGAGTGACTCCGACATGGCATACAGCAACATGCCACTGGTATTCGGCCTTCTCATGCTATCTATATTCTCATCCTTAATGATACTTCGGCGCACTCGCTTTGAGCGACTTCACCTTGATACCCTGAGCATCGTGGTTATCTCTATAGTGTGCGTTCCAGCCTTCACCGCGCTCGTATACATGGCCGGCAAATACAACCTGATGCCGCTCCAAGGGGTTGTTGAGATGAACAAGTTCGGATGTTGTACTCAGGGCTTGGTGTTTCCGAGGGAGAGTATGGATGGTCTTATTGAATTTCTTGCTGCCAGAGGACATGGTCAGACCGATTCCATGATAGAGGAATACGCTGATCAGAGCCAGTTGACTCGATATGCTCTGGCACCGCCTCAGCTGCAGCATGTGGGATTGAAGTCCAGCCGGAACAATCTTGACATCAATACGCAGAGTACGTGGGCATTTTGGTTTGAGACCAATGATGCGGCCAAATTGAGAAAGGAGCATGCTGCACTTTTGGAAGATGATGGAGTGAAGAGAATGTTGAATATATAGACCATACTATCAGGATAGTAACCACTTTAATGTCAAAATACGTGAAATGGCATATATTGAAGTATGTTGTACATGAAAGTGTCGAAACTACCAGCGCCTGGGATGAATTCGTGCCATGAACAAAGTCCAACAAAGTTTCCATGGTAGTACAACTACTTAGATCTACTGACGATGGAATATCAATCTTCAACAGTATACCGACATAATTCCATCACAGTTTCCAACTTTGTGCAACCGTTCACATGAAGTCAGATAAGTTCGAGCATGTGGTTGTGAAACAAATGCCATCCGTGTAGTGGGGACACAGAGGGCTTAAATCTGACCATTATAGCCCGACTATTGGCCATCGACTATCGGAGTATAACATTTCAATCTCACAATCCTCATTTGATTCCCCATCTTTCATTCAGCATCACAACTGCCTGTGATGAATTTAATCCTATTCAGGAAGGGCCATGCAAAGTGTCCCCAGACCGCCTGTCTGATGGGGTATATTACCAATTGCTTCATTGGGATAGGATCATCGTTACGATAGGCAGGAAATCAACATGTCAAATGTCCAACCAAGGGCGAGATGCAGCACAGACACTTGGCTGCTCTCTGCCAGTCTCCAATGCTTTTCTCCAGGTGGGTCTGCCCCATAACAACCGCCAGTCAAAGGCAGTTTTTAGCTCATAAGGCGGGGGAAGCGTCCGTGATCACATGTGGCAGGTACTTATCAACCACAAAGCAACGTCACTAATCTTCATTTCATTTTCCTTCACTGCATTATTCTTTCTCCTCTCTAAAAGTACAACATGTCAACAACCACAATTGAGCTAGTTTCACAGGTGCAACAGGAGTCACAGAACCCAGTCCAACCATTCGGGCCGAGTACCGAAGAGGCAATCGTACAGCAGAAGCAAAAATGGAATGATCCTCCCATTAATAGATGGCGTCTTTTGGCTACATTCATCAGTTTCACGGTTGTTGGAGCAAATGATGGTGTCTACGGAGTGAGCTCTCCTTTACAGTGAACCCCCGCATCAGAAATGACTGACAAACTAATCACTCATGTTAGGCACTCGTCCCATATGTATGCGTTTGATCGGCTAAAGTTAGTTCCTTTTCCAGAAAGATGCTGAACGTCAAGTAGCTTCGCGAAGACTACAACCTGTCTACCACCGTGGTCTCTTTAATTTTCGTGACCCCATTCGCCGGATATACGATAGCCACGCTCATCGTCAACAAGATTCACATGACGCTTGGACAGCGGGGCATAGCAATTATCGGTCCTCTATGCCATATCGTTCCATATGTGATCATGGCCATTCATCCACCCTGGCCAGCAATGCTAGCTGTCTACGTAATTGTTGGCTTGGGCAATGGTCTCATCGACGCGGCATGGAATTCCTGGATCGCTGATATGGCCAACGCGAATGCTATGATGGGAGTCCTTCAAGCATTCTATGGTCTCGGGTATGTGGCTATAGACAAGACCTCTGACCATCAATTATCAATACTAAGGACCACTGCAGGGCAACTATAAGTCCACTGGTTGGGACTCAGATGATCAAATCCGGCCTTCGCTGGAACTATTTCTACTACACACTACTTGGTGCATCCATTCTGGACCTAATGGTGAGCTCTACTCTATTCTGGAAGGAGAATGCGACTAGCTACAGAGCCAAGAATCATAGAGGTACCGATAGTGGCGATGGAAGCAGAACTACAGAGGCTATGAAAAGTCCTATTACCTGGCTGATAGCTGTCTGGCTATTTGTGTACATGGGAGTTGAAGGTGGGTCAGTCTATCAGATCCTTGAATCGAATGACCAAACTGATGAGTGAATCTGATAAGTGTCGGTGGGTGGTTGGGTCGTGGACTTTATGGTCCAGGTTCGCCATGGCGAGCCCTACGAATCGGGTCTGATTCCAACCGGCTTTTGGGCTGGTGTCACCGTGGGCCGTCTTGTTCTCGGTTTTGTCAACGACTGGCTAGGTATGTTTCCCCTTCCCCTATCAAGGACTAAATACATAAATGCTGACTGCAATCAAGGAGAGCGAGTTGCTATCAGCATTTATCTAGCCATTTCAATCGCCCTAGAACTCATCTTCTGGCTCGTACCGCAGTTCATCGTGTCCGCAGTGGCTGTCTCACTGCTCGGCTTCTTCACTGGCCCTCTCTTTCCCGCAGCCATTGTCGTGGCGGCTAAGCTGCTCCCCAAGCATCTCCATACCCCTGGGATTGGACTCGCGTCGGCGTTGGCTGGCGGGGGTGGAGCAATGTACGCTTACCCCCTTACTTCACAATGGTTCACGACCTATTGCTGCTTGAAATCCATGGCTAATCCCACTTTGATCAAAGACTCCCATTTGTCGCAGGTGCTATATCCGGGGCTCGCGGAGTACAGAGTCTGCAGCCATTCGTCCTCGCATTATTGATTGCATTAATTGCTATATGGGTGCTGCTCCCTCGGAGGAAGCATCATGCTTACGCTGTTTGAGGCAGTGGTATAACTTCGTGGCTGAATATAAGTAGACCTGTAAAACGAACAGGTATATTTACGATTATATTTTATACAGTCATGTGCAGACATATCGTCTTAGAACGTTATATATTATCTTATAAGAGAGTGTAGTGCTCCTCTAAGTGCACTCACTACAAACATTCTTCTCTACTAAAATCTTTTCTCGAAGAAAGCTATTATGTCCAATGTAAATTATAAAAAAGTTCCAGTTGGGAATGAACGAATTAAATGAAATTACTTTCAATGATAATTATTATTAATGTTATATATAAGTAGGCGTTTGCTGACTTGACTTTCAAAACACTGGATTTATTTGTAAATCTTGTTCATTTGGAGATAGGCTCAATTCATAGCATCGTTCTTGTTATCTGCTGCTTATGCTCTTGGAGTGTGACACATATGACAGAAAAAGAAGTGACAAGAAAGTGTGGAATTCCTCGATCAAGCATGTAAAGGCCGCTGCAGACTGAATGAGAATATATAACCTGGCAAGATGGAGGGTCTTGTGTCGTTGTACAGAGTCTTGATAGCTAAAAGAGAAAAGCATCCTTGAACATTCGTATTCCACTGAACAAGCCCTCCCGTCACTTCAAACCACTATATTATATCGCGACAAATCATCCCTCCTCTCACTAGCCGATGAATGCGTAGACTCCTTCGTGTCACTCTCTCAGCTCAGCCCTTGCACGATCGTCTGAGCATTTGCCAAAGCTCTTTGGCATATTTCTACCCCTCGCTCGACCCTCTCTGTACATTCGGGATTCCTTCCAGCTTCAGAGATTTCTCCCTCCACAGTGACCGTAGCATGTAAATCTCGGGTGATATTAGCAACCTCCTCGCTAAGCTTCTGATGTAACTGTTCAAATGCTTCGTCGATCATTTCTTCATAGTCGAGAGCAATATTGTCAGCAAAGTCTTGGAACAGACTACGTGAACTGAGATGACGATTCATGATTTGCTTTCGACGCGAATCACTTCCCGTTCCTATGCGAGCCAGTTTGCATTAGCTCTAAAAGAAAATGTGATTGAATGGAAGATAAGAGAGATAGCATACCACTTTGTTGCATGCAAAGGTTATAGACTGGACGCATGACTCCCGCAATATATGAGCTCGCGTGTCCACCCACTGTGTCATCCATGATATTTCTGCAAATCAAATTAGTTCATCTCTCATAGTAGCATACGATTTCGTGCACAATACTCAGTGTCATCAATTAGACGTTCTATGGAGCATTGAAGAGCGTCCAGTATACACGTCCGTCGCATTCGGAGGTTCAGAAGCAAGTTTCCTAGGGTTTCCGGGGCCAGCTCCCGTTGCTCTGACAAGTCAATAGTCAATGACACCAGTCCTTTAACCCTTGAGGACGCTTGGGAAATGGCGTACCGTGTATAGAATCATGCACCCTTTGAAAAATCCTGGAGATTTCGTCTTCGAGCTTCTTACCCTCTTCTTCAAGCCAGTTGAGCACGGAATCCCACGCCAGAGATAGCTGGTCAATTCCCGAGCCGAGAATCTCTTCGTTCCAGCATCGACGCGGTTGTTTTGCCGTTTCATACGTTCCGTAGTTGCGACAGAACGCTGCATATGTCATGTGGTGCCACTTGCAGGTAGCCAAAGTTAGGTACGAATGTTCTTGGGATACCGTGGATCTCACTTACATTTGCCCATTCCAAGCTCGCCTCGACTGCATCGTCCCTCCAATCACCTCGATTTCGGCCTGTATGAACGGTTATTTACTTTGGTCTTCAAGACTGGGTTGTAGGTCGGTGCCTACGAATTTGTTGTGTAATGGCTTCGGAAAATTTCCTCCTGAGGCTACTCTGTAATGAGTGTACCTGCGAGCCATCACGAGTTGTGCTCTACACGAATTAGCAATCATGGCATTTATAACTAAGCAGCAGATAGTAGATGCAGTTTGGATTCTGCACCTAGACAGGGAAAAATGCATTCAGATATTAGAAAATTACCGTACCCCTTTCAGACTGCTTTCGGCTTCAGTCAAGACCCGTCGCAAGACTTCTGCCCGGGCCATGGTCACGGTGCTAGTCCCTGCTAAGGCCCATTGCGTGATAGAACCCAGCAGCGCTGGTACTTCGTGTTGGAGATAAGACACCGTGGCTCGGAACTGCGCATCTGCCGGCACTGATTGACAGTAGCGTCGAAGTTCTTGGATACCACTGAGTGCCAAATACCCATTGGCCTGCCGTGGATCGTCCTCTCGATGGTCAGAGTAGAGCTTATTGCTCACGCAGAATATACGAGCCATTTCCCCCCATGCATGCAACAAAGAGTTGGTCACAGATGTATTTCTTCGAATGACGAGGAAGTTCATCAATCTGGCAAGTTTCAGATTAGACCCAATGTCTTAACTTAAAACAACCAATGTAAGGGCTCTTACTGAAGCTCAAGGGTTTCTTTCTGATCCCTGCATTGAATGAGATATAGGAAAATTAGGAGTATCGTGCATCAGTGCTACTTACCTGAGGTTACTTTCCTCTGCAGCGAGACTCTGCATCCTACTTCCGTGCGCTTTTCGTCTGCGAGTACCTGTCTGCACGATCCTGCGATCCAGCTGCCGGATTTGGTTGTTCATATTCCGGATACGTACAGCATCTGCTGCAGGAGCGGTACGTGCCGTCTCTTCTGAATTGACGTCCTGTATTTCAGTGGTCACTTTCATGTCACCTGGATAATGAATTTGAAAAGCACTTACCTCGGAGCGAGTACACACAATGCGGATAGGTTGATCCCGCGCACATCGACGGATGATATCCCCTATTGACTGATCGGTTGTACATCGCATAATATTACTCACAATAAACACCTCGTCGCAGCTGTGGCGTAGGTACCATTCTGTCGCTCGCACCCGAGCGTAGTTTAAGTCGCGAAATCCTGAACATTGTACTCTTAGCTCAATTCTGCATGACACCGTTATAATATCTCAGTACGGTACCTGGGAGGTCGGCCAAAACTAAACCCGTGCGTAGAACGGGCGAGCGCAAATAGACCCTATGTATAGATTAGCCCCATAACGCAGCATTTGCCTGTGATCACTTCAGTTGTATACCTGACCAACTTCACAAACGGCCACAAAGCAGGGTTATCACCGTCATCATCATTGGCCATCAGTCTGTCAAGATGCTCCATGCATTGATCCGCATGGTGAGACACAACCGTATACTGTAGGTTATCACGCCCACCTGGTCGGGTATCTAAACCCGCCATGGCCCACTCCAGCAAGGTCCTCATGATTGTAGCGACGGCCTCGTCTCCTTCCTGGGCAAGGAAATCAATGTCCAGGTCCCGCTCATGAGGAAAGAGGGATTTCAAGGTGTCCCAGGCTCTTTTGGCCGCAACTTTGATATTCTCCTGCTCTTCCGACGTTCTCACTTCACGGAAGGCTTCCGTGTAGTATTTCCGAACACTGGATAAAAGCTCCTCGAGGAGCTCACAGATCTCGTCATTGTCCATGAAATCTGCAACAACGGTATAGTTTTCTGGATAGGTATCATTTACACTCCGGAATTCGGTAACGACAGTGGTGCAGGCAGCGCCGTCTCCGCTCTATGGGAAGGGTAGATCATCGGGTGTTAGCCTCTCAAAGGTATATTATAATGATTTATTTTGAACCCACCGACCGAGCCAAGCTCTCTTGATCTAGAAGTGAATTTATTAAACTGCTCTTCCCTGTTCGTATGGATCAGCCTCTCAACGTACGTGTAGCAGCACCACCCTGTCTCAGCTATTTTTCCGATACTTACCAACACCCGAGTCGCCGATGAAGCCTACCGTGCGTGTCGCTGGATAAGCGAATCGACTTGCTTCACGTGTCTTCTCATAAAGCTTGGACAAGTCACTAGTATTGTCATGGGCAAGGGCGTTACCGCTCATTATTTGTGTAAGACTCGTTAGTTCACTCCTGACATCTCGCAGCGCATTCTGAAGTCGAATATCATAGATAGGCTCCTGGGGAAGAGACTCATGACGAATGTTGTAGGCATCCTCATCTTCTTCTTCCGCTGCATCCCCCTCAGTGTCGAGTATAGAGCTCCTGTCGGAATCAGAAGCATAACTATCTGCGTCTCCCAGATTTAGATTCCGGAAATGAGAGCTGACATCTCCCGAGGGCGAGGTTGGTGTAGGTGACCGTTGTTGGCTTGGTCGTACATAAGAGGGACCTATAGGGCTAGGGGTAGAATTGTGCAGATCCCGGTAGGTTGTACGATGGGCGCTGCGCGTAGGTGTTAAGCCAGAATCGTTATGAACTGTGCTTGATTGATTTATTGGGGGTTGTTGGGCTGCAGGAGAGATGCTATCGCTCAGATGGAGATCTTCAAAGAGCAGCCGCGTGGTTGGCGTCATAGAGGATCGGCGACCCTCTGGGATAGCTGAGTTGAGGCCGTCGACGGACGAATTCGGGGTCAGGCATTCGGGAGACGATGGGCTGCAGGAGAAGGTAAACTCGACCGAAGGAAGAGGCTGATCTCTGTTTATAGAAGATGGGGTCGCTTCCGCGCTCCTGATGGGAGTAGTACCGTGTTGATCCGTGGTATCAATCATGACGCTGTTGTTGCACACCTGACATCCACTATGCAGAAAGTACTTGTCGAGAATATCAGTGTCTGGGGACTCGTGAACATTATAAGAAAAGGAGGCTGAGCATGCGGGGCTTTGTACGGCGCCTATGAGCGTTTCATGTGGTGGAGAACATTGCGTGGGAAAGAGCCGTCTCTGCTAGCCTCGGCGCCAAACATCCCTAGCCAGAAGCACGCAACACTAGTCACCACGAGAATTGCAGGGGTTCGGTCGCTTTAATTGCCCTCCTTGGTATGAACTGGAAGTGTATTTGGGATAAGAATAGTCCTCCAACTTGATCCCATTGCTGCCAACGGATAACTCGGATACCTGGGTATGTAGGATCCTCATGCATTCGGTTGTAGTCAAATTACCGTTGCTGACCTCAACATGATTGTTAGATTGTAGACCACCGGAGGCTCAGTTTGTTGCATGTTTTATCTGTGGGAGCCAGGGCTGCCCATTAGGGGCTTCTTCTTAAAATGTCGCCGCTTTCCTGGATGGCTTCTTAAAGCTGGTGTTAGTTCGCTGTCCATTGTCACTTCCGTTCCAACCCGCCGTTAAACACGCTGCTGTCAATGCCGGTATAGAAATACTGGATTATAGGATGTCGCTCCTCAATCTCCCAGATGTGCGCTGGTAAGCCGTCAATCCTTCAGGACACACTCTCCTTTTGTACTTACTGTTTGCGAGTCTGAATATGAAATAATAACCAGGACTGTCGATTTAGCCAGTCGGGGTTGGACGCTTAGACAATAGGGCAAAGCCGCGACGGCCCGGTGCAACCTTAAGAGCCACTAACCGTTCAAGCACTTTACTCAGTCCGGAAATACTACGAGTCAGCTGTCGTTCTACTAAGTACGGATTAGTCTCGACAGATATTGGTTCTCCTCTGGCACAGCCTTGTTCCATATCCCAATCGTGTGCTTTCACAATCATAGCCCCGCGATGGTCGTGGCCATTATCAGCAACTAACCAATAGTGATAAGTTATACCAAGTCATGCACGGCATGGCCGAGGGAAAGAGATTACAACTCGTCTAATAAAATAGGGAAGGGGAACTAATTTTCGTGGCTCGGCCTGCTATACCACACTAATGTGTCTCGCTACCATACAAAGTTGCGGGGATGGTACTTAGTTTCGCTGGCTAAGTTCACACAGCCTCACAAAAGAAATGTGCTCTCTCCAGAAACGGTTGTCGTTTCTTAGAGGCCAAATCACCAAGCCCATATTCACGTGACTGCTCAGGCCATGAGTGGTTGACAATGATGATTTTGATCAGTTGTCCAGTATAATTCATTCCACCCTTCAAGTCTAATATTCCATTTTCTCCTGAGCAAAAACTTACAAAACTTCTTTTAAAAGCACTCCCGAAGCAATAAATAACTACTTCTGATCATGAGTCTACGAACGAACAAGCCCCTCACCTGTATTCTTTCCATGTAGAATGACCTGACTTTCAAGATAGATCCTTGGGTACTCTTAACCTACAATTTGATTTTGGAGTCATAAGAAAACCTAGTAAGCAAAGAGTATATAGCAAGACAACATTATATAAAATAAATGACTCTCTTGACGTGATTACATGCAGATCTTGGTAATTATTTAACATCACATAAATGGGTAGGCCATGAATAAACTTGGTACGCCACAGGTTCGACGTAGTAATATATAAAATGGAAGAGAGATTAGCACTATTGACCATGTGTCTCCATCAAAAACTATAGGTGGATCATCACCATCAATAACAAATAGCGCTGTAAGTTAGTGCGAGGCCAAGAACCTAGGATTTGGTAAGATATATCTAAAGATAACTTTTCGTTGTCTTTCCATCAATATGTAGTTTGCTTTTTTAAAGCTATGTGCCTGCTGATGATTACACTCAAAGGTAGCTTGACAACATCTGTTCTGTCTACAAGTCGCAGTCACACTCCTTCCTACATCGATTTCTTCGACTATATATATTGTGGCCGTTGTTTCGATCGCAGATAAATAGTGGCTATTCGTTCCCATGATTTATAAACAGACATTGCTGCCTAGTAGTTAATTCTATAGCTCTTAATTCCAACTACGTTTAAGTTTATCTTGTCATATACCGACAATAGAAGAAGAAGTGCTTTTTCTTGGCGACACCCGTTCATTTATTACCAAGTATATATATTGTGTGGTAGGGTATTTTTTGCCTTTCCAACTCGGAGGGTTCGTGGGAGGTGTATACTCTATGTGTGTGGCCATATGAGAAAATATTCACCGCTAGGCTCAATCCAATAATCGTTGCAGCCACACATGTGCGGTTGCCCCATTGCAAGATCGTATTATCAAATTACAATCATAAGGGAATATAGTCAATTAATCATGCGCCAGTGACGCAGAATTTACTTTCACAGAGGCTGCAGCTATTCCCTCATTCTACGTCCAGCACTGACGCCCCTGATATATAAGGGTGCCTATTGTCCGCGATGACTTCGAAATCAAGGTAACATTTTGTCTTCCCAGGATATCCAATATTCATATATAGTATATTTCTTTCCCTTTGCCTACTGAGCCCATTATTTGGCAGAAGGCAGTCGGGGCGCACGTTAGTATATGCACAACAGCGAATATCGCCGACTCCTACTTCAATAATAACGTTTTCAAATTTCACTCCGGGGTCTTCAACAACAACAACTCCCGATGATTCGGATGATGGCAAGTCTGCTATACTATATAAATCGGATGCTTCGGTTACAGACAGAAGAGTCATCGATACCCGTCGCCCAGTTCCTGAGAAACTTCAGCGACTCATATTCCCATATGCCAAAGACGGGCAGACAGTGAATACTGCTCTCATGGCATTTCTGAATAATCTTACAACCGAGTTTGACTATACCAACATTGTGGCTGGATGCTACACAGGGTATTCTATCTTTGCCAAATATGAAGCTAGCTGCGAAGAATGAGGCTCGAACGGACGGATACTTATCTACGGCAATGAGAATCCTTCTTAACCTCTCATCGAGGTAAAACCGGTCACTCGAGCAATATACAAGGCAGATTCAAGTGGGAGTTCAGATGTCGAGATAGACCAGAAAGGAATGTAATGCTCTTCCAGTCACGCTGTAGGTTCCCTCCTTCTACCAATACCTGCCTTTCTTCGACCTTATATTAACGGTATATAGATACTCTGATGTATCTTAAAATCGGCACAAAATGTCCATAACCTTTGCAGAGTATAGTAACATCAATTGCCAGAGGCCCGCAGACACGCGAAGTCCCGTCAATCTTGACTATACATCAATTAATATGGACCGTGGGATACTACCATTTCCGGACCCACACCCTATATCAAGGCTAATATCACGAAGGTCGGGAACAAATTGGAACAATCTGGTCGGCCTTCGACTTTCTCATGTTAGTTCTCGGGTTATCTAGTATTTAATAAGTTAGTCCTGGTTTTGATCTGGTTTCCTTACAACATCTCACATCTATATATTGACACTTTATGATTCAAACTTCAATATTAATATATAATCCAGTATCAAACAGGCCGATAAGTCTCCCATCAGTCCTTAACGCACTGCTCATGATACTGCACTGATTTTTGCGTGTTCTAGCACTCTCCAACATTCATTTAGTATCTTCTACATTTGTCGGTCAACTCATTCTTTTCTAGGGGTAATGAAAGAAACATCAAAGATCTACTAATATAAACGAGCGTAACTTATTAGAATTGAATGATTGATGTAGTAGCTTGAACATGCCTCAGCCGTAGGAAAGTACCCGGATATATAGATTTCGGTATGAGGAGGTTAATTGATTAATCATTCACATAGTGCTTTGTTCCGTTGTATTCGTTTGGTAGCTCTAATAAAGTCTATACTAAATAGTAATATACTAGTTATTCTCAACCTTAGACATCATTGCTAAGGTTTCGCTTGTTCTCATGACCACTAATGAGCAGCGCAGCGCCCCGTATCGAGCGCTCTACACAGTCACTTAGTACTTAGCGGGACAAGACAACCAAACCCAATCATGCTAGGGATCATCATGATCAGCTCTGCGCCCTTGATTGCACCGCACCCTTGTCAGTTTTGTCAGAAGTTAATCAGCATCCTGCCTGTTCCGTAGAGACGGTACTTTCGATACACTCTACAAAATAGATAGTCTTTACTGATTTCATGCCCAACTGACTAGTAGTCCTGTCTCAAAAAAGAGAAGCAGACCCCCCTTGCCTAGATAGGCAGATTCAAAACACGCGAACTCAACGCGTACCGGATCTATGCATATACACAAGTATACTTTTTAGCTTTGGGCAAGAACTTGAACAATATTGGAGACGAGAATATGAGTCTCAAACCAGGGCGGGGAAAAAGTCTAATCGGATAAAGGTTCAATAGCTGTCCCCGTGGCTGGAAATAGTCCGAGCATGATTATGGTGGATGGGAGGGTTGGGATCCCCGGATCAGCGAGATGGATCACGGTGGAATAAAATGCAAGGGAAACCTGGCCAGCCAGTTGTAAGTGACTGCTGGCAGTGGTAGATTATAGGCTGGGTTTAGGTTGGCGAGTAGGTGTCATGTGTTTATTTGGTTTTTCTTTTGAGAGGGGGAGGGGAAAGGTAAGTAAGTAGGTTTCGGTTATTGAGTTCGGGTTGAGAGGTACGAGACTTTGGGAGGGTTAGGTAGCTCTTGTCTGCAGGGAGGTGAGAGATAGCTACGATAGCTACTCTGTAAGGTATAGTTTAGAGGGAGAGAATGAGAGAGGGGAAAGAGGGGAGCACACATGCATAATTTGGATGCGGTGTACATGCCTACCTGCATTACAGACGAAATGTCATACAAACAACCAGACGGGCATCCCTGCTGCAAGAGACAAACCTGCAGGTAACAGCTGTGGTGGTGGTGGTGGTGGTGGTGGTGGTTGAGAGTGTAAAGCGGGATACCAAAGTGTGGATTAACCGGAAGAGACGGGAAGGTGTCGACCCAATATTCATGGCCATCCAATTCCTGCTCTCATTCAGCCTTGTGGGTCCGGCATCACAGGTCCATTGTTGAGTCACGAAGCCTACTCTGAACAAGCCATGTCGTCGAAAGGAATGGAAGAGAGGGAGGGATGGATAACCACGGAAAGGGAGGAGCAGGTGACTGCTGGAAACCGAGGAGGAGGGATGATCTCATTCTGCCGACCGTTCCGGGATGCGAGGATCTGCAGAAGTACAAAGCACGGCGGAAGATTTAGTCTTGCTGTAGCTCGAAGCTTCTCGAGAGAGGGAGGTGGGATTGTGCATTGACTGATTATTGATCCCGCTGGAACCCGGCGGGTTGCACGATGGGAGGTGGCGTGGTCGCCATTGGTCTGTGCCGAAGCTGGTGGAAGCTGCTTGATGACCGTTCGCTGAGTAAAGGGCTGAGTCACGGTGAAATCATACATTCTTGTATTTAGTCATTCAGTATGAAGAAAACTAGATGATTCTGTTGATGGATTGGTTGATAGAATGGAATGAACAATGTAGGAAGAATGATGGAAAACGGTAGAAATGAAGCCAGAAGGGAGTATTGAGTATAGAGATTAGAGAGGAAAGAAAAAAAGACCGAAGGAAATCCGGCCAAGATCCAGACCGGGCGATCCCCCGTGACGCCAAGCCATGACGATGGAAGTTGAGTGGCTTCACGCCCTCATTTCTTCAATCAATCAATCAATCAATCACCTTTCAGTCACGCAACCTGGAAAAAAAAATCATGAGTTGACCAACAACATCTCGTCTCCCTTGCCTGGTCCGTTCCGGCTCTGTCCATCTGGCTCCATCCATCAGTCCATGGTCCACGCAGATCCTCACACTAGCCATGCCGGACCTGATCCCCACCCCGGCTGTGATGCAGACCCAGCTGCGTTGTTGCGCTTGTTGTTGCTGCTGTGATGGCCATCGCGTTCCATCTCGGTCGGGCACCCCTCTTGTCCTAGGAACAGTATGATGCCGGCCCCTACCTTAGTAGTATACTACCTCTGTTGATGTGGTCTTCCTGCACAACTACGGCAATCTGGTCAGTGCAATCACACAACCCCTACTACCTTCCCGGCGCAACGACTGGTCCGCCTCGGAACTGACTTACTTCATGCAGAGGAAATTATGACGCATCTGGGGGAAAGCGCAAGAAAACCCGCCAAAGCTGGCTCTCCTTCCGTTGGCGTCGCTCAGCTTTCCCTGGACAGGCCACTGCACAGGGCCAAAAAACTTTCGGCTCAAGCTCCAGAAAAAAAAAATAATAATACAACATCCTCTGACGTAAAAGATACGCCCCATTGATCCGGTCCACCATGCACCCTTCCGTTCTATCCATTCAAGCCGGCCAGGCGACATATAAAGAACCTTGTCCTGGTCTCCCACTCCTGGGCATTCTCTTCCCCTCTTCATCATCCATTCATCAGAGCCGGACCAACCAGTCTGTCAGTGGAACTGAGCTTCTCTTTGCGCCTCGCCCAATAAACTACCAGTTGCCCTCCTAATTCACTTTATTACCATCTCTATACACTTTCAGTCCAGTCAACCGCAGCCATGTTCTCCAGTACCGTGGCCCGTCCACTACAGCTGGCCACCCGGTTCATGCAGTGGGCCAGTGCAGTCATCGTGATGGGTATCACTTCATACTTCATCCACAAGGGACCTCGCGGCCAGCACACTATCTACTGGGAAGTCATTGTAAGCATGCTCCTATCCTTGATGTAAACACGTCAAACCTTATCAAACTAACCATGGATTAGTCGACCATGTCTGTCGTCTTCTTCCTGCCCGCCTTCATCTCGCCGTTCATGCCCAATGCCCTAAGCAAGTTTGTTCTGATCATCGATGTCATCTTCTCGTACCTGTATGTGCCATCCAACCAACCATACTATGTGCTGTTACTGACCATGACCACAGCTGGCTCACGGCTTTCATCTTTGCCGCGCAAGACTACAACTGGCACAACTGCGCCTTCAACTCTCCCCCCGGCCTGTCCTGCTCTAAGAAGAAGGCCAACGAAGCCTTCATCTTCCTGACCTTCATCTTCACCTTCTTCGCCATGTTCCTCGAAGTCGGTGCGCTCTGGGCCTACCGGCGCGAGAGCACCCCAGTCCGGGAGAAGAACACTGGTGGCGCCCACGGCGGTCCTGCTGACGCGCCTCTGGCCGCAGCCTAGACTTCAGACTCTACCTGATAATGCCATCTCGTCGTGTGACGGCGACTACATATGCCAACGTCCTCTCTTGCGCAGCATCCATCCGTCTGCATCTACGTCCTACACAGGAAAGAGAAGTCGTCCGTCTCCTACGAGATGAGGATTCGATACCCCTTTCTTGTCTCTCTTTTATACGACCATGATACCACAGTTGACTTTGGCTTTGATTGAACATCTACCATTAATACTGATGATGCTTATACTTCTGATATCCCTGCATACTAATGTCCCTTCGTTAATGTCCGTACGACTTGAACATGCTTGAAACGACCTGAAGAACACGGAGTAGGTGGTGGGTGTGGATGTGGATGTGGGTGTGGATGTGGGTGTGCATAGATGGACCGGGGTTGTGCCTATGATCGTTACTGTTACTAATACTATCTTTACTAATTACCACCATAACATAATCCTGTCTTTGTCACTCTTTCCAGATCTGATTTTAATTCTATGCTGCATCAGGGCCATCCAATGTATAATAATAGTACAATAATAACATATAATCTGTCTAAAATGATGAGATATCAAACGATGCGGTCTTATCTTCCCCACCCCCACCCCCCACGAAAAAACAAAATATTATAAAGTTAGTGTGTATATATATAGATATGTATATATATGATTAATATCGTAATGATGTTTTCGAGGGTCCTTGAGAAGTTGATGTTTGAGAAAGTACGGAGTAGTACATTAGTAACTTCAAATACATGACTCTGGGTTTATTGTTCTGTCTGTCTGTTACTACCTAGCTGTGCTTGTGTCAGAGTACCAGCGCCTCATCAGAATACGCAAGATTGCAAAAAGAGTCCGTCATGTCTATTCACAGTCTATCTATTTATTGCTTCAAAAGTCTATCCAAGTCGTCATCTTTCTTCTCTCGTTTCAAACAAGGTTCCATCTACGCATACAACACCGCATACACCCGCATATAAAGCTGATCGTACATATGCATACACCCATCAAGCACGTCCCAACCCCTGTGGAAAATCCAAAATATTCAAAGGGTCCCACTTCTTCTTGATCTCCTTCAGCCGGTCCAAGGCATCTCCATAATACATCTCTGCCCAATCCTGCAAGTACGGATCGATATAATTCTGATATGCTTGCCAACCACCCTCAGGATCGGCCTGGCGCACCGCATCCGCGACGTCGGAAAGCCTGTCAACTGCAGTCTCCCGTGCTGATGCATTTGTGAACCCCGGGAAATCCCAAGCATAGATTTGCGACATGAAGAGATTGTTTCGATGATTGAAGGCCATGGGCCCGACAGTGTCATCCGGGGGCAGGGTGGTGACGGCATCTGGACCGTTCAGGTCGAAGGAGATAAAGGCATCAGGCCCGGCAGGCTGGATGGCGGAAAATATACTCGCGATAGAGGTGCTAGTGTAGTTAGGGTGACCGTCGTCGAAGAGGGATTTGGCGTAATAGGGTTGTGGAACAGACGGGGAGTCGAGGTCACCCATGAGATTGGTGAGAGCGGAGACCCAGTTTGTGTAAATGGAGCTGGTGGTCGTGAGGGGCTGAATGGACTGGCGTGCGAGTGGGGAAAGGAGGCGGTCGATGGTTTTGTTGTAGGCGGCGGAATCGCCGAGGTATTGGCCAGTGAAGGTGCAATAGGCCTTAGGGGCCTGGTAGCCACCATCTATGATGAGTTCTCCACCCAGAGAGGTTGGAAAGCCGGCGGAGGAGGTCGCCGGTAGGGATCCGATCTCTTGTAGGGTTAGAAGGACCTGTACGCAGTCTGACTGAGTCGCGAAGCCAATGTTGTAGTTGACGATGGCCGTTGGAGCGGGCTCCATGCGGTAGGTGAACGACGTCACAATTCCAAAATTGTTGGAGCCAGCACCGCGAAGCGCCCACCAGAGGTCATCATTCTCGTCGTCTGTAGATGTGGTATTGGACTTTGCTGCCTTAGGGCTGATCGTTCGGATGCGGCCGGTCACGTCCACAAGCTCCAGTGAGACCACTTGCCATGAAATTAGCTGGGACCTTGGTGAAAGGACTCGAACAAATCATTCAACCTACCTCTGTCTACTAGCCATCCCCACTCGCGAGAGGTAAACCCCCAGCCACCCCCCAAACTGTGTCCAGCTACCCCTACCCCCGGACAGGTGCCATGAGGCAAGGCATATCCCGCGCGACCCATGGCCAGAGCCAGCGGGCCAAGCTTCTGACCCATTTGCACGGTTACCTCCTGTGTGCTCACGTCCAGGGCAATGTCGGTCATCTGGCTGGAGTCAATGACGACCTGCCCTGAAAGGCTGTACGCAGCATAGCCATGGCCACCGCCACGGGTCGTGAGAGTGACCCGACCCTGCTCGGCTGCCACGCAGCGAACAGTAGCAGCAACTTGTTCCGTTGAATTTGGAATGACAACAGCTTGAGGATGAGGGTGGTAGTTGCTGTTGTCTGCCACTGTGAGATTCGAGTACCCAGCATCCGTGGCGTACACAACGGAGGCGCCAGTGGCTCCTAGACAGGATTCAAGGGTTCTCGGCAGCGCGCCATTGTTGGCCGCTGCGGGGGTGGAGATGTTCCCAGGGTTCTGGTGTAGGGCTGCGAGTTGGTTGGGCAGCGTCAACAAGACTGCTGCCGTGAATATGACTGGAGGAGCCATGACGTGAATCGTAAAGGTGGGTGACACCGTGGTAAACAGGACCAAGGGGCATACCAAGGACTGGTGCAATGTCCTTGGCCGGTTTCCTTGGGGAAAAATCGAGGAAATGTAAGGGGTAGCGGTGTGCACTAAGTCAATTCGCGGTTCGGATCGGCGGGAAAAGAAATGGGAAAGATGCCATTTTATCAAGGGGTACGCTCATTCCGGGGGATCTGATGGGTCTCAGAGGCGCCGACAGATATAGAAGTCATTCTCAGATCTCTCCCCAATACGCCTTCCGCGGCTGTAACTCCACGTACATTCCTTCCTCCGCATGCATCTCCTTATCACCAACCAGAGTCACATCTCCCCCTCTACTCTCCAAAATCTCATTTAATCGACGGATAAAAATATCGCCCGTCGGGCTTCATCTGAGACATAACCGCATCCCTGTCTATCCTGCATCGCCTTCGTTAGGGGTGCTTTGTTGGCTGCAATGATCACCGTTCCAAAATCAGCCAATGTTCCTTTGCTAGCCTTTAGTCACCACACAAGCACAAGGTTTTATTGATACGAGGCCAAAAGTCGGGCAGAAGGGTGACCGATAATGAGCAGCCGGCAGTCTCGGCTCGCATACGAAACACGGAGAAACTACCTGAGAGGACAATGCCTCTGTCCACCATCTATCTATCAGCTTGCCCATACGTTGCAGAATAAGAAGACTTGCAAGGCGAGGCAGGCGCGCTGACATATTGCAGGGGCGGGAGGCTGTATGGAGCGGTCAGGACACCAGTTAGGCCCGACATCTGAATCCTGCGCGGCTGTGTAGTGATATCACACTGGCCGGTGATGAATCAGCCGCAACAGGCTCACACGCATACTTACGCTGTCAGCCTAGTATTTACGGTCGCACCAGAAGGAGCCATAAGACCTGACTCAGCTTATGCAAGAATTTGGCCCAACAAAGTGCCAAAGATGTCGTGACTCAAGAGCCAGCATCGATTTCTGAGCACATCGCGTAAAGCTCACAATAACACTGTTGGACATCGGGGCATCTGGTATATTGAGTCAGCATTCTTTCCATGTTGCGTCAGATAGAGTTCGCAGCACATACGAAACAGGCTGCTCAAGGAAGATGATATGCCAGAGCATCTCAAAGACCGACCCTGCCGCAAAGTTATCCATATCGGTCGCCAAAGCCCAGTCGCGTATTCGCACATAGTCATCTCGTGGCCGTTCCCGGATCCGGTCCCTTGTTAGTACAAATTGACCACAACAGACCCCACCGATCTCGGTAGGGACCTGGTCCCGCGGCACGGAGAACATGTCCATGTAGATTGAGGTGAAGTTGCGATACACCACGTTATGATTCGACTCCATGGCTGGATCAAAGGGGCGCACGGCCACGGGACATCCTGGGCGGTGCTCACAGCGGAGATTCGCATACCCAGCCTTGTTCACGGCGTCCAGGCTGAGTTTTTGGAGCAGGGAAGATGAAGCCATGTCGCCAACATCGTTATGCCACTGAGTGGCGGAGGCATGCATGAAAGCCGTAACATCCGCAAGGTAGTCGTAGTGTTCAATGATGTGGGTCAGGTATGCCATGCCCTCGCGGGCCTTGTTTGCCGGGATAGGACGGTATCCAGGCTCTTTGTCGGAGGTGTAGACGTAAGGTTTCCAACTTTCCAACTAGTGAGCATACCGTGACGATAATCCGACCGGGAGGAATTGAGTCTAGTACACTTACTGGGGCTTGAGAGCGTAGGCCCAGGCGACATCCTCAGAGCTAGTTTTGGCCAGAACCAGTGCGTTCGGTTTGCGCCTGGCCGGATGTTTATCAACTCGACCTGCATAGCGTTAGCTACCCTGGTGATATCAATTCCGAGCTTGGAGGGGGAAACGCACTCAGAACTAAGGTGAGATCATCCTTCAGCAGTCGGATGTACAGGAGAGCCAGGAGCCCCAAGCAAAACACGGTGAAGCACCATGTATACAGGCGCCTGGAGCATATTGACAGACCCAGCGATTGGACCATTCTGTGTAGATCCCACTCACGGGGGGAATAAAGCGGGCTTCGAAGACGCTGGTGTCTTTGAAGTGATCTCACCCGAGGCCGTAGGGGAGTGAGTAAATGGGAGGGTTGATGAATAGGCTCAGCCTTGCATGATGGTTCTCGCATTAAAGTTTGGAGACCCTGCAGCATCGGGGTTTGCGAAGGTGGCTTTGCTGGTCAGCGAGGCCGTACGCGCATTGCAGAGAACACCCAGCTCTGTCAAGATAAAGTCTCCGACAGATAGCGGATGAATTAATTGAGATGAAAGGTTGGGAGAATAGTGGACGATCGATGATGATGTTGACGCTGATGTTTGATGATCGTCGGAGGAAAGCTGGCGAGGTCCGATTCGGAGGAGAACCCAAGCCGCGTGTCACAACAGCCGAGGGAGGGGAAGGATTGGATTATGAGAAGCTGACTGACAGCCACTCGCTCCAACAAACAAACAAACAGAATTAATTAATTACTACTCACCCGTAGTCCAGCCGATAGCTTCAGCAGCAGATCAAGGGGAGCGATCGCCTAACAACTTTTTTTCTTTCCTTTCTTCTTCGCTCCACGTCTGGAAAGACAGCGAAATAGAATGAGAATGTTGACCGAGGAGAAGAAAGAAATCATCTACTATAAGTCGACTAAGCAATAAAAGGGTTTCTTTCCGCTGGGTCCCGGGATCCAGCCTTGCGTATGGCGAGGGTCTAGACCCCCTTGGGGCCGCGAATCATTCCGACCAGAAAACTGGGGACGGGAACCACTCCCCAGTGCTGGGGCCAACTATTTACATGGTCGATGGGGACGAGCACGGGTAATAAATGAATTCTCTCGGTTACACGTCTATATGTATCTATCTACAACTCTCGGGACTTTCGAGATTGGACTAGCGACAATGCACAGCAAAGAGGGGGATAGTCTCGGGTATAAAAGCAGAAGATCACCGCTGAAAATCCGGGAGAAAAAAGAGTCATACATGGAAAACAGAACTATTCCACCCGGCTGGCTCGGTCGCAGTCAAATATAGCATCCAATGAGGGACACGAACATTAGATACTGGCGCGACGGGGCGCCAGAGTCCGCTGAAGCTTCTTCTTCTCCTCGGTCTCTTCGGGTATCGGAAGTGACCCCTCTCGCTTCAGCTTCTCCAAGTAATTCTTGCCATACGCATATCCCAGCTGGTAGATCTCGTCAAACTTCGCAAAGTCCAGGGTCCCGTATGGATCAATGGGCGGCCGCATGTACAGACACCCAGGAGTGTTTTTGGCACGTTCGAGGTTCTCAATCGAGGACACATACGCCAGGCGCGCCTGGATTTCAGACAACGTAGGCGGGTTAGGACACGAGCTGAACGGATTCCAGCGGTTCACCACGGCCCAAAACCCAGACAGGGAGTCGCCATACCCTTGCGGGGTGTTGTCGTCAATCGAGCCCACGTCCACCGCAAAGATCACATCCGCACCCAGCCCTTTCATATGGTCGACCGTAAGATTGTCAATGTAGCCGCCATCAAGGAGCATGCTACCTTCGTCGCAGATGGGCGGGATCAAGCCGGCTAGTGACATGGACGCACGTACGTAGCGCCACGTGTAGCCAGAAGAGTGATATTCGGCACGCGACCGGCTAATATTCGTGGTGTTGCAGTAAAACTCAAGCCAGAAATCTTCGATCTGACTATCTCCAAAGGTCTTGAAGATGCCACGGTTGAACTCGTGCCCGGTGGTATAGGAGACGGTAGGGTATGTCAGGTCCAGAGCGAATCGCCAAATGCTTCCCATGCGGCCAGCAAACTTCTTTGCACGGCCATACATGGGCACAACGTCAGCATCCCGTGCATACAGGGCTCCGATGAAAGAACCAATTGAAGTGCCGCCAATGATATCGATGGGAATGCCTGCTTCTTCTAGAGCCTTGATTACACCAACTTGGGCAATACCTCTGGCACCTCCACCACCAAGCACAAGCCCCACTGATCGGCCGCAGAGTCGACGCGCCAAGCGATGGAAGTCACCCTTAAATGGTGTCTGTGCGGAGTATAGGGGCGACTGGCGGATACGGCGTGAGGTGTACTTCTGGATTTCAGCCTGAATGACCTGAACTCTTTGCTTTAAGACTGTCCCGAAGCGTTTGGTCTGGGGATGAGATGGCTCTGCCGTCAGTCGGAAGGCCATCTGTACATGATGATGGCCTCCATTGATCCAAACACGATTCTTCAGCCACTGACGGGTCAGTCCCGGAGGGCAGTAGCGTTCCCCGTGCAGAAGAACTAATTCTTTCCGAGCCGTCGTTTTCATCCCAAGCAGAAACCTCTCGTATTCACCGATACTAGGCGTCGACTCCGCAAGGCCAACCAGCAAGATGCAGTCAGCCTGTGTAATACACGTTTGCGTCCACGGAGAGTTCACAGTCGTGTCCGCGATGTAGAGGACCATGCCGTACTTCTCCTCCAGATCCGCCAGGTACTGTGATAACTTCAGTTTACCCATCTTACTGAAGGCATGTCTGCCTAGATGGTTCAGAATAGCCGCTTGATTGAGAGACGTGGCACCGTTGGTCACCCCAATCTGGTGAAGCGCCTGTAGCAGCCTGTTGCCAAACTCAACGACGGGAACTCCTGCTGTTACAGGAAGGATGCCAACAGTACGAAGATTGAGAGTCGACTTGGCTGTCTTCACTGTGCCAGAAGCACCAGGTTCACTTCCTTTCTCGGCTACCGGAGTCTCAACAAGATCCCGCATCCGTTGTGCAATGAGTTTGGAGACCTGAATGGTGATTCCCGGATGTTCCTGGGCGAGACTGTTGAAAAGAGTCCGGGGAAATTTGGCGAGTTCAGTATCGCGGATGGCATGGAGAGTCGCCGGACGGGTCGATTCGGTCATCACTTCCAGTTCACCCACACTTTCTCCCTGACCGTACTCACCGACAACGGTCAGCTTGCCATTGGGGCCTTCATGTACAGACCGCAAACGCCCATTCAAAGCAAGATAGATTGCATCGCTCTCGTCGCCCTGGTGATAGATCACCTGGCCAGCACTTACTTGCACCCATTCCAGGGCGAAGTCGATATGGAGAAGTAACCGTGGGAGCAGACTGGTCAGCCGCTTTGCCAAAGTCAACAGGGCCAAAGGGTACCGCTCCGCTATCCTTTCTAAAGACGCCCGTGGAAGGAATCCTACGTACACGTCTGTCTTCGCAACGACATCGGTATACGAGCGGTAAGATGCGACAGCGCCCACATAGCCTTGGATCCCACCGGGCTTAATAAGGTAGAGTGACTTCCGCGACTGCTTCTTCCGCCTAGGATCATTTGCTGCGGCTGCCGATCCCGACACACGAGAGGAACTCGTGTTGGTGCGTCTGAGCGTAGGGAACAGTTCTTCATGTGCCGGTCTGGAGGTTCCCACGAGGTCTTCTTCCTTGTCGTCCACGGGAATACCAACATCCAAGAAACCATCAACAACGTAGTACAAGCCCGGATGGCGCTCGCCTTGCTCAACAAGAACTGAACCCTGAGGGAAGTAGACAATTTCAATGTCGTTTCGGAGCTCTTCCCTCAAGTTGACAATAGGCGAGGTGCCACCGGCACTGGTAACCGACATGGACATCATGGATTCGCTCTCACCATCAGCTGAACCTTCGTAGGGGTCAATAAACCCAAACGCATTGTTGCTAAAGACGGCTTTCTGGCGGCGAGAATCATACGAGAGGAGCTTCGGAGAAACGTCGCCTGAAGGGTGACTACTCTTACGCAAGAAGTCATTGGTGCTTCCGGTCAAGCCGATACCTTTCATAATGCACTCCAGGATCGATTCACGGAAGAGCGCATCTTCGTCCAAAGACTCTTTCCGGTGAAAGGGGGATGCGCGTCCTGGGATCATCGGCGACGGGGACCGTAATGGGGAGTGTTCTTTCTCCGTAAGAGGACTCAGTAACCGGGGGGCAAGATGCTCGTATCTCGGACCGAAACGCGAAAGTTGAATGGTAGACAGAAGATCTCCAGGACTTACACCTGAGTTCTCGCGGTCACTCAGTGCACTATCCTGGGCAACCATGGAGACTGGCCGTTTAGACGCAGCCATCTTTGCCTGAAGAGCGGCTTCCTTCCTTCGAAAGCTACTCGAGCGGGGTCTTCGCCCTCCGTACGGGTTATGCAATGCGATCCCTTTGGTGACCTCCTCTTGACCCAGGCGATCTCGCTCTTTGATGAACTTGTCCTTGAGACGGTCCAGAGCAGACCCACGCAGCTCATTTGGCAAATCGTAGGTTGTGAATTTTGTCATCTGCTTCTCTATTCCCAGCACCTCGTTATTTAGACCCAGATAGGAGTGCGCTGTAGCGAAGGTGACTCTCTGTAGGCGCGTAAGGATAACCTGGACGATATGGGCAGTCGCTTTCGGGTATACTCGGGTCAAGCGTCGGAATGCGCTTGCGGGGATGATCGCGATTGTCGTATCTACCATCGCTCGTGCAACAATATCTGGATGCACTGACTTCCTACGCGTTTTGCCCGAGTACTTTCTGCTTCCAGAGCGAGCAGAGTGGGCAGGTGGAACTTGGCTTTCGCCCAAATTTAATGGTGGCACAGCCGGTAGGTCTTCGGCCGTGCTGTTCCTGTGAGAGGCCGGGTCAAGACGATCTCCTTGATAAACATGGGGAGAGTCGTCCATTTCCCGAGGGCTCGCGGGAAATGAGTCGGGACCAATGGTAAGACCAGGACCTATACTAGAAGCGCTGGAAGCTGAGCTATCCGCATATCGTAATTGGACATCCTCGGTAAACAGCGACAAGATGGAAAACAGCGAGGACATCGAAGCTCCATTCTTCACTTCGGTGAGCAGCTGGTATCCCTGCCTTCCATCCGGTCGATGGTCGTCTTCGTCGGAAGATTCACCTGCCATGCGGTTCAGCTCTTCGTCTGTGCCCGACTTCCTGTCCCGCATGGACTTGACGAAGATTTGAACCAAGCCGTCAACGACCAAACAGAATCCTTTCTCTTCTTCCAGCAGGAGCGTTTCGCCGGCGATCAACTTCCTTGTCTGCATGGTGCGGGTCAATTCGTGGAATACAGGCCGCTCGAGGTAGCCGAAGACTTTGATGGCGCTCAAGAACTCATCCAGATAGTTTGCCAAGCCCGGTTTGGTGTCGCTGTCCGGTACGTCGGGGAAGAGATCGAGCTGGGGTTCCTTGCGCTGGGGTTCTGGAGGCAGACGACTGTACATGTTCAGGAAACGATAGCGGATAAACCAACTGATGGTCGAGACCACGGCCAGCGCGATCAAGAGTCTATCGATAGAAACCGTCATTGTTAGCATATGTTGACACAAGGGAATTCAACTGCGACTGCCAATGGCAATATAATACAGCAGTGGATTGAGAGTGCGTTACTCACAAGGTCGTGAAGTTCATGGTGAAGGTCAGGCTCATAGAAAAGAGCGTAAACAGCCATGTGGGCAACGTGATGGTCGTAAAGGTAACAATCCAGTATAAGACACTTGGAATGACCTGGAAAACGAAGGAAAAGATCCAGCCGATCCACCCCACCATGGTTGAAGGTGCTGGAGGGGTTATTGGCGGGGGAGGGAGATGCGAAGAGAAGCCGGACACGACGGAGAAGCTGGCGGTTAAGGCGGGGGGGATTGAGGTTGCGAGGGATCGTGCGGCGGTCGACGAGGATGCAGGCAACACATGGAGAGGGTCCAGGCTTGAAGATTCAAGCGAGGGTAGTGCAGCGATAATTCCGTCACCGGTGGCCATGATTCCCTGGGCTTCCATGAGAGCTCGATGGAGACCAGACGCTAAGACACGCCTACTAGTTGGATTCCAAGAAATCAAGGCAGCACCGCACCCTAACTTGGAACAACTCTCGTCTTTGTTCTTCTCTCTCTCTCTCTCTTTTTGCACTCGTTTCAGTCACATCCACGCCCACACTCAGGCGTCACGGCTGGATGCAACGAGATGGTGGGCAGACAGTAGGCAGGCTCGTAGCCAGCATCATCCACGCAGGGGAGAACGTGCACCCAGGGATGCTTGTGGCTGGTTGTCGAGACGCAGCAGCTCGAAAAGGCGGGCTTTCTTTGGGTGCGGAGACCCGGGCAGAAAACAACCCGGGCGGTAACTACTAACTTACTGGATACTAGAGTGACGTACTTGCTTTTGGGCCCGCTCTTCCTGCAGGGTTTGGAAACTTTAGATATAGATTTAATATTCTTATCATTTATTTTATTTTTCTTAAGGTGCATGCCATTAAGTAAACCTCATTCACAATGATTGGCAAGCTTAGTATACATAGTGGCAATGTTCCAACTTCTATTATTTGTTCATCGGGGAATTATTGAACGTTCCTACAGATGTCAAATGCCGTCTTCTGCAGAGACTCAATCCCCAGTAAGATCGAAAGAGAAAAACCGGAGCATGAAAGCTTGATTCTTTAAGGCCTTAAGTCTCAAATTCCGCCATTATGGTAGAATTTCATCTGAAGAGACTTATATGAATTCCCTGGTGACATGGTGCTGGCTAGAGTACTAAGTACCGCAAGAAATATATATTTGCAGCGAGAGCATCGCATTAACCGAATACTGTTACAACGGAAATACATAGTAATTGTGCTATCGCCATCGTCATACTGACAATCATGAACAATCACTCTATTTGATAGTATATTATAGTATTGCTCCTTTCCATCCCTTTATCGCGATATTAATGCTGTCACCGAGGGTGTCTTTGCGCTAGAGTCATTGCTATCGTCCCAGAGACCCGCTTCTTTATCTATATATAGTAGCTTCTTCACCATGACGGGGTAGAGTTATCACAACTCTTATGGTATGCGGTGTGGCCTTTATGTTGGGTACATACAATTACAAAAGCGCCAATTGAGTGAAGGTTGAATCAACAAACCATCTTCTTGGGGAATGGATTAAATGAAATGAACAGAAACAATTCCACATGAACTTAGGGTAGATAGTAGATAAATGGCTGCTCACCGCCCCCAGGAACGAGTCCACTTACTGTAAGTTATTGGGCGGGCCACCCGCTTTCTGCCCCGTGCTGGCCGCCCAAACTGCCAACCGAAGAAGCCCCCGTGTGGATGAGTTGTTGTAGTCGCCGCCGCCGGATTTCATGCTCCCCTTCTTTCCTGCCTATCGCTTGCTTCTCCTTGTCCTCACCCTTTGCCGACTTCTCTTTTTCTGTCTTTCGTTCACCAGTCTTGCTGTGGCCTTGGCTCACAGGCCCGCCACGGTCATGTTTCAGGTAGGTGGCCTAGCCCGCTAGTTGTTCTCAAATCTCCCTCTCAACCTGTCCATTACTATTTACCCGTTTCGCATTCCCCCGTGCCATCTTGTGCTCGTGCCAGTGCTGTGGCTGATCCCGCCTTGTTCCCAATTTAGCGCCTGCGCGACGCAATCGATTCGCGGATTGCAGAAGAACAAGCTCGTCAACGGTCTGCTCAAACTTCACTTTCGCGCTCCAACTCCGCTCGTCATCCCACGGGTCGCAACTTATCTCCGACAAGGCGAGCCTCTCGTCCTCGGCGAAACACCGGTACCCCTGTCCGTGGCCCTGATCCTAACGAGTTCGAACCGGAGTTCGCCATCGGAGATGATGAAGGTTCCAGCAGATCAGCCACTCCGCGTCTGGAGTCGGCGGGTGGCTCCGAAGCTGCCCCGGAGGAAAACGCCGGGGAGGGGAAGACGTCTTCTGAGGAGTCTGCAACAAAGAAGCCCGAGGCTCAGCCTGTAACTGAGACGAACCAGTCACCGTCTGAGCTCCCACCAGAGATTCGGGTAAAACTGCGAAGGTTGGGCAAACTTGAATCCCGTTATCAAGGTAATGAGCGCTCTGCAACGACCGTCCGGCCATATTGTTAACTTGTTGCTCTACTTCAGATCTCCTTAAGGCGTACCGCATGGCCCATTCGCGTGTCCTGTCGATCGAACCATTCGAAGCTGCCCTGCGAGAGAACACCCCCTTGACGTCGATTAGCGAACCAAAAGCGTTGACGGAGTACTTGAATCAGATCTCGTTGAAAGGTGACCTGGTGACCGAGGAATTGAAACGTGTAACAGCAGAGCGGGACGACTACAAGAAGAAATTGGAAGAGTCTCAGAAATCCACCAAAGCCGCTTGGGATGAAGTCACAAAACTCAAGGAGGATAGCAAATCCCAAGCCAAGAAAGACGAAGGGCCAGCTGCCGAGAGCTCCGCTACCGACGAATCTACACCCGATAGCGCTACGAAGTCCGGGAAGTCGACCACTTCTGGCGCCAAGGATACTGCGGAGACGTCTCCGAAGGAGCCTGGGGCACAGGGTGATAGTGAGGAGTTCTTCTCATATGACAGCGAAATCCCGCGACTGGAGTCAGAACTGAAGGAGAAACAGGAGGAGATTGAGAGTCTGAAGTCCCAGACAGAGTCGCTCAAGCGCGACTTGTCAGTAGCCCGCGAGTCAACGGAAGGCATGGTCCATAACCTGGAGTCCGCTACCCGGGAGCTTGTTGAGTTGCGCGACACTAAGGACAAACAGGATGCGGAGTTGGAGAAGCTCAAAACCTCTAATCAAGAGGAAGTTGAGGAGCTTAAAGCCAAGCTCGAAAAATCAGAAGAGGCTGTGGCGAAGACAAGCTCCGAAATCGAAAACTTGAAATCCGAGCTCAAGCAAAAGGCCGATGAGATCGAGCAACTCCAAGCTCAGACTGCTCAAGCCAAGAGCGCTGATCAGCAAGCAGAGATTGAGTCAAAATTGGAACACTTGAATCGCGAAAAGGAGGCCAATGACCGGCGTCTTGGGGTCCTACAAGGTCTGGTTGACAGTCTGCGGTCCCAGCTCAAGGAGACGGAAGAAACATTTACCAGTCTCAAGACTGAAATGGGACAGAAGACAGAAGATATGGGCAAACTACAGAACGTTGTCAATTTCCTGGATGCTAATCTCAAAGAAAACGAGAAATGGAAACAGACCAAAGACCAAATTGCGAATGGAAAGGAAGCAGCATTTGATGAACTTCGCGAGAGTCTGGCTCCTTCACAAACTGCAACAGTGAAAGAGGACTCCGCCGGACCTACCGCACCAGCAGCGAACCCCGCAGGCGGTGCTGGGGGAGGCAAGAAGAAGAACAAAAAGAAGAAGAAGGGAGGCAAGGCGAACGAGGAGGCTAACAAAGTAGTTGAAGCCGCTCCTGCTGAGGAGAAGCAAGAATCGGCAGAGCAAGATGATCAAGCAGCTTTGAAGCTGACCGAGCTGGAGCAGAACATTGAATCGCTCAAAACGCAGCTGGCTGAGAAGGATGCTACCATTGACCGTCTCTGCTCCAGGATCAAGGGAGAGGAGGATCTGAAAGAGGAAATCGAAACTCTACGCGATGACTTACTCAATATCGGCCAAGACCATGTTGAAGCCAAGGATAAGGTGAAGGAGCTCACCGCCGAGAAGAACGCGCTGGAGGAAACGATATCCAAGCTGGAGAAGGAACTGACAGATTTGCGGACGAGTAGTGAGTCTAGCAAGGTTGATACCGAGAAGGCACACAATGACCTGAAGGACGAATATGAGAGCCTCAAGATCAAGTCTACTACACTGGAGACTGAGCTTTCTGCTGCCCAGCAGCTGGCTGCCACGCGGTTCAAGGATATGACAGAACTGCGGGAGACCCTGCAGAAACTGCAACCGGAAGTGAAGAAGCTACGGGCCGAGTCCGCGGAGCTGAAGTCGACAAAGGAATCCTTGAACAGCAAGACAGCCGACTTGCGAAACCTGGAGGGGCAGCATGATGAGTTGCGCGCAGAGCTGAAGTCGCTGAAGTCTACCATGTCAGAAAGAGACGCAGAAGTCAAGTCTCTCAACCAGAAGATCAGACAAGAGACGGACAGCCGTCTGAAGAGCGAGGAGAAATTGACGGTCGCCCAATCTGATTTGCGATACTCAGAGAGCAAAAAGCAGGAAGCCGTGGAGGCAAAGGAGAAGCTGGCATCGGACCTGTCCAAGGCTCAAGATGAGCTCAAGGCAGCTCGGGCCCGGCTCCGTGAAGCTGAGAGCCAAGCTGCTCAGTTGAACAAGGATCTTGGCGGCCTGCGAGAGGAGATCCAGCTGAAGACTGCACAGCATGCCAGCGCACAAAGCTTGATGAATAGCATGCGCGACCAGGCTGGGGAGTTGGGCATGCAGATGAAGGAAGCCCGGGAGCGTTGTGAAAGCCTGGAAGAAGAATTAGCGGATGCTCATCGCCTGCTGAGCGAACGTACTCGGGAGGGCGAGACCATGCGACGTCTTCTCAATGATATTGACGGTCGCGCAGAGGCTAAAGTACGAGATTTCAAGGAGCGCATGGAGGCTGCCATCGAAGAACGCGACAGGGCTGAGGATGAAGCAAGTGCTCAGAGCCGCCGCCGGGCGCGTGAGTTGGAAGACTTGAAGGGCAAGCTGCGCGAAGCGGAGCGAGCCCTGCGTACCGTGGAGGAGGATAAGGAGGAGCTGGAGCATACTCAGAAGGACTGGAAACGCAGACGGGATCAACTTGAGGCCGAGTCGGAGAAGACCACCCAAGAACTCAGTGATCTACGACAGGCTATGGCACGGTTGCGGGATGCATTGGACGAAAGCGAGAAACAAGTCCGTGATCTGGAGAAGGAGAAGGCCGAGTTACGCCGGTCCGTGGAGGAGACCAACGCGCGCCTAGAAAAGGTCCGCAAGTCCAACAAGATGCTACCGGATGAAAGTCGCTTCGGTCCCAATCCGCAGTCGTCCAGATCATCCATCGATTCCGGATCACGCAAAGCGCTGGCCTCTCCAGTCTCCAAAGACCGCAGTCCGTCAACCCGGAGAAGCGAGACGCCAACCGGGCCTAATACATCATCCATCGATTACATCTACCTGAAGAATGTGCTCCTCCAATTTCTGGAGCAGAAGGACAAGAACTACCAGAAGCAGCTGGTGCCTGTCCTGGGGATGCTGTTACATTTCGACCGGTGAGTATCCAAGTGTTCATTCTTTCCTTCCCTTCTGAAGACCTTGAATATGCTGACTTGAACAGGACCGATGAGCAAAAGTGGATGGCGGCCATCACCTCACGCTAGACTTCCAAGCCTTTGCCGGAAACCACGGTTCTTGGAGGCAAGGCCATAGTTGTAATTATACCTGGTACATAGCATTCTTGATTCACATCTTATTATACCTTGTCGATACTCATTTCGTCTATCGAAAATAGTCCTAGTTGACATTGTGATTCTTGTGGTTCTGCGACCTTCCAGAGGACTCGATGTCAACCGAAGGGCGCAGGGCAGTCAAGCTCCCTTTCGAGTAAGAGACATTTGCGCTCCCGACCGCACGGTGGGGAACGACAGGCGGGTCCTCCGGGGTCTTCATATATATTCATCCCCGGCTTCTTGCTTTCGTCTTTTTCAACATTTTGCTTCTCTCTGTAGTAGCTATTGCACATACCGGAATAATGTCTGACCAGCCTACTATTCGCCTTGCGACTCCCGAGGGCAAGTGTTTCCCTCTGATGTCGTCTTAGCATTACCCGCATTGGCTCACTGGCAATGTCTCCGATCTAACTAACCATGTCTTGGCTACCATTGCAGATGTCCCGATCATCCACCAGTTCATCTGCGAGCTGGCAGATTATGAAAAAGCCCTGCACGAAGTAGAGGCCACTCACGAGTCCCTCCTTGAAACCTTGTCCTTCCCCGATAGCCCGCCCAAGCGTGGCTCCGTGTACACCGCGCTTATTACCCCTCCTGCGACGGCGGAGAACCCCACACCCAAGCCTGTCGGCATGGCGCTCTTCTTCTACAACTACTCTACGTGGCGCGCAGCTCCGGGAATCTATCTTGAGGATCTTTATGTCCAGCCGAGTGCTCGGGGCAATGGTTACGGCTTCAAGTTGCTCAAGTACCTTGCCGCCAAGGTACTGGAGATTAAGGGAAGACGTCTTGAGTGGAGTGTTCTGAAATGGAATGAGCCCAGCATCAAGTTCTATGAGCAGGTCGGGGCTAAAGCCATGGATGAGTGGACCAAGATGATGATGGAGGGTCCGGCGTTGAACAAGTTGGCGGAGGGATTGTGAACGATCTAAGAGCCTGATCAAAAGATGCGGGAGGAAGTGGAGGGATTATTTATGCATGTCCATCCCGATCGCAATAAACTGTACAGATTACAATTCTAGATTAAATGTTGTGGCTGTGGCTTTCAAGCATCACATGAAATGATTGACCTCTTGGACTACTTTATATGGAGCCACTGGCAGATCAGCAACAGGGATGAGTCTCACCGCCCGGAAATACTCAGCAACAGAAGGCGGTGAAGGAAAAACAACATATCCAGTCTGGATGAGGACTCTCCGGTGCATAAGTTAGCATCATCAACCCTCAGAAGAATATGATGAGCGACCAAGGCACACTGGAGCAAAGAGAATTGCTGATGAATGAAAGCATGGTGACGATGGGGGCGTCGATCGGCACCAGCCACGATGAGGGCTAACCCTAAGCGCCAGATCGGATCGGTGGTGACGTCGTCATCGCGGCGTAGATCCCCTGGGAAAAAACGGTAGCTCCTCCCTAATCACTAGATTACTATTAATTACTGCGAGTAGATCCCGCTCCCCTGGGATACTCTCGATGCTTTGTCGACAGTGCTCCCTGGTCGTACTCATGATTCCCTGATTGCACTCGACATCCCTCTTTTTTTCCCATTCAATGGCTTCCACTCTCCCTCGGGACCCTGTGCATAGCAATCACTATGTGGACTACGTGATTCGCTACAACTTTGGTGGTGAGACTGGTAAGATGGCGGTGTACCCCAGGCCTAGCAATTCCGGTGTCGCTCCGACCTAACCACCACTATCTATACTTAGACGCCGCCCATGCGACCGAGCAACTCGATCGACTGCTGCGGAAACTCTTCGAGGTTGGACTGCAGACCGAAGTGAGGCAAGGGGACGAATCGTCGCTGTTGATATTCGTCCGAGCGTCTCGGAAGAAGAGCCTGAAGCGCGCTATCTATCAATCTCGGTGAGCGCTTGCTCTTTGTACGGTCGGGTTTGGTCATCTCTTACTGATTCGTCTATTCCATTTCACTAGCATCCGCGATTGGCTCTATGGCGTCCGCAACACCGAACCCGAATCGGAATCCTCGGCGGAGGCCCAGTCGGAATCGGAGCGTTTGCGCGTTATCTACCATATGATCACTGTCCCCAAAGAAGCAGGTGGCGCTGGTATCACTCCGAAACATGGCGAATGGAAATGTGTCGATGCGATCTTCCCGCTGCATGATGAGGCCATGAATAAACAGTGCATGAAGGACTGGAGCCAGAAGACGTTTTTGTCGGCTGATGATTTGGATCAGATACGCAATACGTTCGGAGAGAATGTACGGACAAGACCGGCCTTGCATGCGTACTTGATCTGCAGCTAATGGGTGTTTCTACGTACAGGTCGGGTTTTACTTCGCATTCCTACAGTCATACTTTAGGTTCCTTATGTTCCCTGCCGTATTCGGTTTCTCTTGCTGGCTGCTCCTCGGATCCTTCTCCATCATATATGCGGTCGTGAATAGCTTGTGGTGTATCATTTTCATCGAGTACTGGAAGCGCCAAGAGGAGGATCTGAGCTGTCGTTGGCAAACAAAGGGGGTCTCGGTTGTGCGACCCAAGAGACGCGAGTTCAAGCCCGAAAGGGAAGTTCAGGATGAAAGCACTGGTGAGGTCAGGGGGGTATTCCCCGCGACCAGGCGGATGTATAGACAACTGCTGATTGTCCCGTTCGCCTTGCTTTCCGCCGTTGCATTGGGTGTCATTATCGCCACGTGCTTTGCTATTGAGATCTTCATCTCAGAGGTATACAATGGTCCACTGAAGACCTACTTGGTGAGTCTAAATCGCCGGGTTCTCAGAAGGTCCGCTAACAGATCAGGTCTTCATTCCCACCATTCTGCTCTCGGCTCTCATCCCAACGATGAGCTCGGTCCTGGTGTCTATCGCGACGAAGCTCAATGACTACGAGAACTACGAGACGCAGCCTGCATACGATGTGGCTCTGACGCAGAAGGTGTTCATTATCAACTTTATCACCTCGTATCTGCCAATCATTCTCACAGCCTTTGTCTACGTACCTTTCGCGAGCCGGATCGTGCCGTACCTTGATGTCTTCCATCTGACTGTTCGGCCCTTCGTGTCGAAGGAAGACGCAAGCTCACGGAGAACAGAATTCAGCATTGACCCGGACCGTCTGCGCAAGCAGGTGATCTACTTCACCGTCACAGCCCAAGCCGTCAACTTTGCCATGGAGACCATTGTGCCCATGCTTAAGCAGCGCCTTTCCCGCGAATACAAGCAATACAACCGCAGAAAGCAAGGAAAGATCGAGACTGAGGATGGTACCGAGGCCAAGAAAGAGGCATTGTTCGACGACCACCCCGATGAGACCAAGTTCCTGACCCGGGTACGCAACGAAGCCGACTTGGAGGACTACGACGTGACTGAAGACCTGCGAGAGATGTGCATCCAGTTCGGATATCTGGCCTTGTTCTCTCCTGTCTGGCCCCTCGTCCCCGTCTCCTTCCTGGTCAACAACTGGGTGGAGCTTCGGTCCGATTTCTTCAAGATCTGCATGGAGTGCAAGAGACCCTGGCCGCAGCGCGCCGATACCATTGGACCCTGGCTGGAAAGCCTTGGCTTCCTGTCGTGGGTCGGCAGCATCACCAGCTCCGCCCTTCTCTACATGTTCAGCAACGGCCATGAAGGCCCGAACGGCGAGCCTACCGGTATCCGCGGATGGGCACTGCTGCTGACGATCTTCTTCTCCGAGCACATCTACCTCATGGTTCGGTATGCCATCCGCGCCGCCATGGCCAAACTGGAGCCCCCGAACGCCAAGAAGGAGCGTACGGAGCGGTACCTTATGCGCAAGCGGTACTTGGAGTCGACGATCGCGGTGCGCAGCAGTGATGACGAAGGGGATGAGCATGGGCCGGATCAATCCATGGAAGTGCCTGATATTACGCGGAAGTCATTGGAGGAGGATGCTCGTGAGTGGTCGACTCACGACATTGACCCGGCGGAACGGTTCTGGATGCGACAGAAGGGATGGAAGGAGTCGGCGCATGTTGGGGCCACTATCATCAAGACGCTGGCGACTGAGCCCACGGTGAAGAAGGAGCAATGAAAGGAGATGGAATGACGAGAGAGGAGAGGAGAATATGTCATAATGGATTGGGGTCACGAACGTAGTATATACATGGGTTATGAGTGGGAGCTGGAACTTCTCTATTGTCTATATGTGTCATGAAGTTTGATCGATGTACTTAATCATTATTCAAGTTGCTGGTATGTTGTACGTAGTTCGATGTGTACTTACTAGTAACAGATTGTCGCAATGTCAGTTCCAAGTACATACATGAATACATACATAAATAACTACACTGTATCCAATTAATTGAACACCGAAGAAATTACTATCCTATCCAACAAAGGCAACTAGGCAATACAGAGTAGATAGGCAACGGCAGAACCCCCAACCCCGACCGCCCTTCCCACCGCCCAAAGCGGCAGAAGCTAGTCGACCTCGATGAAAAAACCTCGGATTTTGTCGGATTTTAGACTATACAGACTCCCAAACACTCATCTGAAATCTGTATAAAATTTGACCGCCTTTTGGTGAGAATGGTCGCTGGGACTCGAGCCTGGACTTGGCCATGGCTCACCCAATGACATTACGTCCTACGGTCCAGCCAATTCTCGGCTGAGTCAGAAGACCTTCCTTCCCCACTGGCCACTGGACTGCAGTTCAGTTCAGGCATCGACATTCTTACCCCGTGGGTTCCGACATTCCTAGTGACACCGCCCGGATGCCGGCGGAGGGATGTAGTAAGTGGAGTGGTTGAAGATCATTTTACCTCCCGGGTGTTGTACGTGTTTGTAGATCCGGTGGGGAAGGGGATACGTTGATTATTCTTGCTTTATCTGTTGGGGAGCTGTTTCTTACTCATATAGTAGATTGTATCTATCTAGGTTTCGTCGGAGAGTGTGTTTACTACTGTGCAGTGGGAGATTCCGTGAACTGCCGGCAAACTACTATTTAGGTGACTAAATTAGTGTTGTTGTGGAAAGCGATGAGTCAGCACATGCCGGATCAGTCATCAGCCGTGGGTCAGGTAGAACACAGTAGAAACGGAGAAACAAAGAAGTTTGGATTGTTGAGGGGAAAGAAGGAGGGGATATTTGTGTAATGTTCAGAGTTAAGTTAAGTTAGGAGGAAGTAATGAGCGAATGAAGTGATGATAAAGATGTTGAGAGAAGCCAGTAAATAAAGACTTGAGTCTCCTTGAAATGCAGGCTTGGACACCTGAGGAAGTAAGGCAGGTAACTCGACTGACTAGTACTAACTTACTACTACGGTGGTAGTACCAGTGAAGTTCACCGGGGGAAGGGCCCTTTTTCCCTCGGTGCCAGCCACTCGCCCTCCTCCATTTTTCCCACACGTCACTTATTTTCTGACTGATCCTTTAACTAATCTTCCCTTTCCCTCTCTCGCCCCCCTCTCCCCCCCTCTCGTGGTCAGCTCTTCCCAGCACTTCCCGTCACAACTCGCTGCTTACGAGATCACTGCCTCTCATAATTACTACTAATCTGCCCACACCCACTTTCCCACACCCCCCCCCCCGGTTATCACCAATAATAGTCAGCAGTCAAACTGCAATCCAGCTTAGTTAGTCAGTTAAGGCACCTCCCGCGTGAGCAGCCTTTACCTAAACAACTCCCCCTGTCTACTAGCGAAAACGAGCTATCTCCGAACTGGCTCGCTCTCTTTCGTTCTCTGCTTACCTCATCGTCCTTCCCCGTTTATCCTACATCGTTCCTCTACATCCTCGTCTCCCCCTCGAAACCCCCAAAGAAAACGTGTGAATATACTGGCCGAGCTCGTCGTCCGCCCTTCTCCTCTTCGTGAATTGATCCTGTCGTGTCTTTTTTCCGGCGCGTCCCCGTTGTCTTTTGATCTATTGCCTCGATGCAGCCCACACTAGCCCCAGCGCCGCATCCAAGTATGCAAACGTCTGCTCAGGTAAGCAGCCTATGCTTGTCGCGGTTTGTCATCAGATCGCGTCTGTCCCATCTTGGTCTTTCCCCCGTTTCCCCAGATTCGCGCAGCTCATGTCCCTAGCCGGGAGCTTGAGCTTTCTGGTCGTGTTCGCGACTGCCGTCGCCCTGTCTGTCGGACGAGCGATGCCGGATCACGCCCATGTTTTCGCGCGACACGGGGCCCTTGAGATGCTCACCGGTCGCGTCAACCGGATATACATGAATCATGGAGTACATAGATGCTAACTGTAGGGTTTCTTGATAGGACCATGCGGATCAGGGTAAGTGAGACCAGCTTCTCATCGCGAAGGAATAGGGGAGAGAAAAAAAAGAGACAAGCAGGAGGAAAATCGCCCCAGCAGTCATCGCGTCATCGCGTTTGCGGGCTGCTTACTGCCTCACTCCACTTCCCTGGCCTCGTATGTGTTTATATTAAATGCTGACTCGCATGTCTGATCTCCAGTGCTGCATGACCAGCTCCTGGCTGCTCACCAACATCTGTCGCACCCACAGCAGGCACGTCCGCAAGGTCCGACCGCGCAGCCTCCGCATATGCAACCCAACACCACCAGCCCTCGAGACCAGAACAACATCGACCCTGCCATCTCCGGCGCTGCAATGCTCAGTGGTCCCCCTCAGACTCCTCCCCAGCCAGAGCCTACGGGCCAGGAATCCCCCAAGACATATGGCAAGCGACCGCTGTCGACTTCCAAGCGCGCTGCCCAGAACCGGGCCGCACAGGTACAGTGAACCCCAATGCCTGGGATTAAGGGTTTGGGCTGACCAAAAGCAGAGAGCTTTCCGTCAACGCAAGGAGAGCTACATTCGCAAGCTGGAGGAGCAGGTGAAGGAGTTTGATAACACAAACGAGACGATGAAGCAGCTGCAAGCCGAGAACTACCAGCTCCGTGAATATATCATCAACCTGCAATCGCGCTTGTTGGACTCTCAGGGCGAGGTTCCCGAGCTGCCTGGCAACATTGATCTGAACCAGCCACGAAATGATATCTCTGTTCCCCCGCCGGGGGCTCCGGCGGCCACCGGTCCCGCGCCCGGTCCTGGCGGTGCACCGCAGCAAATGCAGGTCCCCAACCCCGGTGCTGCCTCGAACGAAGACATGAACTCGCTGAATCGTATCGCGGTTGCTGGCCTGGGAATGCGCAAGCACCCCAATGAGGAGGCGAACTTCCTGGGGAACAATTTCCAGGCTCGTCGCCCGCGCAATGACGACGGACAGCCCGATGGGTCTGACGCCACGAAAACGGAGCCTGGTCACGGGTTGCCCGTTGTATCATGAGTGATCCGGATATGTTCGAACTCGATATTACCCTTGATTGTTGTCGCCATTTCTGTATTCTGTTGATTGCGAACGCCCGAGATATATCATCAGCTCATTGCTTTTCTGTTTCGATATTCCTATCGTTGTCGTATCTTCTGGTGTATGGCGTGATGTAACTAGGTATCCATTCTGGCCTCGGAAGGAGCGGTGTTTTGTGCTTTTCATAATATTTGATGTTCATCCACAGCGTCAGCTACAGGAGTCTCCTGGGACAGAAGAAGTCCACCCATAGTTGTGAATGCAGTTGGGTGCTTCTATCCCGTTTGCCGATGGTCCGGTGCATTGGCAGTGGGTACAGGAGGCTTCCGGTATTTCCCCGTTTCAACACTTGCATACGATGTTTGTTAGAGATGGCTTCTTCCTACCAGAGGGTTCAGGAAAACAGACTGCTCGACTTGCTCATAGTAATCCATCTGTGTCTGCTCTGAAGATGCTGCCCTCCTTATCCTCGTTATGTGACAGTTCAAGGCAGAGCCGAATACCAATCTATTCCGAAATTGGGGGATGCAACAAGTACTACTTTTATAGTTCTGTAGACTATCCATTCACGATTCGACTCTCAATTCTAGCAGCCCAACCCAACAAACAAACCAACCAGTATCCAACCAAGCTTCGGCTTCCCAAATCAAACCACGAACCAATCCACAGTGGGAGCGTTATCTCCAAACCCAACCCCAGAATAAATACTACCACTGTGATTAGCGAATGAATCTATTGATAGTACTAGTAGCTGCATAAGGCCAACCCCGCCAGGCCAGCCAAACCAACCAAGTTTGTCCAGTTTGTTTACCCCACCCCTACTTTAGTTGAGTCTCTCTAGTCTCTCTCTCCCCTCCTCCACTCTGACGCCTCCTGGAACCAAATGTTAGTTCATTGAGATGAGTTATTTGTTTTGATATTCTCAGCGTCTCTTTCTCCTTTCTCTCTTTATCTTTTTACCTTCTTGCTGGGGTGCCCTCATCGCCATTTGTCTCTCTCGTTGTTTCTGCCCAGTTTGCTTTTCTTTCCAGTGATACCCTGATGACAGCAAAATGACTGCTGCTGCGACTGTACTTCCCGCCGGCGAAGATGCGCCCGCATACCGCCCGCGCAGCTACCAGGTGGAGATGTTCGAGGCGAGTTTGAAAGAGAATATCATTGTCACGGTATGCCATATTCACTCTTCCCGGAAGGTTCAGGCTAATAATATATTGCAGATGGGAACTGGCAGTGGGAAAACTCACATGTATGTTTGTTTCTCCACAGTGGAACTCTATTTGGAAGTTGACGGTTTCACTGCAGCGCTTTGCTGCGAATCATGAAGGAGCTGGAAAGTAATCCACACAAGGTGAGAAAATAATAATAAAAATAAAATAGAAAGAAGGACGTGAAGTTATTCTTGGCTCATAAGTCATTGACTTATCATGCGCTTGCTCCAGTTACTCTGGTTCTTAACACCCACTGTCGCTCTATGTCTGCAACAATTCAAATTCATCTCCGACAATATCCCTGCTGTCCGAGCCCGGACACTCACCAGTCTAGACAAGGTCGAGCTCTGGACTGAGCAGCCTATTTGGGATGCGATCCTGAAGGAGATGCAGGTGGTGGTGTCCACGCATGCGGTTCTTGCCGATGCGATGAGCCATGGGTTCGTCAAGATCACCCAGCTGGGTCTGATGATTTTCGATGAAGGTATAGTAACGCGATGCTTTTAGTTCCGGAGGGCGATGATGTAGGGGGCTGTGGGTGTGTGTGTGGGTATACATGTGTTTGTGAGATGAGAATTGCTTATGCCGTGTGTTTTTTAATTGGCAGCCCATCATTGCATGCGACGCCACCCTGCAAATAAGATCATGCAGGACTTTTATCACCCTGCGTTGGAAAGGCATGGCGCGGAAGCTGTGCCCAAGATTCTCGGCCTCACGGCTAGTCCCGTGGTGAGATCAAATAAACAGGAGCTACTGTGAGTGTAGTGTTGGCGTGCAGGGCAGGGTAGGGTAGGGCTGACCATATCAGGAAGATTGAGTCAAATCTTGATGCCGTGTGCAAGACACCACGGACTCATCGGTCAGAGCTTATGACGCATACCCATCGGCCATATTTGCAGCAGATCTTGTTTACCCCGGTGCTGCTCGACGATCTGCAGGCTGGAAGCAGGACTTTGAAAGCTCTTGTGAACGCATGGACATCTATGAGGCTCGAGGATGATCCATACATCAAGAAGTTGAGAAAGAGCCCTCTTGATGGAAGGGCGTTGCAAAAGGTCCTAGAGTCCGGAAAGACTTATTGTAACGATCAGCTCAAAAGATTTGCAACAAGAAGTTTGCACATATTTGAAGAGCTTGGGGAGTGGGCTGCCGACTACTTCATATATGCTTCTGTCGAGCAGCTCAAAACGAGAGCCGATAATTCAGTGGATAGCATGGGCTGGACAGACGAGGAGAAGGCATATCTATTAGAAATCGTCTCCAAGCTACCGACCCCAAATCTCGATCTCACTCCTTCCGACCCGGATAGAATACCTATTTCACCGAAATTCCGATCCCTGCTGGAATTCTTGGATACAAAGGGAGAGCCCAACTTTTCCGGTCTAGTATTTGCTAAACAGAGGGCTACAGTGAGTGTAATGGAAAAGCTACTGTCTATTCATCCTGTAACGAAACATCGTTTTCGATGCGCCTCCTTCGTCGGCTGGTCCGGCGGGGGTAGCAAAGACGTTCTGGGTGAGCTCCTTGACGCCCGTATGCAGCGCGATACACTGAGCGAGTTCCGGACCGGCCAGAAGAACTTGATTATTGCGACGGATGTGCTGGAGGAGGGCATTGACATTAGCGCCTGCAGCGTGGTAGTCTGCTATGATAAGCCACCGAACCTGAAATCGTTCGTCCAGAGACGAGGGCGCGCGCGGCACAGGCAATCCACTTATGCCATCATGTTCTCTACAGATGATGAATCGTCTACACTGAGCAAGTGGGAGGACCTGGAACAGGCCATGATAGAAGCGTATGAGGATGACGAAAGGCGACTGCGCGAGGCTTGGGCCCTGGAGGCTATCAACGAAGAAGTGGTGGAGAGGCTTGAGGTGCCATCTACTGGGTATGGCTCCGCACAGCACTCTCAAATAGCGTACTGATGCTGATTTTTCCAGTGCTGTCTTGACGGCAGACACCGCCGTTGCACACCTCAACCATTTCTGCGCAGTCCTGCCACGCCAACCGTATGCGAGCAACGAGCCTGAATTTTCATATGAGAAGGATGATGCAGATCTATTGAGAGGTACTGTCACATTGCCGTCCTGCGTCCATCCCGAAGTCCGCCGTATTCAGGGCCAGCGATGGTGGCAGACCGAGCGAGCAGCTCGGAAAGAAGCAGCCTTTCAAGCCTACAAACGGCTCTACGAGTTTGGTCTTCTGAGCGATCATCTACTTCCGTTCAAAAGGAATTTAGAGCTAAAAGAGACCGATCATGTTAACCTGCCGGCCCTTGTGGAAGTATTGGAACAGTACGATCCATGGGTCGATTGGGCTTGTTCCTGGTCATCCCCTGATGTCCATCAAACGCAAATTGCTATAAAGCACAATGGGGACTCTCACATGTGTATCAGGTTGACCAGCCCAACGAGTCTACCACCGATTGAACCGATGACCTTATTCTGGGACAGCGAGACAACCTATACGTTGGCGTTCGACAAACCGAAGCGAATGAAAGGGATCGCCGCTGACAGCATTGAAAATATGAGACTAGCAACCGCGCTATACCTCCAGGCTGCAAGCTCTAGACAGCTGAGGCCCGAACAAGACTTTGTGACTCTGTTTGGGCCCGACCTTCCCGACCTTGAGTTGGCAGAATGGCTCAAGAAGCACGCCGGAGACGAGCCTGCTCTAGAAGTCTACTCTCGCAAGGACTTTCCTACGATAATGGGCATTGTGCGGGACCGCTTACGCTACAATGAGCCTATGGTATTCAAACGGTGGGTTGTGTCCGGACAAGATGACACAGCCATAGTCGAGCTCGAATGCGACGCCTTCCCAAAGCGACGAAATCTTTTGCACCGGCAAACATTAGCTGCTAAGCAACTTGATACTGAAACCCCTGATATCTCCTCAAAGATCCGTCTTATTCTTGCGGAAAACTGCACCATAGACAAACTTCCCTATGCCGAAACCATCTTCGGCCGCTTCATATCAGTTATACTGGATAGACTAGAAGCCACATTGGTTGCGACTAGACTATGCGAGACCATCCTCCGCGATCTTGAATTCTCCAGCATTCGTTATGTCATCACGGCCATCACCGCGCCCAGCGCGCAATCACTCACCAACTACCAGCGATACGAGTTCTTCGGCGACTCAGTCCTCAAATTCACCGTCTCATGCCAACTCTTCTTCCAGCACCCCAACTGGCACGAAGGCTACCTCTCCGAAGGACGAGACGAGATCGTCCAGAACTCACGTCTCGCCCGAGCCGCTCTCGACGCCGGCCTCGACGCCTTCATCATGAACAAGACGTTCACCCCCCGCAAATGGACCGCCCCCCTCATCTCCGAAAAGATCAGCCTCACCCCAAAACAACGAACAATGTCCACCAAAGTCCTCGCCGACGTAGTCGAAGCCTTAATCGGAGCCTCCTACATCGACGGCGGCTTCGCCGCCGCCCACGCCTGCATCCACCGCTTCCTCCCCGAAGTGAACCTCGAGCACATCGACCGCACCACCACCACAGCCCCCTCAACCCCAGAAGGCACCACCAACCACACCCTAAACGACGACCACCTAATGACGCACATCGGCTACACCTTCACTCACAAATCCCTCCTCGTGGAATCCCTCACCCACCCATCCTGCCAATTCGACACCACCACCCAATCCTACCAACGGCTCGAATTCCTCGGCGACGCCGTCCTCGACATGGCCATCATGTCGACCCTCCTCTCCCACCCGCACGAAATCCCCCAAGGCCAAATGACCAAGATAAAGCACGCCGTCGTGAACGCCAACCTCCTCGCCTTCTTCTGCATGGAATTCGCCCTCACTGAAAAACGCTCCACCGTACAAATCACCCCCTCAGGAACCGTCTCCCTCAACCCCTCATCCGTCGACCATAAACTCGAACTCTGGCGCTTCATGCGCTACCAAGGCGCCCATCTCCAAACAGCCCGCGACGCAGCCTTATCCCGCCATGCCTCGCTCCGCAAATCCATCATCCACGGCCTGCAACACTCCCCGTCCTACCCCTGGAAATACCTCTCCCAGCTCAACGCGGACAAGTTCTTCTCTGATATCATCGAGAGTATTCTGGGTGCTATCTTTATCGATTCGCATGGGAATCTGGCCGAGTGTGAGAAGTTTCTGGAACGGTTGGGGCTGTTGTGGTATTTGAGGCGGATTCTGAAGGATGGGGTGGATGTTATGCATCCGAGGAATATTGCGCAGCAGATGGCAAAGGGGGATATTAGGTTTGAGGTGGTGAGGGTGGTGAATGGGGATGGTACTGCTGGTACTGCTGGTGGGGAGGATGATGGGGCGACGTATCGGTGTGCGGTGACGATGGTGGGTGTGGAGGGCGTGGCTGTTCTTGTGGAGGGGTGTTTGACTAGTGAGGAGGCGGAGATTACGGCGGCGGAGAGGGCTGTGGAGATTCTTGTGGGGAGGGGGTGTAGTTTGTGATTAGTATTGGGTTGATGGAGGTGTTGGGTTATTTGGAGTTAGGGTTGGTGTTTGTAGTTGAGCGATCTTTTGGATATGAGAATGACATACACTACTGGTTGACTCTACTTTGAATATAGTCTGGATGATATGACCTGGTATTGATAATAATGCCACACGAATAAACTAACTACATTACAGAACAGCCTTAGTGGCATATCGTCAACCCTTCCTTCTTCCACCCTTAGCCCGAGATCGGGTAACCCTCTTACTGGGTTGTGGTTCAGGCTCTTCCTCTACCTCATCCTCACTCTCCGCCGACTGCTCTGCCTGTTCCTCCGACGTCTCAGCTCCCTCGCTGTGCGACTCGAGCTGATCATCCTCGCTACCAGTAGCAGCCACCATGACGCCGTCATCCGTTACATCTCCTCCCACGGACGAGCGGGTCTCTGTGCCATCAACACTGCCGCTGGAGATAATGGACGACTGCTGCTGTTCCTTGCGGATGCCCGCTAGGACCTTCTTCGCCTCGCTTTCCTCACCGTTCCATGCGCCACAGTTCCCGCACCGCCAACGGCCTAGTTCTTCAAGGGTTTTGACACCCGGGGGCGCCTGGCCGTTGACTATCCGACAGGTGGAGCAGATCAACGCGAGCCGGTTCTTGGGCTGAGTTTCATCTTCGCCCAGCAATACGTCCAGCAGGCGGTCGTACCAGTGAGACTGCTCCACATATTGTGGAGGCGTACTGGAGAATGCGTTCGGAGCGAATCCAGGCTCTTCGAGGCCTACGTTCATGCTTGGCGACCTCTGCTGCTGTGGTTGTTGTTGGCCTGGGAAATTCTGTGGAGACTGCTGGTGGTGCTGGAATGCGACTGGCGGGGTGGCAGGCGGTTGAGGAGAAGGAGGGAATTGCTGCGGTGCTGGTCGTCGGATATTCGCTGTCGGGGGCGGGGGAATACCCGTGCGCTGGACTTGCTGCTGCTGCTGAGATGGTTGCCTGCGCTTCGCTCCCTCGGACTTGTTGCGCTTCGCGTCGCCAGACTTGACCGAGTTTGAGCGCGCAGGTTTGGGCGATTCCCCGCCGTACTTTTCCAGCAGCTGTTGGGTGGAGTTCCAGCGCGTGGCGGTCTTCAGGTCCTCGATGGTTTTCTCGCGCTGTTTGTGGAGATCGTCGAGGTAGGCCTGGGTTTTGGAGATGCGGTAGTCATAGTAGCGGGTGGAGATGGTGCGGATGAGGTAGATCCTGTTTAAGAATGGTGGTTAGGAGCTGTGATGCAGGTGTGACGCTCCGCAATAGGGGCGGGGTGAGGGGTGGCAGGTCGCAGTGAGGGAGTAGATCAGGGGGGATTATGAACGTACAGGATTGGGCCACCGATAATCGCGCCGTATTCTGTGATTCCCCAATTCTGCCACCCGAGGACTAGAGCAATGATGATGGAGTAGAGGAGGTAGGCGAAGGTGGTGTAGAGAGTCCAGAGGGCTTTGAAGCGGCGGGCATGTTGGCGGTGGAGGTCGAGACGAGTGGTGGCTCGAGTGATCTTGGTGGAGAGTGCGACGAGGGCTTTTTCGAAGGATGCTGGAGAGTTGTCCTCGGCCTAAGAATGAGGAAATGGTAAGTTGGTGGACTGGAGACTGGCGGTGGATGGGGACTGGACTTACCCTGAAGGGCCACAGGGACACCATGACGGGCTATCTGTCTAGGGAGTGTGTCGGGGAGTAATCTAATCGAATAATACAGGTCGCACTAGGAGAAGGACATGGTAACTGAACAATAGAAAGCTGAAAGAAGGACCAGGGTGGAATGGAGAGAAGAGAAAGAGAGGGAAGGAAAGGAAAAGAGAGGCGGAGAGGAAGGCGTGAAGAGGAAGAGCGAGTGGATGCAGGCAGAAAGTGAGACTCGCTCCATCGACGTCAACGTCAGCAGCTCCCGCGCACAGACCAACTTCTTTCATACATTCTCCATCTTCCCTCTCTCTTTTCCACTCTTTTTCTTCTCCTCTCCGTCTCTTCCACTCACCGCTATTACTATACCCCGCTGGTTCAACCTTTACTACTGTATTCCTTTCTCTTGAGGACATGTTTTAAACCACACAATTCTAATGATGGTCCCGTTAGATGGCCAAATCGGGCTCTGACACAATGATCTCTCCCTCACCGTTATGATAGACTCTGCATCCAGCTGGACAACATCTCGTTTCAATAGAAATCCAGACCAACCTGGGTGAAAAAACATATACTCTGGGACTCTTAGTGTGAGCGCAACAGCTTTCATACCTGCCCAGGGATATCAACAGCTTCCACTTGGTCATCCAGTCACGCTGCCCGCGTGACTCGCAGGTCTCATTGCTTGTTTCAGAACTCAGCTGGTCTCTGCTCCACATTACACTTGAGTAAAGAATTCCCAACTTCTTACGGACACAGTATTGAATCCGTTTGAAGCCAGACTGGAGCCAGCTATCTATAAAGGTCTTGGTCTCGTGACGAGAACACGGCCTAGCATTTCCGCCAACCTTTTGCAAGCCTTATAGTTTGGCCTGCAAAACGACTATGGAGCTAGTCACTGTGTGATGGGAATGTCCCCGTTCCTGTTCCGCACCATAGCGTGTGGTTTACACCTGCGGTGCATCCAAGCAAGGGTCTTCGGAGGTCTCCCTGTCTGCCAACATTCCGTAGCTCGCCACTCTCTGGTCGGAAGAGCTCTAGATACCTTCTAGTGCATTGCCGACATGCTGGTAGGTATCTACCAGGCCTCGCGTAACCCCGAACTCCTTCACTTCTCGTCGGTATCATAAGCCCGGCCCTAATGCAGCCCTATGATAGCCCTTGTAGCTCCTAGCAACTCTGGTAAAGACCAGTCATCATCATCTCACTGGCGAAGCCGCAGTCATCTATTCACGCAAGGAAGGCTATGTCGGATACGGCTTTCTGCATAGACACATCGTCTAGATCAAGGGCTCGCATATGACACAGCCCCAGGTGGCTCGCACGCGGCCACAGGGCTGTTGCCACTGCATCTTCACAGCCTTCATCTTCTGGGCCTTATTCTTGGCTATATGTCGACCTGCCAAGCCTCCAATGCCCGTAAGCACGCCCAAATCGTCCGACAAAGCAGCCTAAAATTCTGACTGCAAGTTCTCTCCACAAAATTGAAGTCGGTCATCGTTTCAGATGGCGAATGTAGTCGTCCAGAGTTGTCGCAGTGAATTGGTAGACAATGTCATATCTTGCAAGGGTCATCTACATCCTGGCGTTCGTTCATCGTTACAACCCAGTACTACGCCCGGGTAGCACCGATGCCTCCGAATCATCCGAACTGAAGATCCAAGATGACGCATGTTTAGGATCGGCGTCGATCCTCATCGCATGAAGTGCTAGGATATCCGGGGAAGTGAGCGATGTCGCAGGGATGTTACATTGGGGAAAGTATATCGTCCTTCCCGTCGTCTTTATTTGGCATTGCCTTACGGCACCAGCTCGTATTCCTGAACTCCGCCTTCCCTAATTATTCCACTTCCCTGGTCTGGTAAATCATTCTATCTGCTATTCATAATGAACATTATGAGCACCATGCATTATGAGCACGATATTTAGTCGCAAGAAAACATCCCACTATGTAGGGAGCATCACCGGTATCGAGTGCGGCCTGCAATGCCCGTCGACATGGACTTCTCGTATTCACGCAACAACACGAGCTCTCCACCGCACCATTTCTACGATTGGAGAGTCAAGAATCTCCGGCTCGCCGTCGCCTCGACTCGATGCTGAAGGTTTGAGACCTGCATCTCACCCTCACGTGCCCAGTGAGATGTCATAAATATCGGTCCCGAAATAGCAATCAACCATTGAGATGCCTTCTATTCGACTCTCGGCGGCGCCGGAAAGTACATTCAAAGATCCCTGTCTCATGACGTCGGTCTACACTCGGCTGTAGGCGGGAGATCGTGAATCCAATCGACGTCAAGTAAAGTCATGGAACGCCTAAAGCTGTGGCAGGGTGTCTACGACCCGGCAGGAAGTGAGACAGATACGAAGAGCCAGAGACCGCATGACAACCTCGACAAAATATAGTATATATGGCCTTCAGTACAAGGAGCGAAAGGAAAAGGTATAAAGCAGGCCTTCTCCCTCGACATTCAAGGACTATTCCAGCAACACAACAGCATTCCATCCCAACTTGTCTCTTGACCATCATCATCAATCAACCATCTAATTTCCCCTTCAATCAACCACCTCCTCCTCACCTCAATATGAAGTCGATCAGTGCCGTCCTCATTGCCCTCCTGGCTACCTCCGTCTCTGCGGGCCCTATCATCCCCGCTGTGACCATCGCCCTGGCCAACGACCAGACTGGTGCACAGGGCAGCGCCGCCGTCCCCGCCGACGGCAGTGTGCAGAGCATCTCGGCTCTGTACGGAAACACCGGAGTCGGCTCTGGTGGTGTGGTCAAGGCCTCGTCGGCGCAATTGACCAACTTCCAGGCGAACACCAACTGCGTGATCACGAACTACGGATCGGTTCTGGCTACCCTGAACTCCCGGAACACCTATGTGGACCTGGATGGAAACCCGAGTGCGGCGCAGCCAGTGGACCTGAGTGCTGCCACTGTCAAGTGCACTGTCTAGACGCTATTGTTATAAGCGCATGCCGCTTAGGATATATGGTGAGAGGGGCTAGATTTTGGGTCATATTGATCAGAAGGTGTCAATGAGGTTGCGTATAGGAGGGAGATCATGAAGGATTTCGGGTTACTCATGTCGATACACATACAATAAAGAGAATCTTCTCCCATGGCATGACATGTAGGGCTCATAAACGTTCCCGTAGAGATCATCACAATGCAGTAGATGCCACACCATCTGTTTTGCCAAGCACCAGTCAATAGCAGAATAGATTAGAGTTGTCCTTGACAAATGACAACCGGCCCACAATAAAACCTTATCTAGCGGCCAAACCCATCCCGGGGCCATAGCTTGCCTGTCTGGCTCCGGATCCGAGTCCCCGGACATCTCCTCGTTGCTCAACCGAGGGTGAACCTGTCTTCACAATTGTCTGTGCGTATCTCAGACTCCGTCGCAGAAGGCCATCCTCAATGCATCAAACACCTCTATAGATACCATCATGATTCTCCAGCGATAATAGTATCAAGTCGTCGGCCAACAGTCAGCATCAAACAAACAACCTGACTCACTCCATAATTACATAGATGACTACTCCATCGGCTTACATTTCCAGACCAGAATATCTCACACGCGACCAACTGCTCATCAAGTGGATGAACTGCTGCCAAAGGCATCTTCCAATTCGTCACTACAAACCAACACGACGATCTCCCGTGGGCCTTGAGAATCCTTGCTTTGTTCGTAGCTCTGCAGCTCCGCAACGGACGGCTCCAGACCCTTGCAGGTGCCGCTCTCAACCACGGATCCAACGATGAACATATCAGAACCTTATCTGCGGTTGATTGAGGGTTAGTTCTATGCAGCCCCGGAGATGTTTTCTCATACATCCACATCTGGTTCGGATATAGGACTTCAACTTCAGCAGCTGAGCTACACACATTCAAGTCGAGTCTTTGTTATACTCATACCCATAGCATAGCCCTCACATCAACCCTATACTTTATATATCAAGGTCTTCATGGCACCCAATCCCCCATCCTCAAACCGAACAATGACCCAACTACCATCACCATGAACATCACCACCACCACAACAGAACCCTCCACCTCCACCCTCCCCCAACCCGACATCTACACAGCAATATCCCTCCTCTCCATCTCCACCTTCACCTGTCTCCTCCTGTACTACCTCATCTTCGACCTCTCCTTCTTCCTCCCAAACCCTCTAAAAGCATCAACCACAACCATCCTAACAACCACAATAACAACAACAACAACCCTCCTCTCCACAACCTTCACAACCCTCCTCCTCTTCAACCTCCCCCCCAACAACCCCGCCATCCGAATAACCTCCGCCATCCTCCTCGTCCTAACCACCACCACCTCCAGCATATCCAACACCCTCCTGCTCTACTTCTCCCTGCCCCTAATAACAATCCACCAAAAACCCTCCGCCTACTTCCACCTGAAGACCCAACGATTCCTTCTCTACGGCATAATCGCCTCCATCCTCCTCTTCCAACTCCCCCACGTCATCGTCGCCCCCGCTGCAGCCACCCTATACAAGAATGGCCACTGGTCGCATGCCGTTACCATCCTCGAGCGCATCTCGGTGACGGCGTACTGCGGGAGGGAGATTCTTCTCCTGGGGTGTTATGCTTGGGGTGTGGTGAGGTTTCTTCGGCCGGTTGTACACTACCATTACCAGAATCAATATCAATCCCACAGGGGATATGCGAACGGGAGACAGTTACTCTACACCCTCCTAATGGCCGGCTGCATCTCGCTCATCCTCAACATAGCCAATATCGTGGCCGTGTATGTGGTTCATACCGCTGCGGCGATGGCTTTCTTCCCCTTTGTGGTTAGTACGAAGGTCCTGGTTGAGGGTGTTGCGGTGGGGAGGCTTGTGGGGTTTGTTGGTGGGAAGAGTTCTTCTCTTCAGTACTACTATCATCAGCAAAATAGTATTTATTCGGTTACTGGGTGTGGAAGTGGGAGTCAGTCGAGGAGGGGGAGTATGCAGCCGCTTATTATGCAGAGGGGGTCTGTGGCGATGATGTCTGGGGGGGTGGGGAGTAGTGTTGGGGAGGGTAAGGATGGTGGTGGTGGTAGTGAAGGGGAAGGAAGTCCTGGGGGTACTTGGGGGAGGGAAAAGGAGTGGTGGTATAGGAGCAGGATGGGATCTGTTGATACGGTGGTGTCTGTGGCGGAGCCGCCGGTGGCTCATTCGGCGGAGCATTTGGTGCAGGAGGTGGTGGATTTAGAGGGTGGTGCTGGATGTGGTGTTAGTCGGCGGACGTCGGTTGTATAAATGGGTGGGATTGTTGGTGGTGATGATTTGTATAATGTACTTTGGATTTCGGTATGGAGTGTTGTTTGTGATTTTATTATATCCTGAGTTGTGACTAAATATATTGTGATTTATCAAGTGATTTGGATGAAACTTTGAAGTGGTTCCCTCAAGCACTCGCATATGTTCTACGTACTAAAGTGTTGTCACTCGGATGATAGTTATACCACGCATGGCTGTGTTGACCATTCATCATAATATCACACGTGATATATAGTATACAAAAGTGATAGACACCAGCAAATTCTCGCTAAAGCTAAGCAGGCAAAACCAAAACAGGAAATCCTTGTAAAAATAGATAGATAACCGAACTTCTAAATGGCTGTACGTGTGCTCATAGACCATTAAACATAACATAATGCATAAACCGACCAACCAACCAAGCCATGATAGATGAAGGACTCAGATCCCATGAGTTCAAAACACAAAGATATGAGCCTAGACAAATCAACTAATGGGGTATACATGGACAAAAAAATGTAGAATTTTCACAAGATGAGGCTCCAGTCAGGTCGAACACACGTAGAATGCCGATCATTCATATTTTTTCGTCATGTCGCGGTCGTCACTTTTGTGTGCTGTTGTAAAGTAGATGTGAATAATCATGCGCTCAAATGCACGACAAGAAATGTATAACGTATTCCGTGTGGACATACGCTATTTTGAGAATAGAGAGATGGTGATGATGAGGCAAATTGGTGGTGCTACTGCTTCTCGGGAATAGGCGTGAACCAGCCGCCTTGTTCCCAGTCGCAGCCTGGATGATACGTAGCAGCGTTTCTTGTATCCCTCGTTTGAAGGCCTTCAAAAAGCACGTTAAGTCGGTTGAAGTTGATGGGTTTCATGACCCAGCCATCGAAGCCTGCATCAACATATAAGGACATGTCCTTCTCTAAAAGAGAGGCTGAAACTGCAAATATGGGGATTCGATTGTTCAGCTTTGCGACCGACGAGAGCTCTGTTGGATCGGACGACGTTTCGAACTCGCGGATCATTTCCGTCGATTTAATACCATCCACAATCGGCATCTATCTTGCATTAGCATGTCTATACTAACAAATACCTAAGGAAGGCCTACCTGGATATCCATCAAGACGACATCATATTGCGCAGAATCGGCTCGGTATGCAGCTGCGCATTCTTCACCGTTTACTGTCAGTTGGACGGTGTGGCCTAGCTTCCCGAGCCTCTTCTGTACAATCTTGCCATTGATAGGGTCGTCTTCGGCCACCAGAACGCGGTACTTGCCAGACGGGGCTTTAGTGTCCGAGCCTGCAGGAGCACTCGTTGGAGCGGGTCCTGCAGGGCCTGCAATAGTGCTTGCCGGTTTGTTGGATATGGACAGATTCTGCACGTTCTGCTGCAAAGCACGTGTGACGTCATCCAATCTTTCAGGGGTTGAAGGCAGCGTAACGAGTTTCCGGCGATCTGAAGAGGGAAGCAGACCAGCAGCTTCGTCTTTCGTACGATCAATAGATTCCTCAACTACCAGTTTGGCGTCCAGCTCGTCTGCAGACGGGCTATTCGCGCCACGATAGCTACCACTGCGTCGCCATCCATCACTTGGTGCAGACGAGCTGCTGTCGACCAAGATAAACTCTTCCTTGGCCTCAAAAGGGATGGCGCCATCGTCCTGCGTTGACGTTTGCGGGGTTTCGGGTTGGTCAGAATTCGTATCCTCTGGTGTAGCAAATTGTAGCGAAATCTGGAAGCGACTACCCTTGCCCTCCTCCGATCGCACTGTGAGCTGACCGTGGGTATTCCGTACAATGCGAGACACCAAAGCGAGCCCCAACCCGAGGACACCTTTCTGGCGTTCACTCTCAGTATGCTGCGAATTATTGTTAGGATCCCGGTCGAAAAAGTAGCTGTCGTCCTCTGAGGAGACCTGCTCCAATTCCTGGAACATCGTCTCCAGTATAGAGGACGACATTCCGGTCCCCGTATCAAGCACTGTCATGTGTATGGTTGCAAACCCAGGCTCTGGATTGCCAGGGGCTCGCCACATTTCGACAGTGACGCCACCCGTAGATGTATGCTGGATGGCATTTGAGATCAGATTTGAGATTGCCTGCCGAACACGCCGTTCATCACCCATAACGGTCTTCGGGAGCCCGGGGTGGGCGTGAACCGTATACTCTATTCCTTTCCGGTGCGCCTCGCCGGAAAACATGCCGGTCGCTTCCTTGAAACATAACGGAAGATCGAAGGGTTCATCTTTGATCAAATTGTGTCCCTTTTCGGTGTTGGTCAGGTCCAATAGGTCGTTGATGACGTAGATCAATGATTTCGAGGCGGAGTATGATTTGGTAAGGTTGTCGCGAGTCTCCGTGTCCAAGGCACCTTCGAGAGCAATTTCTAGATAATTGACAATGGCATTCAGCGGGGTTCGGACTTCGTGGGCTGAATTAGCCAGAAGCAGCTTCGTCAACTGCGAACCTTCCAACGCAGCCTCCTGTTGTCTCCATACTTTGATAAATTTGCCATAGACCAGGCATAAAACGGCTGCAGTCTCTACTTCCGACTCGCTCCATTCACGAGCCCGGTCCATGACTGTTTCAGTCCAGACCTGGAAACTCGCGCGAGGCTCGAGGTGACCATTTTGCAGCAGTTTCGTATAGGGATTCCCACCCCATTTAATCTGCGTCAGCTCGCCCTTGCGGAAGAAGACGATAAAGTCCTTGCCATCGGCCGAGAGAGGCACGTACAACATGCCCGAGATCTCCTTGAAGCCCGGCGGGTAACGCAAGTCTGGAAAGTCCTTCTTCACATGATGCGATGCAACGACGGAATTGAGCTGGCGGATCTTGAGAAACTCTAGCAGAGCCAGCATCTCCTGTGACTCGGTTGACTTTCCGAGAATCTTGGTCTCCCCTCTGATAGACAATGCGCCATAGTCCGCATCAAAAAGCTTCAGCAAGTCATCCGAGGAAGCAATTATGTAACCAGAGGGGTTGGCATCCGTAGGGATGGTGTTGAGGAGCTTGCGTGCCTGGAGACGTGATGCGTAAGAAAGACGCTCGATGTTCCGAGAAAGTGTATCACCGATCAACCGACACATTTTCCGAATCGGGAAAGGTACCCTCATTCCGGCGTCTCCATAGGAGTGGCAGGAGATCAGACCCCAAAGATCATGTGTGTTGTTGATACTGATCGACATAGACGCACGGACTCCCATGTTCGCTAGGTACTTGATGTGGATAGGCGACATTGCACGCAAGTAGGCATGTGTCATGTCTAGAGGAGTCTTGAGATCCTCGATGCCTCGACACACCAACCGTGAGCTCATCTGCTCACGGTCGTAGAGTATGCGTACTTTGTTGAGACGATACAGGTCGCGGGCTTGCTTTGGAATATCCGACGACGGGAAATGTAATCCCTTATACAAGTCCTTGGTCATTCTCGTGTCGACTAATTCCGCCACCACATCTCCATTGGCCTCGCTATCAAACTGATATATCATCACGCGGTGAAATCCCGTTAACTCTTTAACTATGCCGATCGTGATGTTGAGCAAAGCGTCCATGTTTTGGGCATCACCAAGCTGATCCTGAATCTGGCTAACAATACTGAACACCTCCATGGCAGCTGCTTCGCCCCTCCTTCTGCGTGCATTCCGAAGCACTCGTAGCGGCTGGCTGATGTTCACAGTGCTGCTTGCTAATTGATCAGGTGTTGGCTCAAAGCCCAAGGTATCCGTCGGGGATGTAGGTGTTGTGCGTCCAGCAACGTTCAGAGGGTTGATGCGGTCGTCTTCCAATTCGAACTCACAAATGAGCACATCCCGGTGAGCAGTGTTTACATGAATGGCACACCAAAAGCGTCGAGGCCGACCAAATCGATCCTTGACAGCAAGGATGAATACCTCTGGGCCATCACTAACGGGGTCATATCCGTCGTCTCTAATGAAGTCAATGTGATCGAGGAGAATGTCGGTCTGATCGTCTTGCAGGAGGTCAGAGAAACTCTCCAGCGCAAAAAGGTTGCTTGGTGAGTGACCCAGAATAGCCTCAGAATTTTCACTAGCTACATGGACTGCTAGTGAACCCTCAGGTGTCTCGCGCAAAACAAGCATGACGCCAAAGGTTTGCACGGCGCCCGGAATGTGGATCGGTTCGTCTTCACAGGCCCGAAAAGAATCAGGTGTATTGCCTGTTATAACAGCATGACCCGCCGCCGTGACCACGTGCTGGAACCGCGAAGTAACAAGGCTCGCATGGCCCTCTTCCGGCGCGACTTTCCTGTACGTGGAGCTTTCATCCGGCGGAGCGTCTCGCTCGGCAGCGCTCGAGGCCGGCGAGAAGACATCTGAAGACTGCTGCGAGAGCCGACCGGTCGACTCAGGACTATGGACAGGCGCGTTGGGAGAAGGATTGGTATGTGGCGAACTAGCAGATTGTGAACTCAATTGGTCCCAAGTATCGGCGTCGATAATTGAATATGAACGAGCACCACTTCGCGGAGAACGCATTTCATTTGGTATGCTTTGCTGGGTAATGTCTGTGGAAACGGGATTAAAGGAGATGATTGACCGAATGGGATATACTCGGTCCGTGCCGCCTACAGTCGTACTGTCCATGGAGGTATTGTGGCCTTGATCCGGAACAGTCGTTTCTTTGTTGGATGTCGGCGGTACTTCGGGGGCATGAGGGTCGAGATCCGTGCCCCGGCCTGTCGAGGTGGGGGGATCGTTCGAATCCATTTTCGGACTAGGGGGGAAGAGCAGTGGCCCGGTAGGAAATTGTGTGCTCTCCACGTATGCTCAACGTGACATTGGCAAGTTGTGATTATGGGGTGGCCTGGGCGATGCGAAGCAAGTGGTTCAACCGGAGTAAAATGTTGCCCTCCCAATCGACCGCGGGGAATAATCACGGTCGGTTGCCCAAGGCAGCCAGCGGGGCGAAACTGCTCGATATGGGGGAACGGGGCCGCAATGCGATACTCGACGCACAAGGTGACGCGGGGTACTAACGACAAATCGGAGGATATGGGGGAGGAGTCTGGAGTATACTGATGAAGGGTTAGCGGTGACTTGGCAAGCTGAAACAATGTAGCTAGTAGTAACCACCACTCATCCAGTTGGGGAGGGTAAGAAAAACATACTAACAATAGGTGAAGAGGGGAGGTCGAGACCGGGGGGAGAGGTGTGGTGGCAGGCGGGCTGATAGTGGTGAGGAGCAATATATTACCACTATATAGAGTGAATGGTCACAGAGGCGAAAGTGATATAGTTCGTCGCACTGCCCGAACAATCAAATGGAGACCGGTTACCGACCGAGAGGGTAAGGTATTTCGGGAATCCAAACGCCCCTTAGCGAGGGTTCCAGCGAAGAAACAAGCAAGACGGAGCAAGTCAGAGGAGGAGGAAAAAGAATCAGTTTCATGGAGGACGGACTCTCTTTCGTTCCCCAGATGTCCCGGATGCCTTCTTCGGGTTTAGCGGCCAGCCGTTGGTGGCCAGAAGTTGGCAGAGACCAATCAGCAGCACGGATGACCCCTCCACAGGGCCTCCCGCCCGACTGGGAAAAAAGATGAATTCCAGCCCGCGATTCACCACGATCGGGTAGTGTTCCTGCCAATCACAGCCCTGCGCATCCCGTGACGAGTGCCGTTTCCAGGCTAGCCCACATGTCCAACTCCACACATACGTACCCATGAGGGTTATCCTGGCATTTTTGGCCAATTTATCTCTGCGTTTCCTCATCGAGTTAGTACAGTACCTGGATGGTTAGTCAGTCACGTTCAAGTTAACTAACTAACTTAGTTAACTATCTGCCTGGTACGTAAGTAGTGATGAAAGTATGAAAGTGTGGCAGCTGTTAGGCAGACAGTATCGTGGCCAGGGTTCACCCACCACACCTCCCAAACTTATTGACCCGAATAATAACTTAGAGTGACATGAACGTTCAGACAACCACCCGCGAACTCTCTCGTTCCAGAGACTGAAATTGACCAAGTGATGACATCATCGCTGTCCTTCCGGGGGTTACAGGGTAGTTAGTCATATTCGTGCATCCCTGCCTCACTCCTCCTAATAATTGGGTAGCTTTAAGCAACTACCTTTCAACAACAATGAATCGATCCTAGTCGGAAACTTTAGTGGCACTGGCAGTGGCAGCGCCACGTACCATCGCGTCCGTCTCCCAGGAATCAGGTACGATTCTTCCTTCGAAAGTCTTTCTTTCTTTCTTAGACAATATCTGGCTGCATGTAAGGTTAACCCCGTCGCAGCTGCCAAGTGGAGACTGCCTACCTATCAGTCCGATTCAATGATCGGCCCTGTCGGCGTGGGCTATCTATCGATCCTTCGGTGTGTGAGCCTTCCATGACTCGCAGATTGACCGTCAGGCCGCATAAGAAACTCACAAAAAGCAGGATACGGCCTGCTGTCTAGTGAACATTAAGAGTCATCTATTACGCAGGAGACGACCCTGGCCAGCCACGGGACTCCGCTTCTCATGACGGCTACCGGGACTAGACTATATGATACCTCATTAAGGGCTCCTCTCTGGACTCCATCTGGCCCGGACTGGTCCACGCCCAATCGCCCATAAGTCACTAGCTTGCCGATGTACCGCACCTATCTCATGCACGGGTCCGAGCTATCTAATTCGAATCGCCCGGTTGCTGGCCAGTGCTGCGGGTGATGATAGTTCCGGATTTCCGGGACGTCGGACTAGTTCCGACCCACCATCCGATTTCTGTCTCGGCCGATCTTGTTCAGGGCCCTGTGGACGGGCTCGATGGCGACATGCAACGATCTACTACTTACTATCTTTGGAAAATTTCGACCCGCCCAGTCACCCCCCTACGTCCGAATAAGGTATACGTACAGAAGAGTGATCATCTATCGTAGCATGGTACACATTATATACAGATGTAGTATATACAGAAATAACGGTCATGACGTATACATGGCTCAGAGTGACAAGACTCCGGTCCGGGCAGCCGTGTAGGCAACTCAGCCATCACTGCAGCCACATTTCCCGAATTCCGGGCATTTTGCTGTACAATGCGCGGGAAACCTGCTTGGTGGCGAGCCCTTTACCAGGGCAGAAGTCTTTCTCGGAAGACTAGAACCCGTTATCAGTATCGGTGTAGCCCTGGTGTGAGATATATCACAGCTTGAGATCGTATATACATGCAGCAGAATTTTGCAGCTCAGAGAGGATTCGAATGTCAGGAAGGCCGCTCTATTTCCGACGAGGTGACATGCTGACTTCGGCGATCGGATAGGACCAGGCTGTCCATGGAGATGGCTGTCCACGGGTACCGCGACTGCCGTCGATTGTAGGCGGGGGCAGCACGTGTCACATCTCCCGTGATCTGGTTGGGATCAACAAATGTTGGGTAGGTCTCCTGATCCGAGGAGCTCGACTCCGCCGGGCGGGTATTGACCAGCGAAACCAGTTTCCTCAGGACGCCAAATTCCAGCTTCAGCTTCACACTGTAGACTGCAGCCTTCAAGGTGGTCTGGAGTGTGTATAGTCCCACATACTCTAGAACCAGGAGCGCGACATCCAAGAGAATGATCACCAGGTTGATGGCTATCAGCTCATACATGGTCTTATGCCGTTCAGCGTCCTTTTCGGGCCGCAAACGTAGCAGCTTCAGAGTCTCGGCGATGTAGATGATCGAGATGAGAATCTCCTGTGCACAAAACCAAGCAAGCTGCAGGCGCTCCATCACATTGAAACCTCGAATAACGGGCGTGGTGCCGACATAAATCGTACAATAGGTGAGCACAGTCGTAGGAATCAATAGGACGATCGTATCGAAGATGATAAGGTACAGCACCCGCCGCAGCAGCGTTTGGCTCTGTACGACCAAATGGAGTCGAGAGTAGAGTACAATGGATTGGCCTGGGACCATAAAGTAAAAGCCTAATGTAGAGAAGGTGACTGCAAACCACAGAGGCCCGATGGCGAAGAACTCCAGCAGAAAGCCGATTGCTTGGGGGATGACGCCAAGCACGGCGGAGAGCAGCATGGCCCAGAAATAGAGACCGCTGTAGCGAGTGAAGGTGAGAAATATGAGAATGACGAGTTCAACAGCATTATACAAAGCAATTGCACAGAAGACTGCCATCAAAATTTTGATAGCCATGCTACCACCCTGGTAACCTCCAATGAGGCCCTCGGGCGGTCTGGAGAGAGAATCCCACATGTTGGGGATCGGTGACCTCGACCACAGGGTCAGACTGATATAGTAGATGTACACCACCCTCCCAGGGATGGAGGTCAAAGGACGAAGGCAGTAGGCCGGTTATAGATTCCGATTGCGACGAGTTTAGAAGGTAGCGCCATGTCAAATCGATGTCAAAGTCCAGCAAATCGGTCTATGCGTCCCGACTAGCAAGAGATGCGACGGACCAGAAGCACTTGTGAAACCAACCCACGTCTTTCTTTGCATCCTTATCTTCCCAGTCGAATACCTGCCCAGCCGATCGCAAGGGGTCTCTGGAGCCTCCTAGGTCCAGATTAGCCTTCGTCAAGTGAGGCGCAGCGTCCGGTTTACCGGATAGCCATGAAACGCACGCAAGCGCCCAGTTTCAATACTGAGTTGAAGGCAGGACGCTAGTGGGAGGAAAAGACTCTGGTGGCGATTTAAGGTGGTTGTTCGTACCGTTCGTCGCAAGATGAAGGGGGAAGGAGGTCTTCAAGGGCGACAGGGGAAAGGATCGGAAGGTTTTGGAGCGGCGCCACTGGAGGTCTATTTTAATTGTATCGCTGAAGGAGAGCCAGAACGAACAGTAAAAGAAGAATAAAAAAGAAAGGAAGCCGATAACACCCGGAGGTGAGGGGTGGTTGTTAATTTCAAAAGATTGAGAGATTAAGGAAGAAGAGGGTAGAAGATGGAAAGGAGCGGGGAGGCGAAAGAAGAGCGCCAGAGCGAGCGGAGAGAAGAGGAGAGAAGCGAAGGAAGAGAAGGGACTGGATCATGGAGGAGATGGGGAGAGGGGGGTTGGAAGAGACAGAAATCTGGGAGGGACTTGGGAAGAGTCCGGGGTTGAACCCGCCTGTCTGCCTGAATTTCGGGGAACCTGGCATTACAGCGGCGGCGCCTCTGGCAACTCTGCAGGCTTGGGCCTCTCGTCCGGCTGACCCTAACTCCGCGGGGGCCGGGCGGTGTTAAGGGTCTCCCAGCAGGTACCAGACCTGAGCCTGGGCACATACTTCAGCGTACCGAATACCCGCTGCTCTGGTTCCCCGGCTGGTTCGTCGGGTCTCCCAATAGCCGAGCCCAGCCAAGACTGTGGCTGGTGGTCCGGTATTTGGGGGGGGGGGGAGAGGAGTCACATGGTTCGTCTGCTCTCCCTCGTCTAACTTCCCTGGAACTGCCAATTGCAACTCCCCTTCCCCCCTCTCCTTCCCTCGTCTCCTACACTTTCTCTATTTGTGCTTCGCCATCTCGTCCGAAAGATACCCAAAATAGACATGGAGTCCCCGAGGCACAACCTTTCGTGGCTCTAGTGCTTTACCCCAGATTCCTGGTTCAGTAACACGAACCAAATAGCAAACTCCCCTTGAAACCTTAAAATTTTGATGGATCTAGCATCTTCTCGTATACACCTCCCTCCATCTACACGGAATAAGCAAGGATCTGCATAATTCGTTCCTCAGCCGGTAACGAAAGCTGGTCAGTGCCATAACAAAGTATTCATGCCATGTGCTAAAGTTCCGCATTCCATCGATCCCATTGTTGTGAACCCGAAGCCACTGGTTCTCTTAGTTATATACTTGGCTTCGGATGAGAGCGCCAGCCTACGATGGCATGAGGTCCTCCTGCATACTTCGATTGCCTAGACCGGTGCCATAGTCCCCTTCTTGCACATACTCTCAACATCCCAGCCCTCGCTGCCTACCCCGTTACGCACCATGAACAGGCCGTCCGGATCCCATTGGCTCTTAATTTGACGCAATCGGCCATAATGGCGACCCCAGAAAGCATTCTGAAAGTCCTTCTGTTCGGGATCTGCCTCGTTGAAGTAGACACAGCCTCCCTCGGGATCGATGGAGGCGAGGATAGGTGTATTGATCTGGGACAGCGTTCGATGTGCGGCTGATTGTGCTTCGGTCGTCGGCGGGAATGATTGCATCAGAACTACAAGGAGGGAAGATGACCGCCACATCGGATTGACAGATGTGTCCTCGTCCTTGGCGTTGAGGTTAATCTGCCCTCCCAGCACATTGACCGTGATTAGTGCCCCAGGATCCAACACCAGCTTCGAAAAGGACGCTGTTAGTCTTGAAGTGCCGGCGATGCTATTCATGAATGACTCGGTTATCACCACGCTGCTTTGCAGGTATCCGATCCCGCCAATGTCTGCCTGCTTGGGGATAGTGAGAAAGTCGCTGATTCTGGAGTATTCGGCCAACTCATATTGATACCCGATACCAAGCCAGTCAAGAAACCTCAGAAAGGGCCGAACCTGTTCTTCCAGCAACTCGGAATTGTTCTCGCCCCAGACGAACATTGTCCAGTTCACGTACCATTGGTAACTCGGCAGACGACCTACTATGTACTGTCCCGAATTTCCGTTGACCGACAGGGACCGCGTTAGTCGCACAATCTGCGTTATTGTTTGCCAGAAGATATCATTTGCTTGTGGATAGGTGAAATGGATGGTCGGGATAACTGATGGGATATCGCGGAATGTTCGCATCCTGACTTTGGTGACAATACCATAAGTGCCTCCTCCGCCTCCCCGTAGGGCCCAAAACAGATCCTCGTGTTGGTTCTCGTCTGCAGTGACTATGTCGCCCTGATTCGATTAGCGCCGTGAGAATCGATAGAAAGTTGCACGTACCTGTGCCGTCACGACTTCCAGTTCCAGAACATGGTCTACCGCCAGTCCGTACAATGGACTAAGGACTGTTGACACTCCACCTCCCTGGAGATACCCTCCAGCAACGCCGACCGTGGAGCATTCTCCCGCTACTACGAAAAGCCCTCGAGCAGCAGCGGCGGCATAAAGCTCACCTACCATAACCCCTGCCCCGATAGTGACGGCAGGCACTCCAATGGCGTTGACGTTATCTAATCCCAAACCCCCTTGGGAAGGGACGAGGTCGTCGTGGAAGGTTATATCTTTCATGCGATTCGTGAGGATTTGGAGGGAATTGGGAGCACCTGATCGACCAGTTGAGTCATGACCCGTATTCTTGATAACCAACCGAATATTTCTTTGCTTGGCAAACCTGACCACAGTGCGGATCTCATCGACCGAGTGGACGACTGCAGAGTATAACGGTATGCGCCCTTGCCCGCACACGGAGCTCAAGTTTTCCTCAATGGTACAACTTTCGTTTTTCCCGGGCCAATTCTCCCAGTTGAAACTTTGCAAAGCTCCTGTAGTGTTTGCATGCATGTCAGCGACAACAGACCGAGGCATTTCTCATGACTGGCATCCTACCTGGTTGCTTTGCGCGCCAGTTAGAATCATACTGCAAGTGAACAAGCTGATTGCAGGAGGCTTGGTTGAAGAAGGGCGCATGGCATACGTGGCCAATGGGGTAGACGCGAACCAAATGGCCACTGATGGATTCATTCAGGTGTTTCCAATCATCCGGGGAAGGCCAGCATGCGTCACTAGGTTGACAACGACATTCCCAAGTGGCTCTCACAAGAGACGTTACCCGGAGCATCAGCAATGCTAGCTTTATCAACATTGTTGATCGCTGGTTGATGCACCTAGCTCGCTGACAGTGACAAGGATTGGAAGCTGCCTCCGAAGCATCGAGCATATCGGGGAACGGACCTTCTGGGTCGGAAGGTCCTTCCTGTGTTACTACTATTTACTGTAGATGTCCATGGCAGGCTCTCGTCTTGTTTGCTCGACCACAATTTTTACCACTATATGTATACCCCAGCTACTTATGTGCGGACCTTACAATATTAGGCTGTAACACCAAGCTATGTGCGGTGTACTATGCGTCGCTAACGTGTACGACTTGGGGACCAGATGCACTCAGGGCGAGCCTCAAGGCACCCTTATTAGAACTTTCTCTTACTAAGAACAGCCGACCACTAACTTTAGAAAGAGGAAGTAGTACAAATATACCACGTAGGTAAGCGGCAGTCCAGTGGAAGAGGTTCTATATTTGGTGCCTGTTAGTAGGTGCCCCTTATGATGCTTGCCTGCAATTGCCGGTCTATATATAGATTTAAGGGTAAACGGATACACAAGGGCATAGTAACAAGACTATCAATCACGATCATGCCTGCTTTAACCTTTTCAATGCTCTTTACAATTTGTCATTGGTGATCGTGTAGTAGTTTCAAGCAACGTAGCAGGATGCCTCCACCCAAATTAGTATAGTTGTGGCCTCAGGCATGTGAGTTGGAGAGCACTTTTTCTCAGCCCTCCTCCAAACTCCCATATTCACAACTCCACTCTCGTTCACAGCCCAACTTGCAACCATCCGCCATCACTGATTTTCTCCGGACTCCGAAGTACTACCGTTAGTGCTACTGTATCCGAGCTACTGTACGCCTTTCTTGATCACCGACAAACGCTCCCCACTTGGGTTGCGTCCCGATCGGCGCTGTCGCGCAACCTACGGAGTACAGACTACAGAGACTGGTGAAGTGGCCGCGCTAGTCGCGCTGGACGAGCTCTTCGCTGACCCCCTCTTCTCCACAAGAATTTCGGAATTTCCATCCCCGAACGGAACTTTCACATCGATCCAGAGTCTAAGAGGCCCCCATATGTTGTCCTCATCGCCGTGCCGATCGACTCTGCTGCTCGGGCGCTAAGTTCGGACCTGGAATACCAGACGGATGAGGCCTGGGGAGGAAATAATGCGGGCGTCCATTTGTCTGTTCAGTCGTGAAGGAGGAACAAAGAAGAAAATTGAGAAGAAGAACGAGGCGGGGGGTGATAAGCTTCTGCAGCAAACTGCATTGCATTATGCAAGTTTTCTCGACCTCGCGTTTCTGCAGCTCTTCATGAACTCCGCCGAGCAGTATCTGATCTCGTACCCCCCGGTCGCATACCCGACAATTCTGGTCTAGCCGGCTTACAGAGGCCTGCGCTGGAATGCTATGTCTTCTCCCATCTTCGCTCGTGTTCACTTCCACCAATGGCAAACAGCTGGACGACTAGTGGTGGGCGAAGGAGCATTCAGCAGGGCGGCTAGGAAGATGATCCCTGTCAAGCTTATGCATGCTGTTAGCTCCTTAAGACAATGCGTTAATTCCACTGCGGAAATGCCCCTGAGGAGGGAAGGTCTCGGGGAAATAGAGCAGTCGGTTTTGCGCCGCGAAACTCAAAGATCATCACTCTGAACGGCTTTGAGTGGACCTCAACAGTTTGCCTAGAGACGTCCAACTCACTTAGTCTTGACTTTGTGGGCCTGGAATAGCCCATGATGTGTCCGCACGGCTGACTTGACCCAAGACACGGCAGCTCACAATATAACGGTGTAAGCCGTCTCTGGTTCCGTCCTTTAGGTTGGCCGGGAATGGATAGGGTGCGAACGTTGCGGGGTTGTCATTCGTATCTTACTGTCGATCCCAGGACTAGACACAATGGAAGTCCCACCCGCCAAGCTTCTGTCAGTTGCCTTTATTTGGGGCATCTGCTCTTCTGACTTGTGAACCTTTTGTCTTGTGAGACACACTGTTCTTATCGCTGTGTTACGGCTGCCGACAAGGTAGTACTCTTGACTTTACAATGGCCTCGGCTGACCAGACGTGGGAATTCATCGTTGTGGGTGGTCAGTATGATAGCTCTCTTCATTGATCAGGACCTTTTCACCTAACGATATTATAGGTGGCCCGGCGGGTTGTGCCCTTGCCTCAAGACTCGCTCGGTCAGCGCGACGCCCTCAGGTCCTCCTGCTTGAAGCCGGCCCTCGTAAGGATGATCCATCGCTGCGTGTGGACGGCCAGCGATGGCAAACCTTTATGAATGGGGACCTGAATTGGGGCTACAAGACCACCCCGCAAGAGCACTGTAATGGTCGACAGATCGACTATTCTCGGGGCAAGGTGCTGGGTGGCAGCAGTGCCATCAACTTCGGGGTCTACACCGTGGGTGCGCGAGACGACTATAACCAATGGGCTGGGCTTGTTGGTGATGACTTGTTTCGCTGGGAGCGCATGCAAGCTCGATTCAAGCAGTTGGAGACGTTCAACGGTGCCATTGTGGACCCAAAGCACAGCAAATATGCGACCCCAAATACCTCGGACCACGGTTCCCAGGGGGGTCTGAAGGTCGGCTATGCGGCTGAATGGGAGCAGGATCTTCCTCTCATGATGGATGTGTTCGAGCAGGCTGGCCTGACTCACAACCCTGACCACAACTCGGGAGACCCAATTGGAATGGCTTTGGTCATCAATTCATCTCACCAGGGCCGAAGAGTGACGGCAACTGATCTATTGGATGGGGCACCATCTAATCTCACTATCATAACGGAGACGCCAGCGCTCAAGCTCATACTCCAAGGCTCCAAGGTTGTTGGTGTGGAAACCAAGGGGGCAAAATGTATGCGTTAGAACTATCCCTCATTGAATGATCCAACTAATCAGGCTCGCTGCAGACCTCGCATCTAAGGAAGTGATTCTAACAACCGGATCACTGGACACGCCCAAGATCTTGATGCATTCGGGACTTGGACCAGCGGACCAACTACGACAATTTGGGATCCCCGTCGTCAAAGACATACCTGCGGTAGGTCAGGGTCTTCGTGACCACTTCTTCGCACCGTTGTGCTTCCAAAGGAACCCGACAACAAACGATCGCGACGCCTTCTTCGGCAACCCGGCCGCCATGGAGTCTGCTCTAGAACAATGGAGCAAAGATGGCACTGGGCCATGGGCACGTCACTCGTGTCAGATTGGCGCCGGCTGGCTCAAATCGGATCGTTTGGTCGCATCCGAGGAATTCAAAGCACTGCCTCCTACTGTGCGGGATTTCCTACAACGCGACACGGTGCCACATTATGAATTTATGACACATTTCCCACTGCATCTTATCGCTCCCGAGCCCTTTAAAGACTACAGCTACGTCTGCATGCTCGTGTTTCTGATGAACGAGCAATCCAGCGGCGAAGTACGCCTGCAGTCAGCCAACCCTGAAGACCCGCTGTTGTTTGACCCGAAGTTCCTGTCACATCCGTTTGACAGGCGCGCATGTATTGAGATCTACCGCCATGCGCTAGAGGTAACGAAGCATGAGTCTTTCCAGAAGGACACAGTGTCCGCCTTGATTGCTCCTCCGTCCGAGTCGGATGAGGATATCCTAGAGTTTTGGAAGAACACACTCGGGTCCAGTTGGCACATGACTGGAACGACCAAGATGGGCAAATCCGGGGATGTCGATGCGGTCGTGGACAGCCGGTTCCGGGTATTTGGTGTCGAGAATCTGCGAATCGCTGACATGGGTGTGGTGCCTGTTTTGACCAACAACCACACGCAGGCAACCGCGTATGTGACTGGTTTGACATGCGGAGATGCGCTGGCAGAGGAATATGGACTTGATGTTTCGGAGGCCCGATTGTAGGTGGTTTACAAGACATGAACAGAACTCGTCTGGAGTGTGACTATGGACAATCACTGGCTTCACATTGGATATATTATAAGGGCCTATGTCAATCACAACTTCCCTCTCTATATACGGAGCCGGGGCTCGGTGTATACGAATGATGATGTTCTGAAGGCGGGACTGGTAAATCTCTACGTGATTCTCATTATTTCATCATCCTCCCGTCTTCATGGGGCCAGTCGTGTACCTCATCAACACGAATGAACGATTATACCCTACGTAATTAGGAACGTACCTTTCCTTTGGAAGTCCAGATATCTCGGTCTCTACCTGTCCACCACACCACACTCCAGCGCAACAACTTGGACGACAACAAAAGAAAGTCTCCACAGCTAGTTTCTCGTTTACGCAATATCTACTCTCAGATAGATATTTCTTTACTTACTATATAAACAAACCCCACCTGAAAAGCCACACCACCAAAACCATAATAATGGAATCACCACACAAGATAGTTCTCATCCCCGAGGTACTGGAACAAGTCCTCGTGGAGCTTGACGCAACCACCCTCCTTCTCTCCCAACGCGTCTGCCACCTCTGGAACTCACTGATCAAGACATCCCCGACCCTCCAAAGAGCCTTATTCTTCCGCCCTGAGAAGCAGTCACCAACCGAAGACCAGAATCCCAAGCGCACCACAAACCCCTTCATGGACAAGCTCCTGAAGCACTTCGTCAGCAACCCTAGATCAGTCAACAGCACACAAGATAGCAGCAACTGGCTTCGTCTATTCATGCCCCTACAAACAACGAATCATCAAAGGCTAGGACGGAAGCAGCACCCCTACTCCCGCCCCGAAGCCAGCTGGCGAGAAATGCTCCTCGACCAACCACCAACCCCGAGTATACCGGTCAGGGATGACCTCACTCCCCTGAAGACATTAGGGGTACTCTGCGACGAGAGAAAGTCCGTCCTCAGACTAAAGCATCTAGAGACGCTTGTTCAGGTGTGTTTTTTGCTCCCTGTGGGGAACATTCTCATCTTCTATCCTTTGCAAAGCCGTCCTTTGTACCGCGCGCCGGTCTCAGGTCTACGAAGATCTTTGGAAAATCGTCACACTTATATTATGCCTAGATCCTTTAGGCCGACGCGATTGTCTGCGGCGGGGGGAAATGCCTCCATGCAAGGTGGCAGAACTGCAGGTCTCCCATGGTTGACTGGGGTTATGAGGTGGCTTAAGGAGTCGGGGTGGGGTTGTATGCGGGAGATTCGGAGCTTGGAGTATGCTCTTCATTTTATGGACTTACGTTTCTTGTGAGGTCGGACAGTAAGAGTTATCAGGTGGGAGAGTAGTGGTGACATGCAGACACTTGCTTCTGCATTATACTATGGAAAGTGTGTGTATAACAACATCTGTTGGTGATTGAGGGTATGGGTACTCTGATGAAGAGTGTAGATCTATGTCGAGGGATAACTGGGATAGTAGCTAGGATTTCTCTTGTCGAATGATATTGAAGTTTGCTCATTTATGCGCTCTCCTACTGGCAACGTTAGGCATACTTCACATCGTAGTATATACGAATTGCACTCGAAAATACGAATTCAGAACATTACACAATGCTAAAGGGTTTGTCAAGACTCGAGATGAGCAGGAACATTCTAGGGTAGTATTCAATGAACAAGAAGCCAAGTAGATGCTCACCAACCACAGACACAAACTATCTCCAAATACTGTCCCCCGTGACCGCCCCTTTGACCGCCAATAGAGGCAGAACCTAGTCGACCTCGATCAAAAAACTCCGGATTTAAGCGGATTTAAGGCTTTCCAGATCCCAGATGGGTCACCGTGAATTCCGTATGTTTTTTGACCGCCTTTTGAATTCTGCCCTTTGGCATGCCCGTACCTTACAACTACCAAGTACACATTCAGCATGAACTGTGCAATGTCTTACACACTATCATGCTATCTGATAAGAGGCCCGCCATATTCCTGTAGGCCAGATTCAATATCTCAGGCACTTTGTGAAACTGCAAGCAATCTTCGACAGAATATTCCATGCATTTGCAACCCCGTCCAACATCCCGCGAGCGGCAGCTTCAATTTGGCTGTTTTCATTACTTTCGAGGATGGATTTCAGTGGGTACTGCGATCGCCGCATACAAAGGGCACTAAGATGTCAATGGAGTTCATTTCAAAATTGCTCGAAAGTGAAGCTGCCACCTTGAAATGTGTGGAACTATATTTGTCGACGATGATTTCAACATCACTTGTATTATCGACTGGGCATTTTCTTCAACTGTCCCAGAAGCCATGATGTTGGCTCCTCCTGGCCTGCCCCAGTCACGCTACGCGTTGGACGATTATCTCGTTCAAGCCTTCAGAAATGGATTTGAATCGGCCATCACGGAAAACCCGCGTAATGAACAGTCGGAATTCAATAAAATCGCCGTTGACATCCTACAGCATGGCAAGTGCTCGTGGATGTTGACACGGTTGCTCAACTTTGACTCTACTGAAGACTACCGTCTTGTTTCTGCCATCTGGGGACATATATTTGGCCAAGGAAAGAACGCTAGGTCTTATTATACCGAGAAGCGATTGTCCTCAAGCTTTATCGAGGTGTACAATGACATCCGACTGGGAGACCAGCCAATTCAGAAGATCCAAAAGGCTGAGCGGGAGTACTTTCGGGGTAATACATCCCAGGAGGCCATTGCAAGGAAGCTAACACCAGTTTCGCAGTGGGGTTGCCAGTACACGCCACCCCATCAGCAGCGCCTCCGGAAAGCGGGGGAGCTTTTCGTCACCGATTCCAAGCTGTGGAAGTGGATCATGCTGTTCAAATTTGAGTGGAATTGAATGTACGAACACGAACTAATCTTGGAGCATTGAACCGGTACAACATTACTTCACGGCTTAATCAAAGGGTGATTTTGTTGCTCTATATGCTATTCAAAAAGGAAAAATACAGTTCTATAGGTGTCCCCGGAGATACTCGCCCAGCGCCATGATGGCCATGGCCTGTCCATATGGCATGGCTGTCAAGGGAATCTTCTTATAGAAGTCCAAAGAATCTCCCATGCCAGTTCCAAAGCTCGTCTGCTGCAGTTCTCCTGTCTCATCGACGGCGCCCAACACTGCCTGAACAGCCTTCTCTGCAACTGCCCGATACTTCTTTGGCAGATACCTCTTCCTGACAGCCTTGAGGATACCATATGCAAAGCCTGCCGTGGCGGAAGCCTCGACGTATGAATCGGGATGGTCAAGCAGGGTGTGCCAAAAGCCCGATTCCTCCTGCAGGCCCATTAATGCCTCGCATTGGGCCTCTAACGTATCCAACAAGAACAGGCGAATTGGGTCTGTCTCCTTCAGGTCCAACAACTCAACAAACTCTGGGATAACCATTGTCACCCAACTATTACCGCGCGCCCATCTCGCCCGAGCAAAGTTATGTCCTCCCTCCTCGAACGTCCAGCCATGAAACCACAGCCCGGTGCTCGTATCCACCAAGTATTTTACGTGCACCAACGTCTGACGCTTGGCCTCCTCAACATACTCTGGTCGATTCAGCAACTTTCCAATTTTTGCCAACGGCATCACGGTCATCATCAATGTATCATCCCACAACTGCTGGTAATTTTCCGTAAGGTATGTGGCGTGCTGCATTCCGCCCTGCTTGGTGCGTGGGAGCTCATGCATGGCCCACTCGGCCCACGAATCGAGCCAGGGAAGGTAGACAGGGTTTTGCGTCTTCTCGTATACGTATGCCAGAGTAAGGAAGACGGCCATTGTGTTGATGTTCTTGGTGGTGCCGCCTTCTGCAAAACGGGCGGCGAACCAATCCTCGATAATCTGGAGGAGGTGTGGGGAGCCGGTCATCTCGTAGTATTTCCAAATACCATAGAGGCCGATACCATGTGTCCACTCCCAGCCATGCCAGGACTTGGTATCGATGATGCGGCCATCGGCGAGGGGGAGGAGGAATTGACCGGTTTTGTCTTGGATGTTGACGAGGTTGGTGATGAGGAGGTCAATTTTGGACCTGACAGCGGGAGGAGATGTAGAAGCCATGGTGAGAGATGAGGAATCGAGGAGATTTGCTGAGGTGGCGGTTGATTGTGCTGCAGTATGGTGACACCGGTGTCTATAAGTGGGATGAAGCACCCCTCGTGTCGAGCTCCAGCAGCAATGCGGGGAATGCCCTCGGGCTAAATTCTGCCGAGCAGCCACGTCTTAATCCTGCCAAGCTCGCTCGGCAAATAGAGGGATTGGTCGTTTAAGATGCTAAACTAAGGATAGGCTCTGAAATGCTTTTAAGCGAAGGGCTCGGGCCAATTGTCCCCGCGCGGGGGCGGCAGGGTCCGCCCCCGGATTGTACGCGTGGAGAATCCCAGCCCGCAGGCATCCCTGGCATCAGACTATCAGACTATCACACCTGCCCATCATGCCTCTCATTGGAGTGAAAATGCAGCCACGGAGCAGCCACTCGTGCCCTAGTCAGACTCTATCTTCCGCATGACCGATATAAGGGTGTCCGGTCCCCCAGCTGGGTTGACCCAGTTGATCCTCTCCAACCCTAGAGGTCTGGCAACAACATGTCTATGGAGAATATTAGCTCAATGCCCGCTGGCGGGCCTGACTCCAAGGGAGCTTCCACGGCTGTGGAGGATCACAAGCCGACCCAAGATGTCTCCCATGTCGAGCGGGTGCTGTCACCCACCGACAAACTCAAGGACCCGATCGATGCTGCTCGCGTCGATAATGAGGTGTTGGAGTATGCCACGCGCGGCCAGATCGAGGTCGATGAAACCGAGAGTCGGCGTCTTCGCCGCATGATTGATCGTCGTGTGTTGGTCATTATGATCGTGACATATTTTCTGCAGGCGCTGGATAAGGGTACCATGTCGTTTGCTTCCATTATGGGCATTCGAGACGATGCTCATCTTGTGGGACAGGAGGTGAGTGAGCCTATATCTGGTCCATTCAAATACTAACTGGATAGTACTCCTGGCTTACTACCTGCATCTACATCGCCGTCCTGATCGTCGAATACCCTACCAACTGGATCATCCAACGCGTCCGTATCGCCAAATACCTCGGCTTCAATATCGTCTGCTGGGGGACGATTCTAGCCCTACACGCGGCATGCCACAACTTTGCCGGTCTAGTGACTGTGCGTACTCTGCTTGGTATCTTCGAGGCTGCCTGTCAGCCTTCCTTTGTTGTTCTTTCCGGAATGTGGTATAAGCGTGAAGAACAAGCTTCTACTGTCACCTTCTGGTAATTCAAACCCTACACCATTCATCTACACGCACTAACATGGCGACAGGTACATGATGAACGGTGGCCAACAAATCGTCGGTGGTCTTCTAGCCTACTGCTTCAGTCTAATCGGCTCCGGCCGTGCACTCAAATCCTGGCAAGCGCTTTTCCTCACCTACGGCTGCATTTCCGTGCTTTGGGGCCTCTTCGTGGTCTGGTGGATGCCTGACTCTCCAATGCGCGCCAAGTGCTTTACCGAAGAAGACAAGCACAAGATGGTTGAGCGTGTGCGCGCCAATCAGACCGGACTGCAGAATAAGAAGTTCCGTGCGTACCAGATGTGGGAAGCGTTCCGGGATCCGCAGATGTACTGCTACTGCGCGATTCAGGTCTTTACCACGCTGCCCACTAGTGGACTGGGAGCGTTTGCGAACATCATCATCAGTGGGTTCAACTTTACGGAGTTGCAGACGCAGTTGTTGGCGATGGTTCTGGGCTTTTACATTATTATTGTGTTATTGACCAGTGCGTGGTTGGTCAAGAAATATCAGCAGAACTTGCTGGTGATGCTGGGATTTATCATTCCGTGAGCCCTCTCTTATACTAATTTGAAGGTGTGCGTGTGATACTAACAGGAAATAGATCTTTCGTCGGAACCATCGTTCTCATGACGGTGCAGAACCATTCCCTTAGCACCAAAGTTGGTCTTCTCATCAGCTACTACATCACGCTGTCGTTCTGGTCCGCGCAGAACTTGGGCTTGTCCATGGTGACGAGGAACATTGCCGGCGCTACTAAGAAGTCGACTGTTGTGGCAGCGACTTTTGTGTCTTGGGCTGTAGGGAACGCCATCGGTATGAACCTTCTCTCCCTATAGATCCAGAGATATACTAATGAAGTAGGCCCCCAAGTATTCCTCGACCGCGACGCCCCGCGGTACTTCACTGCCTTCGGCGTGCACCTCGGCTGCTACTCCGCCATGACACTGGCGGTGATCTTCCTGCGCTTCTACCTGATCCGGGAGAACAAGAAGAAAGACAAGGCAATGGCCGAGATGGGTATATCCCTAGAGGGCGAGGACCATCTAGCGAGAGCGTTCGAGGACAGGACAGACCGCGAGAATATCCACTTCAGATATATATACTAGGCTTAGCTAGCCTCCACTTCCCATACAAATCAAACATTTGATACCCTTGTCACCCCACCAACCCACTATATACACCCATTATATCATACTAGACACTAGACGATAAATCACTTCCTCTCAAGATCCGCCACCAAATCATCCACACTCCTCATCTCCTTCGCATTATTCTCCCCCACATCCAGCGCAACCAACACCCTACTAACACAATTATACCCCGCCACGCCCGTCGTCAACTCGACAATTTCCCGATCTGACAACCCCACCTCCTTCAACTTCTCAAACGTACCATCCTGCACTTTCACCGTCCGTGTCATCTCATCGACATACCGCACCACCGCCTTCTGCAGATCCGTCAATTGACTTCCCTTCAACTCCTCCTCCGCCTTCGCATCTCCCTCGGCCAGAGAGGGAAGTGTCCGCACCGCACCCAACTCCACCCCCTTAATCCCGCCCTTCAGCGCCAAAGGCGCATGCGCATTCCACTCGTAAATGGCATTGGTCAGCACTGCGACGCGACACACCGCCAGCTCGAGTAATCCGCCATCGATGATGGTCTGGGTGCGGATCGCGCCCAGGAAGCTGTTCCAGCCGTCGGCGACGGGAGGGGAATGGAGCAGGGAGAGGTCGAGGGGGATGAGGGGGCGGGGATGCCGGCGGGCGGCGATGCGGGAGTAGATTTCGGTGGTGGGGAGGTCGGTGGGGTCCGGGGGGGTGGAAGGGGCGTAGGGGAGGCGCATTTTTCGTGATTGTAGTGATTTACTGGTGATGTGTTAGATGTATGATTGTTATTAGGGAGGGAATAGGAGGGGGATTGGCTTACAGTTTGAAGATGGAGGGTTTGGGTCGGGGTTTGGGGAAGATAAACATTAATGTGGATGGAAGGAGGGGTGGTGGGGTGGGGATGAAAGCACTTTAGTATTATTGTTATGTTGGAGTGAGTTTGGGATGGACCGTTTATCCGCCCGACCCGAGATTGGTTGCCGAGTGGGTGCGGGTGCGGGTGGTCGGCTGTGTAGATGCCGATAGTACTAAGTATTTTTTGGTGTTGGTGGGCATGGGGTGAGTTCTGGGGTGGGAGGAGCACTAACTACTCCTAGGTAGGTAATGGTCAGCTAATTGCCAACTACTTACTGCTCACTGGTGCAGGGGAAGTCTGGGGTGCGGGGATCGTGCGTCGGCGCATTCTTGGGTCTGCAGGGGTATAGAGCAGTCATACTGGATTCGGAGAATAGTAGCTGAGATGCTGAGATCGGGGGAGGAGGGCTAATACAGTGCTATCGGGTGTTTAGTGTCTTTACTATTAAGTTGACAGATTGACAATTAGTAGTTGCTAGCTACGTAATATCCTATTTATATATTGTTGAGATAGACTCACCAAACCATCTCACTCTGTCATGGATATATCACCGAAGTTTCTCACATACCATACCTGCAAGGGACCCCCTCGCTGATCCCTCACGTCCCTCTTTGGCTCTCTCCAGCTCCATGTCACATAGTGGCTTAGAATCTCCCGAGTCCCGACTGCTCCAACAGCACTGATCCAGCCCAATGCCATCTGCTGATCCACGTCTATTGAACCTTGTTTCCCACCATGACAGCTACCATTTCGAGCCGTCAGCTTGGCGGAGAATCAAGCCCTGCAAGGGCGATGCAAGGGGGAGATGCAGAACCAAGTATCTATCAACGTTCCAACGTCGTTGCAATGGAACATGTCTGTCTCAACATGCATGACCCTAGCAGGTAGCTTCACATCGAGACATAGCTGACCGCTTGGAGAGTATATATCCTCTTCACCAGACTCTAGTCCGAATGGTAGGCCTGATACTTTTTTCCCACTACTATCCCAAGTATCATCACCATGAAGTGGCTCAACCTCCTCCCCATAGCCTTAGGGCTAGGTACTACCTCCCCTCCCTCCCATTTACCACCTACCACCTCTACCCATACTAACCAAGCCGAATACCAGCCCACGCAAGCATCATCTCCTTCTCCCCCCCAACCAACCCAGACATCATCTACAGCCTCACCATCCCCAACACCACCACCCTCTCCACCCCAGGCCCAATCTACATCCAAATCACCGCCCCAACCTCCATCCAATGGGTCGGCCTAGGCCAAGGCGCCCAAATGACCGGCGCAAACATGTTCCTCCTATACACCTCCTCGTCCACCAAAATCACCCTCTCCCCGCGCTCCGGCCTCGGCCACTTCGAACCCCAATACACAAGCAACACCCAAATCACCATGCTCCCAGGCACCGGCATCTCCACCATCAACTCCACCACCGCCGCGCTCACCAACAGCAGCTCCCCCTCCTCCGACAACACCAGAACAACCATGACAGCCAACTTCCGCTGCGACAACTGTCTCACCTGGCAAGACGGCACCGGCACCATGAACCCCAAGGACACCAATTTTCCCTTCATCTGGGCCTACCGCGCCGGCGTACCCATCAACTCCGCCTCCATGGACGCCGACATCTCCATCCACGACGACATGGGCGGCATCCAAGTCGATCTCACTCGGGCCGGTATGCCCCCTCAACCCAACGACACAACATCCCCAGATAGTAGCAGCAGCAGTAGTAGCAATACCACCAACCCCTTCGCCAACTACAACCCACTCACCGACTCCATCCCCGCCCAATCCCCCACCAACCCATCCACAACCTCCTCCCCGCTCCCAAACCTCACCAAAATGACCCATATCCTCATCTCCCACGCAACCCTCATGGCCCTCTCCTTCGTGCTCTTCTACCCGCTCTCGGCCCTGCTCATGCCCCTGCCCATCTCCCTCCCCATCTCAAAATTCAGACTGCATATGCCCCTCCAGATCTTCACTATGCTCATGACCCTCGCTGGCTTCGGATGTGGCATCTACCTTGCCTATGAGACGGGGCAGTTGCGCACGGCGCACCCGATCCTCGGGATTATTGTGGTAGGCGTGCTGGTGCTGTTTCAGCCGGCTATTGGCTGGTTGCAGCATTTTGGGTATGTGAGGACAGGGGGTAGGACGGTGTGGGGGGTTTGTCATAGGTGGCTTGGGAGGGGGGTTATTGTGGTGGGTGTGGTTAATGGGGGTATTGGGATTCATGTTGCTAGGGGTATGGGGATGGCGCCGGTGGGGGCCGTTGTTGGGTATGCGGTTGTTGCCGGGGTGGTTGGGGGAATTTATTTGGGGGGGTTGTTGGTTGCGTGGATGGTGGAGAGGAAGAGGAGGATGGACGGGGGAGGGGAGAGGGTGGGAAATGTGGAGGGGAGGGAAGGTGGTGAGGGTGATGGTGATGGAGAGAAGGGGGGGAGTGTGGAGGAGACGGTTGGGTAGGATGATTGATGTAGGGTGAAAAAATGATGATGATCATCTGTGTTAGTACTATAGACTAAGATGAGAATAGTCTGGCAAGGATCAAGGGTCGGAGTAGTGAGTGACTAGTGGATCCCACGTGGTGTCAGCACTTTATTTATACCAGATTACATTTTACTACAAATAGTTGTCACAGTTCGCTAAATCAATGATAATTACATTTACTACAAATAGTTATCATAGTTTGTTAAATCAATAATCATTAAATCTATACCATATCTATATCATAGCTGCATAGCTGCAAGCTGTATCTAGAACTTAAGAACAGCCTTACCCAAGTTCTTTCCATGGAAAATACCCAACAAACCCTCGGGCGCATTCTCAATACCCTGAGTCTCATGAATCAAAGACTTGAAAGTGCCCTCCTTGATCCACTTCTGCACCTTCTCCTGGTGCTCCTTAGTGTACTTGTCACCCATACCCTTATCACCGACAATGAAACCACGCATATCCAGACGCTTGGTCAACACATTGGTGATGTTCTTAATCGGATAACCACCGCCATTGTACTGCGAGATCATACCGCACACGACGATACGACCGAAATCGTTCATCGCGTTCAGGGCAGCCTCAAGGTGCTCACCACCAACATTCTCGTAGTAGATATCCAGACCCTCGGGGGCCAGACGGGCCAGCGCATCAGCCGGCTTCTCGGTCTTGTAGTTGAAACCACCGTCGAAGCCAAGCTCCTTGGTGATGAAGTCGAGCTTCTCGTCCGATCCGACGGATCCAATGACCTTCAGACCCTCGTGCTTGGCGAGCTGGCCGACCAGCTGGCCGACAGCGCCACTGGCGGCGGAGACGAAGATGGTCTCGCCCTTCTTGGGCTTGCCGATCTCGTAGAGGGAAGAGTAGGCAGTCAGACCGGGCATGCCGAGGGCGCCGATGAAGACGCGGAGGTCCTCGATGCCGAGGGGGTTCTCGAGGGCGCGGACGCGGACGAGCTGGTCAGCGGCGACGGAGATGTACTGCTGGATAGGGAGGAAGCCGATGATCAGGTCGCCCTCCTTGTAGGCGGGGGTGTTGGAGCGGAGGACCTTGCCGATGATGCTGCTGTCGATGGGAGCGTTGAGGGTGAAGGCGGGGGAGTAGGACTTGATGTGGGCGGGGCGCATGCGGCCGCGCATGTAGGGGTCGAAGCTGGCATAGAGGGATTGAACGAAGATGCCACCCTCCGGGGCCGGGGCGGAGGCGTCGTACGAGGCCTGCTCGAGGACGACGTCCTGGCCGGGGACGAAGTAGCCGGTGGGGATTTGCTTGAAGACGAGGGTTTGGTTGGACATGGTGATTATGGTGTGTAGGTTTCACTTGGAGTGTTTGAGAGATATGCTATGAATGGAATAAGGGTCTGACGTAGGGTTTATATTTCCTGCGGATCATGGCGGGTGGAATGTCGATTACAAAGCACCATGATGATTCTACTGTATTGCCCCTAAGCAAGAAGAAGCTTCTCGAGACGAGGAATGTTTTTTTTGAGTTACCTAGGCTCTTGCCAGAAACAGGCTGGTGTGGGTGGGTTTTCGACCGGGACAACGGGCAGATTGGTGCAGAAGCTCCGTTGAACCACGGCTCTGGTGGACCGTGCCGGTGATGAGGCAATCGGGGGATATGCTTGTTCGGGGCATCAACCGGGCAGGATATGAACGACGAGTACTGCTCGGCAAGTTAGGATTTTTTTTTCTCAAAGAGTAAGTGGGAGATTGTTTCAAACAAACACTATAGAATTACAGTTCTTACTGTGTAAAGGTACCCCTCCGATAGGCTGCACTCAACGGAAACGCATCTCCGTGAAGGGTTAGCTATGTCATACTGGCGGAGCGAACTTAAGAATCAGGAATGGAAGCCGGAAAGTTTCCACTCGGCGGGGTTTACGGTGTCGAGTTATGCTACGGGCCTCGGGATAAGGGGACAAGTGGGGGATTCAATGCGGACGGTAAAACTGATTAGTATTCGGCGGCCGATGCTTATCAAGCAGAAATAAAAGTTCTTGAGACTGAAGAAAATATCAAGATACCTCGGTAGTGGAAGATGTTGAGGTTGATTTGATGTAATGTTTAACTCCATTATCCCCGGTATTAGTCAGCATAAGCCGTCATAATTTTTATCGGATTAGGTTCGGTCTGCGGCATTGACAGAATTGACTTCTATTTACTGCATCTCAACCACACAATGCTTGAACTTTCGACTGGGGACACCCTTTTCAAACAACACATCCAACTCCTCAAATGTCTTTCCTTGCGTTTCCGGCATCCACCAGAAGCAATAACCTGCACACAGCGCGCCCAACCCCGCAAATAAAAATCCCATCTTGCCCCGCCAGTTCCCCTCGTCTTCGTTCATCGCGTACGGTATCACCACTGCGAACACTACCGACCACACAAAGCAGCTGACTGTGGCCAGCGCGATGGTCAGTCCCCGCAGTCTCGCCGATGAGACTTCCGCCAGCAGCACATAGCAGAATGGCCCGAGACTGAGATCATACACGAACGTACAGGCCAGCATGAGCCCACACTGTCCCCATACCGTGGCATTGTCTCGTGGGACGACGTCGAGCACACCGATCAGGCACTGTACCACCGCCAAAGCGGAGCACCCGAAGATGTACATCGTTCGGCGGCCCACATAGGGCAGTAATAGCCACGATAGACATGTTCCGACAAGTCCCAGCGCCGTCAGTCCGATGTTCATCGAAAATGCATTTGACGAGTCCAAGCCCGCCAGCTCCATAAAATGCACGGCGTAGTTGATGAAGAAGACATTTCCCGTGAAGGCTTGCATGTTGTAAGCCATCACGCAGATCAGCAGTCGGCGGAGGTTTGGCCCACGCAGACATTCCCGGTATGTCGGTCGGTCGGCCTGAAAACTGGCCTCTAGACGCAGTGTCTCCTCGATATGGGATAGTTGGCGTGACACATCTACACCCGGAGTGGCTAGACGCCGCAGTGATGCTAGTGCCGCTTCGTTGCGACCATGCCGACAGAGCCAGTATGGTGGATCAGGGCAGAAGAAGATCAGCGCCAGCATGATGCATGGTAGCGCCCATTGCGTCGCGATGGGGATTTTGTACGACATGGTGGTGTTTAGCGACTCCGTGCCTTTGAGAATCCCCGATGCGATGAGCGACCCGACCGAGAAGGCGAGGTTGGTCATTGTAGCTGCGAAGCCGCGGAGTGCTAGCGGAGTCACCTCACCCACGTACGCGGAGGCACAAATGGGGTAAAATGCGATGATGCACCCATTTATGAGCTCGCCCGCAAACAACTGGGCTGGCGTATGACTGAAAAACTGCACGAAGATGAAGGCGATGGACAGACACGAGCACACAGCTATCATCACTCGTGGACCAAAGCGATCGTAGGCAAAGCCCGAACAGAGGGCGCCCACGATGGCTCCTAGTAAATTGGCGTATTGGAAGGCGGAGATCCACTGAGCAGCCAGGACATATTCCCCATGGTAGTTGTAGCCGTATGTCTTCTTGAAGACGTCGAGACCGACTAGACCTTTGACAATACCGCCATCCTATACCAGTTAGGGCTGCTTCTCACTTCTCATGGAGGATGGCCTACAATGCCTTTCAAAATGGTGGCCTATGGATGGTTAACACTGTATTTCCCAGCCAATAAATACTCTTACCAGGTTCATGAACGACGCCCAAGCCACAGCCGGCCAGTGCCGTCGCATGGCTTCCCAGAACCCCAGCGCATGTTCCTTTCGAGTAAATTCCTGCGCAAACTCGGCTTCATCGCTCACACCATCCGGAAGAACCTGAACGACTGTCTGTCGCTTTTCATCTTGAATATTACCCATGGCGGGGTGACTGGTTCAATTCTTCTCACATACTGGATGTTCATCTGCTTTTTATGTGTGACGCGCCTGCTGTCTTGGCCTTCTTGGCTCGGGTGATTGCGCCAATCGCTTCGGACAGCATCATGTCGGTACCATTTATTTTCTTGTATGGCTCGTCGATGCCATGTGCAGCTAAGCATATCTATATCTCATCTGTCTATGATTTGCTCAATCTGTATCCACATCTCAAATGCCGTGCTAGATGCACTGTATTTGATTGGTAGGAGGGAAGGGAAACCCTCCTGTGCTGTCATTCGAGGACCTTGGGGTTTCTGCCGAGACATTTAGTGGTGGTTGGATGCTGGGCAATTGAGCAAGTTCTTACATATGCTATCAGATATACTTAGTCAGGTATATACAAACTACATGATGATTCAATTTATCCTTTAGGTCTGCTGGAGTTTATAATAGAGATTCCTCTAAAAATTTATTATGTATATTTGCTACACCAGACCTAATGAAAATTTCCCAGTTCTTCTGAAATTATACATTCCATCTCTACTAATGTATTAAGATGAAACCGGACACTTGGAATCGTTTTATCATCCCTGCAGTCGAAAATATATATTGTCAGTATTAGGGTCCTGAGACATCACATTTTGGGAACAGACGTAATCTGAGTTTATCTTAACAGGTATTACATCATATTCTCTTGGTGTACTTCAGGAGCAATAACATGTTACTGAGACAGATCTCTCCCACTTACTAGTAGATCGATCCTCATATCGAGATGATTCAAGTTGGTGTTCGAACCGATTGACCACTGTGGAACACGCCAACCTGCACAGTATCCGAGCAAAGTCCCATGACCAAACCCAGCTGCGAGCTATCAGTCAAGCTAAGGTTTCAATAACCGCTTCCAACCTGATCATAAGTAGATCACCGGTGTATCGTGTCGCACTGACCATCTTGTTGAAGGCACCGACGCCGGGATGCCATCGGCTGGTGTGTTTCTCCGTTGCTCCGTGGCATTAGTCAGCACATGGAAGTGCCCTTGAAGACAGTTTCACCAGGTAAAGAGAAACAAAGAATAAGCAATGCTACTGTGACGTAGTGTGTTTGATAATTATCAGATAGTTCCATCACCACTCGCTTGGTGCGGAGTCTGCCCATTTGGCTGGAGTCAGCTGGAATTCACGTCGCGAAACACCCGCCGAGAGATACTCCGGATAGCTGCGGACTATCTCGCCACACGCAAAGCTTCCAATCAATCAAGCAAGATTCGCATCTATCATCATGTGTCTATTTGCAATTAAGGCTACCAGGCGTCCGGAGAACGCCGCCTCAGGCAACAGGCCGGAGACACCGGCTGGCAAGCTGAAATTGAAGGCGGAAAATCTCCGACTGGAGGGAAAGGACGCCGTCCGTGCCTCGTGTCACTCGTGTAGATAATATCACATCGCACTGCTCTTCCACGTTCCAGCTGTGTGACGCTTGTCAGTGCCGCATGCTGCAGGAGAACGTGATTGGAAGGTGAGACAAAGACGGCAATTCAGGCGTCCGACGATCAATCTGACATCCACTCGCTGTCGGAGCTAGACTGTCCCCATGCGCACCGTAGTGGCTAAACTAGATTCAAGGTGCGGGGAATGTCAGCAATCTCGCCAAATGCGGCCGGTATAGAGTTCAATTTAGCGGATTTGGCCGGCTTTCATGTGTTTGAGGTCCTTCTAGGCCCATTGCGATGCTGCTCTTATAGTCCGGCCGTGCCCTGCTCCATTTGCTTGCTTTCGTTCATCCTCATCATCGTAAATAATCACAACTTTGGACATCATGGCTTTGGATTACACTGTAAGTGATCAATCATCAATACCCCGATCTGCATGCGATCTAATAGCCCAGGCCTTTTACAATGTCATCGACAACGAGTTGACTTCCACAACGCAAACCCGTCATGGCATTAACCCAGCCAATTGCCAGCCTAACCCTGAAGTGCCCGTCTCAACGGCAGAAGATCTCGATCGCGCAGTGGACGCTGCTAGCCGAGCGTTTCGTCAATGGTCACGGACCTCGTATGATGAGCGCCGCACTGCCATCCATTCCTTTGCTGATCGCATCGCGGCAAATAAGGAAGGTATGGTGGGACTTTTGTCCCGCGAGCAGGGCAAATCACTGAGCCAGGCATCGACCGAGCTTGACATGGCCATTCAGTGGACTCGTTCGCTCAGCTCCATCATTATTCCCAAGACGGTCGTCAATGACACAGACGACCGGGAGGTAATTCAGCGCTATATTCCCATCGGTGTAGCCGCTGCTATTGTGCCCTGGAACTTTCCCGTGCTGCTGGCTATCGGCAAGATTGTCCCGGCTGTGTACACGGGTAATACTATCATCGTAAAGCCCTCCCCATACACGCCATACTGTGGTTTGAAGCTGGCGGAATTGGCAACGCAATGCTTTCCACCTGGCGTGGTGCAGGCTCTCAGTGGGGGCGACGATCTGGGACCGATGATTACCGAGCACCCGGGTATTCAGAAGATTAGCTTCACGGGCTCGATAGCTACGGGCCAGCGAGTCATGGCTAGTTGTGCTAAGACGTTGAAGAAGGTGACATTGGAACTGGGCGGGAATGACCCCTGCATTGTGTGCGAGGATGTAGACATTGATGCTATAATTCCTCAGGTGTGTCGCATCTTCTGAGTCTAATACCTCTGCTAACAATGTAGATTGCTTTCCTCTCCTTTTTGTGTTCCAGTCAGATCTGTATGATGATCAAGCGTCTCTATGTGCACGAAAAGATTTACGATGAGTTCCGCGATAAACTCGTCCAGCATGTTCAAAGCTTGAAGATGGGCGAGGGAACCGAGCCGGACGTATTCATTGGGCCTCTGCAAAACAAGATGCAGTACGACAAGGCCACTGACCTTCTTAACAACATTCATTCCAGCGGACTGAGCACCTTCTCGTGTAATCCCCCAGGCCGAACAGGCTACTTCATCACCCCAACAATCGTCGACAACCCGCCCGAGACATCCCGAGTGGTCCAAGAGGAGCCGTTCGCCCCTATCCTGCCTCTCCTAAAATGGTCCGACGAGACGGACGTACTAGCACGCGCCAACAACACAGACTACGGCCTAGGAGCATCCGTCTGGAGTCGCGACCTGCAGCGCGCACGACGCATGGCAGATCAGCTCGAGGCGGGCTCAGTCTGGGTGAACTCACATTTCGAATGTGCGCCATTCGCACCATTCGGCGGACACAAGAAGAGCGGGCTTGGAGTCGAGTGGGGATTGAACGGACTGACAGGATGGTGCAATTCGCAGACACTGTGGTTACCAAAGCTTTAATCAATGCGTTATACCTCACAATAAAATACAAATCAAAAAGGATTTCACAAAACCGGCCACCTAGCACCCACCTTCCCCCCCAACCCAGCCCTCTCCACAACCTCCCTACTCCTCCTCTCCGCCTCCCTGACCACCTCCCCCTCATCCATAGTGACCAACTCGCCCTCCCTAACAACCACCTTGCCATCCACCATCACAAATTTCACATCCCTCCCCGTAGCCGTATACACCACCGCACTAACTGGATTAAACCACGGCTGCATCTCCACGCCCCTAGCATCAATTGCCACAATATCCGCCTTCTTCCCCACCTCCAAACTCCCAATGCTATCTTGCAACCCCAACGCCCTAGCCCCATTAATTGTCGCCATCTCGAGCACTTCCTCAGCACTCACAACCGTCGGATCCCCACTCGTCCCCTTATGTATAATCCCCGCCAGCTTCATCTCCTGCAACATATCGCAGGTATTATTGCACGGCGCACCATCCGTCCCGAGCCCGATATTCACCCCCGCACGCTGCAGATCCGGGACTCGACATGTGCCCGACGCGAGCTTCGCATTGGAGGTGGGGCAGTGCGCGACATGCGTGCCGGACTTTGCTAGAAGCGAGATATCCCCGTCGTCGAGGTGCACCATGTGTACTAAGACAGTGGAGGGGGAGAGGAGCCCGACGCTGTCGCAGTACGTCATGGGGGTATGATCTACGGACGCGAAGAAGTCCCGGTCTGCGGAGACTTCGGCACAGTGCATGGTTATGGGGATGTTGTGTTGCGCTGAGAGGGCGGTCATTTCTTTGTAGAGGGCAGGAGACACTCTGAGAGATTTGTCAGTTACTACCATAACAAGAGGGCAGTGCATAGATAGGAAAGAAAAGGGTGTTTACCCCCCCGGCGTCCTCGCCCCAAACCAAACCCTAATACGATCCCCCGCCTTCCCATTCCACTTCTCCCACATCTTCATCGTTCCCAGCAACGACGTCTCCCGGTTTTCAATGAGGCCTGGATGCATCGCCCAAGCATCATCCTTCGCGTACCGTCCCGTATCCATGACGATCTTGCCCAGGCAGCCGCGGATCCCGCTCTCCTCGACGGCGCGACATAGTCCGTCGAAGCCATACCGGTCTGCGAACTACACATACACAGTATCACATCAGCACCATCCACCTACATAAATAAATGAATGCGGAAAAGAATGGGAGAGAGAGAAATACCATACTCTCCAAAAAACACGTCGTCCCACTCTTCAACATCTCCGCAATACTCAACCTCGCCGCCGCATATCCATCCTGGGGAGTGAAATTCCCCTGCAGGACCCAGATGCGCTCGCACAGCCAGGATACCAGCTCGAGGTCGTCTGCGCAGCCGCGGAGGAGCGTCTGGGCGGTGTGCATGTGCGTGGAGATTAGTCCCGGGATGAGAATGTGCCCGGTTAGATCGATGACTTCGTCATCGGGGTATTTGGCTAGTAGGACGGGGGTTTTGTCGATGTCGGTTATGTAACTGGACGAGGTGCGGAGGGCGCCGTTGGTGAGGATTGTGCGGGTCGGCGAGAGGGTTAGGATTGTGGTGTTGGTTAGGAGCATTTTGGTGGGTTTGGGGTGCCAATTGCTATGTTTGGCGTTGAGGGATTCGAAGGCTTTAGGGGTCTATCGGCTGGCTAGATCTAGGTAGTTTATTTGTGTGATGGGAAGTATTGTCTTATAGATGAGGGGTGGCGGCGGAGGTCTCCGATGCGGGGGGGAGGATATCCGGATGGGAAGTTGGGGATAGAGATAAGATTAGAACGGGTTATCATATCAGATTAGTCTACTCCGCACACGGAATCGTATTCGTGATGGCATTTCATTGCTGATGTATGGTTGTACCTGTGAGTATAATCCTCCCATATGGAGCCTGCGGAAGTCTTCAGGTAATGACAACAACGGTGCCGGTGACCTCGTATTTAGTTCATTGCCGAGTTACTGATCTCTGATAGCATTAACAGAAGAGCAAGTACCACAGATTACCGAGTGCATCGACACGGGCAGCCTGCAGATTCGGTATCTAGACAGCTTGCTCAGTCAAAATACCCCGAAAGGGTTGTTGGGTTAGACAACGACTCAATTTCGCTAGGCATACATCATACACCAATAATATTTGTCTGATTTCTTGGTAGAAATTGAACTTTCTCCTTCGACATCTGCCAGTGGGATAAGAGAATGTTTCTAACCAACAATATTCGGTCGGAGGTGGTGAGCTGGGATTAGCAGGTCGCCTGGCCTTAATGAAGGTAAGACTTCATAGCAATATACGCAAGGTATCTCATATACTCGTTGTTAATGCCCTATGAGCCAAGTACATACGTCAGCTGTTGTTGAAGCGACAGCGTTCGCCCTAATTAACCGGTGATAGGTTAGGCCCGATGTCTGTGCGCTCAACATCCAATGTAGTACATAGTACCCTGTAGAGGCTGCTGGCACTTCCTACCCCTCATCATGAAAGAACGAGTCATTTGGGGTACTCTGTAGATATATAAACTGTAATTCTTCCCCGACTCTAAGTACGTTAAATTACTGTGACGCCTGCACGTTTTACACCTCTTCGAAAAGACCATACTTCTCCCCCAACAAACCGACTTCTTTTCACGAAAGCAAGGTACGCTCTACACGGTTGAAGGCATCCAAAAACAGAGCTGGGCCTTACATAGTCTGGTTTATAGATGTGTGAATGGCATGAGATCCTATTTCGCTGCGGTTGTATGGACACCTATAATCATCCAAAAACACGCCCCGGATGCGACCTGCGCCCCAAATACAACGAACCCTGCTCAAACATTCCGTACCACGACCCGCAGCGCCGGAGAAATTTGCGCTGCTTGCCGTTATCCTACACCAGAGAGTGATATATGAGCCTTGTGCTAGGCCGACCGGTCAAGAAGGAAAGGCAACCTGGCACTGCTCTTGTCAATAAATATTGAAGACTTATTATGGCTGGGTTTGGATGGGTGACCGGTGTGGTTGGATAAGCACCGGAGGCGGTAGATCAGGTGACTTGGTTGATCCGGGGTGAATTTAAGGGTGCAGCTTCCTGTCCATATCCATCCCTTTTGTAACCATCAATGCACTTCTCAGGGTCTCTGCCCACCTGATATCGTCCATCATGGACGAGGTAAATGGACGTGTGCTTAAAGCTATCCAAGATTTAAAGACCATCCGGGTTATTGTTGACATTCCTACTGAACATTTAACCCCTGAGAACTATCTTGATTTAGCATTTGAACTCGTTGAACCGTTCACGAATAGCTGGGAAGAACACCACGTGGTGCGAAAACTCGTCGTCGACGTGTATCCGCGACATGCATACGTTGTGATCGACATCAATAATTTTTCTTATGATTTCAAGCTCGCTCATTTACAGATTTTCGCTATTCCAGTCCACATTCTACGTTTGTCAAGGAAAAGCAAGCAATGGTCCTTCTTTAGACGAGAACTAGAGGATCGACGAGTCGCCAAGGATATTGCAGAGTTGCACAGGTGTAACGGCCAAAACCAACCCCCTTTCTTTGCAGACCATATTCGAGGGTCTGTTTACCTTTCTCCCCGTACAACATGAGGGGATGATGGGCGAAATGGGATCTGGTGTGCATGCAGCGTCGCATATGTTCGCAACTTTATTTCTTGGCTCTTATAATTTACCTGTTCTTCAATGTGCAACTTGGATTTTGAGCGAATCGAGCCCGTGTTAACAACTAGGGGTATGTTTACTTAGTATCACTAGGTGTAATTGGTTATGTTCACATCGTTTCCGGGATTTTGTTGCGGATTAGGGAAGATTTAGGGCAATGATAACAATACACTTTTTTGCAAGTATTTCTGCTCATAGTGTAATGTGTGATAGTCCCCAACATCTCCTGCTCGGGTAAAGTGCTCACAAGTGGCTTCCGGTTGAGCCGAGCAGATTATGGAAAAAGAGATAAGCAGGCAATTTCGGGATAAAGATCCCAGCATTGGTAGTACAACCTTGCGTATACATTTACATTGCAGATCGAAGGGAGTCTCTTAACAGTGGTCTCTTACCATAGTGAAATATCAATCGAGAACCTTAGTTTGACAGAACATATCAAGTTAAATGTATGTGGTAAGCACAGAACAAGCATATTGAATATATCTTTTGGAATCCTAGTGACAGTTCACTGTTCATGTACATGTCGGTTATAACCCAACTCATTCATTTATCCATTCAAAATCAGTGGTTATAGCCCAGGGCTCAACTCAGATTGTACAAAATGTAAATAGGAAGATAAAGGTACGACCGGCATTCTTCGCCTGTAGCTGTTAGCAAAATGCAAATCGACGAAAGAATGACCTGAACATGCCATATGACTAAGGATAACGTGCTGTATGGCTCAATGAGAACCCCTTCCTAATGAAATTAGCCACGACATACCCTCAATACTCTTCTCGGGTAAATACCTATCTCAACACTCAAGGCTTAGAAGAAGGCTGCACAGTTTCCCCAAACAAGAAAATAGCTGGCTTGTTGCTGAAATTAACAACATCCCCCATAATCTCCGGCACCTCGGGACTCTCAAATGCTTTCTTCATCCCCTCCTCACTTTCCCAGTGTACTCGGCTACCAACAGCATACGGAGGGGGTGTACCGTTCAAGGACGGACCAAACTTGGTGACGGACCAGCTTTTGAGGCCGTACTTGGTCCAATGCTTCTCGATTAGCCTCATGTGAACGTTGGTGTAGTAATCGATGTCGTATTTGGCATCGGGCTCGTTGGGGAAGACGACGGTGATTGTGTAAGTCATGTCGACCGATGTTCCTCTGATTAAGATGTTCTCTTGAGAGTGATGGTGTCTAGGAGGAGTGAATGTTGGCAAGGAGGCTGGGTGTTTCAATCCTTCTGATTGAGGGGCAGGGCCAGCCTTATGTAGGATTCATTCTGTATATCGATGTGAATTACGTCCGCTAAGTCCGTGAGATTACAACATTTCGGCAGAACTCCGGTGATTTCTAGTGAATTATTGACATCTCCACTAGATATGCAGGACATGTTGAGTAGACGGGCCTACCCTGGATCCTTGTCCGGAAGCATACCGAAGTAGGACCGAGGCGTCATCATATAAGAGGCAGGCAAAGTCGTGTCTGCTGTGTGTCATGGCCTTGATGCTCTGGTCAATGTGAAGTTATCGAATGTAACATGATTGGTTTCAGCACATAAGATTACTGGTATCTCTGACGTGGAGAATGAATTTTAGAACCTAGCCAAGATATGTTCTTCTTGCCGGAGACGAAACTACACAAGCATGGAGGAATCTATGAGAAGGCGGCTGGCCCTTTTGTCGTCAAGGCTCGCATCAGTGGGGAGAACGGTGAATTGGTTACGGGTCAGAACCCGTCAAGCGCTGCAGTTTTTGGCGATAGTATTATCAAAGCTGCTGGGATGTAATTCAGTATCGATCTCTTCGTGCAGCTGCAGTCTCGGTAGGAAACATAGACTTCCTTCTGAGTATTTCATTTCACGTTCTACGCAAAACTGTCAACAGTCCAGGATAGAGCGCAAGCATAGTGTCTCCTTATGACCAGAGCTGATCACTGCGTAGGGAAACGTCCGACAAGCCCTCAACGAACCATGATGGCAGCATACATGATCCATGTCGCACTTGATATTTTGAGGCTAAGATTCACTGCTGCTAGCCAGCCAATCAGAGCAGAATTGTAAGCAAAATGCAGCCACTGCAGATTAGTAGTCTGCACAGCAAGCATCGACCAATTGCACTGAAATTGTAAGCAGATAGCGTTCTCCACTTTGAGGTGAAACCTTAGTCCCTGACCAAGTTGCCTTCAACAGCTCTTCAGACACTGAGCCGTTACTGCAACGCCAGGGCTGAGGGCTCCCTGCACATGGGAGGATTTCAAGAAATCTTAGAACCTAAAGACCAAGGTCCTGTGAGATAGCGGCTGGATTCAAGTACTAGGAATACGGAATCTTATTGGTCTATGAACGCTTCAAAAGGGAACAAACTACGTTCTGTGGCTCACAACACATCATTTGGAGTTCATGAACGACTCATCAACATAGGTACAAGTCTCATGTATCGACGAAAGTAAAGATGCGTTCCCATACCAGAGGTCTCTCCCCTCTCCTAGCCCTCCAACTGTTTGTTGAACGCAGAATTTCCGGACACCCTCGAAGAAATACCCCCCACTTCTTAGCAAAGTCTTCAGTAACCTCCCAGTTTCCCGGATCCCAAGGTGTTCCCCATACGAGGAGTGTGGCATTACTGCTGCGCGTATCCCAGGAAGCCGTTAAATCGTGGCAGAGCTCATCATCATCAAGATCATCGCCTGCTCGGATGAGATTATCTCTCATGCTCGGGAACGGGAAGACATCAAGCCATGGGTGATGTGGAGTCGCACACTGTAGGGATGTTGGGCGCAGGCTGTGGGGAATGCCGACATGATCCTCCGGGACGACATGGGGACCATCGAGCGAGAAAATGGAAATAGTATCATCCAGACACAGCCACTCGGCAGTCATGCCTAAAGCAATGGCATTCTGGTAGGCTGCCCGGAGCACGTTCATTCTGCTTAGGTTCAGAAGCATGTCGGTCTGTGGGGATCCGCCCAGGTAGCGATGCAAAGCCCCGGTTTCAAAGTCGGCCATCAGCTCGTGGACATCTGGAGGGGCAAATGTGCATTGGACATGCTCGGTCTTAGATAGTGTACATGTAATTGTACCCGAAGGGGGAAGTGGGCTTTGAGGATGTGGAGAGCTCGGTGATGATGGGTTGTGGATACTGTTTGCGGCACCCGATAGAACGCCAGCTTTCCGTTGACGTGCTCCTGTGACGGGAAAAGATGAATTTGTCAGAGAAATATGCCATCTCTATCAATAATAAGGAAAGAGGGGTTCTAGTCCTCACGATAGGCCCTCTGATTGAGGCGATTCTGCACTCGGCGCCGTATAACTCGACTGCTCACTCCGCTCCAGTCATCCTCGGGGGCTGCGGCCAGTGCGGGATGTGATAACCGTTGCAGCTGCATTTGGAAGCTTCTATGACACAAAGGAGGGTTGGTCTGTTTCTACCACTACCTACACGGGGCGAGGCTAACAAGTGGCTCTTAAATAGATGTGCAAGATGCTTACATTTCTGTTATCATTGGCCCATTATCAGTCAATCCGCTGGTGGGGCTGATGGAGAAGGAGTGGGTCGAGGGTCTCTTAACTCCGGTATCTACTGCATGGGTTGTTGTAGGCATATGGATTGTAATTGAATCTGGAATCGGTTGACACTTCTCGACATTATATAGAAATTGAGTCAACATATCCCTTTGGTCTTTGCGCTGGTTATTATGGTGTGAACTTTTCCATGGAGAAGAACTAACACCTTGGCTTTTGCAGGTCATATCCGGCTGCAATTGATATATGCCAATACTTCAATATCTCTTGCTTTACTTCCTCACACGGATTGAATCTTAATTTTACTCCCCTCTGGCGGCATCACTTCCAAGAATATATTATCGCGAGCTATATGGAGTTCTATGCCAACCCTCTTTCCAAACACTAGGATATCCGGACATTCTATCTGAGGACATCTAACGTTAGGGTCATAACAGCACGACCAACTCAATACCATGTCACCTAAATAGACCTACACGTTTCCTGACCGAGACCCAGTTTTATCCATCGCAGTCTGGTACCTGCATACTACTCGGCGATGTCGAAGAATCAGACAAATTTCTTGGGGCTAATTCACCCACTCCGTAGGATTCTAGATCGGCCGAATATTGCGTGGCTTCTCAACCCAGTCGAAATCGTGCTGTTGATGGTACCCAGAACGCCAAGTGCCTTGTTCATCGTACAGTTTACGTAGCGCTCGCTGTGTGGTGTACAAGGTCATGGCGTTCAGACGAGGGGAGCATGCCAGCAGGAGTCGGGAGGCGCATGATTCTATTTATGAAGGCGAAATAAATCACCGCTTGGGAAGGGAGTGGTTAGCCTGAGGTGTTAGAAACTGCATTCCATGTGGTTGTTATATACGGGTTGGTTATAATGCTACCTGATGGAACATGACGGAGATAAGCTCAAACCCCGGAAGATGCGGGCAGCTTACACCCTGAATGCGGGTCAGATCCAGTCTTGGGTTTGGATGGGGCACTTGGCAAGTCCTAATCATAATTACGACATTTCATCGGACGCAACAACCAATTGGACAGTAATTTTTTGGGTCCTTAACAATCTATCAAGCATAAAGGAACAATGTAAATAGCTCTCGGCTTGCATGCATGATGTACTGCCTTACCTCTTAGTGAGCGTCGGAGTTGTAGACACCCATAAAGTCACTCAGCAGCGAGCCACTTTTCGGAACATAAAAATATCCTCTCTTCTCAGTTTTTTTTTTTTCTTTTTTTCTTTTTTTTTTTTGTTTTGTTGTATGAAGAAAACAACGATGAGTTGACTACCTCAATCAACTTAAGATTAGTCATGTCAGGCAAAGATTGTCATAGTTGCAAAACAATTAATCGGTCTCCGGAGTATTCTTCCGTTCGGAGACTGTGGTAATATATCTATGGGGTATTTCTATTCCCATCACCATCCTGCAAGCTGGAACGAATACTATCACTAGGACACTAGGCCAAGGCTACACCACGAAAGATGCATGCGAATGAGTGAGTCCCCATCGAATCACACTAACTGATCAATGTTGTCAAATAATTCTATTCTCACATGCCACACTAGAGACCCTTTCAATTCCGGGTGGGCATCCGGATCCTCACAACATGGAGGATCTGAGGCAAAAAGGCGCAGTGGATATGTTCCCCCCTATATGCGCTCGTGCATCACCCCTGATGTGAGAAGGCGACTGGATGACGAATGGATCTTATTGAAAGAGAAGTTGTTTGGTTCCTCTCAAGGCACGGCAGAGCTCTCCGATGACCCAAAAGAGAAAGATAAATCTGACGATGAGGCATCTCCTGATAATCCATCCAACAATATGCCTTCAGCTGAGTCATCATGCGATCCTGGATTGTCCGAGGGTAGCCCATACGAGGGAGAATGCTATGATGATGAATGGTCTGATGATGGATTGCTCGATAATGAATCCTTTAACGATGAGTCGTCCAATGATAGTTCGTCCCAAAATCCCGGGTTCTGGCAATATATCTGCGATATCTGTTCTATGGTCTGGGATTGTATCAAGACCGGATTTCAAAAGGTCTTTGGCTCAATAAAATCCGCGTGTTCTTGGTTATGGGATATTCTATATGAGGCTGGCAGCTGGGTCAAGGAGCATCTGGATAATTTTCTCTCCACGATTACGCAGATATTTATGGATTCCAGGCGGTAAAACTTTGGAGAATATGTCCCTTTGGTCTGAGTCGATTATTAGAATTTGTCATACTCTTCATTGAGTTCAATGGGTTGGTGGATCTGGAAAGGACACTCTGTGGAGGGTTTAATATGAGTTTAATTATAAAATCGAATTTTCCGTTTCACGATCGACAAAAGAAGTAGGTTGCAAAGCAAGGCCACCTTCATTAAGAAGACGCCTTATATACCAGAATAAATCTCAGGAGGAGGTGAGTTATCTTGGAGATATGCTTCGTTCGATGGTAATTTGGTCCAATATATTGCAATTTAAATTGCAGATATATTCTCTTCCCTTACGACATCCAAGTCGAGAAGATAAGTAGTATTCTGTATCCTTGGAGATAGAAAGCTCGCTAAGCCTAGACAAATTGGACTGTATTTCTTTATATCGTCTGCCTGCATCTATATCATATGTACTGTATGCTGAAATGATATTAATTGTAGTAGCGGGAGGATAACAAAGAAGCTCAAGTGACAGAATTGCGGACTAATAGATATATGCACTCGCTAGAAAAATATTACATTACGGACTTAGCACTAAGTTTCTTGGTAAATCGCAGTCTCCAAAATTATTTGACCTGGGGGCATTTAGAGCTACCGATACTTGCTGATGTCCACACAGATGGTTGCGTCTCGAAGGTCAATTTTGTGCGAAAATCCCTTGAAGCATCGGAACTAGCCTTAAAAATGGCAAGACGAAGAAATTAAGCCACCCTGCTGTTCTATTGTAAGACAGGTAAGGTCTTATTAGATAGCTGAAAACTCCAGTATTGCAAATTAACTTGCCCCATTTACGGAATAGGGCTGGGTTACACAATGAATGACGGGATGTCAGGCTGTTTAGGCGTACTGCATCATGCACCCCTGCTACAACGAAGTGAAGGAGATACCCGATATAGTCAAGTAGTATTTTGTTTTCCCTCTAGCCCGAGACTTGTATAAGAGAGAGCGCCAGCTGTTGAATCCAAGTCCAGGAGAAAACCCCTCAACTAGAAACAGCAAGTCAGTTTGACTCTGGGCAAGTCTATACCAAGGATCAAGAATATGGCTAGTAAGTACCTGATTGTTTCGATCATTTCTTCATAATCGTTTGCGGTATTTTATTTCCGGCCCAAAATTATAATGTACTAATATTGTCTATTATAGACCTAGAGAGCAGCATTCACAACCCCAATCCCCGCCCTTTGGAAGATGAAAAATACAACGAGATCGAAGGAATCGACTACACCGCCGGGTATGTAAAGCAACTCAGCTCGGACGATGAACTCCTCGCCGGAGCCTGGGGCATGAATGCCACCACAGAGATATGGGATCTATGCTACCGGAGCGGCCCAAGAATGGCGAAAATCCTCGAGGAGTTTGTCAGGAGCATGAAGCCTTCAAAGAGGGCCTACGACGACGTAGGGGATATCCTGACTATTGACATGCAGCTATTCTATTGGTCCCAAGACATGGCTTTTATATCCATCTTCGATGATACAGAACCTCCCCGATTGGACTGGGACAAGGTCACGATGAACAATATTGTAGGAATCACTGCGATCTGGACTTTACATGAAATGGCTAGGATCAAACCGGGTATGTTTCGTCACACTTATCAATACGTCCCTGGAGAGAGGAATCCGTTCAAGTTGGATGCTTATGATCTTCTTCATGGAATAATGCTTTTGCGCTGGGTGCTTCGCACCTGGAATTATGATCGCAACCAACAGCCTGACAGACCCCGGCCGTTGAGGGCTAAGGAGAGACGATTTTGGAGACCGAAAGCGCGGGTTCCATCGTTCGCACCATTGCCTGAGCCGGAGGATAGTGATATGATGGATATTGATTGAATAGTACTATAGCACGGAATGATGTGGTACGGCGGTGCTTTGACTTGATCCAGTCTTTGGCTATAGGCCAATTCATTAAGTGCGCTGTTAAAGCTGGCAAAAAAAAAAAAAAATAGGGTCATCTTAGATACGAAACGAGACTACTTTACTATATTCAGTGACCAGAGTGTGGGGTCCTTAGATAGAAAATGATTGTAATTTCAGTATTTCCCGTAAAGATTCGATGGACTCTGACGGAACTTCAAGATCCAGTAAAGCGTGCCACATGCCCACATACTCAGGATGTAAATAAACACCGATTACTCTTCCTTCGCAAGCGGCAGATCCGTGCTAGTGGAAGCATTGAAGTCCTCATACAGCGACTGCATGTTCTCATAGCTGTTACTCCAGCATTTTCTGATGACATTTTCACAAAGTAAACCAGTTGTCACAGGGATATCCTCTGGTTCCGGCCAGCGATCTTGTTCAAAGTAGTCGTACCAGAAGGCACGCCATGCTGCGATAGAATAAATAGTGCATCCAATGCCAAGTATGTCGACTCGCGGAAAAGGTTCTTCCATGTAGATAGCTTCCATATTAGCATCCAACGCATATATCTCGGCATTACCAAAATCAGTAACCTTCAGGCTATCATTATGAACAAGTATATTGTTGGGCTTGAAATCCTGATGGAGAACCTTGCAAGAATAGATATGCCAAAATGCCTCGACTATTGTTGAATCCACGAGGTGCGAGTTGCTTTGGATGGCTTGTCGTGGTTTCCAATATATGTTTCAAGATCTCCTTGCTGTGCATAAGCCAGCTTGATTGCGCCTGTTGACTGATCATGCACGCCCAGGTACGGTATAATTTCTTTATGGTTTCCCAGGCGCTCGTAGATTTCTTTCTCGGTACTGATCATGTCGCGGTACATTTCATTGTAAGGCTCATTATCGGGAAGGTACTTTGGATGTTTGATGACTGTATTTTGGTCGGCTTTGCAGATGTATCCGGAGTAGCCCATTGCGATAAAGTTTGGTGGCTGCTTCAGGTGCACGATCTTCCTGTTGCCATCGGGCTGTTGTTCGAACGCTTCGTGGTCAATGACAACGATGGTTGTTTCTTCGGACAGCTCAGCATTCTAAATAAACTGGTTAGCAGAGTACAATCGTATGCTTGCTCATAGAAAACAGACACTTGAGACATGTTCCTGCATCGTAGGCTCCATCGTGGGTTAGTATGGTCAATTAGTTGAGGTGGAACTTGGAGCAGCCGGTTCGCCTGAGATAGGTACCTGGACCGAGGACTATATAGGCCAGAGGTGAACTTCTAAGGCAGAGCATGAGATATTGACATGTACGGGTAATTGTCTATCTCGTGAAATGATATCTCCGCAACTGACACAATACAGTGAAGAATGGGCGGCATAGATCAGGGGGGCTTAAAACATGTTTGTGACATGCGTGAGTGCATTCACGGTACTTAACTAATGCTTACTCTGCAATACAGGCTCCTTAACATTTCAAACAGTCGTCAGAAAGTATCATCCCATGCCGTCTCCCATTGTGTATTAATTGGGCGATGGTCAGTTTATATTATCATACTCTTGGAGGAGAAGAGTAGTCTTTATCATCCTTAAAGGGCCAGTTCCGCCAGCAAATATCACGCTCATCCTCCTCGGCCTGCCGTACCATTTCCAATCGATATTCCAGATTTCTCCGAGACGCCCGCTCAAAGTTTGCGGGTTCTGTACCACCTTCGGGGTCAATACCTAAACTTATTCCTGATAATTTCCAGGAGTTCTTCGCACTCATTCCACTCATTTGATTCCTCCATTGCTGTGTGCTGTTCCTGATCAGAAAAGACCACCGGACACCGTTCTGACGTAATCGCGTTCCAAACATGCGGAGTTGTGATTCTGACAAGAGCAGCACGAAGGTTGATGACATCTCCATCCCAGGGGTATCCTGTCTGTTGATGTAGATATTGTCGCATGCCAAGGTGTGGGATCTTCAAAGCGCTCCAGTGATTACCATTATACAACCCAGTAGCTGCTGTGTAATAGAGGTTTGCTTCCTTCGAGCGAAATACAACTTTTGCTTCCATCTGTTCCTCGCTGCTCATATCGGAAAAGTTATCTGGGAGGGATGGAACCTGTAAGCGTTGAGCCTTCGACAAATCATGCTCGCAAAAGGCTGGGTAGCCTGCCTGCATGAACAGCGGGAAGATGATGCTATCTTGCCAGTCTATAATGCTCACAATCTTCTTGGAGCCACGTTCTAGTAAGATATTATTCAGAGTCAAGTCTGGATGTCGTAGAGTGGGATAATTATGATTTGGGTCTTCTGGTATCAAGGGAGTGGCAAGTTGCAGGAATTTTGAAAGAAGCGAGGTATGCTCCGAAGGGTCGATATCGAAACTGGTAGGAAGGAGAAAGGTTCTTCGAGGTTGAGGCTTAGCATACTGCAATATGCAAGTGGTCTCTCGTCGAGCAGCAGATGTAAAGCAGTCTTCGGATGAGAGCCCTTTGCAAGGGTTAGCTTCATACAAATAACTTCAGGGGACCACTAACAAGGACCGCGATCAATCTTGGTATTACTCCGAACACCATACCAGAACTGCCGCGCAGCAATAGGACCAATACAGAAGTCTTCTACCGAAAGCGGTAGCTGCGGTTCCCCTTGCAGATCTCTTTTGCGATATAAACTTCCGTACCCCGGAAATGGATAGCTGAAAATCGTCTCTTCAACTTCCGCTATTTGTTTCATCAAGCTACTCACCTCCGCTGTGGAGAGAGATAGCCATTGCGACGCAAGACTGACCCCTTTTATTCGCTCCATAATGATGTACTCTGTCCCAACTGGATTGGTCGAATCTGACGAGTACGCCAAGATCTTTGGAACTGGAACTTTTAGAATATCTCGCAAGAAGGCCATCGTGGCAACCTCACTGGCGGTGGTGTAATGGCGAGGACCAGCAATGGGAGTGGGAATCCGTGCTATGACTTCTTTTCCGGAGTTTGTTCCTAATAGGAAAACCTTGTTGAATCCTCCTTCCGCAAGCTTGATGATGAAAGGGCAATGATCCTCCTCCATTACCTGGCCTGCAACACGCTGAAGCTCAGTCGGATTGAATTTGACGTATCTTTCCTCAGACCGTTTGTCTTCGTTCATTCTAGGAAGCATCAGTGTTCGTATCTTAGGGAAGTTGTATCAAACTCACATCCACCGTCGAGACGTGTTCCTGAAGAAGTCATCGCGCAGTGACGTTTGGCTACACCAATGGATGTGTGACGCTCTCGACATGGTGCGCTTCTTGGTATACCACAGTTGGAATAGAAGATATGTATGTGGAATACTTCTCCCAGCATACAATGCCTGGGAGTTAAGCATTTCACCGAGACTAAGGGAGAATGAAGGGTAAATTCGATGATAGAATTCATGGTGTGTTAATAAAAAACTGTTATCAATTTACTGTCTATCCACTCTCACAACTCTTGACCGCCCTGGGCTGTGTTTGCATAGTACGATCTGGCAATTCCCCAGCTGGAGTCAACAGGGGACTCGTGGCATGTCCAGACATCCCTTTCACGGTATTTTCCGGTGATTGTCTTATCACTATACTACTTGAGCAGCCTATGGGGTGGTAGGGTGGTCTATACGAGCTGATTTAAGGCACAGCTATTGCACGGCTTGGCAGACAAATGGTAGAATCTTGTTAAGATGTTTTGTAAGGGTAGCACATGGGACAGAGCAATTCACATCTAACTCGTAAAGAATTTTCATCATACATCAAAATCTTCATATAGCCATGTCTATATCATACTGAAAAATACTACTGTGGACGTTTCCAAGTATCAAAATTCGATAATTTGAGTGACTGCGTCCGGAAAACTGCTTGTAGCTACTGCAATGGATTTCCTCATTTACCTCCTGTTGACTACCTTCTTAAATCAGCATTCCCACGGTGTATTAAGGCGACTAAAATCCAAAAATTGACTTATCGATCCCCATGCCAATTAGAATTGAGTAGGTTCACGTTGAGTGAGGGAACAAACTTGCAACATGCCCCTCAAAATGTGCTGTGTCAATATATTAGAAATTGTGATACTGGCTAACGGAACAGTTTGGGGAACAGAAAATAACAAACTAGAGGCCTTAGCGAACAAAGCGGCCAAGAACGTACTACATGTTGTGGAACATACATATGAATGGCTCACTGTAGAGAACAGCAAAATCGGCAGTATATACAAGGCATGGAGCGGAGAGATGTATTGCTACAAGATAACACTGTCAATGATTTCGGATATGCTTCAAAGACTTTCGGCGGCCGCTCTCATGATCACTCCAAACTCATCCATGGTGGCATCCTGCGGAACGCTTAATTCCATTATCACACTATGCTGACCGTTCTTTCAGATCCAAGATTGGTTCGACAACGATTTGGCTTGCGAAGCTGCTTGCCAGTGAAAGATGTTGGCGGTCCTAGTATCACCGGGCTTCGCAGTCGGTCTAGTGTCGGCAATTTCACGCGTATGATCACCCCGATCAAAGTAGAAGCCGATAGCTCCCAATTCGCGTTCTGTAGTAGGGTAAGTAGGCTTCCCCGCCCCAACAGTAGGTCTTGTGAACTTCCTGTGGACCACCTTGATCCTCTTGGGATCCAACATGTGTTCCACAGCCTTTTTTCCAACCCTTTTCAATCCAGTCATAGCGTACACGCTAATCAGACACAATAACGTACAACTTGGCTCTGGTTCCTGGTTTGGAAGTTTGGCCAACGATGTGGGGAGTTTATAACCTAGGTCAAAATGGGAAGGCAGCTTCCCGGAGCATTAGTTATCGTTTGTATTCTGATAGTGTGCTCTGAATAGTTCCGTAGTACATCCTACATATGAGACGTGCATCATATCCCAACATAAGTCTTTGTAAAGGGTGGGAGCTGGCTATCTTACCAGATAGGTCTGCTCTCGAGATCACACCTTGGGGACAAGGTTGCCTACGTAGAAATATGAAAAGCTTTTCTGTAAGCTGTACGACAAAGCATCAGCGGGGAGTTAACGGTTAAGAGCTATCGGTGAAAGCAGATCAAGTACTTTCATGAAGCCTATGGGTTGTACATAGCTAGTAAGTGTCTATCTGTGATCAACTGCTGTGAGAGAAGTTTCGAATGACAAGATATGGAATCAGACCTCAATATCATCGAAGGAATCCTGAAAGGATGAGAAGCTCAGGAAGAGAAAGAACATTACAGGCAACGCCAGGTAGGCGGCAGGAGACCTGGTGAAGGCCATGGCTATCGTGAATGATGCTGCAAGACATGATTAATTCATTAGTGCTCCGTACTATCATTCCCTGCTCAACACATGGGACATGGTCTGGGTAATTTGCAGGCTGCTAAAAGATCGCGGCCATTTGCGTCTGTCTTTCCCAAAAGTCCGAGGCTCACTCTTCAGTCGATTGGCGTACACAAGCTTCCTTCTGTATCAAAATAAATAGTCTATACGATCTAAATTATACACTGTCCCCATGCGAGACGAGCTCTGACTTCCTTCACGCTTACCAATTTGACTTCTGCGTTGATGTGATACAGCAATCCGAAGTGGACGCCGGTCATTTGAAACAACTACGGGGCCCACGACATTTCGCAAAGGCTTGCTATGTAGCTTGCGTTTGCGGATACGGGCTTGATAAAGTGCTTATCTAATCGTTCAATGATCCAGGGAGAAATAGTAGGCCAATATAGCATAGACCCCAATCTAATGAAGGTAGCCTTAGAGGCAGCTAGGGTTTCGAATCAGATGTGCCATTTACCTTCCAATGACCAATGCTCACCATATTCCCCTCTCATTAAGAAAACGGGACAAACTAGCATTCCCCGTGCCAGGCTTGTCGTACTGCATATGGCATACTTCTCATTCTGAAGGATGATCGAGAGAAAGGAGAAGATACTATTTACTGATTTCCAAGCTCATATTACCTCGGGTGAGGCAGTATCTCGACCGGACGGGACAGACCAGAATTGCCTATGGGTTGTCAAATTCCGCTCTTGGTGCGCTTCAGGAGTGAAGTCTCCAGTTACTGTCATTCAGCTAACAGCTCCACCAACTAGTAATATACCGAGTTATGAATGGCAGCTTGAAATGCGAATAGCTTATAAGCTTCACTCAGGCAAAATACTGTGGTTCACTAGGTCATGTGAGGCCCAGTCCTCGAAGACCACTTAGCTGAAGGCCCCTTTTTGTACAGAGAGGAGCCTTTCAGCACTGTTTCGTAAGCAATAAAACAGGACATCTACTTATGAGGATAGAAAATATACCCGGAGTCCTGGACATTCGTAAAAGGCAAACGACTGGCCCACACACCCCATCAGCACAGATAGTCATAGGAGAAAAGGCTATTTATGTATCCATAGCGAGAAACTACTCAGTATCAAAACAAAGCTTCTCAACCAATCAAGCTACTGACACTTAATCCTTCCCCGCGAAACAGGGCCACAACAGGTGCGGATCAGCCCTAACGCCTCGGTATGCCCTGTACTACGGCTACATAGTACGCAATTCACCCCACCGCATCGCATCACCAACCACCATTCACCCGCCCATGACTCCAACAATTCACCAACATGGCTAACCAGCTGAGTGAACATCATCATAATTATAGCATCAGGTCAGGCAACCGTGTTTCACCGCCGATCCCCCTGATGACGTCATCCTGGGCCTCAGCCACTCCCCACTTTGACTCCATTTCCAAATAAATACCCCGCCTGTCAGCCTTCTCAGGGTCCTAGGGTCCAAACACCTCCCACTCCAACTCTATCCGTCTTTCACTCTCCCTACTACTCTCATCATGCCTGGACACTTCGGCCAGAAAATCCTCAACACCCTCGGAATCGACCATCACGGTCACCACGGCCATGGCCAAGGCCAACCCTACCAACAGCCGCCCCCACCAGGCGACAACCGTCTCGCCGGCAACCGCGTCATCCACAACGACGAGCGCCTCCTCTCCCCCCACCCCGCCGGCACCTACCCACGCCTCGCGCGCCTCCACGACGGTCGCATCCTTGCCTCATTCACGCGATTTGTTGGCGGCGGTGAACGTGTCCTAATGGTCTCAATCAGCGAGGATAACGGCCAAACTTTCACCGACCATGGCGAAATCACCCGCGGCAAGGGCGACGTCGACAACGTGTACCTTCTCGAGATCGGACCTGGAACTGTCCTTGCTGCCTTCCGTAATCACGATATTGGTCCTGGTGGCCCTTCACACTTCCGCATCACTGTTTGCCGTTCCACGGACGCCGGGCGCAGTTGGTCCTTCGCCTCCCAGGCCGCAGAGAAGCCCGCCCCCTTGGGTATCTGGGAACCGTTTATGAGACTGGGTCGTCGGCCGGGCGAGATCCAGCTCACGTATTCGCAGGAGTTTGCGCATAACAACCAGTGCACCATGCTGGTGAGGTCGTATGATGGGGGTTCGTCGTGGTCGGCACCGCAGTGTCTGCACGGGGCGGAGGATCAGCGCAGAGATGGTATGAATGGTATTGCGAGGACGTGGGATCAGGCGAGGAATTGCGAAGCGTTGGTTATGGTCTTTGAGACGACCACGTATGGCACGTTCGATGTCGAGGCGTTGGTTAGTTACGATGATGGCGAGACGTGGGGTGGCAGGCAGCAGGTGTATGTGCCCGCGCAGGGACACAACGCGGGAGCCCCTCAGATCGCTAGTCTCGGTGATGGATCATTGGCTGTCATCTTCATGTGCGATGAGGATTTTGATGAGGTAAACTGGACCAAGAATGCTTGTGTCAAGGTCGTCTTTGGGTCCATGCCCCATGACGGGAGGATTATGTGGACGAGGCCCACGACAGTGTGTCGGGATTCGAGTCACTGGCCGGGTATCTTCACTCTCGATGACAGACGGTTGTTGGCGCTGTATGAGTGTGGTGGTCCTAAGGCGAAGACGATTGCGTTGGAGTGGTAGTGGCTATATACCTATTTAACGGCGACATTGCATGTAATATGAGTTTAGCCTGATTGATGTAAATGACATGTTATTCTCAGGACGGTTCGAGTAATGAGAGTGTGCAACCCCATAGTACGACCGTTGCCAGATCTGTAGCTGGTAGTATGTCTGCAAGTATGTGTCTTTTAGACGTGCTCTTGACACTTCATCTCTTCGCAGGCTGCAACTCATCGGCGACTGCTTCGATCACTCCCATTCCGACTGTCATGTCGACGCTTGTGTCTCCTCCCTGAGCTACGGGAGCTCTGACCAGAGGTCCACGAATAAACCGAGTAGAAGTCACTGCCAGCCACGGATCCAGCCTGGGATGCAGTGCTGTGCCGACTCTTATGTCGACGCGAATGATGTCGGATAGTATGCTGTTCGGTCTCTCCAGCTGATGCGACTGTCGAGGCGCGCTCCAACTCATCATCTGTTTCTCGACCAACGGCTTCCTCATATATGTACTCGTCACCACTCACTGGATCTTCTGCCAGCACATCACGCATCTTCTCTTGCACTTGTACCTGCTCGCCAGGTTGTCGTATTGGCTCATCGACGGACTGATCATGAATCACCAATCCGTCCGTCTTCCCAATCTCCCCATCATGCAATACCTGCATCCCCAACAACCTGGGATTCTCATCCTGTCCAGTCCCTATTCCAAACACTATTACCCCATCAGCACCTCAAATCAACGGCTCCGGAATAGGACAACTTACGTTGTTCCCAAAACCCCCTCTGCGGCTTCCACAACCCCACATTCCCCAACTCGCCCTCCCTGACCCCCGGAAGAAACATTCTTACCAACGGCACCCCATTATGCACATCACAATAAACATCGAACGGCTCAATACTCTCCACCGGAAACTTGATCGGCGTCTCCACCGTAATGGGATAGTACGCCGGAACAAGTAACCTGAAATGCACCTCCCCTTCCCCGCCTCCTCTCCCCACACCTGCCCTCCTCATAGCCTGCATATAAATAACCACCGCATCCAAACTCCCAAATATCCCAATGAAACGCTCACCCAGCACGCCGCGATTCAGAACCAAATCCTCGAAATGATGTCGCCAGATCGTGTCCGGGTGGTAAACGAGGTACCATATTGAGGACGGCTCGGATTTGATTTTGTGTTGGAGCATGTTGTACACGAGGGTGGGGAATTCGGATGCGACGCGCAGTGCATTGTCGCGGGCGAGAGTGTCGGAGATGGTGCCCAGGTGGGAGGAGATTTGGCGTAGTTGGGTGTTGGTTTCGAGGGCTTGGTGGATGGTGATTGCGGCGAGGGCGGGCGGTGCGAAGCTGCTGGCCAGGGTGAGGGCCGTGCTGGCGTAGAGGGGGTTGTCGCCGTGGGAGTCTTGGGCGATCAGTATGGTGGAGAGCAGGTCGTGGGTGGTTTTGGAGATGGTTGTTAGGGTTGTGAGGAGGTTGGGGAGGGATTTGAAGACCATTTTTGGTCCTTTCTTTCTCGGTTGTAGACGGGATCAGTGGTAGTGGTGATGGGTGTTTCCGCGGTTTAGTCTTAGACTTGAATTGGGATTTGGGTGTATTTACGATCATGATAAGTGATTTTGTGGAGCTGTCCACGTTGATGCATTCAAGTGGGGTGGTCAGAACGAATTGAAACAGCCGTTTATCACTAAGCACTGAGGACAACTCATGGTGCTAAATTGTGGACCAATTATTTTGATTCGCCTCACTTTGGGTGTATATTCTTGGTGATAATGTTATAAATTATTCGGTTGCCCCCGATTTCAGGCTGCTTTGTTGTTTGTTCGTTCCGATGTTTGTCGAATTGCCAAGAATAAAGAGTTGAGGAACTGCTTTCAAATGTGTGCGATTACCCGCGCAGCTATTGTAGCAGATATGGGCAGAGCCCCTTTATTAATGTCATATACGGGAGTTTCCGATGGGACCGTGCTTATTTTAATTGTAATTGAAGGGACCTATCAGTGATCAAGAATGATTGGTACCGCTAAGTTACACCTACTATATGAAACAGTCTTTCACATGGAGAACTTCAGATATACAAACCATGGCATAACAGTCAAAAGATCGTACGGTGCTAACCGATATGGCAGAATAGCAAGTATGTAACAGAGTTGGGGTTTCCTCGATTCAAGCTCTAGCAACAGACTTCATGCTTTATTTACATGCTTTTGTGATCCCCATGGTTGCTCTTGTCTCGATATAAGTATGTAGTCCTTGTACCTTGGATTTCACTTCCTCTATCGACTCATCGCTGACCCGTGGAGCGTTTTTCATACTCTATTTTCTTCCCAGGCCATCGATACATACTGCTTTGACAAGCCCCTGGTTATGTGTCTTATAGCCCATACTCTTCCGATTACTGCAATATCACTACATCATGTCGGGAAGATTCATAAGCAACGACTTGAATCCATCCGGTCCACCCAGACAAAATATGATAGGCATCTTTGGCCTTCCCGGATCTGGAAAGACCCATCTTCTGAATCAGCTCCGAAGGGAACTTGAGGGGGGCCCTTTTTCGTTCTATGAGTACGAAGAGGTCAAAAAAGCCTGCCCTGTTCACTGGTTTGCCTATGATAGCGCCTTTGAATCCATCAGCCATGAATGTGATGATGCTGGGGTCACAGGGATCGCCACAGCTAATTACATGCAACCGGACGACTTCGGCGACCATCCATACACGACACTTCTGGATGATGGTACCCTCAATAGGCCATTCACGCATATCATGTATGTGAACACCCCTGTCGAGGTAGTCCATCAGCGTTGTATGGAGGACGCTGAAAAGAATCATCTTACCTGGTGTTCTCTTGATTACTTTCGCAAATGGGCCGATGAAGAAATCATTGGGCTGAAAGACACGTGTTTCGACCGGAAGATCATGTTCACCATGGTGGATCCGCATGACCTTCCGAAGATTATCACCCTCATTCACACCTTTCAGCTTGATCGAAATGAAGAACACAATCAAGGCATTGTGGATCAGTGTATTGACGAAGTTGTAGCTCCTTGGCAAGGGCAGGTGGACAAGGTCCTAGTCATGGACTGCGATGGAGTCTTCGCACCCAAATATGAAGAGCAGGCCTTCTGGGAAATGTTCTATTTTGGTGAGAGTAATGACAAGAGACCCCGTGCCTTGCCGATGAGACACCCGTGGTGTGGCTTTAATGAAGATTACTCGGAATGCCGTCAATCAAGCTTAGCGTACGAGCAAGCTGTAGCCGACGGCCGATTTGACGAGGCCTGCGGAAAGGCTGCGTCTGTAGTTGCTCTCTATCCCGAAATCAGAAGCTTTCTGCATCGTGTCTCGAAGTGTCCGCGCCTTCGCATCATCCTGGTGACTTCCAGACTACGCTTGCTGTGGGAAAGGGTTCTGGCGCAAGAGGGTCTCTCGCAATCTGTCAAGGTCATTGGCTCGGGCCCACTCTCCAACGGTTATATAGTCACCCCTACGGCTAAAGAGAGATTGATCGAACGTCTCAGGACAGTCCATAACTTGCAGGTGTGGGCCTTTGGAGGACACGGTTCGCCTGAGCACATGCTTCATCGAGCACATTATTCGATCATCCTTCGCCGCCCAGATAATCGCTTCTATAATGAAGTATGGTTATCCGACGTGGCTTCGAAATTGAAGGGTTCGAAGGATTGCATAGACTCAACCACCCTCCATCTGACGGAACTCGAGGAGCCAGCCTTTTTGGATCAACTCATTCAACATCAATTTACCCTTGCCCACGCGACCCACAAGGGTGTAGCAAAGTTGCTGCATACCAAGATGCTGAGAACGATATACTTCCCCGATCAGCGTTTGGAGGAAAAGGTCTATCATGAAGTTGGATGGTATCTTGCCAGTGAATACATAAGCGAGCTAGGAGGCGTTGAGGAGGCTGCTATTGATGTCTCCGAGGAGCTCAAAGCCACTGGCTATCAACTTGTCCGTGAAAGCGGCATGCTTACTATTCCCCTAAAGGGAGGTAGCCACCAGATGGCCGCTGGAATTCGGGATGTCTTTCAGAAAGCTTGCACCCTGCGGACAGTTTACCCAGAATACATCGATGATGACCATCTACGGGAAATGCACACTGTTGTGCTTGTGGAAGCTGTTGCGGATAGTGCTGAAGTTATCACGCGTTATGTCAACCACATCCACAGAGTGAAGCCATGCCTTCCTATTCTCGTTGTGGCCGGAATCCTTCAAGCTGAGCTGGTTGCACCGGGTGGACCGCTGCATTCTCTCATTCGAGGCGGTCCCATCACGGTGGTTGCTCTAAGTCTAGTCAAAGGCAGAGAAATGACTACCGAAAGCTATGTTTATGAGACTGGTCGCATTTCCTGAGGCGTACCTGGCTTTTCTGGTAAATTTTCTCGTGACCGTTATCCGTGTTCGACGTCGTCATTGTTTCTCATGTCGACCGTCCAGCTACCTGACTACTAAATTGGCAATGTTCGAATTTGATATATAATACTGAATCAAGAACTAATTACCCTCCTCACTACCCCCTTATATAAACATTCCTTTAGTATCAGTAACTGCTATCCACCAGAACAATACCCCTCTAATCTCCCCACCACAACCCCTACAATCCTCTCCAACCTCCGCGCAACCCCAAACTTCCTCCCAAAAACCCTCAACAGCTCTGCGACCAGCCCCAAATCCTCCACCACTTTACTCTCCCTAACCACAACCCCCAACTCATCCGGCCTCGCTAGCGTAGCATACATCAGCGCCACCGCGCTCTGGAATACCCCTAGCAGATTTAGCCAGTTATACGCGAACCGGCCCTGCCGATGCAAATTCATCGCCTGCCGGATCGCCATGGCAGCGGCTGTCGCTAACACCTTCACTTTCTGTTCGTCTAGAGAGGGGAATAGAGGAGAGGGTCGGTAAAGCATTGTCATGTGCGTGTAGTAGTTCAGATCGAACCAAGCGCTGGTTAGGTGTGGGATTGGCGATGGGGTTGGTGGAAGAGGAAAGGGCATGGTGCGCCGCCACTGGAGGAGCTTTTTGTGTAGGGTTTGGAGGGTATTATTCCGGTCTCGATTGGGTGTGTTGGTTGGGGAGTGCAGGGCGGTAGTGATTTCGCTGGCGATGCGGCGGAGGGAGAGGATGTGGAGGGGTATGGAGAGGTCGGTTGTGTGGGTTGGGTCGTCTGTTGTGGTGGTGTCGGTGAAGGGCTGTAGATTGTTGGTTAGTTTAAAATGGAGACTGAATTTGGGGTGCGGTGGAGAAGTGGGAGTTACTTCGATGTCAATGTCGTTGTCGTGGATGGCGAAAGGGCGGCCTAGGGCTATGGATACTACTCTGTTATTCTTCATTAGTGGATATGGGACAAGGTGTGGGGATAGGGGAGGGATACCTATCCATCATGTATAGAGAGAAGAATATCCGCTTGCGATACTCGACTACGTCGGATGGAAGATTGGCGTAGCTTGAAGAGCTGTGTAGACCTATACCGATGGCCATGCGGGCGGCAACCCCGACGAGGAAGAATGTATCTTGAATTCGTTTAGTATGATATAGAACAGGTTGAGGGTGAACGTACTTGGACCGACTTGGTTGAAGAAGGAGTATGAGACTTGCAGCATCATAACTTCTAGCGCAGCCTGACTGGTCAATAAATCGACTTTGTCACTGGAGGAGGAACATGACATACCATATCGCCCAAGCCAAGCGCGTCCTCGAAGTATACCATCGCCTTGTTGTAGTACAGTACAGACTCCGACTCGTCTCCCAATGTCACTGAGCAGTGTGTTGTCGACCCGATGGCTAGAACCATCCAGATGCGGAACATCCACAGCGCGGACCCTGCTAGATTGTCCTGTGGGTTGTTGTATACTCGCCATATGACGGATGCGAACTCGGTTTGACGGATGATAGGGTACAGAGTGTGGGAATGTGCAAAGTAAAACTCCATTAGGTATTCGATATGTGCCCTTTCTGGGAACTGCAGATCAGCTAGCGTTGTCTCGTCTTCCATGACGTGTGACAGAGGGAGTTGGTTGAATAGGCATGGCGATGAGAAGGAGTTGTTCAATTCCCAGAGCGAAGTTGACGCATCGAGTAGAGGATCTGAGAGAGGTCCATCGTATTGCTCTGTAGACTCATCAGGAGTATCGTCGAATATAAACTCGGCTTTGTCGGGGGATAGCCGTCGTAAGACTGCCTGGGTCAGCTTGGCGAAGGATAGTCCCGATGAGGAACCAAGATGTCGTTCTGCTGCAGCTTCTAGGGACAGTCGCTTGAGCTCATCGACCAGAAAGTCCGATCGGCTGTGAGATGGAGGAGTCGCAAAGGGGAAGGTGTCACTGATGTCTGTATCCGGGGGTGTCGCGAAGTTGATTATTGGCTGGTCGAAGTCATGGTCGGGTTGGAGGTTAGAATATGGTGATGATACTAAGGCCGCGGAAAGTTGTTTTTCTAGCTCCTTAACGCGAGTCTCCAGTCCTTGTACGTATCTTCAACCCTACAATCAGCGGACGAACTCGGATTACTGTTAGCGGACTTACGTGATTGGATACGTGCCGACTTGTCGATCATCATCGAGAAAACTGCATTCTACCTGGGCATGGATACAGGTCTCACATTGTGGAAGCGTACGGTCGCAGCGCTTCTTCCGTCGGTGGCAGCGACGGCAGGAAGTGCTTGCACGGGCTGTACTCGAGGACGAAGGCATTTTGGATGGATGGAGAGGGGAAAGAGGGGAGGCCGATGCCTTCACCCTCTTATCTGGACTTCTCCGCATTTCTTATCAAGCAGCGGCCGCGATATGGGGTTGACGATGCATGATTGGCGTTGAGGTGCAGTAGTGCCGTGTGGATTGATAAGACGCTAGTGCGTAACGCTGAATCGTCCGATTACAGGATGGCATTGGGGATCTTTGCATTTGGCAATGGGCTGGGAGCACAAGCAGTACCCGATACTTACTTGCCGAGCCTGGTGGATGAACGGCTTGATTATCAATCTTGGGATGGTCCCAGAAACCGAGTATAACAACATGCCATTTTTGCAAGACATCCATGATTGTATAATACTAACACACTTATAAAGGTCTATAGCCAATCAAGATCACTACTGTCCTTGATGTAAATGTTACGTTTACGCTTGCCCAATAACTGTGACTTATGAAATTTAAGATTGAGTAGAATTCCAGTGCTCAATACAGTCATTGAACAGAGCCCACTTCATGTGAGCTAGTTCAAGTAGGAAGGACGTGGGTATGGGTGGGCAGCCTTTCTACCGACTGTACTAGCCATATGGTCCTAGTCTGCGGCGTTATTCTCTCCCGGTTACACATGACCGCACTGTAACCCTAACAGTGATTTAGCATATGGCCAGGCTCATATATGCACCTCTATTATTCCTAGTCGAATAATCCGGCCTTACCATAACACTATATATATGCAGAACACACGATTAGATCCCAGATTGTATCGATATACGAGGTGTTATGCGTGATGCATACGTCCCGATATGGGAAGCCTAGGCAATATCGATTATAGACGATCACAGCTTTCCAGTCCGTCCAGTTGTTGCCGTAGATATATCATAGTAGCACAAATGCAGTGTATCTTATGCACAAGCTACATGCGACCCTGTTCATAATCTAGTCATATATAATAGTCAAGGCGGAGCCACCATATTCTTAGTCTTGTCTTATGCCACCCAGCCTGGGCCCACTTGCTACTCATATATCGAAATGAAACTGATACTCACAATCTCAACGTTTCTTAGCCTCGTCTCACCTCTCTTCGGTCAGCCCACTTCTGATGTCAATGTAGACTATGTCACTACCAGCATCACTTCATCCCCAAGCATTGCTGCTACCGTACCTGCACAACCCTCTGCACCCCCGCCCGGCATTCCCAATCCAGAGAGTGGCGTTGGTAACCTCATCTCACTCCTCCAGCGTCTCAGTGAGCAAGCTATTGTTCTTCAAAAGACCCTCTCTACAGTCGAATTAGACAAGAATAGCATCACTTCGATCCGCGCCCAGACCCGAGCCATTACCGCCACAGGCGACGCCTCAATAGCCCAAGCGCTCGCCTTGGATTACCTGAACACGCTTGACAGCACAAGGGTGACTCTCAGCACCGTCGCATTAAAGCCGATTTTCGGTCACTTATTGACAATTATCAAAAATAAGGTGAGTAAGCCTCGGATGAATGCATGCAAGTTGATGATAGACTAAATCATGACAACTGGTAGAAAATCCTGCTTTGTGAAATACAATACTGCAAAGAGATGCACGACTGGATAGGAGTGGTGCGAGTTAGCGCACTTAGACTGTGTGTCGCTGTCACTGGAATAGTCAAAATTTCGGAAGGGCTTTTGGTTGAGGAGGCTTGGGCCAGTGTGGACCGTCGGTTTCCGGCAGTCTTGGTGGAGTTTCACGGGCCATTTGCTTGAAGGAGGGCATGTGGACGTTATTTAGAAGCTTGGGATTACTAACGGATAAATGTCACAGCATGAATATGAGCTAAAGTGGGCTGCTTAGACTGGCCAAGCCGGCGAATCCATTGTCGCCATAACCATTTAGCCAAAAGTCCCGAACAAGCTATGGATTCGATGTTCTTTCCAAGCTCCTCCCCACCCACAGCGTGTCTTGGCCAATATGGTAGCCCTAGTAGCCCTATCCTCACCTCAAACCACCTTATCACGAATCTTGAGCACAGATACCCCCAAAAATCCAATCCAATAGTCCTGGACCTTTGCTACTAACGCCATATGATCCATGACAGACTCCCCTTCCTTCCCAGCAGATCGCCTGTCCATCCCAGAAACAACAGTATGCTAGGAAAAAGGGATAGACCAACAGACCTCAGCCCCATCGGCCCCCATCATAGCCCCAACAGGCCCATGTCCTCATACCTATTTATAGACCTACTACTAAGCCCAAGACAACATTACCTCCTTCTCCTCCATGTTCGTTCCATTGAGAGCTGGCAGCATCATGCAAATATTATTCGTTCGGCCCCCTCCCAACCCCCGCGCGAAATCTCCTATTTTATATTAGTGAGTATTCAATATCATGCATCCTTTTGATTGTAGGTATCCAAATCAAGGCATTACGGCAGTTTACAAGCTAATCAGAATATCGGATGAGCCGAGTTGCAGTAGTTGAGATGGTGGGTAAAATCGGGGGTTTAGTAGATAGGCAGTGGAGGGCGATACGGAAAGGGTCTAGGCAATTGCTTTCTTTTGGCTAGCTGGTGAGTTACACTGAGATTAATTATAAGCAAATTACTCGCTCGAAATCATAATTATGAATAATGGACAATGACAGGCATCCAAAACCTGCACGCAGGAGATTCTGGAGGCAGGAGGAAACTTGATTAAAAAAAAGTTATGTTTGAATAAGGATTTGTAGGCAAGAAGGAACTGGGAGAAAGAAAGTATCACAGATAAAACAAGACATTGGATAAGAGGAGAAGGGCCCATCAGAGAACTGCGTTTAAACAAAAACCCGGAGGTACTATATGGAAGAAAGTACCATAATCCCCAATCGATATGGTGCCATGGCCCCTAGAGACTTTAACCTAGTCGTAAGATAAACCAGATGAGTTATATTTTCAGTGAATTAGACATTACTCCAAGCTCTGTTGATATTCTCCGATAAATTACCGATCATCAACCTGTTCTTCTGTACATCCGATAGGTCATGTTCATAATGGATATCGTCAGCACAGGCAGGACCCTTTAATTTATTCCTGGAGATCCCGTTCTCCACAATGCTTGGTTGCTGACTGCCACAGACCATCGCTAACTTGAAGCGGAAAGTGCTCCGAAGCAGGGTCTCATTTTGAAACGGAGGATGTACATGTCAATGTTGCAGGTTGGCGTTAATGACGGCGCACCCGCTATAGCTATTTGGCTTACTCCTTGGTGAATGCCGCATTGGACACGGAAAGTCGGACAAGGTCAGTGTCAATAGTAAGCATCATTGACCAGATCCGATCTATTTAAACTGCGTCGTCTGCCGCCCCGTCCGTGTTCGTGTCTTATTCCAAACAACCAACCTCTTCCCCTCTTCGAAAACTTCTCACCTACCGTTTCTCTGCTCTATTGCCCAACATGAAGCTCGCTGTGACACTTTCCATGCTTGCGGCCACCGCCATGGGCCAGACGATGTGCTCTCAGTATGACAGTGCCTCGAGCCCCCCATACTCGGTGAACCAGAACCTCTGGGGAGAATACCAGGGCACTGGCAGCCAGTGTGTCTACGTCGACAAGCTTAGCAGCAGTGGTGCCTCATGGCATACCAAATGGACCTGGAGTGGTGGCGAGGGAACAGTGAAAAGCTACTCTAACTCCGGCCTTACGTTTGACAAGAAGCTAGTCAGCGAGGTGTCAAGCATTCCCACCTCGGTGCAATGGAGCCAGGACGACACTAATGTCCAAGCCGATGTCTCATATGATTTGTTCACCGCGGCGAATGCGGATCATGCCACTTCCAGCGGTGACTATGAGCTTATGATTTGGTATGTGACGTCGCGAGCAAGATAGATGGAGGAGGCTAACGTCACCAGGCTTGCCCGCTACGGCTCAGTCCAGCCTATTGGCAAGCAGATTGCCACGGCCACTGTGGGAGGCAAGTCCTGGGAGGTGTGGTATGGTACCAGCGTCCAGGCCGGTGCGGAGCAGAAGACATATAGCTTCGTGGCAGGATCTTCTATCAACTCGTACAGTGGGGACATCAAGGACTTCTTCAACTATCTCACCCAGAACCAAGGCTTCCCGGCTAGCTCTCAGCATTTGATCAGTGAGTTTTCCCGATTCTACTACCGAGCGCCGCAGTGAAACGGTCACTAACAAAAATGATCACTAGCTCTGCAATTTGGAACTGAGCCGTTCACCGGTGGCCCGGCAACCTTCACGGTTGACAACTGGACCGCTAGTGTCAACTAAGCCTCTATGAGAAGGCTTTAGGCGCAGCCTGGGTAAATTGACCCCATCCCGGGAAATAATAGCTTGGTTCTTCGTTCTAGAATGTCGGTCGTGTAAGAGCTAGACAATCCACCAGTCTTATTGGAAACACCCATTCAAGATCGGTACTCCTTTTCAGCCGGGAAAGGCGCAGCTAGTGTATATCGAATCCAATCAAACCTATTTGGTGTTGCTTAATTTCTGAGCCAGTTCTTTCCTTGAAAGGCAATCAACCCGTAGGGCGATGATCATTAACAGATCCGAGACGTGCTAGGTTAAATTGCTAACCGATCCCGCTCAATTAGCTAGCGCATCCGGCAGATTCAATCTTGACAGTGGGCCAGGCAATTCCTGAACCCCGTAGGAGGAACAGACCCCTGTCTAAATAGTATAAGCCGAAACCTGCCCCGGACCATTCAGGCGCCCTAAGCTAAGATTGCTCTTCGCAGTCCCCGGCGGTAAACTCTCTGAAGAGGTAGCATCGCTTGCCGATGTCTGGTTTGGGGACCAAAACGTCCGGTTTGGGAAGTCGATTTTCTGCACTGGACAGGGCTCGCAACACTGAATTGATTAATTCCACGGTTTGTGGCTTTCCACGGGTGACCATTTTCCGCGGCTTATGGCTCTCCGCGGCGTGTGGTCTGAACTTCTGCACTTCGTAATGGGTACGGATGAGACCATGCTAGGATCATCGGCATATAATCCAATATATGAGAGCCGAGATGGCCAGGGCTTAAATTAGATGGACGTCACTAGACAGGGGTATCTAGGACATCCGATTCTTAGTTGTAGGCTACCTTTAACTACTATTCTCGGTAACGGCAATTGTTTGCCCTATATGTCAAGGTATTTTGACCGTGCTCTATCCTCGGCGGAATTCAAAAAGATGGCATTGGCTGTGAAGTGGAAGACTTGCTTCCATAGTCACTAGTTGCTTTTGCACCAGCTGTCACGAAAGATCGGCGGTAGGCAGCCCCCAAACAACATGGTATATTGGACAGTGACCAAAGCTTCTGAATTTGCTATGAGTTTCATCTGTCCAGATACTGCCGAATAATATCAGGCTAAATTCTTCTACCCTGATAGCCTCTTCACCGCACATGCTATTTTGGTACTAGTGTATCAACTTCCTCACACGTCTTTCCATCAGTTCCTCAAACTCATCAACACCACGTCCCAGAACACTCAACTCCCCGCCACGTACCATATACATGACTCTCCTCCTATTCTCTAATTCATCCACAGTATTATCCTCTTCATCCTCCGACTGCCCTTCATCTATACCCCCCTCCACAGCCCCCCTCATAAACCATCTATCATGACTAACAGCAACAACCGCCCCATCCCACTCATTAAGCGCCCGTCTCAAAGCCGTAACAGTCTCATAGTCCAAGTGGGTTGTGACCTCATCCAAAACAAGGCAATGAGGACGACGCCAGAACAACCGTGCCAGTGCACAGCGAACCAGCTGTCCGCCCGACAGCTTGCGAATAGGTACATCTGAGGCTAGACGCCCAGGCAGCCCCAGCTGACTTAGGAGGCCGCGGATCTCACCCTCTGTCAATTCCCCATTAACATCCTGGGTCAATAGTGCTAGCGATGTGAGTGTTTCATCTTGCGCACCAAGGGCTTGCAGACCCTCCACTCCATGCTGGGAGTAATATCCCAGGCGTAGGCGAGGGTGTGTATTCCTGGTTCCTTGTGTCGGATTTGTTTCTCCCACTAATGTTTGAATAAGTGTTGACTTGCCCGCCCCGTTCAACCCCAGTATACCAATGCGGTCGCCCATACCGACCGAGAGGTCGACATCTCGGATGACGATCGGAGACGTAGCGGCGTAACGAAAGCTAACTTTTTCGAGGGTTATTAGCGATCCTGGGAATCGTAGATCAGGCGGCTCCGGTAAATTTATAATAACCGGTCGTTCTTCCGGGGGTATGTCGATCTCCTCTCGAGCTGTAAAGTGGTAGCCAACTAGGTCGCGATTCAACTTAAATCTACCGCCCCTAGCACCGACTTCCATGCCCCACCGGTTATCCAGTTTCTTCTGACGTGACTTTGCTTGTCGAATCTTGTTCTGATCGTCGTTTGCCTTGCCCGCTTTGAGATTGGCTGCAATCGTCTTCTCAATGTGGGCTTTTTGCTTATCCTGTGCTTCCTTCATCGTCGTGAGATATTTTCGTCGTTCGGATTGCGATATCTCGTATGTGGGCAGATCTCCGTGGAAGTACGTGAGCTGCTTGTCTTTGAGAATGATCAGATCCGTGCAGAGGCTGATGAAGTCACGATCGTGGGAGACGATAATCATGGTAGGTGGCTTGCGGTTATCCCCCATTGAGATGAGGTATCGTTGCAGCCAGATAATACCTAGCATGTCGAGGAAGTTTGTAGGTTCGTCAAGGATCAGTATATCGGCGTCCTGTAATAGGGTACCTGCAAGAGCTGCTCGCATGTGCCAACCGCCCGACAAGTCGGAGATAGGCTTTGCCATCATTGCAGATGAGAATCCTAACCCGGTCATGATACTCCGCGCCCTAGTCTCTATTTCTACAACAAGAGCTGGTTCGATTTGTGCTTGAAGCTGCGAGAGCAAGTCCACTGCATCTTGAGTCTCTTGCTGGAGGGTGTCGGCCGAGATGTCTTCGCTGGGTTGTTCTAGCCTAAGTAAATTGTCAGTTCGGAAGGGCTAGCGCTGATCAAGGTCGATGTCTAACGGATCGTTCACGCACATTGTCTTCGATTCAGCAACAACTTTCTCAAAGGCCACAAGCGCTTTCCTGGCTTGCATGCCTCGCATACCACTTCGTAGTCGAGCATCTTTATCCAATATAAAAAGGCGCTTTTGGAGGCGCTCGTGTTTCAGCGACCGAAGTGCTCTAACTGGAGCATAAGGATCTGAGGTATCGATTCCCTGAGACAGGGCTAATTTGTTAGCTAGCACACAGTCTCTTGAGGCATAAACATACTCGATATCTCTTGTTCAATGGTAGTTCTAGACGTGGCCCTCTCTATCACAGTCTGTAGCACATTAAGATCTGTATTATCCCTACCCTCTTGCTTAGGATCCTTGGCCCCATCCGTCAGTCTGGTTTGCTGAAGTATAGCAATTTTTGTGTTCTCTGGTATTCCAGGAATGAGCTTCTCTGCTATACTTCTCAGCAGAGCTGTTTTCACATCGCGTAGATTGGTCAGCCATCAACTAGAATTGGCGTGTCTGGCAGGTCTGTCTCACTTGACTTTCCGGTCCCATTCCGACCGACGAGAGCATATCGCCGACCTTCCTTTAATGATAATTCCGCGTTGGATAAAATCTCGAGGCCGTCTTTAGATCTCGCTTTTGACTTCCCCTTCGTGGCCGACTTCTTCTCCCCAGATGTAACGAGAATTTGTAGTCCTTTTATGTCGAGCTGGAGACATGGACATAGTCAGCATATGAGGCCTATTGAGTAGCTCATTGCTGCAACCGAGTGCTCTTACCTCGCGATAGTTAGGAGAGTCGATATGGAATCGAGTTTGCTGGGAGGTACATTGAATTGTTGCAGCTGATTCCATTGTGCCGGGTAACAGACTGCGCCATAGATTAGCAATGTATGTGGGCTGTGACAAGCGTGCAGTGCCAGCGAACTTTTCTGCAGCAGACTGAGTGACTTGATAGATAATGATGATAGTTGGATAAGCTAATTTGCCGTCCAGGTAGCTTTGAAGATTCAGATAGCGTGATTAAAAACAGATCGTCCTTATGGTGCGGTTACATACCAGGCATAAATGATCCTTTCAGGTCGGGGTCCCGAAAGGGTAAAGCTATGTGCTGATCTGAATGAGAGGGACGGCTAGTAGGCTAGCGCGCAGATAGGAGCTAACTTAATGGTCGAAATTTGCTTTTCGGGGTCCTGCAGGGGATCATGGTGCTATGTTTTCTTCTCTATGGTGAAGGCACCAGTGTTTTCAAGACGGCGAGGGCTGGGTCCATGTCGGGGTCCCAAAAAGGAAAGTTAGTCAAATTGTCGCCACTCGGGACGCCGCCGACTGTATCCACTATCTTGCTAATTGGCGTTTCTGTGAATGATAAGCAACCAACCACTGTTTTAGATTGGCAGGAAGTACCAAAAGTAGTCATTTATGTTGACTCATCGGTTGCTCTTGGCATGGCGCCAATGAAAGTGTCCTGGAACATGGATCCAATAAGCGGAGATTGAGTCCAAGACAAGCGGGGAGTTTACCGTAGCCCAGAAAAGATTAACTTTCGCCGTTCCCCACCTTCTTTGATGGTTAGGTGATGATTAAACCTGAAATAGCATTGAAGATAGGGCTGTGGGAGTCCAGGACAGTATCCGCCTTCTTGTGGACACATACCTAAAGGGATAAATGTTGCTGTCATTACCTATTATATATCATATCATGCCCGTCCACCATTAGAAAACAAGCCTCATTGAAGAGTTGCCTCTCCTTAAAAGTCTCAAAAAAAGGACTACTAGCTTTTCCCCTGCCACCTCCAAATAACCACAACACCACCATGAATAAACCACCACCCCCCAACCAAGCCCCCATCATAAACCTACCAACCACAACCAACCAAACCTACATCCAAACCATCATCGGCAAGCCCTCTCCACTCTCCCCAAACATCGACAACTTCCTCGGCATCCCATACGGAGAAATAACCCATCGATGGAAGCACGCCGAACTCCGCACCCACCTCCCATCCGATGTGTTCTATGCAACAACAAACGGGTATTTTACAATATCCCATACATCCAACCTAACATTCTCAACACATTGACAAACTAATCCGCTAATATTAGACCCAAATGCCCCCAACCACCCGGCGGCGACAACAGCGCCTACTTCCAAGCAGACATTCCCTTCCCCAAACCCATACCGGAATCAGAATTCGACTGTCTGAATCTCAACATCATCCGACCTAGCGCAACGGGTCTATCACATGCCGGGATAGATCCCTTCATCAAATTGCCGGTTCTTGTCTGGATACATGGCGGTGCGGGCGCATTTGGCGCGGGGAGTGATCCTATAATAGGTAGTTAACAACTACTAGAATTCGTTTCTCCCAGGATGGACAGATAACAATTGCTAACATAACATCAAGACCCCACGCGCCTCATCCTCCGCTCAATAGAATCTCGCCGGCCCATGATAGCAATAACCATATCCTACCGCCTTGGCGTGTTCGGATTACTTGGATCAGCTGATATCCTGGATACCCAAGCACCTACAACCGATATCAAAGGCCTCAACTTCGCTACTTATGATCAGAAGATCGCGCTGACGTGGATTTCAACTAACATAGGATATTTTGGTGGTGATGCTGATCAAATTACACTCGGTGGGAACTCATCCGGCTCTCATGATGTGCATGCACATCTACTGGATGCAGATACGCATGGAACCCCGCTGTTCCGGAGAGTCATTATGCACTCTGGTGCCAGGGGGACGGTGTCGCCGGGTAGTTTGGCAGATGCGGAGGTGGGGTGGAGGAAGTTGTGTGGGTATTGGGGGGTTAATGAGGAGATGGGGGGCTTGCAGAGGGTGGAAAGGATGAGGAGGATCCCGGCGAGAGAGTTGTTGGAGGGTGCTCTGGTGAATGGGGTTTGTGTGATGCCGCCGGTTGTTGATGGGGTGGGGATGGGGTGGGAGGTGGTTAGGTTACCTGAGGTTGAGGGTGGTGCTAAGTTCAGGGATGGTGGATGTGGGCGGCGTTATCCTGTTGAGGTTATGATTGGGGCGTGTGAGGCTGAGGTTAGTGTGTTGGACTCTACTACTCACCTTCCTTTATTTCTTCAGCTATGGGGTGCGATTCCTTCCTTGCTAACGCTGTTACTGTCCGGTGTATAGTCGGCTGGTCACTTCCAAGAAAGCAACATCACCTTCTCATCCCTCGAAGAAACATTCACGAAAAGCTATCCCACTCCTGAAGCAGCCACACCGATTCTCCAACTCTACGGTCTAGTTGAAGGCGCATCACAGCGAAGCTTACTCTCCGGCCTCGAACGATTTCGCTCGGACGCTGTCTTTCACTTACCCATCCATCGTACGATAGATGCGTTAAGGACCCAGCGCCACAATGTATATGGCGATGCAGACAGTATCCAAAACTTCCATATTGAGTTCGGGAACCCATTTCCTGGACCGAAGATGGGATGTGCGCACCATGGGGTGGAGTTGATTTATCTCTTTGATGCATTTCATGAGCAGCTTGTTGGGCTGGATGATTTGTCTACTGGGCAGGGTGTGGTGAAGCATAGGGAGTTGGTGAGCAGGGTTCAGGATCATTGGATTGGGTTTATTGTTGGAAGGGCGGTACAGAAGGTTAGTGATAAGGAGGTGTTGGTTTGGGGTGAGGATGGGTATACTAGGGTTGAGATGTTCGATGAGATGTCTAGGTGGGTGGAGAGGAAGAGGCAGCTTGAGGTGCTGGGGAGGGATGTTAAGTCTATGATGAGGGTTTTCTGGGCTTTGGGGTAGATGGTTCTGGAGAAGGTCGGTTGAGAGTATGTACTATGGGTCTTCGGTAGCATAGTAAAAGATTGTGTAGGTATATCGCAGTCCTATATTAATGTCCCATAAATATTGACAGAGCCAAACCCCATCTGGTATATGGTATCTTGTTCAATGAGTAATACAATGTCAATCTGGATATCACCGCCTCAAACAACAACAGCTCTTTATCGAGCAAAGACTCTAATCTAATCCAACTAAGCCCCCCTTACTCGCTGCGCTTCTCCACCTCAGCCTCCGTCCTACCTGCACCAGTCTCCGTGCTCTCACTGTCACCACTAGCAGGCTGATCAGCAGGACCGAATCCGTACTGAATAGCAACCTGCTCGACCTCCTCATCGGTCAAGAATGGCAGCTCCTTGGCCGCACGCACATAGGTCATCTTCTCGAGGTATCCCTTGGCGAAGATCAGATCAATTTCCTCGAGTGATCTACCCTTTGTCTCGGGGTAGAAGATGTAAATGACCGGGATGAAGAGGGCGTTGATGACCGCGAAGAAGAGGTACGTGCCCCATCCGATGTTGCGAATCATAATGGGGGTGACCATGACAATGAGGAAGTTGAAGAGCCAGTTAGTGCAGGTGGAGATGGCGTTCGCCTTGGTACGGGTCTTGATCGGGGAGATTTCAGCCGGGTAGAGCCAAGGGAGCGGGAGCCAGGTAGCGCCGAAGGTGGCAATGAAGGTGAACAAGCCGACGGCGGCACCCTTGGCGGCTTCGGGACCGCCGGGGATCAAGCAGGCGAAGGTAATCACCATGGAAGCACTTTGGCCGAAAGAGCCGACAAGGAAGAGGTTGCGACGGCCGACCTTTTGGATCAGGAACCAGGATGAACAGGCGAAGATGGAGTAGACGATCATATTGACACCACCAAGAATCATGGCCATGAATTCGGTCTGGTGGAGGGATTGCTGCATCAGGACGGGCAGGTAGTAGATGACAGCATTGCAACCACCGATTTGCTGGAAGAATTGAGATGAGCAGCCCAGAAGCATGCGACGGCAGTGCTGGGTCTTGCCGCCGGTGAAGACGGCGGAGAGGGGAGTGGACTTGGTGGCCATGCCGGAACTGGTGAGGTTAGCTTAGGCTATGGATGATTTGAGGGCAGGGGACATACGCTCTGAGAGAGTCCAGAATGATGGTCTTCTGCAGCTGGACCTCGTGGTGGCTGATTTCCTTACCCTGCAAGGCGGCAATGACCCGCTCACCTTCCTCGTAGCGCTCCTGGGTGAACAGCCATCTGGGAGACTCGGGCAGCACCATGAGTCCGAAAATGATAAGAAGACCGAAGAAGATCTGGAAAGCGATGGGGAAACGCCAGGTGAGGTCATCGGGACCATATGAGGCGCCGAAGTCCACCCAGTAGGAGATCAGGGTTCCAATAGCAATGGTACTACCCTCGATACAGATGAGCAGACCACGATTAGAGGTTCTCGAACATTCAGCCTGGTATGTGGGGATGGTGGATGTGTTCATGCCGTTTCCGACACCAGTAATGACACGTCCGACACAGAATTGAGCCAGAGGGACGTGTCCCTTGACAGACGTAACCTGGATGATAACACCGATGATCATGATGGTGGCACCAAGCATGATGGAGTATCTGCGGCCGAGCCAGTCACCGCAGGCGAGGATAAAGACAGCACCGGCGAGACATCCTAGAAGGGTTAGAGTGTGGTTGTGAGACAAAGACAAGGGATGTACCTACCCAATTCATAGATAGCAGTGACCACACCCTGAATGGTGGAGTTGTCTCTCGTAGCCGTGAAAATGTCGTTGAACGGATCGGCGTCAATAATACTGCTCATCACACCCTCTAATCGAGGTTAGCTCAAGGCTAAAAGCGCCAGGCAAAGGGAAAGCCTTACGATCGTAACCAAAGAGCAAGAAACCCAAGGTCGCACAGGAAGTCACAGACCAGATCAGCTTCCGACCGGACAAGCCGGCGAAAGTGGGCACCGAAGACATGGTGAGATGTCTTATTTTTGGCTGGATCAGGACTGATGCAGGTCGCAAGCAACGGTGGGATTGAACGGGAAGCGACGCGACCTCTTTATAGCTAAGGGCTGCACCCCGGAAAAACCGTGAGCTCTGCGGGGTGGAGGTCGGGCTGCATTGCTTGCTTCAACGACCAGGATAATCGGAAAAAGAGCTTTTCGGTCACACCAATCAGCTCATCTCGGCAAGGACAGGGAAGACGAATGAACGGGGAGAAATGAAGGCATCGAGGAAGGTTCAGGGCCGCGTTCCCTCCTTGGCTCCCGGCCAAGGGCTGGGCAGATGAATGCCGAGATCTTGGTTCCAGCCAGGATGGGAGGTTTGGGGGAAGAAGAGGAAGGACAGCCGAAGACATGACGAGGATTCCGACAGACTGTGAAACTGTGAAACTTTTCATTTCTGAATCAGGCTGGTATCCCGAATTCTCGCGGGTTGATGAGGCTGCGACAAGAAATGATACCAAGACAGACCGAGTTGGGTGGAGGGCACCCACCACCCACACTTATGCTCTCGGTAACCCTCACCCACTTGCTGCCTCGCTCTCTCTCTCTGCCTCTCCTCCGCCAACAGCACCTCTACACCTACCATGGAAAAACACTTAGGACACTCACATCGTAGCGAGACTAATTAAACCTATTACTTTCTACCCTCATACTTTCGAAAAATTGGTCATTCAGTCAGCACCACCCCCAATCCTCACGCCACTTGCCAAGCCCACCAGCACCAGCACCAGTCAGAACAAATCCCGCAAGTCGCTGGAAATTGGCCGGAGTTCCATTCCAAACTTTGACCATCGAAATGAAGCAACCCTACCTACCTACTTTAGTAACTTTTTACCACCACCGTCGGGGGGCCAAGTTAAGTTGCACCGCGCAAGCCAAGAAGCCTTGTCGATCTTGCCTATTCCTTACTTTTACGCCCAGCGACGCCGTTGCCGCAACCGTGTGTGTATGTGCGCGTGAAATGTCAACATAGCCGAAGCCAACCTGCATGCTACTAGAGCGATAGTAATCTTCCTTTCCACGTGTGCCATGCGACGACAAGAGTATCAGGAACATGCCATTGTGGACTCTGATACGTGACTTGCTCTAGCTTATCGCAGCTCAGGTGTTGCCAACGCCAATGCTCATGCTCGTGCTCGCACAGACTAGGATGCTGTGCAGGTAGAATCTATCTAGCTCGTGCATGGCCGACAGCTTGAAACTTAGCCGACTGGTTGTGCTGTTGTGTCTTACTTTAGTTAGGCGGGAGAGCGCCATGACTCATTCGTTCATTAAGTGAACTCTTGGGGATTGACACTCGTGGCGCCGATGACGTTGTCGCGTCGAGTAGTGTTCTGCGCTTTGGCAGTTCTGTTGGTGGTGGTGTCCTAAGTAGCTTCTTTGTAGTCTTCTGGTGGATAGATAGACAAGCAGTAGACGGTGGCGTCTTTGAGCAGGGGCCTGACCAAGCCAACACCATCATCATCATCGTGGCTTTGTGGAAGAGGGAGTGGGGTGAGGTGAGTGAGCGGCAATAACAACTCCAGGGCACGTGCCACGATCACTTGCTTTGAATGCGGGGACTCCGCATATTCTCAAACAAGTGACAGCCTCGACGGGTAGAGCGAAGAGACATAACATAACTAGCATCTTCTCTCACGGGTAGTATTGTCTCCTTAAACAGATATATCACGACCAAGTTGTCTTTCTTACAGCTACTCTCTTTTTGCTCTCTTCCTTTTACTGCGCATTGACTTCAGTTGCGAAATTTTCAGCCGACCGTCACAAGCGATCCAGTGACTGAGCGTCCACAAAATGTCTGACCGCCAAGATGGCGCCGCCGCGGTGATCTTGGCGGGCCCTTGGCGGGGGCCTTGGCACTGACGCTTAGGGAAATTTTCGGGTGAGATGGGCGGCAAGCTGGGGATCGGGTTTTTGCGGGGATTTATCCCTTACTAGGTGGTGAGGGAGACGATGGCATGATAGGGTCTAATTTAATGGTATGTAGTATACAGTTATATTATACATTTCTTTCCATAGGCTTCTCTGTACAGAATGCATCTAGTCTATTATGACACATATGGCGCTATATGCAATATATACCTGGTCTATACCTCCTCCCTAAGCATTACTGGCACACGAGAAACTGCTGCTGTTGGCGTCGTCGTGAAGGGACCGACCGGAGACGTAGAGTCCAAGGCCGCACTGGTGCTGTGATTAGAGATGAAATGACAATAGCAGGAAGAATACTCACAATGCAAGCTGCAATGCCGATTATAATAACGTTCAAGATAGTCAGTGCAATCTTCTTAGGCGAAGAGAACAGTCGGTCCTTGTTGAGGTAGAGCCAGAACATGCCGCTGAAGCCGACTATTTGCTGTTAGTGTGAATACGACGAATGAAAGGGAATAATGCGCTCACATGTAGACCAACTAGCGAAAAGGGACGCCTGGAACGCAGTTAGCAAGATACTTTAGTAGAAGAGGCTGGCAGCATACAATCAAACTCAGCAAATCATTGAACACAGGAATGGCCTCTGCAATGATCCAGGCAATGATCCACAATCCCAAAGCGATGCCCACCCAGGATCCAGTTGCCACGAGGTCACGGCTGTGCATCCGGTCTCCGTGACGGAAGATACGGACATAGACATATTTACAGGCGACATGGCCATTCACAACGCCACCGATGATGATCTATCACATGTCAGTAGAGCACAGGTAATATGAGCACCGCACGTACAGTAGGGAGGGCGATTCCGTAGGCTATCTTGCCCACGAGTTCACTAGCGGAGCCTAGTGCAGGGGACGTGACATTAGGCCCCGCATAAATGTAGATCACCACGGAAGTGACCAGGTAGAGAATGGTGTCGAGACCCTGGAGAAGACACAGGGCCTTGGGGTACTCCCGGTGGTCCTTCAATTCGGACATGAAGCCGAAGAATGCGACATGACCCGCTATTGCACGTTAGTAGGAGTAGCTAATGCAGGAGAAAAAGTGACCCACAGAAGGAGAAGACAATGTTGCAGACAGCAAGGAATGCTTCATACAAGCTGGTATCCACCGTTGCTTCAAGGGTTCCCTTGTAAGGACGTTCCACACCGACGGCAATCATAACGATCATCACGGCGGAGAACACACTGATGAAAGCTGTGCAAGTTAGTATCGTGAGACTACCTGACATTGTTCGCAACTTACAAGCAACAGAGAGATAGGACACATTCGCAGACGTCCTAGGTAGACCCAGGAGGTAGCAGATCACGAGACCGACAACACCAAAAACGATGGAGCAAGTTCCATGTTCTGTGATGGTGTTCATGGCGACCGAGAAGGTCAACAGATGACTCGCCATGATGAATATGACGAGCAGCAGCTGTCCGATACCGAAGATCTCTCGACCGATAGACCCAAATAGGATCTCACCGGCATCGGCCAGATTCTGGACATGGGGATAGCGCCATCTGAACTGACCGATGACGTAACCGGTGTAGGTAGCCAGAAGCCCGAGGCCAACAATGAGGACAATAGCACTACACCTAGTTAGAGGAAGATATCACTTCGAGCAGCTGCTGGTTCAGTACATACGGAGCAAGACCCAGAGTGGCGACAACAGCAGGCAGCGACAGGATACCAAGGGACACGGTTTCCGCAACCATGACTGGCAAAGTTAGTAAGACAAGCTGTCGACTGATGCTAGCATCAGAATCACTTACGGAAACCACATTGCCTGGCACATTCAAGTCAGTTATTCGGTAGCAGATATAGGACGTTTGAATAGACATACCACCAGCTCAAGACCTTATATTTAACCTCGGCATACTCTTCATCACCAAAGGTGTCATTATAGACGGGACTGTCCTTCTTGTCGTCCTGCTTCTCCTCTGCATCATGCAGATAGGGTTCCTCTCGGCCCTCTTGAAAGAATTGACCCGTCTGAACATTCAGATGGGAGTCAACCTTGTCGCCAGTTGGATGGGCCATGACTCTGCGGTGACGGGAAGGTGAAAATCCCAGCTTGCTTCTCCTCTCCGCGGGAAATGAAATGGACGAGGAGTGGAGACGGTAAAAAGAACTGGCGACGAAGAGAGTTTCTTGGGGATGTACAACGTCAACGGCCCTACCGCTCCTACATTGACACAAACAGGCAAACAATCAACCTAGCGCAGAAACTGAACAACAATGACAGGCTGAAGATGTCAAGAGGAACTGCGGTGACAAATGAACGAGTCCGGCGAGAAGACCGTCTTCTGAGTCACCCGCCGGGCCGAATGAAAGTCTTTGCATCACAACAAATTTGTGTGTTCAACGTTACACCTGTTGAACATCTCATTACCTAATTCGCGAGGCTTTTCAGTGGGGCTCTCCGCTTCATCTGCCCGTCCCCGACCAATGGCCTTCTATGCCAAGCCGGCGGTGCCTGCGGAAGGGCCTGACACTAGGCTGGATTGAGAAGGACCTGCCGGGATGGTGTGGGGGCACCATCATGTGATCGGGGATGCAGAAAGATTCTGAAACCAGAAATCTTCTAGAAGCTGAGCCTGGAATCATGAGATATTGAGTAGTTATACATTCGCCACTACATTGGAGTCATCTGTTAACGGACAGTAGCAGTCTCGTGTGGTGAAGTCATGGATTCCCACTTGGATATCACTACGCAGGATCGTTTCACCATCTGTGGGAATGACTGCAATCGACTCACAGTACTTGATCAGATAATATATATTTCTACCTCGGCCTTCGTGATTCTGACAACTTGCCTCCTACTTACTACTACTAGTAACTAATAAAATCTCACATCAGCATCCTCTTATGTATAACAGCACTACTTAGTAATACTTGAGCATGAAATCGCCTTTGACCTACAGCACACCACCTTTAGCTTTTGAAGGTAAGTGAACGCTCATACCACCGCTGACATAAAGCACTGAAGGTTACGTACAACATATCAAAAGATTGTCATCGACGTTTAGAGCAACGACACTGGCTATACTCCCCGTTACTACGATTCATTCATAGCTTCTACCCAAAATTTGTCGTCTGGCTTAATATATTTGGCACGCCGTAGAACTAAAATGTTGCCAAAGCCTTCTTTTACCGGTGATATTGATATTGAATGTATCCAACCTTCTCATGTAGACCTGTTGGCATTATCTTCTGTCGTAATCTAAGTGCCTTTGATCAATTCGAAGACTGGGTGGGAGATAGGCAAGGCCCAGTTCAGTGGTCTATCTTAGAAAGCCCCAATTCGGATAACGTCGGCGTGGGGTCTCCCCCTGCTTGGCCTTACTTTCTGCATTCTTTAGGTGTATGTCAGCTTGAGTCGGTGCATATAATTTGCAAAGTCTAATTTCATTGACCACAACTGCTACTAAGAATGTTGACGTGGTTATAGAGATTTGTTCTTTCGGAAAGCAGTAAAACCACCAACATCAAAGTTGAACTCCATCTAGTGTGAATTAATTACAGGCGAAGTTAAATTATCACCCCAGATTACCCCAATGTAACATCCGGGGTGGTCTACTATGTGGACTGCTGCGGTATGTAGGGTTGAGTTGGGAGACGGTGAAACCCATGCAATAGAGCAAGTCTACGTCGTCGGGTGGTTCCGCTTGGAATGCCTTCCCTGTCGCCAGCTGCTTCCCCACAAACCATAGATGAATAAGTGGACCATTAACCAGTTCCATGTGATCACCTTGCGCCCCCAATCATATGCACTGTCTTAATGAGGCTAATGTGCTTATATTAGTAGGATGAGTCCCTGCGTGATGTGATCTACTTCCCTGTCAGTCCCCAAAGAGAGCCCAATCGGAGCTATTCACTTGGCCCACATTTAAGGTCGCGGATACTGATGTTCCCTTTACTCGGCGAATTGAAATGTTTCCCTATACGAGTACGCTATCAGGTCCCAGTAAGTCTGATCGGAATAACTGTTCCTGCTCCAGATATTCAAACAATGCCACAGCCCTCCGATAGGTCCAGGAAATAAATAAGGACGATACTGTCCAGAGGAGATACGGGGACTTCTGATCGAAGAGGCCCAGAGTAACCCTGCTAACGAAGCGACCAATCGCGTATCCGCGCGATCCTCTAGAGCATTCTTTTTAGAACTATTTGTAATATCAAGTTCTCGAAGCACAGTCAACCACTTAACTGATTACACCTCTTGTTGCATGTCCACTACAAACCACTCTTCCACGCAATCCTGAGTTGACTATAATACCTAGCCTATATTTCCTGACTCATAGCACAAAAAGATGCATAGTGAGCTCGAGCAAGCCCTTGCACTACTTATCAAAGCAGTTGCCTGCTATATCTTTGTTCTTACGTTCCGAGAACTGCTTCGTGCCTCGAGCCCTTTCTCGATCTACGCAGTCTACAACAATGGAACCAACACAACAGAGAAGCCTTTGGGCGACCCTCACAACCGTCCTCAGCACCCTGATGCATGCAACTATGACACTGGTGCTGGGATTATATAAACGTATCGGCTAGTCTCATCTGGCGCCCTTGTCGCGAAGGAAATGTCATCTCGGCTTTCAACTATGCTGGGAAGGAAATTGACTTTTCGTGGACCGTAGCTGAGAGGGGAGAGCGCAGACAGGGGTAGTTGAAGCAGCTTTTGGAGAAGCACAGTGAATGACTAGATAGGCCAATGAATCATTTCCCTTCAGATGCATGTGGACGGGTAGTATTTCTATTTCTGTGGGGATAAGTATGCAACTGGCTAGCCTCTCTTTCAAGGGCATGTGCTAGGCTTTGTCATCGCGACATATTGGACTCGTACATAGCAAAGCAATTGATATTGATCTCAATAAAAGCATGGGCTGCAAATATACAACCTGACCTGAAGGCTGACGCTTGAAAAGATAGCATGGACCGATCTGTCACCATTCCGAGAGATGGGTCAATGCTACGCGAGTGGCTATAACAATAAGGCTGCAGCAGATCAATGTGACAGGGATGATCTGGCCTTAATATAGAATAGATACATATAAGACTTATTTTTACTGGAACCAAGGTTCCATGAAAAGAGGCTATAGAATTTCATTACAGGATAGGCCAGGTAGTAAATCTGATATAATGAGAGTTTATTTCAAGAAATCCCAGATACCCAGGTTTCACTTCAACATTCTCACGCTAAGAAGATCAGGCTTGTATTGTCAGCTGTTGAGAAAACAAAACAACAGGAGCATCCTCAGAATTCCCCACCACCTGGATTAGGTATGGCATACCTACTTGTTAGAAGTTTAGAAGTGGACATGGGTGGAGCACCATCAGAAGCGATAAACATAAAACTCAACATTGGTTCGAAAGACGATAAGGGAGACCAACAGCATGAGCTGGGGTTGTTTGTAGATCTCTCTGCTCTCCCATGAAGCTAAAGTACCATGAGGGCTCTCCGTGTTTGATCCGACAATTCCGGTCGTAGCTTTCTGAACAGTCCCAGTAGTCCTTTTTGTTGTATTGCCCACCAGGAGGATGGTTCTCGTCTGTCCTCAGCGCGCAGTCAAGACACAGTCCATCAAAGTAGGCAGCTACGCGAGTCACTGTGGACTCAACGATAGTGTTCCAATCCATACTGCACATAACACAATTTATTGGGCTGTTCGTGGCAGGATCAATGTACTTGTGCATTCGGTCCGCGTCGAAGTGGGCCAGGCGATTCAGCAGCTCGTCAATTCCATGGTTCGTGAAGCAGTTATCGAAAGGCCAGGCTTGTATTCTCTGAAGCTCTCGAAGGAATTCGAAAACGGTACGCTCACAGCAGGGTGACAATGGTCTTTGGAGGATATGCGTAATGCGGCCAGAGAGCTCTTGGTGGACAATCTCGCAAAGGCGATCACGGGCGGCGTTCAATTGGCCTATTAAATCCGTACATCTCATAAGTTAACAATGACGGTATTTCAGGACTTCGATTTTGGAAGTGTGTAGGATAAAAAGGGCAATATAGATTCGGGACTTACGCGTAAGAGGCGCTGCAAGAGGCTTACTATACTCAATAGGGATGCGCGCTGTAATATGCCCAGTGTTCTGGTATAATACGGCCCTCGTTGATTGGGCAAAGGTTTCGGCATCGTTATAAACACAACTCGGAATTAAGACCTCATGATAGTAGCTCAGCTCTTTGCCTGGCTCGACCTTGTCCTTTTGGTGAGCGCACCATGTCTTGAACCATTGTGTTAATTCCTTGCAATCGACATGACAGGTTTGGCATAAATACGGCAGGTCCCAGATGTCAGCTAAAGAGACAGCGCCTACACTCATCTGTTCTAGAGTGTTATGAAGCTTGCGCAGTATGATCTCAAAAGTGACAATGTTGGAAACATCGAGTTCAAGGACGTCTTTGGGCTTCATAGAGAACCTGAACTTATCCAACCAGCCTCGAAAAAATGTCGAGTTGAGAAGTGTTGCATGGTCAACGTTGAACGTTGCCTTCTTGTACGTCCTATCCTTTGAGTATTGGTAATTTCGTGTGACAATAATCTTGAAGTCGGACGGACAAATGATTGACATCGTGTCATGGCTTGGCCTGTCTTCTATCGACGGTGGAGACATCTTTGAAGAGGGGGGAGCCAGCTAATCAGTAAGTGTAATATTTGATTGTGCAGTTATGAAAGAAAACTGGATAGATTATCTTGTGTGATGATTGAAGAATTAAGTACTATTGTAATATTCTGTCTGGACAGGGATTGTGACGAAGCATCGAGCATGGAAATCAAAGCCGAGTGACGTGTGCATGATACTAAAGGGTATAATCTACATGGTGCATGCCCTTGGTTCACTGTGAGCCGATCTTGGCACAAATACCCACGAAATGTATTGGTTCTGCCGTTCGGACCTTCACTGCTTTCCCATCTACTCATAATCATACAACTGCTTTTGAGGCGGCACATCTCCTCGCAAGATGTATTTCCTTACATACCACGGCAGCATCCCTGCATAGTGATTGACGTGCTTTCGCGTGGGAACCGAGAAGACCTGATCCAGTTCCTCGAGCGACAATGCTTTGGTCTCAGGCAGACAGAAGTAGCAGAAGATCCATCCGAAGACGTTCCATGCTGCATACCAGCCAAATGCGCCTTGTGGACTGAAGGCGTCCCGTAATGGAAGCCACGTCAATGAGACAATGAAGTTGAAACCCCAGGTGGTTGCCGTCGCAAAGGACATGCCTACATCACGGATATAAAGTGGCTGTGTCTTGTTTAGCAAGAACCCTTCTCAACGTTTAAAACACATTGACTTACAAATGCCTCAGCAGAGTACGTGAAAGGTACTGGTCCCTCGCCTGGGGAGTACACGATCATGAAAAGATAGATGCCTGTCGCCACGCAAGCCGTCCGCGAAGTCTGATCCGGGATATAGAATGAAAAGCCGGTGAAGAGTAGAAACAGGCTCATCAATGGGAATGTGGTGAGGAGCAGATTCCGCCTTCCAAACGTGTCAATCGTATATACTGCCGGCAGAGCGAATATCCAGTTCGTTATACCACATCCCAACGACGTCACCAACGCCATACGCCTATCAAACCCCGCATTTGCAAAAATGCTCGAGCTGTAGTACATTAAAGCGTTCACCCCACAGAATTGTTGCATAAACATGACAAAAAACGAGGACTGTGCTGCTCGTCGATTGCGTGGGATGGTAAACATCTCGCGCCAGAGGTGTTTGCCCTCCCGGAGCTTTTCCTCCACCTGTAGCGCCGTGTGGATATAGTAGAGGTCGCGGGCCGCCTGAAACGCGGAAGGGCGGAGCTTACAAAGTGCTTTGTAAGCGTCCTGATAGCGATTCTTCATCATATACCATCTGGGTGACTCGGGGCAGAAGTACACCTGCATACACACGAAGAAGGGACTCGACGGGATTAGCACAACTAGGGCCTGTGATTTAGGTGGGTATGACTAAGCTTACGGGATGGCAGTTGAGCCCAGCATCAATCTCCAGTTAAAACCGGGAATTGTGGGGTGTGTCACATCCATGAAGGCAACTGAAGCAATGTAACCTAGCATAATCCCAAACGCGGTCCACATTTGCCACATCATAACCAACGCACCACGAATGATGGCAGGAGAGCATTCCGCACCATATACCGGGGTTGTTGTTGACTTAGCGCCTACTGCAAAACCGAGGAGAAATCGGGCCAGTAGCAGGTTCCACCAAGTGTGTGCCGCAGCCATCCAAAAGGACGAGGCAAAGGATATGAAGCATGAGATGAAGATGCATCCACGACGACCAAACCAACGGTTCAGTGGAGCGGTTGTCCAGCATCCTATAAGTGCAGAACACAAGTATGGAGCTCCATTGAGGAGCCCTTGCTGCCATCTATTGGTGAGGTTGAATTCGGCGAAGTAGAACCTGACCATACTCAGTTTATAGAAAAGGCATCTCACAGTGTATCACTTACTCTTGTGCTCCATTAACTGCCGTCTGGTCCATGCCCTGGACAATTGCGGACCCAGCACAAAGAACTAGTATGTTGTTAACATCCCGTCTGTGCCAGTCTGTATTAGAGAAGACGTACTAGTCATGAAGTACATCATGAATGGCTGGCTCCATCGATGTGTCTTCTCACGTCGAAGCAGTTCTTTATCCCCTTCGGATAATTCATCAAGGGACTCGAAGCCCTTAGGATCTTGGGCTACGAGGGAGCCTCTTTTCAGCTCATCCATGATATGCTCCAAACCCTTGTCCCTTGCAAATGACTCGACATCTCGAAATAGTTCATCACGCGTCAGGCCAGCAAGTGGATTCTTCAACCTTGTGGATGTGGTGACATTCTTGCTCTCGGTCAAATCGCGTGTCCAGTCTCGAGCAACCTCTGGATCTTGCTTGTCATTAAAGGTAGGTGATTCAAGGTGATGAACCGTCGAGGTAGGATTCTCCAGGTCGCCTTTTTTGTCATCCATAATGATATTAGGTAATGCAGCCCTAGGGAGGTCTAGATACGGAGGTCTTTTATGGATATTCCAAGTAGAACAGGGTGCACCGTGCCTTAACGAAAGGTACCCGGGTCAGGATGGCCTATTTGTACCCGGTGTCAATGAAGACATGAACCCTTCTGTCTATTGGGCTCATCCTAGCCGAAATGACTCGTTCCATTCGCGTCAAAGTATAACTTCGGGTTCGTTCATGCTACAGCCAATCTCATCCTAAGGCTTCAGTACTCGGTCTCACGGATCCTACCCAAGAAATCTGGACTTCAATGAACGCAACTGCGATTGTCTTGGACTACATATGCCGAGATCTTGGATGCCTCGCACATCCACACAGACAGCCTCCGAGGTGGTCACTCAGTCGATACCCATTCCCGATTTGAGTTCACTAGAAACTCATGCCAAGAATGAGGGGCACTGAAAGCGGTTCCTAAGGCTGGGGAAGGCGTGGCTTGTAACTCTGTTGCAGGAGGCGTCATACAGGCGTGACCTTAGTGGAGAGTACGAGTAATAGAGTGTAACCGCCCCGCTCGGTCTTGGCCGACCAGCTGGTGTAATCGGGGATATCTGCGCGGCAACATGGAAACAAAACTGCCTCCCCAGATCTCACCCGCTGTGCGGCGGAGAAATTGGCAACCTCCGCTGGCTTGAATGACTCTCGGCAGCTTGGCGCCCAGAGAGAACCGTCTGAGCACCTCGACCAAGAACGAATCGATGGTCGGTTGAGTCAGGATTCGCTGCAAACGATGGAATGAGCCTATCTCCAAGCCGGTTAGGTGTCCACTTAGGTCATCTGAGAAGCGCACAGAGTCTCCATGTTGTCAGATGGATTCATATTCAATTACCTTTCTAGGGCTGTAGGCTCTTTTATTCCAACGCAAGAAATAAAACGGTAGCCTAGCGATACAGCTTCAATTTTGGGACGCGAGAAATCACTAGCTGGTCATCTTTCGTTGGCAAAGTTTCACATGGTGGTTCATCGAAGCGCTGGTGTCTCCTGAGTTGAGTGCGATGTGTTAGACTATCTGCTACCTCTACTGCATGTCACGGAGTTCAAGACCTGCAAGGAGTCTGAGTTAGAGATATTTTGGTTAAAATATAGTATACTAGGTTTTGAGTGATATCCCTTACGCCCCATCATTCGTTTCGAGTTCTGAGGTGGGCTAGGTCAAACTAGTGAGCACCATGTTTGGAAGATCTTAGGACTAAAGACTGGAAATAATAATGGCTTAGGGTCTTCCCACCTTTCCTAGGCGTATTTTGACTGCAACCCCTCAACCACATATTCGGTGAGCCCACCCACATTTTGACCTTACAAAGTGCGGTCATTGGAGTCCCCAACCGCATGTCCTTGCGCGCCCAATTTCCTACCTTACTAGTGACGAGCGAATCAATGGCAATAACTGCGATTTGGTTATCCGAGAGCCCATCATCCCCAAGGTTATGCACAACGGGCTTGTTTAATGCTCTCATGCTCGTCGCGCCCACATTCCTGTCTTGCAAAACCTCAGGATCGTTGTAAGTTCGATATAGTAAGCCCTTGAGTCCATCATCCGCCTTTGCCTCGGTGAACCGTCTGTTTTTATCGTCTTGCAGATTGTAGTACACAGAGAAACGGACATCGGTCCGGTCCCAGGGTATTCGGGAAGTGTCACTTGTAGCCCCGACCGTTGTACCCGAGGATTTGGGCTCTGCCGTGCTACTTTGGTGACGCCACTCTAACCTCATTAACATGTTAAGAGGGTTGTCTACCATTCATAATATTTTGAGTGGATTTTCTGGAAGCAGAGTGTTTCCCTATTTGACTCCGTTATCTGGACTTCCATCTTCCGTATGTGTTAGCCCTTATGCTATAAACGCCGAGGTACCTCAATCTTCAGTCCGCTTTTCAATTTCGCTCAATCAAACTGAAGTCTGTTGATATCTAAAACATATCAATCATGCTTTCTCACTGGTTCTCGGAGTCGGAAATAAGTCCTGGTGCAGTTATCGAGATGGAGAAGTCGTGGACCGTCGTTCAGGCGTGTGAGGAGCACATCTCGCATTATTCTAAGGACCAAGGCAGCCCAGGCCACCCTCCCGCCTCCGACGTCACAATTCGACTCATTTGTGAGTAGACAGATGGGAATATCAAATCACACATAAGGATCTATAAACAAATTCCAGCCGCTGGTACCGAGGCTGAGCCAGCAGCTGTTCGCTCCAAGCAAGCCAAACCCTGTGAGCCGGATGAATTGATAGCTCTCCGTGCCCTTACCAACAAGCGCTCCAGATTCACGCCGCGCCTGCTGGACTCCAAAAACACCACCCAGGACGACTCAGGCTTTGTCCCTGGTGGCTTCCTAGTCTATGTAGCCTGGGAGGTAGTTGCTGGGGAACAACTGGGTACAGAGGGTGGGGACGAATACTGTGGTTTCTGGAGGATGGAACGAGATAAAAGGGAGATCGTCCGGGAGCACTTCAAAAACAACTTTCTGTTCGTCTCCCTTCCTTCCTTCTCTTACTTCCATCATGTGCGTCTGGCTTGGACTGACATAAGCTACAGACAGCTTTCTAAATGGGGCTATATGCCTCTTGGTGGCAGGCTGTCCAACCTCGTCTGGGACGAAGAGTCGTCTACTCTGTAAGTCCTTGACCATGGAATGCAACCCGAAGAAAAGGCTGTTGCTAATACGCTTATGTGTATACGAAGTTTCATAGTTGGCTTCTATATGGCGACGACTAATATGAAGAAGAAAAAGTGGTCTCCTGCGGTGTGGTTCGCTTGGGGCCTGGCCAAGTGCCCCCGTCCCCCGGGGCCGGACTGGGATGGGTCAACGAGTGATTGGGAGTGGTAGTTTGTTCTTTTATTTTGCCTTTTTCCTGTCTAGTCGTTCGCTTTTCTTTTTTCTCGTTTCTCTTTGCTACAATTCTCGTTTTATCCTCAGACCGCGTTGGTACTGTTTTTCATGCTTGATAATATTGATACGTTGGGCAGTATCCTCCAGGTACCGCGTGATAATGAAGTCGTTGCAGTAATATGATCAGTCGTGAACATGGCGCTTAAATCCTCCTTGGAATACTGATGATGCATGCGACAGCCAATAATTTCCCTCGAGCGAGGTCGGATCCCCGCTCCGAGTCTTGCCAGAGCCCCTGCAATATACCCTTATATCCGACCCGAACATCCGATGCCAGCAAATCTAGCTAAAGACAGCCTTACAAGCATCCCATTTTAGTTCAATACCGCGCACCCCCGCTTACTAAGGGGGCTGCGATTCCGGCCAGGGCTACATCACGAAAGCAGGCTGTGCAAAGGATGTATGTTGACGCTGCGGCCGCCTTTAATAAACAGGTATGTTTCAGGGCCCACCCGCGATCCGGTTTGCCAAGGGCTCACTACCATGGCGAGTCATTCAACGTTACCGTTATGTCTCACTTAAGGTTAATTCTTTAATGATCTTAAAGTTGCTTGGTAGTCGCACGGTCTTGGTTTTACAGCGTCGTATTTGCTGTAGTTGAGGTTGTGTTGGTATGCTATGGTGATGGCACAACCGTTATACACCTCCGCGATCAGGGACTGCAAATTAGTGTAGGGTACTCCGTACACAGCTGTGCCTCCACGGAGCAGACTCCGACGTGGACCCTGGCCGGTCAAAGCGCGACCAAACTCGGCGAAGCAACAGGCTTTTGCTGACGAATACGCTCCATCTATACAAGCATCTAAGCAAGACGATGGTCCACTACTGGTTGTCATTGGAGAACTCAGAGATTTCGCACCCGAATGTGGTGGCGGGCGTCTGTGGAAAATTGGCAGGGACTGAGTGCTGCAGGAACGGCGGCTATTCAGCATCAAGGGGCGTAATTGGTGGGGACGACCAGTCAGGGAAGAGTTAATTTATATGAGTCTGGACCAGCATTACTCGGATGAGCTATCATCCAGTTAGGGATACACTAGTTCTTCGGTGGCTAGTGCCGGATCCGCAGTGGGCGGCGGGCATCTGCTACTATTTTTAACCACACTGGCAGCGTTCTTTACCTGTTGAACAACTGTTCTTGAACTCTTGATTGAGAAAAGCTTCTTCATGATAAGCGAATTCTGAGTGAAACCGACAAGAACATGCTCGACAGATGGTGACAGAAGGTTGTTGTGAGGCAAAAGTGGAAACTCTCCGACAGCCAAGACCCTAGTCGGGCAATAGCCTTAATATCAGACGGATCTGGAACACTTGCCCCTGCCCTACCGCCGTTTGCCCTCACCTTAATTGCTACGGCGCTTCCCAAGAGCCCAGTTCGGACCCGCTATCTAGGGCGGTGGTCAGACCAGACTCCTGGGTGGGTGTCATGGCTCCAGCGGTGGTTTGAGATATGACACAGGTAAAGCATCGCCGAATATTGACAGGGCGACACGAAGACTTAAAAGCCATGCTGCTCCTCGACCATGTTGCTGTTTTTTCTTTTCCTCCTCAAGCAAGTCTTCTCTTCAATCATTCCCTTCGTTGCTTTCCGCTTCATTGATTGAGGCTTTCACACTCTTTGCGCTGCGCGCTCACTCTTTACAACTCTACATTTCATTACATTACATTCTCTACCAATCTTTCCTTCTTCTCCAAACCACTCTAGCAATCATGCGTCAAGCTCAGTCTGCCTCTCTCCTCGCGGCCCTTCTGTCGGCCACCCAGGTCGCTGCCCACGGTCACGTCACCAACCTCGTCGTCGACGGTGTCTACTACGAGGGTTTCGACATCAGCGTCTTCCCCTACGAGTCCGACCCCCCGAAGGTCGCCGCCTGGACGACCCCCAACACCGGCAACGGTTTCATCTCGCCCGATGCCTACCGCGACCCTAACATCATCTGCCACGAGAACGCCACAAACGCCCAGGCCCACGTTGTCGTCGGTGCCGGTGAGAAGATCAACATCCAGTGGACCGCCTGGCCCGACTCCCACCACGGTCCCGTCCTGGACTACCTGGCGCGCTGCGACGGCAGCTGCGAGACCGTCGACAAGACCGATCTGGAGTTCTTCAAGATCGACGGTGTCGGTCTCATCAGCGACTCCGAGGTCCCCGGCACCTGGGGTACTGACCAGCTGATCAACAACAACAACAGCTGGATGGTCGAGATCCCTCCCTCCATCGCCGCCGGCAACTACGTCCTCCGTCACGAGCTCATCGCTCTCCACGGCGCTGAGGAGGAGGATGGCGCCCAGAACTACCCCCAGTGCTTCAACCTCCAGGTCACCGGTACCGGTACTGCCACTCCCTCCGGTGTCAAGGGTACCGAGCTCTACACTGCCACTGAGAATGGCATCCTCGTCAACATCTACTCCACCCTGACCACTTACACCGTCCCCGGCCCTACTGCCTACAGCGGCGCCGTCTCCATCACCCAGACTACCTCCGCTATCACCTCCACCGGCACTGCCGTCGTTGGCAGCGCCAGCGCCGTCGCTTCCGCTTCCTCCACCGCTGCCGCCGCTACCAGCGCTGCCGCCGTGACCAGCGTTGACACCAACACCCAGGTCGCTCAGTCCAGCAGTGCCCCTGCCGCTGCTGCCCCCAGCTCCAGCTCCTCCGCCTACACTCAGATCCCCGTGCAGGTTCCCTCCTCTTGGACTACCCTGTTGACCTTCACCAACACCCCCCAGGCTGTGCAGCCCACTACCTCGGTCCAGCCCGAGCCTGCTCAGTCGACCATCACCCCTGCTCCTGCTGTCAGCTCTGCTGCTTCCGGTAGCTCCGGTAGCCAGTCTATGTACGGCCAGTGCGGTGGTATCAACTGGACTGGTGCTACTCAGTGCGCTAGCGGATCTAGCTGCCACTCCTACAACCCTTACTACTACCAGTGCATTGCTAGTGCTTAAGTAGCTATTACTTAGCTACTCTTACAGTTCTACTCTTGTCAGTCATAGCTAGTCTATGCTGTTTAGTGTATTAAATAACTTGACTTGCCTCATATTCTTCCAGAACAAACATAAACAGTAACCTAAACCTAGTAGAAACTATAAATCCACTAGCTTATTTTCCTAACCACAATTGGAACCCTTCACATAAACAACCTCTCTTTACATCAAGTCTCTCACTGAACTCAACAAATACTCCTCACAGTGACTGACTATCATCTGACATATAAATCTTCCATATATACTACCCACAACCCTACCCATACCACTATATACACCCCTTCCCTCTCGTCATACCCCTATCCCTAATCAATAAGTAGCCTTCGCCAAATTCTCATCAAAAGTACTATCCTTAAACGGCACAATCGCCTTATCAAAATCCGCCGTCTGCAAGGCATCCCTCGCCGCCGTAGTCAAGCTCTCCCACGCCACAAGCGGCTGCGTCCCACCCACCACATCCGTCAACCCACAACTATGATCCAACGGCCAGATACTCTCATACTTAATCAGCGCCTTCGTACCATCAAGCGTATACCCATCCGTGGAGCAATCCCACCCGCCATGCGCGGACGGACACACAGCCAGGATATTATCCGCGGAGACGGTAGTAGAATCAGAGAGGTAGATGATAACCCCTTCCCAGTCGTGGCGGTGGCCCAGGCCGTCGCTGGGTTCGTCTTTGGGCATGTACCAGCTGTATAGTAATGCTGTTGGGTATTCACTAGTGGTGCTGCTGGAAGAGATATTGCTGCGCACGTAGATTTGGCCTGTGTTGGAGCTGCAGTCGCCGTCGCTGGCGCCGGTTGGGGCTAGGCCGGCACTATCATTGTTTTTCAGACATTAGGATGTATTGGTTGGGATATAAGGTGGTAGGTAGCTGGGAGGGTGGACATACTCGGTATCGCCTTCGGCGTCAACGCCGGGGAACGGGACGCATCCGTTCACGACCTTCAGGTAGGGCTGGTAGGCGAGGTAGAGGTCGCCGGTGGAGTTGTCCGGGACGGTCTGGTTGAAGCCGACGATTTCATCGCTGGCGATCCAGTCGCGCGCGTGCAGACGATGTTTGCTTGCTGTTGCTGCTGCTGATGTTGTGGCGGAGAGGGTGGATGCGGCGAGGAGGAGGGTGCGGAGGGACATTTTGTCGATGTCTTTCTTTTTTATTTATTAATTAATTAATTCTTCTTGGATGTTTGGTTTGTAGAATGTTCCCATGAGGATGAGGGGGAAGGGGAGCTCCTTTTATGTCCATCTCTACTATAGGCAAGTATCTTCAGATCTGCAGAGGAACGGAAGCGGTGGGCCAATAGGGCAATAGTCGGGAGAATAGAGCATGTGGTAGCTGCTCGGGGGTTATGCCTATTCCTGTGCAGGATCAGCTGGATGCGCGTATCCGGGTGATAGTTGCTGACAGGCACGGAGGATGTTGGAACGGAGAATGTTCGGCAGGATCATGTAGTTTCAGGGCAGTGAGGGGAATACCAAGTAGAATAGATTAATAGTAACGCATATTAACATATAGACACGGAATGTCGGAGGGCGTATTTTCAGCCAATAATGGCATGTGTTCGGACCACGCATCCTGCAGGCGTATATGCGGATATAGGGCTGCACATGCTACTCCGCCTATTATACTATACTGACTATATACTATGTACTACGTAGTACTATTTACAATCCACCTCTGGAAATAGTGGAATCAATCGAGACAGGTCAACAATCCCCCCAGCTTCTCCAATACCACGCCCTGCACTGTCGCGTTCGCATCCAGCTTATCTCCCGCCATACCCACCGACACACTCGCCCAGCATCCACTGTGCAGCATAACGTCCAACTCGGTGGGCAACCTCGTACTATTACAGGTTTCCACATCATCCGCCGTGATCAATGGAATCGCCGTAAAAATTCTCGACAGCACAAAGCTGAAATCATCCGCACTCGTACAACTATCATCGCTCACAGCCCCAAAGTTCACATTCAACCATACGCCCGTGGGCAGATACGGCGTTCCGGACTCCACCAACTCATCTACCAGCTTTGTCGCCAGCTGCGCATATACGGTGCTGTACGTGGGAACGCTGCTCACGTTCCAGGCGATCTGGGAACCAGTGTAGCCGGAGAAAGCAATAGCGGGAATGCCTTGGTTGGCGGCGTAGGTGGTTGCGCCGACGGTGCCGGAGAAGAAAACGGCTAGACCGATGTTGGCGCCTACGTTGGGGCCAGCGACAGCGAGGTCGGGAGAGCCGGAGAAGTAGGTGGAGGAGAGGTTGTTGAGCCCGTATTTCATGGAGGTCGCTGGGTAGCTGTTGACGTAGTTGAAGCGTGGTTGGGTGGCATTGTGGCCGACGGCGGGACTGCCGCTAGGACAGGAGTCAAATTCGCAGGGGGAGGTGAGGACAGTGGGTGTTGCGTCGTTGGAGCCTGTATGAATCAGCTTTTTGATTCGTTGAAGTGATAATAAGGCAAGGTTTTAGGTATAGAAAGTACCAGATCCGCTTTGATTCTCTGCAGGAGCGGATATCACCACCGAGTGGTCGGCGGCAGTGAGCGCATCGTACAAAGTGCGAATGTTGAGCTCGGCCCAGCCATCGTCGTTGGAGGAGAGGATGTTAATGGCGTGGGTGGCGAGGGGAAGCAGAGTCAGGGCTGCCAGGGGGAAGTGCATGGTGGGAAGGGAAGGCTTGATTGGCGGGTAAAGTGAGGTAGTAGTGCTACTAGTAGATGGATAAGAAGCCCGTGCCAGGCCCCAGCTATATAGATTCCAGTCAAATTAATAGACGGCTGACTGACTGGTCAGATTCATTTCAAGCTCGGCTGGACAGAGTTGCCGTGCGGGAATTCATCCACCCAAAATCCCGCATTTATGCACAAGAATAAATTGGTTAAGGATCATCGCGGATATCCGGAACCCAACAATCTGGCCACGTGCAGGTCAGCATGCCATGGTACTTGACAGCAATTGTGGGTCATGTAATCTGCTGTGCCTGACGGTCACGCATTCTTCAACACTAAATAGTATCCGGTACATTTCGAATATAGTGAAGTGCATACACACTACTCCAGATTACTGCCACACCCGCTCGGCTACTTTCTGCACCAACTGCAGCTTCTCCCACATGCGCTCCTCCGTCATTCCAATTCCCCGACCATAGCTCACACTCGAGAAGCCACACTGCGGACTCACTCCAAGCGAGCTATCAAGCACCTCTTGCCGACTCCGGCCTTGCCCCTGTGCAATCACATCCGCCGCTTCATACACCCGCGCCTGCAGCTCCTCTACCGTCTCCAATTCCGGTGCCTTCGTCGACACCACTCCCAGCACCACGTTCTTGTCCACCGGCAAATGCCGCAGCGGCTGGAAGTCTCCTGCGCGCTCCGTGTCATACTCCAGGTAGAACGTGTCGTATTCGAGCTCAGTAAACATGCGTCGCGCGATGCGCTCATACGACCCGCTGAGTACGTGCGTTGACCCGGGCATATTGCCCCGACAGAGGTGCACTCCGACATGAAGATCTGCGGGTCGGTCCCGGAGACTTTCGTTGTGCGCCCAAATATACAGGTCCAGCAGTTCATTCGGGTCAATCCCATCCACCAGACATCCCGATCGCATCTCATCCGTGACAAAGAATGTCATGGCCGGATCGTCAACCTGAATGGAGCGCAGTCCCGCGTCGTAAAGGACCTGGTACTCCCGTGCAAAGGCCCTTGCAAGGTCTGCAAAGTACTCTTTGTCAGTCGTGTACGGACTAGAGGCTGTGAAGGCGGCCCCCCCGCGCAAATGTTGGTGCTGCCAAGTGATAGACGGCATGCTCATCTTGCACTCCTTCCACTGCTCCTGTGGCACCAGACTCCGCAGGTGCTCCCAGTCGGCCAGGTACGGGCTGCGCACGTGCTGGATCTTTCCCACAGCCACGCAGGCATCCCGTTCCTTGATGCCCAGCTTCTCGAGCGTCTGCACGGTCGGAAGCCCCGTGCGGTAGCCTTCGGGGATGGGGACCTTGGTCAACTCGAAACCCTCCAGGTTCTCAAAGAATCCGGCATAGAAGATGGGCCGCTCAAACTCTCCGGTCATGATAGGGCGCACCTTGTGCGCCTGTTGCTGCTCCACCACCTTGGCGATCGCCTGTTTTGTCACCTGCTGCACATCCTCCGGCACGTTGGTTCGCGTGTAGATGCGGCCCAGTCCGGCGGCGTTACGGGCAGCCAACAGCTCCTCGGGCCGCATCAACGACCCGATTTGTTCTGCACGGAATGTAGGAGCCATGATAGCTGATTGCGTTGCCGAAAAAAAAAAATTGCGTCAATCATTCCCATACAGATCCCTTCTGTCAAGCTCAGTTAAATAGCCTCATCTTCTTATTGAATGCGGGGAAGGAGGGGCTGAGCGGTCTCGGCTGTTCGCAACGACCGACCGAGCAGCCACTTTCATTCAATGCCTCTCACTCCCTCAAACGGCAGTTTTGTCCGAGCTCAACAACAAAAACCCCACACATGATCATCTTTTGTCTGATTCCACGTTATCCGGTTTCTCCTTCATCCCCTCAAGCGCCTCCAAGACCAAGTCCAGTTTCCGATGGACTTCTCCCATCTCTCGTCGTAGATCTCGAACTTCTTGCACCAAAGCCCGAGCAAGACTGTTCCCATCCACTTCACGACGTGCCTGCGAAGGACTCGAAGGGGTGACGTGGGAAGTATCTGCCGTCTCCGGTCGCAAACGCTTAGCTTGGTTGGCATCCTGCGTACTAGAATCGTCCGGTACGGGCCGTTTATGCGACGTAGCCTCGTTATCGCTCGTTTGCTTCAACATCTCATCCTCCATCGCAATCCACTGATCTATCACGGTCGTGAGGGCGTTGGGTGGCTCCGCGTGGACCTTTCCAGTCGCGATGTCGCGTCGATGCGTCCGACGCTCAATGCTTCGGTCCGTCACGATCTGCTGGTAGGATGGGGGCGAGAAATTGCGACCCGTGAAGCTGTTCATGTACCCCGCCACGTTGTCCCAGAATACGCTTCGGTTCAGGTTGGTCAGGTACATGTCCTTTCGCTCGATACAGCCTTTGAAGAGAATGATGAGCTCGTTTTCGAATAGCATCCGTCCGCGCCGTCGCGCAGCCTGCATGTCGGCGCCATGAGTGGCTTCGCTATAAGGGGAGAGGACCTGCGGAGACTGTCCATGAGGTGACGGGGCCGGATATGGGTGGGGAGGCGTTTGCTGCCATGGCTGGTACTGCGGTGCCGGAGGATGTGTCGGTGTTTGAGCCGCGGGCTTTGTATTCGGAGCATGTGGAGTGGTAGGAGGCGCCGGAGTAGCGGAGAGGCGATACAGAGGCTTCCGCCCGGTCAAATCCAAGCTCTTGGTGGGAAGCATGACTGTCACGCCTGCTGACACGTCGGGGGTGGAAGTTTGAGGGGCAGCAGAACCGGTGAGGAAGAATGATTGTTGGTCCCCGGCTCCATTGAGGTAATGGCGGGGAAGAGCTCCGTACGTGATTGACTGCTGTTGCTATGAGAGACAGTAGCCGCCGATGCAGCTGTCGGCAATCTCAGCCTTATACTTGCCGCAGCATGGCCATGACTATCGCGTCTGCAGGCAGTAAGGAAAGAGCGATCCCAAATGAGCAACGCGACGTGTCCCTGATCAAACAAGACAAACAAGACAAACACATCCCCAAAATTACCGGGCCGTCAGGAATAATGGCCGAATATCAGGGGTTGCCTTATCGGGCAGAACCGTTCCGACTAGATTACTCCACCAATTAGCATCTTCTATTTAACCGACGCAGCTAGTCAAAATAAGGAGAGATTAGCAGTCTACGTTCATTTCTATTGGCTGTATTATCCGCAATCCCTGTATCTCCAACCAATAAGCGCATGACAACCGCCTCAACTGCCGACATCCATGACGCAATTGGCCGTTCTCGATCAAATCACAGCCGTTCCTTCTGCCTGCCAGATCGGGTGCCACAACTTTGCGACGAACTCTATGATTACCAACTTCGCCTCATTACATTACAACTGCTATGCTGTGCTGTGTAACCCTCCCTATCTCCACCACCACCTACCCTCATCGCCTCCCTTCCATCCATCAATAAATAACCTCTGCTGCCTTTCTCCCCAATCAATGCCTCCCATTAATGCCCCATTTCACCCTTGACGACGCGGCAACCCAATCCCCCTCCGGCCTAACCCGACATCTCAACACCACCGTCGAAGAATATGTCTTCCCTATCCTCATCGCCCTCTCATGGTGCAATGCCATCGAGCTGGTCATCCTCTGTCTCAACACTTTCAAACGCTACACCGGCACCTACTTCTGGTCCCTCCTGATCGCCTCCCTCTCCATCATTCCCTTCAGCCTCGGCTACCTGCTCAAAATGTTCGGTCTCACCTTCACCAACTATTTCCTCGAGATCTCCATAGTCGGCGTCGGCTGGGCCGGCATGGTCACCGGACAGTCCCTCGTTCTCTGGTCCCGGCTGCACCTCGTGCTACATCAGAAGAAACTCCTGCGCGGCCTCCTCTACCTGATTATCTTCGACGGAGTGCTACTACATTGCTCGAGCGAGGGGCTGGAACTAGCGGTTAATGCGATGCCGGATTCTCAGCCTGTGAATGTGGCATTTGGGATCATGGAGCGCATACAGTTGGTATGGTTCTGTGCGCAGGAGTTGTTGCTCTCGGGGCTGTATATACGGGAGACGGCGAGGATGTTGCGCATGGATAGTGGGGAGTTGTCCAGGACTGTGTTGGTCCAGTTGTTGCTGGTGAATGTGGTGATTATTGTCTTGGATTTGTCGGTCGTGGGGATTCAGTATGCCGGGTTTTTTACGTTCCAGGTGACGTTCAAGGCTTTGGTTTATAGTATTAAGTTGAAGTTGGAGTATGTGATTTTGGGCAGGTTGGTGGATGTCGCGTATGTGAGGTCGCAGGTCGATACGCCGAGGTTTAGGTTTTGATGGATGCTTTTTATGGTTTGGGAGTTTGGTTTGGTTATATATATACCCTGGGTTTTGGTTTGGAATTGTTGTTTGGTGGTTGGATTATATACTTGTGTTATGCCTATATACTTTGTATAATATCATATTTTAGAGAGGAAGAGACACATGATGATCTTCAGATTGGTGTTGGTTCTTCCGACAATTTCGATAAAAATCTAGCATGGCGGACAAAACTCCTGTTCGCTTCGACTTTTAATCTGCTCATTTCAATACAGATATTTTTCGCGTTCACACTGCCCTTCCTACTTCTAAAAGTCATACTACTTGTGCCAGCCACCAAGTTCAGGTCGAAAGGGAAAAGATGTGATGGAAATAAACCATGCGATGCTGTATTAAACTCTAGTATAACAAATAGTATCTATATGACTGCATCCAGTCGGTGTATCATCCAAAATCTATGTACCCAAATAATGCCTGTCTAGCTCTTCCGATCAATGCCCCCTCCCCCTATTTACATCAACACCTCTTATCATGTGGTCTACTCCGACCGTGCACTCTTGGTCTTCTTGCTCCGCAACTTCATCATCAAGAACACCAGTCCGTACGAAGTGATACAGAACAACGCTGTAATTCCAGTCTGCAATGTATCGATCAGCATTTAGTCTCATCTCTCACCAGGGATACACTTACATCTCTCCACGAGTAGTACTTCTCCTTCAAGTTGAAGGTCTTGGCATAGTCCGAACCCATCGAGTACTGGCAGAACGAGCAAGTGCCGGTGGCATTCGCGTCCAGGAGGTAGCCCGTCTGCTCGGAGATAAAATCGGCCATGTACTGACCACACGTTTGTCCGGACGGGGCGTTGAACTGAATATATTCCGAAGGTTCACATTGCACCTTGACATCCCAGAGCACCTCACCCAGAAGACCACCGACCAGGTAGGTGAAGGGGTCCAGGTAGTACATCCAGTACCGCCAGAAGGGGGTGATACTATCGTAGGGCACAACGACACCACAGAAAGCGATCATACCCGCGCCGATGAGGATGGGGTTCATGATGGCGGCGAAGTACTCGTTGGGAGCGTAGGCCGCAATGGCCTGTCCGATCGATGTGTACAGGAACTCGTAGACTATATTGGTCAGTTTTGCTCAATATTGTAACGGGAGGCTACTTACAGATCATTTGCAAGTACATGTGACCAGAGATGTACGCATCAACGGGCAATCCGGCAACAAAGTACCAGCATGCGAAGTAGAGCGTGGCGCAGACAATCAGGTACGGAATTTCCGAAACAGCTTGGGCGCCGATGAATGCGATCCAGTGGTAGGTTTTAGACTGGTTCAGTTAGCTGGTGTTACTGATGATGCTGCTCACAGGACTTGCCTTCTTCTCTCGGGTCTCGAAGATATCACGATTGTGCAGGAAGAACGGCTGCATCTGGTTGATACATCCCGGGGCAACGAAGATGAAGTTGAAAATCGCAAACAGTCGAAGTTGTAGCGCAAAAGTTCCATCTCCCATCTTCCAGAAGGTGAATCCACTGAACAGCGCGGCGAAGACGTGCAGGATGATCTTGTTCCACATGTAGTCCTATCCTTGTTAGTTGGTGGCCCCAGTCAACGGTGATATAAGGACTTACCGGTGACCGCCATAGCTGGACCATCAGGCGATGCAGCACCATCTTGAACTGGAACCAAACCGGGGTTGCAAAGTTGCTTTGGTCTTCCACATAATCGGCATGTGATTGGCCCTCCTTGTTCAAGGCTTCAAGTTCTGCAAGAGCGCGCTCGCGCTCCTCAGACCGGCTCCACACATCAACCCAATCAATAGGCTTCTCAGTATTACCTTGGATAACCTCCACGATGTGTTCCGCGGGGTTCATGTCAGGAGGACAGGGTGCTCCGTTCTTTGCAAAGTATTCCAACACTTTGTGAGACTCCTCGCCAGCTAAAAAACGTTAGATTGAGTCTGGACAGGCAGGCGACAAACTTACTCTCTCCGAAGTAGGTCATCTTTCCGCCCTTGGCAAGCAGCACTAGCGAGTCGAAAGCATCAAACAAGACCGCTGACGGCTGATGAATGGTGCACTGAAAGATGTGAGATGCTGCGAATATGCAAAGATGGACAGACTTACCAGCACAGCCTGACCACTGTTGACGAGCTTTCTCAGGAACCGGATAATGTTGTAAGCGGACTGTCCATCAAGACCGGAGGTCGGTTCATCCAAGAAAAGAAGCGTTGGCTTAGCGACTAGTTCAACACCCAGTGTCACTCTCTTCCGCTGTTCGATGCTCAAACCAGCCCCGGGAACTATATTTTCAGTATCCGAATAAGTTTTTGTTGGGATCCGTCACATACCTCCAATCAAAGCATCCCGGATGTCGCCGAGCTCCAAGAGATCAATAATATGATCAACGTAGGCAATCTTCTCTTCGCGTGGTACGCTATCAGGTTGGCGGAGAAGAGCGGAGAAGACCAGTGCTTCCCTCACGGTCGCGGTACCTTCATGAACATCCATCTGTTCGCAGTAGCCGGTGGTGCGCTGGAAACTGATACCTTGTGGCCGACCATCGATCAGGATGGATCCGTAGATCTCACCACTATCCTTGCGCTGAGCCAATACATCGAGCAATCTTTATCAATCAGCTTTGCATCATTGTGTCACCGTTTGATAGCACTTACGTAGTCTTTCCCGCACCAGAGCATCCCATCAATGCCACCAAGTTACCCGGCTTAACATATCCAAACACCTGGTCCAGCAACTGTTTCTTCTGGCCATGGAAAGGAACGTGATAGTCAAGGTTGTTCCATGTAAACGTGGACTGCTTTCCAGACTGCGCAAGGACGGCCCCTTCAGACTTGGCCGAAACGTTGCTCTCCTCGTCTGGCTTCTTGCTCTTGGCGCCTCGCTTGTAGAGAAGGACAGAGGACCCGGCGCTGCTATTGCGCAATTCAAATCCAACCGCGGTCAGGAAGATAAAGAATGCCCAAAAGCCAATGATTATGCCGAAGCTTCGCCAGACATGGTGATAGGTGTAATTGTACTGCTCTTTGATGTAAGTGGCACCGTCAATGACACCTTCCGAATTGCTGCCCTTGACAGTGCAGCCGCGGTAAGGGGAAGAGCCGCTGGGGTAGCCCGACCCATATGGGATATAGTCAGGCTCGACACAGTCAAGTTCGAGGCCGGTAAACTCATTGGCCATTAGCGCCTCAAAGGCATATGCACCCGGGTTCAGATAGAATATCCAACGGAACCAGACATGCATCTTCTCAAAAGGAATAAGATATCCTGTTTGGATTAGTATAAATCCAACATAGTTGACTTTGACACAACGAACCTCCGTAGACGAAAAAGACAGTTGACAGAAATCCGGTCATCTTGGACGCATTACCAAACTGTTTGCACAGGGCACCAATCGCACGGAACATTTGCATGAAGCACAGCGTTTGTACGATAATGATGATCCAGTACGTGAAGAAGCGGCCCGCGTCCATCTGCATCGCACTCATGAAGTACAAAATCAAGGAGAAACAAGACACCTGAACCAAGACGATAGGGATATCGGTGATGGCATTGGCGATAGCGAAAGCTGTCGGTCGGTAGAAGCCAAACCTTTTCTGCCGGGAAAGGATAGGTCGACCCATGAACGATCCAGTTGTTTCAGACATTGTCTCGAGGAGGAAGTAGAGAACGGGGAAGAAGAGAGCACCAGGACGCAGAAAAATCGAACTGCTGTCGAGCTTAAGGTTGTAGAACAAACTGCCGCAGACAAGAGCCTGCAAGATGGCGGAGACCACCTTAATGGCGATAGAGAGCTTGTCACCGGCTAGAATCTGGAATTGACTAGTATAATGTCAGTTTCGCCACCACGCTTCCAATCCCAAGTATCTTACCGAAGGGTGCAGCTGAGGATCTGATCCCACAGACCAGTCGTATAGACACTTTGAGGTCGAGGAACATGCTGCTTCCTCTTTTCCATTGCCACTGCAAGAGCCAAATTCTCATCCTCGTTTACCAACTTCTCTGGCGGCTGGATATCATCCATCATCTGGGAGTAGATTGCACTCTGGCGGTAACGAGCCTCGAACTCCGCGGGCGAGTTGGGAACCTTCTCTTCCATGCCGGGGGCGACAGTCCGTTCAGTGACCACAGTAACCGATGTCAAAAAGTCGGCAATGTTGGCTCCCTTGGGACAGACAAATCCCATATCTTCAAAGTAACCCCGAGCCAATGCGCGCGGACCGTAATAAGTGACAAGACCTTCCGCCAAGACAAGGATTTTGTCGAATTCGTCGTAAATACCATTTCCAGCTTGGTACATGGTAGCCATGATCGTCTTTTGATTCTCGTTGGCCTCGCGTCGTAGCATGCGAGCGAACTCAACCGCTGTTTTGGAATCCAAACCGCGAGTTGGGTTATCCCAGAACTGAACAGGACTCTAATATAGATCGTAAGTATTCTGTCCATGTTGTATGGAGAAAAGATCAATACCTGGCCAGCCATCACTTCTGCCAAGGAAACACGCTTCCGCTCACCACCAGATACACCACGGATAAACTCGTTTCCAACCAATGTCTTCTTTGTGTGCGGAATGCCCAAAGAATCGAGAATGCCATCTCTTTTCTCTTGAACGTAGTCCTTCCGGTTGTGCAGATGCTCGGGTCGTTCCCTAGGAACCTTGTTTCGAAGAGCGAACTTCAACGTCCGATTAACGGTCAATGTGGGGAAATGCACATCATCTTCATTGTTGAACATGATCTGCTGCCGGTACTTCTTCGCCTGTTTGTGATCCATGCTTCCATATCGAGTCTCGCCGACAACTTCGTCGAAAGCTTCGCGATCGTTGGAGATTACACGAAGGAATGATGTACACCCTGATCCTGGACGTCCCAGAACGAGCAACTAGGTACAGTCAGTAAGCCGTCAATTTCTCTGCTCACTTAGTTTCTCCTACCATCTCTCCTGGCCGGAGTTGGCCAGAGATGTCCTTCAGGATGGTCTTGTCAAAATAGTTAGCATTGGTCCGGACTTGCTATTTTATTCCAACCCTACCCTCTTTGGCCTTTGGCTCCTGCTAAACCACCCCGAAATCTGTCGCGGATCGGCCACTGACAATAGAGTATCGCCCAGGGCGGCATCGGGGGCTGTGACGTTCACGCTAACATTGCGCCACGTTAGCGTCAGCTGTTTGGAAATGTTAGAGTCACCGGGCTCAATGTCCACGGTCCCTGAGGATGATGAAGTGTCCATCCTGAGCAATGAGTCCACTTGTCACAACTAGACGGGGCCGGTCAGTCAGTATATCCGTTATAGATCGTAGCAGGCCGTTGATAAACATACCTATGAACCACAGTCCACAAACCAGGGCACTGCGATAAACTTTGGCTCAGGTACTTATTTACGAGTGATCAGAGCCATGGGCGTTGAATCTGTTATATTCCAATATTTTCACCCTCAGGAAAGAAATATGGAAACAGTTTGTTGAAAAAGCGCCCTCCGTAAATCCGTATACCCGAATCATCTTGAGCCCGTAAAACCGATATCCCCACCATGAGCTCCTTCCGCAGATCCCATTCGCTGGGAAGTAAGATAAGATCCACAGCAGAATATTTTCGGTATGGCCTCGACGGGCCCGGATATAGAGGTGCAGCAAGAGGTGCAGCATCACGTCAATAGGGGGCTGCAAAATTCGTCGTGTCTGGAAATATTGTCCGTGAATACCTACGACAATCAAGAACCAGCTGACAATGGCCCTACAGTGCTCTTTCTGGGCTTTTGGTGGAGCAACCCCACGAGCCAGTTTAGTATGGTTAGGTCTATTCCACCTCCCAGGTTGCACAACAACTACACTTCTGCCTCGCTGGACCTCTAGACGATTTCTCGCAAAAGTGTCCGAAGACCAGCTGCAGCAATGCATAGAGGTGTTGCGTCATTGTCTTTTGGCAGATAAGCTATCTGGACAGACCCTCAGGGCCAGGAACACCCTAGTAAGGCTCGGATATAGCCAGCTAGCAGGTGGGTACTTTCGGAACTGTTTAGGCTGTGGAACTCATCGAACCCCGTTCCTATTAATCAAACCTGGTCTGGGCCCCTTAAGCCATCCGGTTCCTGTTCCTGTTTCAGAGCTGAATCAGTAATCAGGGTGCAACAAGTTGCTTGTTTGTTCTCAATGGTACCATGACAACTATGTGAGGTTGGCATCCCAACATCATCAACTGAACCATCATTCGACCTATAACATCTGGGTATTTGATCCGAATATTTCCGCCTGTTACCAATAGATGGGTGACCAGTATGTCCCACCGTTTCCCACGCTCAGACAGCCGGCAGCATGTGATAAATCCGACGGCAGTAGGGAGAGTATTTCATTTTAGGTCAGCAGAGACATCAGCCACGTCATAGTTGTCGAGCGATCATTTCCCTTGCCGATTGGGTTGATCTTGATCTCGGATACTGAAGACATCGTAAACTTCTCCTCGGAAGGATAGATTGTGACAGGTGAAAGCACCGTTATGTGTTAGCGACCAGGTAGTTGCTCCACGTAAATGGCATGGATCACCTAATGGGATAGCAAGTAAAACGTTATCATACTATAGTCAGGTAGAGGAGTTAGTGTTGTTGAGGAGTCACTTGGAATTAAAGTATTCTTTAAGTTCAGGAAGATAGGCAAGAGAGGAGTGGTGCCATACATGGGGTGATGGTACAAAACACGTGGGGGGCGCGTCCACTTGGGTCACGGGCCTTTCTCATCAACCTACACTCTTTCCTCTCTCCGCAGGACGTGCAATTGACCATCTTACCATATCACTTAGTAGTAACCCTCGACTGGCAGTATTTTGTCTCGACCTTGGAAGGTACTGGGAGGTGATCTTTAATGCTTTTCTTCAGCGGTGGGTTTCAGTTGGCTTATTTGCTTCCTATGCATACAATCTTGGCTAACAGAATAGTGAAGGTCATTGTAGTCATTAAACTCTCGAAGAAAACTATATACAAGGATCTATTTCTTCTTATCTTGCGCCTGTGTCGCCGTGTTGACTTCAAGCCTCTGTGCCTGAATCATCTGGTCGATGGCATCCTCCGTCTTCAAATACGTGCGGTTTCCTTGAACGAACCAGAATCCAACGGCGACCACCAGCATCACTCCAAACACGGCGATCGCATAATTCATATCGCTGGGTGAAGGGTTCGGGGACCCGGGGAATAGGAAGAATACTGTCGTAATAATGCAGTAGATAATGCTGACCCAGTTGATCAGCGTCCCCCACCGTCCCAGATGGAACTGGCCCGGTGGAAGCTTATCGCGCCCAACTACCAGAAGAGCAGCAATGGGAAGACCATATGAGATGGTCAAAGCGATCGTACTAACACTCAGAATCGCATCGAGCACCGTGTTAGCGAAGAGATAAAGAATTCCGACCAATGCAATCCAAAAGCCCTGAAACCAGAGTGCTCGTGCCGGAACCTTCCATACCGGATCGACCAGCATGAAGTATCCGCTCCAAGGTAAGCCACCATCTCGTGCAAAGCCCCAAGTTAGTCGGGAAGCGGTCGTTAGAATACTGATTCCTTGGCCCAGGCCATTAAAGATGAATAAAGCGATGAGAGTGGCCCCACCTTCCAGGCCTACTGTCTCCACCATCAACTCCATGAACGGCAGGCCGGTTGGAGAGTTGATGACCTCGTTGATGTCCTGGATGCAAAACAAGCAGACCATCATGAAGATAAAACCAGTGATGGCCCCCATGAGTACGGAAAGCCACATGACTTTCGGGGCATTGCGACGCGGGGCGGGAATCTCCTCGACCATATGAATAACGGCATCAAAAGCCGTAAGACCATAGGCGGCCTGCACTAGGCCCGTGAACCAAACGACCCCGTTTCCCCAACCGGTTTCGTTCATCCAAGCTCCAAAGACGAAAGACGCTGGTTGGAAGGAGAGATCTTTCTTCACGCCGACGGAAATGAGCAGCGCAAGTGACAAGACGACGAATAGGCCGGTAAACCATATGCCGACAAAGTTGTTGAGCCATGGGAGGACCTTTTCCTTCCTACAGCCGACTAGGTTGATGACAGTTAACACCAGAACTGTGCAAATGTAGACGACGAAATTTAGCCACCCAGTGCTGGCCCCGCCCCAAGAGTTATCGAACATGACTTTCATGCCCAGGAGGAACTCGGCCATGAAAGCAACCTGGGACGCGGTCAAGGTCCACCAGCCGAACATGTTGATCCATGCGCACATGTACGAGGTGAATCGACCCAGCGGAGTGTCCCAAAGTCGAAACACCCAATACGCCTGGCCCAGAGCGGTCGGCATACTACTGGTGAGCTCTCCAAGCGAAACTGCGACACACAGGTTGCAGGCCGTGACCAGCACGAGACCCCAAAGAATGGTTATGGAGCCGCCATTGGTGAGGCCGCTATCCAAATCCTGTGCGAAAGTAGAGTAGGTGCCTGGTCGCAACGGTTAGCTGCCGTTCTTGGCGCCCCGGTGGATGCAGCGCGCACAGAGCACACGAAAAATTCCGACGATCGGGCAGGACTAACCTAAGACACAAAACGCGAGAGACAACATGCTCCAAATGTCAAATTTTCGAGTCATGGCCTGGTCATGGCCCATGGCCGCAAGATCGTGAGCATCTTGAACGCTCTGGTCGACCGACTGGATCGGTTTGATCGGCCCGTTGTTTTCCAAGTCCATCGGCATCCGGAAATAAAATGGATGAAAATGCACAATCACAAATAATCAATTCAGCCAAGCGGGAGAGCAACGAGATCGATGGACAAGTTGTGCACCCAATTGTCCATTTTCTGCAATTTCATATAACTGGCTTTAGGTGCTGAGGGGACGGTTCATATATGAACAAGTCTAAGGATGCAAGGGCATGGGGATTCTCGGGCTTCCCCTCACAAGGCCAGCATGCTTAGTTCGGAAAGGTAAGATGGTTATCAGAATGATAATGACCAAGTTAATGATCAATTGGTCATGGAAGAGATGCTCGTGAGTGGACAAGATAGATAAGTTGTCGATAAGTGAAATTTTTTTCCGTCTTTGACTTTTGACTTTTGCGGGGGCTGGTTTTTTTAGGCTCGGCAGGACTTCCCAAGTGGGGATGGCAGCTTCGGGCATCCAAAGGCCTGTTGCAGTGACCGAGGAGCTCGACTCTGAGCAGCGCTCAGACAGGCTATGGTCGTGATATTTGCCTCGTATACTCATTGTATAGCAGCGGTTTACTCTCAGGCGACCACCGCCTTCTTACGGCCATGGGTCCTATCCGGTCTTTCGGTCGCCCTGCTCAAAGCATTCTCCAATTCAAGGAATTACCATCTTCCCAGTCTGCTATTGTTGCTCTCTTAAAATGGCAGCTACGTCTATCAACTCGCAGGTCGCATCGAAGTTTCAGCTCGTCCCTGCATTCCTGGAATTCGATCCCAGATCATCATCGTCAGTCTCTCCGTCACCTGTCCCAATCGGGCAGGTCTATGCGGAGGCGATAACCGCGTCCGGGGCACTGATTGTCGATCCATCCGAACCATTATCTCCCCCCTGATTAATTAAGATGCGATATGTGGCGAATCCTTGATATTATGGCCAGTATCAGAATTCAATGATGAGTTGTCCTCATCTCAGTCGCTCACCCTGAGACTCAACAACCCACGTTCAAAGACGCAGTTGTTACAGAGGTGTGTACAGCGTTCACCCCAGCTGGCGTTGTGGTACCACTAGCCCGAACTTTGTTACAGCCGACTTCCGATCCAAGAGAAGGGGGGATAATGCGGGGTGCTATGGCTGCGGCTGCCTGTTGGCGGCCTGGGCTGTCGATCGAGGTGTCATACATTGGAAGAGAACCCGCTAACTGTGGCGACCTGTCCGACAACGGAAATCGGTTTTCGATGGTGGCATTCGCCGAGTACATTCGCTAGCTATTCTATCTAATAGGCTAAGAACACCGAGGACATGCACATAGCTGCTGATAAGGCCGCTGTGTGTGGCTTTTAATAATCTAAATGCCCCATGCGGCCAAGATTGTTGATCGCGATTCGCCCATCGACTTTACCTCGTGCTACATATGCGAAGTCTGCATCCTCGTATGCAATAGCGGAAGCTTACGGCTACAAGCCAATTCTTACATGCTGCAGGGTTCTTAAGTCTAGTGTCTGAGAGTTCGATTCGAATATTCGAAGCTTTCTAGGTGCCCGACTGACTTCACAGGGGCTACGATGCTTTCAACTTCCAGGCACATTATGACATCCTACAAACACAATAAGATCGGGTCTCTGGATCTACCGTTATTCATGCTCTCAAATAGCTAACAAATGCAGGCCGGACCAGGATGGAAAAGGCAAATGCCATTCCACACAGTGACTGGATTCATCAGCATAAGTCTATCATGCATAGTTGTTTTGCAAGCCCTAAGGAGTCTGGACAAAATTAATCCCTCATCAGCGAAGGATATGCGACACCATTCGCGGGGTCGGCTCTGACAGCCTATCAGCGACGGAATCTGGTATGATGCCGCGTAGGCTACCCCAGAATGAGTGTATAGGCATACGTACGAGACGCAGTACAGGCGATGCGAAGTATACGCTGCGGTGTATTCAGCATCCCATCATCGTACCACAATAACCTATCGCACCCTAATGGCAGTCTCTATTACGAGATGATATATCTTCACCCTAGAAACAGCGGAGAGCATCGGGTACCTACTACCCAGTTGCTGTCATATGCCTGTTCTTAACCGAAGTACTTCTATCCGCTCCGTCCTCTTCCTTTGCATGGACCAGCGATACCCCAAGTCAATATAGCCGAAGGCTATTTATTTTACAGTCCTACTCGAGTGGCCCGGTTTTGGCACCTGGCGGGGGCCTTAAGCTTTATGGGCTATGGCAGGCTAATCTTTAGTTGTCGCGCTAATGGAAAGGCCAACCTGGGAAATACTTATCTGCTCGGATATGTCTTTCTTTCTCATAGGCGGTTGCTGCGGTGATTAGTATTACAGCAAAGCTCGAAACTCGCTTATATATTATAAGGGTACAGGCATTTTGCAGTGGGTTTGGGCGCACATCCGCTCAATCAAGCATACCAAGCATCTGGGGTCACCATTGCTACAGTATTCCCCCTTCCTTCAATTCTTAACGAGCCTCGGGATAGTTGCTTCACTCTGCAATGACTCAACAGTTGTTAGTCATCTATAAGATTGTCTATCGAATATAGCGATCGCTATCCATGCGCCACTCAACATGATTCTGACTGCGGCGATAGTCCGACCAAGGGCGGCGTATTTAGAGAGGTAGATGAGCGAATTCTGATACGGTTTACCGCATCCAGTTTGTAATCTATGTCTTTCAGGCATCCACTATTAGCGTATAAATCACGCAGGTAACTTGATAGCCAAGTCATGGTAAAAGGGAAATTCCAGAATGAATGAAGGCACACTTGGGCTGATCACGTGCGGATGGACCTCAGCATCACGTGTTTCATGTCCGTAGGAATCCAAAGACACTCTCTACCGTCTGATCGTATAGTAAGGTTGAATCCCTTGCATACAGGCTCCAGTACTTATGTGCTGATGGAGGAGTCGAAGTGTCTACTCCAAACCCGAAGAAGGCTCGCTGTTAACGTTAGTTAGTTAGTTACCGCTTTTGTGGATGAGCTAAGACAAGTGTGAGACAGATCAACACCGAACTATGCCTAAAAGTACTGACGCTCGACCTCGAAGCGCCCTGGCCCCTCAACCATTCTCCTTCCCTCCCCCAACCTTCTTACCGCAATCACAATGTCTTCAGACTCGAAACCAGCCATATTCACTTACGCCGACTTCGACCTTCAAGCACTGTGTCGTCGGGCGAGCACACTACGGCAGGGTATTTCATGTACCTGTGACCAGGACAAATATCCTGCCTCGGGGAGCTTCAACTGGGCCATCTTTATTTCATTTGAAGATGGGGTACGATGGGTCTTTAGGGCCCCACATCCCAGAACGTTCATGCCACTTGAGATGGGCGTGAAGTTACTGGCCAGTGAAGCTGCCACTCTCCGGTACCTCAAAGTTCATAGCGATATTCCAGTCCCAGAAGTATACGACTACTGGTAACGAATTAGCCCCCGGCACACGTCCCTCCACTAACATATTGCAGTGCTTCTTCCGACAATGAGATTAAAATCCCTTTCATTCTAATGAGTGAAGCACCTGGTCAGCCACTTTCAAAAGCTTGGAAATCAGTCGGTTCTCCCGAGTTAGACCTCGACAGCTCCGCCAAGGCCAAGGTCCTCGCCCAGCTGGGCGATATTACCTGGAAACTTTCGCAATTACGGTTCGATAAAATTGGCTCTCTCTTTGAAGAAGACGGGGTTTACACGATTAAGGAGTGTCTATCACGCGGCCACATGTTGCACGAACGGTTCCGATTAGAGGTTTCGCGTGGCCCTTTCGCTTCTGAGTCCGAATTTTATGAGAGCCTTCTCTCTGTATTTCTGCAGCATGCGGAAGCTCTCCAGTTGTCCCATCATTGCTTTGCGGCCCCTGTCCCTGCATGGGAAGACTATGGATCTAACTCACAATATAAGGGTGCTGTGGGCCTATGGAATGACTTCGTCACTGTTGGGTGCAAAATTGATACAGCAGAGAACAGGCTGGATTACATCATTGCAGGGAATGCCCTTCGCGATATACTAGGCACATCATGGCTTTCTTCCGTCAATCAGGCGGGCTTTCCTCTGTGCCACGCTGATCTCAGTGTCAATAATATATTTGTGGATGACGATTACAACATTACGTGTATCATTGACTGGGCATTCGCATCATCTATTCCTGAATCTATGCTGGTGGCTCCTCCAGGGTTGCCACAATATCGCGACAAGCTCAGTTCAGAATTGCAGACGGCCTTCATAGATGGCTTTTTCGCTGCTATACCTGGATCAACGGAGGAGGAGGTGGTGCACAGATGTCGTGAATCAGTTGGACAGGGCCGACTATCATGGCCGTTAAGTCGGCTCCTTAGCCATGACACCATCGCTGAGTACGATCTCTTTGCTGACATTTGGCACTCTACCCGTGGTTTCGAAATGGACATAGGACAATACTTCTTGCAACAACGACGTCTGCCACGATACATACAGCTCTATGATGAGGTTCGAGAAGAAGACCAGCCGCTGTCAAAAATCGAAAAGGATGAAAAACAATATTTCCACAACAAAGTATTCAGACACACATTAGCCAAAAAGCTGACATTCAATGCCCAATGGAAGGCATCGTATACTCCCAATGATCCTCCCAGACTTCGCCAAGACATGTTTGTTGCCTCGCCCAAATTATGGAAGTGGGTTCAGCAATTTGTGCAGGACTGGGAAAACATGTCTTGATCTGTCTACCTCAACCGGATGCGCTCGACTGGGACCGCCCAGAGAGTCCAAGTATCATCATCTCTAACCTTCGCGAGATTAGTTCATCTGACGGTTATTGGTCAGTTTTAGCTACAAGGCTAGTTTCGATAGCTATGTGGGAAGTCAATATCGGTTGTACGACTGATCATCGTTGCAATCCTTCCATCCGCGCGCGCGCTTAAAGCATTAATGTCACAGATGTTGTCGGTGGGCACTGCTAACCATCAATCCTGGGCCAACCGATTCAGAGTTTGACATGACAATGTTACCTCGTTTCCTACCCTCCTCTTCCTGTTATTAGAGCTATCCCAGAAGTTATAGCATTGCCTCATGCATCGAAAGAAAATCTAGATTCCTTCGGCTTAAACTTGGGGCGCTTATGAGCGCCAGCTTAATGCTTCTGTTGGTGGAGATGCAACGATAACAGGATGAGTGAGGGCTGAGAAAAGTAGTGGATTTTATTGTCGAAGGCGCGAAACTTTGGGCACGGTTTTACTCGTTTTTGGACGATACAAGGTGACGTTTCCCTAAGCCTGTGAGTAATCAGGTTATTGTCCCAGCATGCCTTACAATCTGCTCTACAAAGGTTTACTCCTTAGGCAGCTCGGCGAAGTTGCTAGAATTTATCATGTAATGGTACTACTACTAAGTACGAGTGAGCAATGATGGAAGGAAGGGTGGGGTGGGGTTCAACTACTAGTAAGTACTAGTTGTTCACTGCCCCCTTCTCTCTCCTCTTGGAGATTGTGAAGATTACTAGTGATTTCTCATGTCAAACAGTTCCCTTTCACATGATTAAGTAATATGAATAATGGGAATGATATTTCAAAGTGATAAAATTGTTTCTCCTTGCGCTTGAACTGAACAGCTGAGGTGCTTGAACTAAGTCGAATTTTCTGGCAGTGGGTGTGGAGATATATATCAATCGTACAAAAACTAAGTACTACTATCACAAGTAGCGCTTGCTAAATAGTATCATTATCTGACTTGAACACAGAGTATTCGTCGTAACACCAGCATCAGCCACCAAACTAGTGCCAAATAGATGAGAAAACAGAACCCCTTAAATTGAACGAGGCTATACTCGAATCGGGTCTTCAGTATATGATTACATTGCCAGCTATAAACCTCTGTACTGAGGAGGGGAAACCCGTCGGCCAAAGTAGAGTTGCAGCGCGGTCATGTGAATGAAAGAGCGGGTCAAGTTCCCAAAAGGAGTGCTTGTTTTCTAATTTCTAGTGACACTACAAGATCTGAGTCGAGTTATGTCCCATATTTGTAGAGAGAAGGTGGTTGGCATACACAATACCAGTATTCTTTAGCTGCCGGCTATACCGACCGGTAAACGGTCTGCATCTGGACTAAGGAACACCGACTGTGGTGCGCCGAAGTCATGTAGCGCCCTATAATTTGACCAGATCGATAGAGTTATTCTAGTAGACTGCCAATTGATGGTGATACTCTTCAGGATCAACTTGAACCCCCAAGGAAGGTTGGTTGAACCCCTGAAGGTCGATCGGCACTACGATGACTGCCCTCAACGTCAGACCGATTTGTAAGCCACCAACAGCGGGGCTCCAAGACACACACTTTGAGCTTTACACCACCAGGTCAATAACCCCTGACTGGCACATTTTCCCTCTACACAGCATTGCATCGGATAATTCTACACACAGCCCATCACTACATTACTACATATTACGAGGTCTTGAAGGAGGACCACCAGTGTAACCACCCTTACGTCATACACCACGCGCACACAATGACCAAAATCGGTGTCTTTCCTGCAGCAGGAGGACTGGGGACCAGCATCCTCAAACACCTCGTCAAGCTGGTGCCTGCATCGGAACTGATCCTGATCGCCCGCAAGCCAGATAATCTCGCAGAACTCACGCGGGCCGGAGCAACCGTCCGACGGGCCGACTATGAAGACCCCGCCACGCTAGAGCGCGCCTTCGATGGCATCGACGCCCTGATGTTGATCTCGTATGCCTCGTTCGAGATCCAGTTCCGCTTCGAGGTAGGTAGCCGTGATGATCTCGCGCCGAGATGATGCTGATCCGAGACAGGCGCATAAGAACGCCATCGATGCTGCCCGCCGCAGCGGCGTCAAGCACATCTTCTATTCGTCTCTCGCCTTTGCAGGCGATCTAGAGGAGACTAGCGTTGCGCACGTGATGGGCGCCCATCTGCGGACCGAAAAGTATTTGGCCGAACTTTCCGGGCACATCACCTACACCGCTATCCGGGAGGGTCTGTACTCGGAGTCCTATCCGATCTACACCAGCTGGTTCGATATCCACCACCCCGCAGACGAGATCGCGATCCCTCACTCCGGCGACGGACCGGGCGTTGCGTGGGTGAAACGTGACGAGCTGGGCGAGGCCACGGCGAAGCTGATTGCAGACTATGCCAAGAATCCGGCGGGGTTCCCCTACCTGAACCGCGTGCTCTTGCTCTCCGGCCCCAGGGAGATCTCGCTGAAGGAGACTGTTGAAATTCTCGGCCAGGCCGTTGGCAAGCCCCTCCGCTTGCGGGAGATCTCTGTTGACGAGTATGTGGCTTTGCCACAGCACGGATCAAAACACACCTACCACGGTATCGATTTGACAAGGGAATGGGCAACCGCGTGGGATGCGATCCGTCGTGGGGAGACGGCTGTGGTGTCGCCGCTCCTGAGGGAGCTCTTGGGACGAGAACCTGAGAGTTTTGAGACGACAGTACAAGCGTTGGCTAGGAGCAAGTAGATAGCTTACCACAATTCCTTTGATCCCATCCTGTCTTTGCATGGCCACCGGGAAGCCTGTGAGGTAAATGCCGCCTGTGTCGTAGATCTGAAGTCTCGTGCGGGGGATGCCCCTCTTTACCGGCATCCTATCTGCCGAAGTCGATGAGGTCGGCTTTGCACCCCCGACGACAGGATAAAGTCCGATACACTCTTTAGCAGCACGTTGATGACCGGGAGTAGGTTTCCTGCCGCTGTGACATAAGACGCAGGAGGAACAACCGACACACCCTGCCGTCATCCGGGATAATTCTCATCCGCCCTCAGAGTGAGGTCTTGGACCGGTTCCCCCACGGCATCGTACAGTAGTGCACCCGCCGGGCGGATAGCAGCCGGGGTGTGCTGACCTCGAGCTGGTTTCTGGGAAATTGGCAAGCCCGGGCCCCGCGGCAACCCAAACTTGTGGTGGTCAGAGCTTGTGGATCTCGGTGACGCCGTTGCAGAACAAGATGAGGCTCGACTAGATCTAATCAGTTCAGCACTCTGGTGGTGCTCTATCCACATTCCATGTAGACACGTCTGACGCAATTGTTCAGCACCACGTCTGAACCTCTGCAGCTGCTCAACATCATCATCGCGCCAATCCCAGGCCACATTTGACGTTCTGGCACACTCATTCGTTTGTTCACATCTTATCGGTCTTAGTACAGCTAACAACATAATCAGCTGTAAGTCGATTGAGAGTCATCGTGTTGCGGGGTTACTATTCTGGGCTGGTGCGATGAAGCTAAAGCCTAACCTTGTTCTCACAGCCAAGGGGGGCACCTTAAAGCGAACATTAATAATGTCGAGCATAATCCTGGATCAATTCTGATCAGTCATCACCCAAATCGGTAGGGCTGACAAGCACTGGCCGGTGCCTTATCCGAAACCATCAGTCAGATGCCGTCCACCCTCGCCGAGTTTGACGTATACAGAGTCTGGTGGCCCAAGGCACACCAGGCGTCTCGTGCGTCGGGAAAGACCTAACCGGAGACATGCTACAAGGTCAGCTGCCAGATAAACCAGAATTGAGTCATGAGAACAAGAGCAATCCCAGTGTCTCGGGCGAGATGATCGGGCAGAGCTGGTCATCAAAATCACCCGAGGGGGGTTAGCAGGCATACGACCGACGACGAGAATTCTTCTGCAATCCTTGGCGATCTCAAGCCACAGCGAGTGTATCGCAGAGCATCGTCGCACTAAGGAAGGGGTTCTGAAGATGCCGGATCACACCACTGGTGGCATTGCAGCAGACCCTGGGCACCCGGTATCCGGTCCGCCTGGTAAGACTATTTGGGGGAGGAAATACTTTTGGGGGGGAGAGAGCAAAGAACCTTACTCAATGAGGTTATTTTCTCCACGTCTGAAGCCGAGAAATTTACTAGCGTCCGCGCTGGACCAGTGGGTAGTGTGGTCGGAGATTTTATGTATGTCACTTTTCGTAGGAGAATTTTTATTCTTAGGACGCTGACTATAGCGCCAACCGGGTTGGTGGTTCCGAGGGCGATTTACCGTGGATAGATTCCGTCGATAGCGCGCCAGCCAGCCCTTATTTTTGCCAGCTTTTGTGGTAGCGGGAAGAGGGGCGATGGGGACCTCCCGAGACGTCATGGCGGGTAACCACAGCTAGGAACCTTGGGCGGATTCATCATCGTTGCGATTATCATTAGGTCAAGGGAATTGGAGGAAAAGGAGGTTGCGAGCACTCCCAATATTCCAGGAGACAGGCTAGACCCCTCGGTCGGCTGCGAGATTGTGTGTGTGAGAGAATAAAATGGGAGGCGATGCACTCTGTCTCTCCACCTGAATGGGGTTGCTGTGGCCCACTAACCTGGTCTGTGTTCCTTCGGAGTACCCGCGGGAGATGAAAAAAAAAAAAAAAAAAGGGACGGAGGGAGAGCTGAAGAGAGTAAAGTAGATACTGTAGTGGATTGGGATAGACCGGGATAGTACATCCATAGTATGGCTAATCATGTACGGCGTCGTGGCCAGAGCAGGAGTTAACTGAGTAGTAAGCGAGACGGTCGAAAAATTGAGGATGTGAAATGCCGATTGTTGGCCACCTGACTGGTCGAGATGGACAGTAAGGGGTACTTCATTGCCAATGACCGTTTCGTGATTGGTGGATGCGACCATCCTGGGGGAATGAAAACATACTTACACATACTACATCATCGTATGTGGCAAGTAGTATTAGTACTTTGGCTCTTCCAAGATGGTTTTGTTTGTTACACCCAGTGTCGTACAGTTCGGTTTATTCAGGAGGGACTCGGGACGGAAAGGGAGCTGTGCAGGTGGTCTGGCTTGTCATCTGTAACCCCGTCATTGCCTCCGACAGATTACTACTACTTAGTACTTGTGTATGACTGCCGGAAGCGAATCAACTGTGAGCATAAGAATTTGCCAGGGAACACAAGGGACATACAGGAGCAGCCATGAAGGCCAGAACAGACCCACTTGCGGCCGCAATTGAGGGTACCTGAACTATGGCGGCCTAAGGCAGCTGGGATTGGCAAATACTACGTAGACAATATCCAGACACTACAAAGATACTAGTAGATGGGGACTGGAGTATTGCCCCTCGTCTAGTAGTTTCAGTCTACGTAGGTGGCCTCCAACTTGAGGTTTACCACATGCATCGGTCATGTCTATGAAACGAAGAAATCAACATGTGCCGAACGGATGAAATAACTGCAACAGGCAAGCGAGCGACATTATGGTCGCCCTCGTGAAGAAAATCTAGGCAGGCAGGGATAAGATTAATTCCGTATTTGACTGTTGCCATTTTGGTCAGTGAGTTGAGTGTATGGAGTAGGAGATGGAGAAGTCATGTTGGACAAAGGGGAGTAAGTAAGTAGGAAAAGGGAAAAAAAACAGAAAAATCATTTGTCCAGCTGTTCTTACTGTACTTCTATCGATCCGGCCGAAGATGTCGGAGCCGAGACTCGGCCGCGGCGGTACTTGGCGGGGAACTAAACCAGAAAAGGTATAGTCAGCAAACGAAAGGGAAGCCAGTCCAACGGTTGTGCATCGATCGATCCACCGATCCCGCCCTCCACGGCTCTCCAATCCGTCCTTTTCTCTTGATTTTTTCCTTTTTTATTTTATTTTGATTTTCCTATTTTCTGGCGAGAGTCTAGTACGTACTCTACTGAGCTGTAGTTTGCCTCAGCTCTCTCCTGCTGAGCTTTCCCCTGCTTCCCATTCACTCCCTCCCCCCAAATGGGCCTTCCGACGGCAGACATCGGAGCCGACCGAGGCTGGATGCCCTGCATCCGGCTGGGGTGATCTCTCGGTGCCCCTTCACCGGCCCTGTGCAATTATCGTTTCGACAATGGTCATGGCTTTTCTTGCGCGTCTCCAGTCCAATTATGCTGGCCCTCATTATTCTCGCTGGCCGTGAATTTTTCGACCGTTGCAAGCCATTACATCATTGCGTCTCGGCTGGCCTGGCGATCGGTTTCTGACACCGGCTTCTCCTGAAACCTTCCACCTTTATATAGTCCATCCCCCGATGTCTTCTACTGCCTAGCATCCTTCCGATCCACGGTTCAATATCAAACAGCTTCTTTATATTTACCCTTCTCTTGCCTCCTCAACACTCTTCTACTTGCCACTCGACCTTGACTGTCAACTCGACTATCAAGTTTGCCTCCCACACCAAGTACTATCAGACCATCCACATCGTCATCCATCCAATTCAACCCCGTCCAAGTCCACTAGTATGGCATACCCTAGGCCCGATTCCTTCTCGTTAGACGACGAGCGGATGTACAGCATGAGCCATCCGAGCCCACTCACTCGTCCCAATGATACCTTCGCCAAGGGACCCGATCCTCTGTCGGCTAACTGGAGCTACGACAATGCCATCGATCTGTTCTCCCTCAACACCATGATGCCGGAGACTTTCCCCTTGGAGATGTCCAACGAGATGATGAACTTGGACCCCAAGGATTTTCCTGCCGACTTCTTCGCCCCACCCCCAGATATCAGTGCGTTCACCATCTCCAACCACTCGGGTGAAGATGCTGCCTCCTGCGGGTCTCTCTCATCGGTATGTCTATCTCCATCAGCATTGAATGATGAACCATAACTAACATATACTCAATAGGACCTTGACAGTGATGACCAATCATGGTCTCCTACCTGCCGTGTCTCTCCCATTGAGCCTATCCACATGGAGCTGCCTAAGCCCGCTGCTCGTACTTCCAAGACATCTACTCGTCGCAAGACGACGTCTCAACCGAAGGCTCGCGAGGTTACCGCGACAAGATGGTCGTCCAGTCCGGAAATTACACCGCAGGACTACCCCGCCACCAGTGTCTCACCCCCGCCCGCCCCCTCCTCCCCTGCCGCCAACAACAACACCGCCCGCAAGACCACCCGCAGTCTGTCCAGCGACTCCAACGCCAGCACGGGTCAGGCCCAGACCACCACCGGCCGCAATGCGGCGAAGCGGGCGGCGCACAACATCATCGAGAAGCGGTACCGCACGAACATGAACGCCAAGTTCGTCGCCCTGGAGAAGGCGATGTGCGGCGGAGTCCAGAAGCCCACCAAGGGCGGCTCGGCGTCGCTGAAGAAGTCGGAGATCCTGACCAATGCCATCACCTTTATGCAAGAATTGCAGGAGGAGAACAAGGCGCTCCAGAAGGAGCTTGCCATGCTCAAACAAAGCATGGTTCCGAACGGGATGTGGCGACATAGCAAGGGGAGTGAGGCGTTTCACGCATAAGCCCAGCGGCGATGCGTTGTTTTGTCTCTGCCCAGATATCCCCTTGTAATGACCGTCACGTATACTGTATATTAATTATGATTTTCTTTTCTTCTGTTCCTTACATCTTACTACAAGATCTGGGAGTTTGTTTCATGGCCCTCTCCTGTCGTGGGCGGCGAATTATGGGATGAAATGGTGTTGTGTTGATATATACCCGGAGATAAAAGTTCGACCTAATCCACTCACTACTTTACAATATTCCTTATTCTTTAAAAATAATATGTAATACTACCTACAGAGTAGACACCCACAGAAAAAATAAAAAAGAAAGACCTAGACCGAGTTACCCGTCCCTGGACCCATCCCATCCCATCCCAACTAAAAGTTAACCCATCAACTCCATCCGTTACACCGACAAGGCGCAAACCCCGCCCGTCCCCTCCCCATCAACCCAATTGATCCAGCCTTGCGAGATTTCTCCTAACAACCAAAATCATCATAGATACCCAATGAACACAGAATCATTCTTTTTTGAAATAGTGACAGCTTCGCACTAATTTCCTACTTAATCAATTCATTAAATGTAGTATTAAAATTCAAACCAGCCCCGCCCTCTTCTCCCCGAGCTCGACACACCCTCCCAAAACAAAACACAACAAAACAAAAAAAAAAAAAAAAAAAAAAATGTTTCGATTCTAGAACGTCCTGGCTGGCCCGACCGATCCAGACCGGCCGATAATTCCCGCCCAGCCGACAATCCACCATTATTTGCTTTTCTCCATGTAATGTAGATAGCTTCTGGCCATGGTTGGAGGGGATGTCGTCATCGAATCATACCTTAGGTTTACTTGTTGGTTTATCTGAAGATACATTAAAGATGTACCTGATGGAAGTTCTGGACCACATTTGTTGTAGATAGCTGGTTGTCGCTTACTAGTATGTACTTAGTGTCTGTGATCTGGTCTGGTCTGGTCTGGGCGGTCTGCAACTGCACTGCACTGAGCGGAGATGAGATGAGATTTATGCATTGTGATAGATGGAGGTAGGGAAGTGCTCGGTCGTTGCCTACTCGCTTCATTTCTTTTCTTCTGTTGAGACTTCATTCTAGACCTGCTTCTAGATGGGCGATGATGGGCTGTGAAGAGTGAAGTGAGTGACTGATGGATGGATGGAAGGGAAAAGGGAAGTCGATGAGGCTGTAAATATCTCCCTCTAGTACACTATTGTCGGCCTGTGTGAGTGAGTGTGGGTATAAATTGATGTATACTATGCTACTACTATTCAAATGTGTTGTTTTCTAAAGAGAAAAGACTACTACGATACATACAATTTCCCTCTATTAGTACTGTCATCTACTCTGGTCTTTCCATACTGCTGTGTACAACAACTCCTTACATCCGTCGAACACATATCCAAAACACACCCAATCACAATGCCCAACACCACATCGAGTACAAGGTATTTACTTTTACCATCTTCGTTATAATACCATCTCTTCATGGTATAGTAACCAGAGGAAAGACAAAGGCTAATTCTTGAATAAAACATATCCTCGAGGAAAAAGTACCACGCGATCTATCACATCTCACTCTACACATACCGATACAAGCGCAGAGACGGGAACACAAAGTGAAACGACGTCATCGGATACATGTCAGAAACCTACGCAGAATAGGAAGCACAGAAACATGGAGAATATTCTTCGGTATCGGGACGGGCCGGAGTGGGAAGATCCATATTGTCTTGTGGGGATAGAGGGAAGAGGGCAGGGGAGGGTTACTCGGATGGAAGAGGAGATTCGGAAAGTGGATGAGGTGTTTGGGTTTGGTGTTGATGATTAGACAAATCACTATTTTAGATGTTGATAGAATATACCCGGACATGTATGAGGAATATTAATTGATTGGATACTTGCATGGACGAACAGTAGTAATTATGGTCATTCTTTCATAAGACTGTGGCAATTGCTACTTGGCTGATTTCCTAGCTTCAGAACTCCCTCCTCCATACTCGGTGAATCTTACCCCGAATGGTAGTATATGTACAAACTCTCCCAGACGTATGTATGTATCTCAGTCACGAACTCGACATTCACTATTCTAAGAAAGCTGCACCGATTCCAGCAGCCGGTATTCTGGACGGATCTGGAAACTAGTCTCAATTCGCAAATACGACCACAAGATTGGGTATATTTTCCTGTCCCTTGTGGATATCCTCCCGATGAGAAGCATGAATCTAGGATACTGATGATATTCCAGCCCCCGCAAATCTCTTAGAAGGCGAAAATGGAGTTGTGTTCACCTAGTCTCTTTGAATTCGTTGATTTGCTGTAACCCTTCGTCGGATAAGATGTTGTAGATCTAAAAAAGGTATTGAGAGAAGTGATAGAGTGACTGGAGTCGATATCTCAATGATCTTCATAAATGCCGATGAGAGTGTCCGCGGTGTCAAATAAAGATTTTTTGTGTGAAACTTTGTTTGGATAGCTTCACATATCTGATTGAGAGAAAAGGAATTCTCAGAGCAATATATGAAAAAGAAGAAAAGAGAACAAAAAAGAGAAATGGATATAATACGAGTGGGAGATTTGCCTCACAGTGAGAGACCTCGGGAAACATGTATAAGCAAGATTAGCATTGCAGATCTATACTGGAAGATGGGTGTTTTTTGTCGAACTTTTTCAGAAACGACGCACCTTTGGTTGGGGATGAGATGGAGGCAGAAATGGTCTTGGAAGCCACAGAAAAACAAGATGATCATATAAGTCCGCATACATCGATCCTTGAATCAACAACGTGCGGCATCAGGCGCGGCGGCAGCCTGATATGGAGTATTTATAGGGCACAACAAGGATGATGCAGTAGATGTGGTTAAATCTGTACTTTCTTTCAACTTCTATTGTGGAACCGGCTCTAAAGTGTTGATCCGGGAATGATAAGGTATCCGATTTGGTTCTTGGACCCGATTTCGCTCCCTGACTTCGCTAGATATTCGGAGCATCGGAGGGAGCGTCCACCAGAGCTTTGCGGGCGGCATCCCATCGTTCAATTTTGATGCGAAGGGCTTCGTTATGTTCACGTTCTAATTCTTATAGTTGTGTAATTTCTTCTCGTAGTTCTATCTTACGCAACTTTTGATCATCGGTAAAATCCCTTATAGAGGATAAAACCCCTTCCGGGACTATGACTCCAGCGTCTTCTAGTGTATCAATTATCTATACATTTAGTTAGTATCAATATCTATGAATGATATAACAGTATGTTATCAGATCAATAATAATAATACATAATCTTCTAATATAGAGAACTTACTTTAGACCGCTCAAGCTGTATCTAAGTAGACCCGCGAGGAGTAGAAACAGCAGCAGTAGCCCAGGAACATTTTTAGTAAATAGTTAGATATATATGTAATCATCTTGAGCGAGGAATAAAAGATTAATACTTTTCTTATTTATTACTAGAGTTTATTAAAAAATAACTTACTATGTATCTTGATATGGGGGGGAAGGCAGGTTGTAGATAATAAAAAGAAGAAAAGAAGAAAAGAAAAGGATAAGATAAGAAAGAACTATATAGAATATTATGGGTCCTATACCCTGATATCCTAAAAGTGTCTGGTCGCGCTTCACACAAGGTGAATATAAGAGGGGTTGTCACACCATTGAGTGTCTCTTGCGAGTTCCTGGATACTGGTAATCTGAGCAACGTTTTCTTCTTTCTGCCATATTGTGTACCAGTCTTTGATGGCTCGCGATTTTAGGCTTCACTGTACTAGAGTTTCACTAAAAGAGAGTAGGAGTAAACAAAGCGCCCTGTCTCAATGATCATCTGGCCATCAATGGTGGCGTGTTTGTAGACTTGCTTTACCAAGCTCAGGCTTAGGTAGCACTGGCTGAAAAGCCTATTTTAGTATTTGTCTTATCGCTGTTGGATCTTTTAGAACCTCTGTTCCGGCAGCGATGTTAGTTTCTGGTTGATTTCATTGAACGTTGGTACTTGTGGTCGGTCGTTCCACGAAGAGTGGTTCATGTCTCTTTCTCGGAAAGTTCTAAGCGTCCAGAGGATGCTCTGGGCCTACAATGCTTCTCTTCTCAGCTGATACCCTGGGTCTGGCACACCACATCCTGAAACCAGTGATTGCCACGGAAATGTAAGCACATTGTTCAGAGCCAGCAAACCACTGCGTCGACGAGAAACCGATCTTTAGGCAAGTGCTCGCCGGGTACCTGCTACAAGATCAGCATTATGCGATAGATAATGGAATAATAGACTAGAAAAACACACCGATTCGCAAGAGTGACACCAATGTACACTCACGCATAGATCGGGTTGCGTGGATGGAATGTGTATTTTCCCAGACCAATGAGTGGACGGAACCGCATCGAAGGGTAAAAGCTAAGGTAGAACTTGGATACACGTGTAAACAGCTCTATCTTTAACTGTCCAAGTGGATCAGTTGCTAAGTGCTGTCATGCTCAGACAGTCGGTTTGTTTGGAAGGGAACTTGCGCGCAGGTCATCCATTCTTCCTTTTTAGTGTAGCCAGTGATCAATACTGGACCAGGTCGATGAATATAGAATGCAATAAACCCAGGCGTTTGATAGGTGAACGTAGGGCGCTAATTTCGGATTCCATATCTTTTCCTTGCTCCAGTACAATGGCGTTCTATAAGGCGAACCACCACATTCACGTAATTATGACAATCCCGGCATTGAATGCCCAGTATGTTTTAAGTTGGTATGAACTGTTTGTCAGGTATATATCTTGGATTCTCAGATATAGACCAATCTGCAAAAATTTATCCGCGGCAAAGATTCTTGCAGCGCGCTTTACCTAATAAATAACTGCAACTAGAGCAATGTATACGTAAAGGCCACACGGGCAATATTCTGGTGCTGCCCGATATCTCTTATAGGAGAAATCTGCACCTTCTGTAGGTTTTTTCAATGAAGACTTCTTGAAGTTGATAGATTTATGGGCAGTATTGTGTATCATGGCTAGAGATGGACGCTCCGTTTTAGGATGAAGATGGTATGTTTTAATATGACCGAAAGTATGAGGTTTGGGAGGTACTTAGGGCCGAGGAGGCATTTTGCCTCACAGTTTACCGCCCAGCCGGTCAGAATGGGCTGCGTTTTCTGTACCTACATATGTTCTCCTGAAGTGCAGCTTGTTTATGCTGGTATAGGTCGCTATGCTGGGTGTCATCGACCCGCTTCAATGACTCGGGTTCGAGATGATTGTTCGGTGGGTTTTCATATCTCTCTGCCCAGGCGTTCTTAGAGATCTGAGATGTGATATATATGATGGGGATATTGATGATTCACTAGTTATCTGGGTTTAACTAATACTAGGTAGCATATATATAGATATTTGAGATTAGTAGGCTGGTTGATATGGAGTAGAGAATTTGTAAGTGGTTAAGGAGGAGAAGAAAGGAGGAGTTGGAGAAATTATCATGATATTTATATGGCCTACATCATTTTCACTCTCTATCCAGGGAATAGAGCAACGGCTGGGATATGCATTGGTTGGTGGTGGCTTCACTTCCCGTATATAGAATGTAAAGTTGTGAATAAGGACCACGTCCGTGAAGTAATGCTGAGCTATCTGGTAAGATATATGCCGGATAGATGGATCTTTTCACAGCAAGTATTCCATGCTCAAGAAAAATTGAAAGGGAATGCAGAATGTCAATGGTATTAGCTATTAAGTACTATCGGCTTATGAGCCAGTGCCCTCAGAGACAGGACGTTAGTGGAAAGTTATAAAAACAGTACTATAAGGTATTCATAACCCCGTGCTCCTAGCCTCTTCCTCCAAGATAGCTGTTGACGGAAGTGCCCCAACAATTGTGACATACGGATATCGGTGGCGCCAACGGATTGGGATGTCAGTTAACGTTCAAATTGTTGAATGCAGCCCCTGCTGCCAGTTAACGCCATTTGAGGTATCGTGAGTGAACATAGCTCCTCGGGGAGCCGAGCCATTGTTTGAATGAAATTTCGGAGGTCTCCCGAGGCTGCGGCAAAATTATGTCTGTTCAGCTATGGCCATGATATAGACGACTGAACAAAAGCTCCAAACGCATACCGGCAAACAAGAGACGGAGATCATAATCATAGTCACGCCCTTCATTTGAATCAAGCTGAAGGACGTCAATTGCAGGGGTATTGCCCCACAGGTACTCGTTCGGCCCAGTACATCTGTGTGGGGGCCCTTGAACAAATGAAGGCAGTCGACTTTCTAGCGCCCAAGCCGGCTGCCACGTTCCCTGCCCCAGTGGTAACATGCAGGCTAACTTATGTTGAGGCCAATAGGTCTTTTGGCATTCTGGACCGCAGTATTGGATAGACATAGTGATTAGTGAGATACAGTGCAAAGGTTTCTCATACTCCAGGCTGAACGCACATTTACGAACGGCAGCCCTTGCACGTGAATCTCCCCTCTTTTTTGCAACCGGACGTCTCGGACTCTAAGTTGGCGCAGACAAATCTTGGTGCTGCCATAACTATGATCAAATGAGTGCTTAAGCACGTAACCAAGGCACTGGAATTCAACGGTATCACCCAGCGGAAAGAGAGTCAGTATAAACACGGAGAGAGTCATGTGTTTAAAGCAGTAGCACTGAGGTGGGATAATGGAGAAAGGGATATAACGCGAAGTAGAAACAACGAAACCAAGCGACTGGAGGCTGCTCTCAGTGAAAGAAATGGAGAACTCTGCAAATTCAGCCATGTCCCTATTACTGGTGTTCCAGAAGCGAACCTCAAATCAGTTATCGAATGGCCATGCCTTTTCCCAGCCAATTTTCTCTTCTTCGGAATTTGCGAGCTGGTCAATCAAGTCTGTTTTAACATGCTTGAGAAGCTCCCTAACTTCATCATACCGCTCAGGCGGCACGATGCCTTTCTCTGGCCACAGTTCACGCAGACACTCTTTCACGCCCTTCATCAGCTCCATGCTTCGGGATGCCTTATCTGCATCTTCTTGAATGGAATTGACCTCGCCAGTAGTATAATGCAATGGAAATGGTTGATTTCCGGAAGCCTGTACGCCTGGGAGACATGGCCACTCTTCTTCAAGCTCAAGGAGCCTTGCCCGGTATAAAGCTTCCCCATCGATAAGCAGATTCTGAGCGAATAGCATCATGTCAAAGCTTGATGTCTGCTGAAACTCCATAGCTTTGAACAATCTCTTATTCTTGCCATAAGTGAGCTTTCTATACAGAGTCGCGAGAGACCTGTTCAAATAAAGCCTTTCAGCCTTTATCTTTTCGTCAGCATCGAGTTGATGAAAGTCGCGCGGGAATTCCGGTGGATCAAGGCCAGTTGCTGGAGGGCCATTATAGTCAAGAAAATATGGCTGACGCGCATGGTCAAAAAGAGGTAAAACCTCACTGGACTGCCAGTCAATGATGCCTACAACTTCGGATGGATCTTTAGGATTAACAAAGATATTCTCAATGTGGAGATCAGGGTGCCATAAGGATGCGGACGATATTGAGTCATCCGTTGGGAGGAAGAAATGTAACATGCGGAGATAGTCCCGAATAGCAGCTATCTTCTTCGATCGTGAGCGACGGTATGTGCCGGGACCATATAAGCCCAGGAGTGACCGGGGTAACTGGGGCATTTCTTGTACACAGGCGAGTTCTCGGAACCCAATTGCTAATTTGTAGTCGTACAGATTATCCCCTGGAGCCGTGTCAGCAGGAGTTATCGACAAGCTGGCTAAAAGATCTTACAGGGGCCCCGATCGAAGTCCACGTCGATCCTACCGTCGTCAAGGAACCCTCTTCCTGTTGATGGGCCGATAGCAAATCGGTCGTCTTCGAATTGAGACCCGTCTTCATCCATAAAAGTGCACCCACGGCTACTTTGTAAGTCTTTTGAATAATAGAGGCTCCCATATTGGGTGAATGACTTTGACATCCAGGCCTTTAGATACCCAGAGATTGTCTTGACGAGCTCAAATCTCTGCTTGATATCCATCCGTGGCCAAACATTATCAAGCTGAACACCTCCAACCTTCTCCATGATAATGTATTCTGCACCAATTGGATTCTTACTTGCGTTTGAGCTCCAAGCCAAAACTTTCGGCACCGGAGTGCTCAGCTTATTTCTTACCTACCAGTGGGAATTAGACACACTGGTGAGGAGGGTAGAAAGGTATGAAGCTTGCTTACAAAATCCATCGTTGCCACTTCACTGGCTGTGGTATAGTGTGACCGTCCAGCATTTGGATTTGGCACCTTGCCTACAACTTGTGTGCCATCCTGCATGGTGAAGAGGAAAGCTTTATTGAACATGCCATCCGGAAGTCTCTCAATATTAACGCATTGATCGTGTGAAAAGCCGACTGATTCAGCCGCACGCTTTGCTAGCTCACTCATATTGAATTTTACCCGGCGTATAGCCATCTCGTGCTTTTCATTTACCAAGAAGCGAGCTCTTGTGTAGTTATACGAGTCATGGATCGCATTCCAACTAAAGGGGCATGGCTGGCTGAGGTTTGTCCGGGATGGAAAGGTTGGACGGTGGAACATTCGTCTTCGACCGCGTAACAGCGGAACAGGCTTGCGTAGCATCATGAAAGAATCCTAATATATTTGTGTTACATTGGGAGAGCATCAAGTGAAATGGATAATGGATGGAGACCCCCTCCAATTTGGCTGGCGGGAAGATATCGTGAATGTGATACAGACACGTGACCCTGCATGGCAATTCGCAGAGGAGAAGGGATGGAAGGGCTGCCTGAAAATGTAAATATACCGGAAATATACCGAGAGTTGAATTATGTGTGGGATGACCCTTTTCATTATCAATTCCTTGCTACTTCTGTTCATTACAAAACTACAGTACCTTCACGCCGTTGCAATTAATTCTCTTGGTCGAAGTCGACGCAACTCTTTTGCTATTACTGGGTACCGATTTCTGGTATTATCCCAAGGCCGGTTCAACAATGTCAGCCTTGTGACAGCTCCAGAAGCGGAATATCTCGGAGAAATGGAAGTGAAATATGGTGAATAGTATGCACGCAAGAAGTAAATTATATCGCGAGAAAATCTAGCATCATCAGAAGCAAATTTATTCCGAGTGACCCTGCAGCAGGCCTGGGCGAAAGCTATGGTCATTGGACAATGGCTCTGGCCGATCGTTTCTAGATGGAGATAAGCGCCGCGGAGTACTATATCCCTGTCAACATATCCCTGTCAACACAAGGTTTGTTCTTGTCTCGGGGAGCATGTCGGAGAAAGATTCAGACCCTAGAAAGGGTGCGCAAGCCCTTACTCTCAATATGCCCATACATTTGGTCTATCTATAATGTATGATCATCGATTGCTCGCATTCGCGAACGAGATAAGGGGAAAGTGGGCTGCCGAGAGCTGAAGTTCACTGCAGATCAGACTATTTACAGTTGGCTAGAAGTAGATTTGTGGATTCCGGAGAAAATAATAACAGATGGGGCTAATGAGAGAACATTTGGACAGTGACCAATATGCAATAGATGCTGGCTTTCCATTGCTGCTCTGATAATAGTAGGATCTTTGGCTTCACAGCGTCAGTCCCAGTCTATCCATCCTGTTCAAAGTAAACTCGCTCCCCCACACTAAGCAAAGTAGAATGCTACACCCGGCGGACAGCCGGGGAAGGCATCGGAGAAGTTGATCCTTCACTGATACCATGACAGCAGAATACTACATTGTAGAAGATAACATTGACCGTGCATGTGCCTGCCGGCCTAGTGACCTGCCTCTTCAGGATAACCAAAGCTGCAGAAACCAAGGGATTGGCCCGATTAGCTTGTGGCTTATCTAGAAAGCGGGGGGAGAAGCTACCAAAATGACGAAATAGGAGCAGAACTATCACTTCTGCTAGCCGTGCCAAGAGCCAGGAAAGGGGAAGCAGGAAGGCGGGTGGAGCCGGTCAGGCTGGGCGGTTCCTGAGGTTGCACTCGAGTGGCACCAACTTGTTCTCCCGCCTCCCGCCTAGCCAATCATAAGAAGCCCGGTCCTGGCACGATCTTGGCGGGAATGGTGCAAACCAGCCAGCCCAAACAACTGGTTTGTTGGACGCCCTGCGAGACACCGAAATCTTGGGCAGTCTGGCAAAAACAAAGCAAGCAGCACAGAATCACAGCGGAATGATGGGATATCCCTGTCGATCAGCCGGACAGTGTGGCGCTAGTGTCACCTCCAGCTTCGGCTACACTCGCAGCGGACCCAATCAGCGCCCCTCCCAGCCCCCGATACAGTAAGGGTATGCACATCGCAGTCTTAATCGCCTGCAGTGGCAGTAATGATAGTCCTGCTGCTGAATGATCCCCCCATAACAAATAAATAAATAATACTACTTATCTCTCGTCCTTTTCACCTCCCCTTTGCCGTCTTCATCCCCTCATCTTCTTCGCCTCTACGGTACCCTTTCACCATGTTATCCTCCCTCCTTAGCCAGGGAGCAGCCGTATCCCTCGCGGTATTGTCGCTGCTCCCTTCGCCTGTAGCCGCCGAGATCTTTGAGAAGCTGTCCGGCGTCCCCAATGGTGAGTTTCAAACATCAATTCCTCGACCCGGGCCAAATACTAACGTGAGTTCTTCAATTACTACCAGGCTGGAGATACGCCAACAATCCTCACGGCAACGAGATCATTCGTCTTCAAATCGCCCTTCAGCAGCACGATGTTGCCGGTTTCGAACAAGCCGTGATGGACATGTCCACCCCCGGTCACGCCGACTATGGAAAGCATTTCCGCACACATGATGAGATGAAGCGCATGCTCCTCCCCATCGACACTGCCGTCGACTCAGTCCGCGACTGGCTGGAATCCGCCGGAGTCCACAATATCCAGGTCGACGCCGACTGGGTCAAGTTCCATACCACTGTCGACAAGGCCAATTCCCTGCTGGATGCCGACTTCAAGTGGTATGTCAGCGACGCCAAGCACATTCGTCGTCTACGCACCCTGCAATACTCCATCCCCGACGCCCTGGTCTCGCACATCAACATGATCCAGCCCACCACTCGCTTTGGCCAGATCCAGCCGAACCGTGCCACCATGCGCAGCAAGCCTAAGCACGCCGACGAGACATTCCTGACCGCAGCCACCCTGGCCCAGAACACCTCCCACTGCGACTCCATCATCACGCCGCACTGTCTGAAGCAGCTCTACAACATCGGTGACTATCAGGCCGATCCCAAGTCCGGTAGCAAGGTCGGCTTCGCCAGTTACCTTGAAGAATACGCCCGGTATGCCGATCTCGAAAGGTTCGAGCAGCACCTGGCTCCCAACGCCATCGGCCAGAACTTCAGCGTCGTCCAATTCAACGGCGGCCTCAACGACCAGCTTTCATTGAGCGACAGCGGCGAAGCCAACCTCGACCTGCAGTACATCCTGGGCGTCAGCGCTCCCGTCCCCATCACCGAATACAGCACTGGCGGACGCGGCGAACTAGTCCCCGACCTGAGCTCCCCGGATCCCAACGACAACAGCAACGAGCCCTACCTCGACTTCCTCCAGGGTATCCTCAAACTCAACAACTCCGACCTCCCCCAAGTCATCTCTACCTCCTACGGCGAAGACGAACAAGTAGGTCCCCTTTCATCCCCCAATCCTCCCCCAAAACTACCCCTAACTAACCACCCCTCCCACAACAGACCATCCCCGTCCCCTACGCCCGCACCGTCTGCAACCTCTACGCCCAACTCGGCAGCCGCGGTGTCTCCGTAATCTTCTCCAGCGGCGATTCCGGCGTCGGCGCCGCCTGCCTCACTAACGACGGCACCAACCGCACCCACTTCCCTCCTCAATTCCCAGCCTCCTGCCCCTGGGTAACCTCCGTCGGTGCCACCTCCAAAACCTCCCCGGAACAAGCCGTCTCCTTCTCCTCAGGCGGCTTCTCCGACCTCTGGCCCCGCCCCTCCTACCAACAAGCTGCCGTGCAAACCTACCTCACCCAGCACCTGGGCAACAAGTTCTCCGGCCTCTTCAACGCCTCCGGCCGCGCCTTCCCCGACGTCGCCGCGCAGGGCGAGAACTACGCCGTCTACGACAAGGGCATGCTGGGCCAGTTCGACGGGACGAGTTGCTCCGCGCCGACGTTCAGTGGTGTCATTGCCTTGTTGAATGATGCGAGATTGAGAGCGGGGTTGCCTGTTATGGGATTCCTGAATCCGTTCCTTTATGGCGTGGGGAGTGAGAGCGGCGCGTTGAATGATATCGTGAAGGGCGGAAGTGTGGGTTGTGATGGTAGGAATCGTTTTGGTGGCACGCCCAATGGAAGTCCCGTTGTGCCGTTTGCTAGTTGGAATGCGACTACTGGGTGGGATCCGGTTTCCGGGCTGGGAACGCCGGATTTTGCGAAGTTGAGGGGTGTGGCGTTGGGTGAAGCGAAGGCGTATGGTAATTAAGGGTGAGAGTGGGGAAGATATTTTCTTTTCGTTGTGAATATTAGGTCAATTGTGTGGATAACTTTCATACATAATTCTTCAAACTGTGATAATCTGGAAGAGGTGTTTGATGAGCATGATTTGTTTATGTGAGCTGTTTGTAGTGTATAACGAATTATTAATTGAGTGGAGGGTATTAAAGAACTAAAATTATATACAAAGGTTAACCCATGCAGTCGTAACCCATAATGCAAAGCTCTACTCTATCTGTATCGGTAGCAGATAAAAGTGTATGCAGTGTGTATCTGTCAATGACGCAATCAAGCGGGCACACCACCAGTGCCAAACAGCTCCATCTTGATGCGGTCCACGCTCACGCCCTCAGCAGCCAACTTGCCCTTCACGTCCAGCATGAACGACTCGGGACCACACACGTAATACTGCGTTGTGGCATCGTCCAGGAAGAGGTCCTTCTTGGAATCCAGCTTGCTCAGGTCCAGGCGACCGGCAAAGTCGTAGTCTTCACCCTGCTTGTCCTCGGCAGCTGGGTGGCTAGTGAAGAAGAATGCCTGCAAGTTGGGCACCTTGGTGGCCAGCTCGCGGATCTGGGGCTTGAAGGCACGGGCGGCGGAGGTGCGAGCGCCGTGAATGAAGGAGATTTTGCGCTGTGTCTCGGATTCGGTCTCGAGGATGGTGTTCAGGATCGAGGTGAGCGGGGTCAGACCCACACCGGCTGCCAAGAGAACGATGGGGCTGGTGCTCTGCTTCTCCGCATCGGACAGGAAGAAGTCACCCTGGGGGTGCGACACCTTGATGATGTCGCCCTCTTTCTTGAGATCGTGCAGAATGTTGGACACGAGGCCAGGGTGGGCTTCAGCACCCGGTTCAGTGGCATTGAGACCAGGCTCCTTCTTCACGGAGATCCGGTAGTAGTCGGAGCGGGGCTTGTCACTGAGGGAGTATTGTCTGGCTTGAGGGTGGTTGAGTTGGGGGACGAAGAGCTGGATAGAGATGTATTGTCCGGGACGGAAAGAAGGGAGGGGCTTGCCATCGACAGGCTCGAGGTAGAAGGAGGTAATCTCAGAAGATTCAGGAACCTTCTTGGCGATGCGGAAATCGCGGAACTCGGTCCATCCGTCGGCCTCCTTGTAGAGGGCAGCTTCGCGGTTGATCATGATATCAGCGAGTTGGAAGTAAGCGGCGGCCCACGCGTCCTTGATGGCGGGGGTGAAGGCGTCACCAAGGACTTCGCCCATGGCCTCGAGCAAGAACTTGCCAACGATGTTGTAGTGCTCGGGCTGGATGTAGAGGGAGGCATGCTTGTTGCAGATGAGCTCGACGGCGGGGCCGAGGGCACCAAGGTTGTCGATGTTGGCGGCGTAGGCGAAGACAGCCCCGGCGAGGGCGCGGGGTTGGTGGCCGTTCACTTGGTTGGATGAGTTGAAGATGGCATTCAGCTCAGGGTGCGCGGCGAGCATGTTCTTGTAGAAGACGCTGGTAACAGCATTGCCATGCTCCTTGATCACAGGCACGGTGGCCTTGATGATGTCAGTCTGTTCCTGGGTGAGACCCATTGTTTAGTGTGGATGTATCTGCCGCGAACGGGTAGATCTGGCAGAACAAATGATGCAAAGAGTACCAAAGGAGAACGAGTCTAAGAATGATCTTGGAGAATGGAAAAGGAAAAGCACTCTGATGGTGATGGTCTATCCAAGTATTTATAATCCGGTGAGCAATTAGGAGGTGGTCCTTGAGGGCTTTTGTTAGTTCGGGTGGACGGCATGCCGTGGCGGGAGAAGTTTTTTCTTGCTTCCACTTTTTTTTTTTGTGTATACTAGTTGAACGGCGCGGCCTTTTGAGCATCTCCGCGGAGAAACTGGGGAAGTACAGAAGGTGCCAGACTAACGCGTCAAATCAGGTTCCAGATGATGCTAAGGCTGTCGATCCGTGATTGGGCTGGGAAGAATTTTGAGTGTGAAATGATAATCGAGTCATTCTCAATTGGTTCAAGGGGCTGTCACTCCTGTCAGATAGAGCAGATCCCCCAGTGGGAGCTGCATATCCGTCACATCCCTCCATCACTATTGAGGCACCTGATAAGAAGGCAGACGTCTCCTTCTGCAGCATCTCTGCTGTCAATGTCATGGCACGCCGAGACAGAATAGCGAGCGAGCTAAAGTCAAAATGACTCGCAGCAAATTATTAATTTGAGGCCTTTGATCAGCCCACCAAATCCCGACGCCCGACCGGAAGTTTTAGGGGGGAGCCCGAGAGCAACCGAGTCTCGGCCGTGGGGTGATCCATTTAACGCTCACGAACTCCTCGGGGAGGCCGTTGTTCGAATTCATCCAGTCACAAAGATGCTGTTAGTCATGTGTGATGCATGATGCCTTTTGAGACAGTACTACTGTACGATACTGCGGCAATGCAGGGACCGACGAGACCCCGAGGAAGATGCGAATGATGCAGAGGAAGGAAGGAAGTGACACTCTCTTCTTTCCCTCGGATTAAGGTATCTCCGGGATAAATACCCGCTAGTCCTATATGGGATGGTTGATCTCACTACTCTCGAAGACAGTAAGACTACCACAATAGTCTCCTGCTAAGCTCTTGTCTTGGCTACAGGGTGGAACACCCCACCATTTAGCTCGATGCAAAGCATCTGCCCATTCTCATTGTTAACATGTAACGTCAACGATATTGTCCATCCGCTTGCCGCCGTCAATCAATTCTGCGTGGGGCTCTTCCCGAGTCGGACCCCCAAAGATAAAACAAACAGTAATGCAACCTCAATTCGGCTTCATAAATTTGTGACTCCAAGAAAGAGACTACCTGCTAACTAGTTCGTCGTTAGATGGAATTCCCCCAAATGAGGCATGTCGGACTGTACTCCTCCTCTCAACGTAGCCGCTATTGTCTGGTTGCTCAACGCCACAAAGCAAGGTCCAGAACACTCAATGCTCCTCAATCTTCGGCTCAACCATGGTCGCATCCAAGTCGTCTAGCTCATTATTTATGGCTGCTCTTCCCTAGCTCGAGCCAAATCTTCTCCGATAGATGGCTCACCACCTGCGAACCGAGATAATCCTCTTTCAAGCCTCCTGCCGGAAGAGAACGTCATGACGTTTGCTCCAGCTGGAATTGCGGAGCTGACAGCTCGCCCTACCCTGATGCATAAAAGCCGCTCTGTTGCTCTAGCAGCCCACTTTTTTGGTCGCAAATATATTCCACTCACAATCGGCCTTGTTTCGAACAAGTTGTAAAGAATATCATCATGGGGCCGCCACAATGGTTTCGCAAGCGCAACGCCGACGGCCAAACGGCTCCCGTCTATAGATCCTCGAATAATCAGCTTCCCATGCTGCACCTCGCCGACACAACGCGGAACAATTTCATCGCCGCCGTCGGGGAATTCGTGGGAACCTTTCTCTTCCTCTTCTTCTCCTTCGCTGGGACGCAGGTGTCTAATACCCCAAAACCAGTGCCCGGGTCTCCTCCAAACACTCCAAACCTGCTATACTCCTCGCTCTGCTTTGGATTCTCGTTGATGGTCAATGTGTGGGCATTCTATCGAGTGACTGGAGGTCTATTTAACCCCGCAGTATGTTGTACCATGCCAGGTCCGAGATATTTGATTGATCATTATTCTAGGTCACTTTGGCCCTGTGTCTGGTTGGTGGACTGTCTCCCGTCCGAGGGGTTATTGTTTTCGGGGTTCAGCTCATCGCAGGCATTGCGGCTGCTGGTGTCGTGAGTGCTTTGTTCCCAGGCGACTTGAACGTCGGCACTCGTCTGGGCGGTGGCGCTTCAATCTCACAAGGATTGTTCATCGAAATGTTTTTGACGGCTCAGCTGGTGCTCATTATCATCATGCTGGCTGTTGTGAAACATAAATCCACCTTCCTGGCTCCTGTGGGCATCGGCCTGGTGTTTTTCGTGACTGAGATGGTCGGTAAGTAGATAACTTCGGATCACATTGCTGCCAGATATTATGCGACTAACCTCTTCCTCCTGCAGGGGACTATTATACTGGCGGCTCACTCAACCCGGCGCGATCGCTCGGTCCTGACGTCATCAACCGCAGTTTCCCAGGGTACCATTGGATCTACTGGGTCGGTCCGTTGCTGGGAAGTCTCCTCGCATGCGGCTTCTTCACCTTCCTCAAGATGTTCCAGTACACCACCGTCAACCCTGGCCAAGACTACAATGAATGGGAAGCCAAGATGGGTTCGGGAGGTCCCGGATCGTGGGACATGTCGATGCACCGTCCCTCATATAACTCCGAGGCTACTACAGTAGAGCAGCCGCAATCCCCAACGGCCGGCCGGAGGAATCACACCCCGACCAACTCACAACTGCAGAACAACCCTAATATTCCCAATATCCCTCACGGAGCAGAGCAGGTGTAGTCAATCGGGTGTGACGGGTTAATGGTGGAAATTGACGAGGCGCTAGGGAGTATAAGGTTGACAGCAACCGGTTAATTACGTAATTACTTTCTCGGTGTACCTTTTTTTCTGGTTAATATTTTCGTTTGATGTTCTGGCCATGTTCCATGAGAATTTGTTCAACGACTGCTCAAGGGTTGGCACGGTGGCGTGGTGGTTCATGTACGGAGTACCATTCGAGGCAGATTGACCATCTCCGCGGGGAGCTAACTATCTCCGCGGCTCTGTAGTCCAACAACTCAACTTCCGACTTCCGCAACTTCCACGAGACAGGAACAAGTCTTGGCTTTGATCATATTTTCAGCGGAAAGAGTCATTCGCTTTATGCAATCGCACGTGCCGACTTTTTAGTCTTAGTAAATACGTACCTTCACTTTGCAACGATCAAGTTGCATCCATGATTCCTGCGTCAGTTATACAGCCAGTGGAATATACTAGTGAGCTTGGAAACCCCCCCTTTTTCGATTCTATGGCCGAGGCCACTTCAAAAAACGACACCGTGATAAATCATTACGGGAGCTGATAGAGAAGATTGTAGGAAATGACTCAATGAAAGTGTCACAATCGAATGAATTAACACTGTGCTGACATACGAATATAAACATGCTCAACCTTTTTATTTTTAGTCATCGAGGGTAAGAACGTTTGAAACTATAGATATGATGTGTCTCTAGCAGGGTAACAGTATTTTCACTGAATGTAAAGAATGAATAGAATCGAAACGTTTATCTTGACCGGTGTGAGGAGCAGACGAAGGCCTTTTTCCAAACTGCGTAGATATGAATAACTCTATTCTTACTGAAATCCGATTGCTTCTTCCCTTAACTAAAACAAGCAATGAATATCAGTCTTTGCCCCTATAGGGTAAGCCAGCATTCCCACTGGCAAAAGTCATAGTAGTCGACCGGTGACATAGTAGTATATTATGTGACTGGACGACACCGACGAAGTCAAAAGAGTGATTATGACGAAGCATGTTCCAAACCGCAGTTGGCAGTGTGAGCAGCAACAAGGATGAGTCAAGACTGAACTTGAAGATACCTTCAATCTTGATATCTGCCACATCCCCCGCAATCGATTCTGACAAGGACTGGATGCATTGCTCGACGATATCCGACACACTAGTCGTGTCAGAGATTATCCGAACAGTAACCAAAACCTTTCAATCTGACAGGTCACCTGCTTTTCGGAGACCTCTAAGCTACCTTGGGCACGCTCCTATAGGGCGAAGGGTGATTGATGGCTTGTTCTTGGCCGGGGGATGTACAGGGATAAGTCCCAGTTGGCTGCCGGGACGGTTTGCATGCACGGCAAGCTTGGCGTGTATTTGTGATATAGTGATTTCGGTATCAACTTGATTCAGTAAGTCAATGAGTCGCCTCGTTAGTGATACATCGATGCCCTTGGCTGCTGGTGATCTGAATGCCGAAACCGCGAGGTACTCAATATCTTCACAGTTTATTGCCGCCCTTGATGGGAACGGCGAGTCCAGGATAAAGACGACATCTCCATCAGTAAAGGCCAGCGCGGTCTCCACAAAACCCCAAGGTAAAGAAACCGTAGGCTCCCTCATCGACCCCCTATAGTGTTACTTAGCTTATTGATGACCATCTCCGGAAATTTAGATTTAAATCTACCTACATGATACTGACACAAGCAATGGGTATGTCATAGTACGCATTCGAATGGCCTCCATACACAATGATGAAGAGTGTGTCCGAGGAGTCATACATAGAGAGCATCGTTCGAATTTTCGCCTGCATAGCCAAAGCTACCTCCGCTATGGGCGCAGATGGGAGCAAAAACGAATCAGTTTTGAAGCCGTATATCGTCTCGAAAAGTCGTAGAAACTCGTCAATATCCTTCCCGTCTAAGTCGTCGTCCTCCCAGCGAAGGCTCAGTACAATGCCTTGTTTGTATTGGCGCTTGGACGGTAGGGCTCTGGTTACACCTTCGTTGATGGTCTTGAGAGCTTCACTGAAGGTTTCAGCGTGGCTCAGCGAGTGGACAGCACTGGTAATATAATGATTAGGCATCCTGGACGGTGTTGGTGACAGAGGGAAGGCATGGATGGCAAGTATAGGGTAAGAAAGAGATTATGAGGAGCGGTGGATGGTATAAGGAGATTCTGAGAAGAGATGATGTCCAAAGTGAGGTGATATTGAGGTAAGATGAGGTAGTCCTGACCGGTACTGCTACGCATAACCATGGTAATACCCCATTCTGAGTCGTTTGTCAATGAGTTATGATTAAGTGTTCATAAGGCTTTTCATGAAAGCTTCTGGGTGGCTGTTTATTACTCCACTGCAACAATTGAATAGTCCATTACACTTCTACCGTTAGACCAACTGACAAGCCCTTAGGTAGTATTCCAATGATTGTCTTGTTCTGTCCAAATTCTTCGGATTCTAGCCTTATAATTTCTCGATCTCGATTCTATCCAATCAATTATAAGATCTGCCTCATAATCCATGGACCATCAATCTGAGACCTACTCCAGCACAGATACAATGGCAGCTCGGACCATCTCAATATAAGCCATCCATAACTTTCCTTTCCTATATTGCCCAGGGCATGTGTTGGTACCATCTGCACGCTCTTTGGTCGCCTAAACTGGAAGCTAAGCATTTAGCCGATCAAGAAGACTGTCTCTCAAGCAGCGATCGGGCAAATTATCCGCGCAGACCAACAGGCAGTGCAAAGATCGCCTACATTATCGCTTGTTCTGGCGAATTTCTCGCCCCATTCAGGCTGACTTGGGGGCCAGAGGATCGGGCTGGATTAAGCCAAGTTCGAAAGCGCACGCTGATGGGCTTTACACTTTTCCATCCAGTAATAAGCACAATAGCTTGACTCGCGCATGCGACCGGTAGACCCGTACCTGCAGTAGGCAGAAAATGCTACGATTAGAAATGACTTGAAGCATTGGTGGGATGGGAATAATGGTATTGCTTGGTTTTGGCCCTCTGGGGGCCAAAAGCCACCGCCGCGGCCAGCCCGATCCTCTACACTGTTACCGAAGCTCAGCCACCAAAGAGTAAGAGTTGGGAATACTAAAGAAACAGTCTCCCTTCAGGATATTCTTTCATGCCAAGCGTAAGCCAACTGTCACTCACTCTTTGTTTTTGCTTGTTACAGTCATTCTTTATCGTCCTTTGGACAATGCCACTCTTTAATGCAAAAACCCTGCTGGCAGGGCTCTGCGCTGCCAGCATCGTCTCACCAGTGTTAGGGCTTCCTCAGTCCTCGCATACGGCCTCGTCGGCAGTTGCAAACACCCAGGGTAGGACCTCTTCTGAGAGCTATCCTTCATGGACTTCGGGGTCGGATTCAACAGCTACCACGATCTCTGCCTCGAATACTCCATTGTACTCTCCTTCGCTGGCTACGGCCTCCCTTGGTGCTTCTCAGGGGCCCTCGACCGATGACCACGATGGAGCATCGAAGTCCTCTCATGGAGCCACGACACTGTCGTACTCTAGCACGCCTGTAAACACACCCCAAAGGTTAGTCTTCCCTTGATAATCAAAAAGTTGGGTCCTAATGGTAGTAGTGTCCATGACACATCTGTCAGCCAGTACACTCCTTCGAGTTCCCACTCTCATACGACGACATTGTCAAGTTCTTCTGCAAGTGTCCCTGCTCAGGATCATACTACTGCGTCAAGTCGCTCTCATTCTGTCGTCTCCAAGGAGACTTCCACTCGCTCCCCTAGCAGCTTGTTCACTCCTGCTTCCATTGAGACTCCCACCAGCCCATCTCACACTCCTTCAACCCACACTCTTTCCACTCATTCTTCGAGCTCCTCAGAGCATGCTTCATCTGAGTCTGCTACATCATCCCACACAGTCAGTACATCGAAGGATACCCACACTCATACGCCTACATCGTCTACGTCTTCATCGGAAATCTCGACAAGTTCCTCGGCTTCAGCTAAGCACGACACTTCCACGAGCTCATCGACGCCTGTTCGTTCTCATACCCCTACCGCGTCGACGCCAGCTTCATCCAAACCGAACACTAGCTCTTTGACCAAGACTCACACAACGCACAGTCGTACTGAGGACACCACGTCAAGCTCTGCTACTCACACTCCTACGTCAAAGTCAAGCTCCAGCTCCGCAGAGACTGCTTCATCAACCCCTGCATCTCATTCTCCTACATCGAGCACTCACTCCATCACTACCACCACAACGACCAACACTGATACCAGCCAAAGTGCTAGCATCACGACTGGCCCCTCCACGACACCAAACTCGACGATTTCAACCACCAGCAGCACTACAACCTCTTCTGTTGATGTCTACGCCATTATCAAGCACCTCTATAAGCTCGTGAAGGACACATACCCAGTGATCAAGAAATGGAAGAAGGACCCCAAGTCCGTCAAGGCATCCGATCTCATCAAGCCCCTGAAGCGCGTCATCCCCGTAGCGGATGACGTTCTCGACGTACTTGGGGCACCGAGTTCTTTAAGTTCAAGCTCTGGTGATAGCGAATCGGCACTCGATAGTTGTAGCAGCGGTGGAGGCCTGCTGGGAGATATTATCGGCATTGCGAGCTGCATCTCCAGTACTGCGGATGAGGCAGTGTCGATCTTGGGCAGTTCCTCAGACAGTGATACATCTGATGAGTCCAAGCTCTCGTCTTACTTTGACGCCTTTGAGACCGAGGGAAGTTCCCTCAGCGCAGTGGGAGTGACTGCCACTGGCTCTACCGCGACTAGCACCGGTACGACAACGACAACGACCTCGGGCGATACGTCTTCGAAGTCCACAAAGACTGCCACGTCTACCAGTACGGATACCGATACGTCTACCAAGTCTACAAAGACCAAGACGTCGACAAAGTCCACCACAGCTTCCGACTCTAGCTCGTCTGCCGGCTCAGGCGGCCACTCGGCGAGCGCGTCTGCTTCACCCACTTCGACCAAGTCTTCGACAAGCACCAAAGATTCTTCTACCTCCACAAAGACAAAGACCAAGTCCAAGACGGAATCTTCGCATGTAGCATCGTCATCCGCTGCAGCAAGCAAGACTACATCCACAGATACCACCACCACGAAGAAGACCACATCCACCAAGTCTAGCGAATCCTCTTCTTCCGCACCGCTGTCTGCATCCTCGTCAGCCCACACGTCCAGCATTGCTACGACCAACTCAACTTCCACCAGCACCAACAGCAAATCCAGCACGTCAACCGACACCACAACCACCATCATCATCCACACGCACAGCGGAACAGCCAGCGACACCAGCACCACGCACCACACTTCCACCGTGACGCCCTCACCATCACGCAACCAGACAGCCACAACCCTAGTCACCACAACCTCATCCTACACGCCGCCCCTCTGCACCAACCAGTAAGCCCCTACCTTCTCCCCCACACCCACCCTCACCAACCACAAACCCACTAACCAACCCCCCAGCGCCGACCCCGACAACGGCGCCGACAACGTCTGCGTCTGCAACCAACCCAACGGCGACTACACAACCCTCTCCGAACTCCCCTCCGGCAGCGGCTGCTCCTACACCTCCATCCCGACCCCCACCAGCACCAGCACGACCAAAACCACATCCACAAAGACAACCTCCGACCCCCCCTTCACCACCACCGAACTCAACAGCGACGTCCTCGTCTGCGCCACCTCCACCCTAAGCTACTTCTCCACCTTCACGTACACCAAATGCGCCGGCACCAGCAGCACGATCTACACGGCGCCGACGCCGACGCCAACCGCCCAAATGGTCATCGCCTACCTCTCCGACATGTACAGCTACTGGTCATTCTTCACGCCGGACATGGGCTCCTCGATTAATTTCTGTAAGGATGCGGAGGCGGGCGAGCTAGAAGCTAGTGGGAATATCAAGGTGGTGGATCCGCCGTATCCGGATGGAACGAAGAAATTGGATTTCAAGATCCATGATATGGAGGATTGTGTTTATAAGGGGACGAGTGATGAGCCGGGCACGTTCACTTGTCCGCAGTTGGGGAAGACGGTCGATTGTGAGAGTTATGGGGACAGTAAGGTGCATGATTGTTATGGGGCGTTGAGTGTGAGTATGTTTAATCCGGTGGTGAGGTGTCAGTGGTATTAGGTGTTGTGATACTTTGATCTAAAAGGAAAGGAATTTGGGGTTGGGGAAGAGAAGGGAAGAGGGGGGACTTTGTTTATATATATTTTTTTAGGAAATTGTAATTATTGAAGTCTGCTATTATTCTGGTTTTGTATTTGTTAGGAAGGATTATGTTGAGTAGGGTGTGTTTTCATCGGTTGCGGCTCTGGTTGGTATGCATGCAGATAAGTGACGAGGTTGATGTGGGAATTGGTGGTGATACCTGCTGATTATTAGTCAATAGATGCTTACTACAACTCGAAATATATTTTCGATAAGAGTTCACCAGTGATATTTAAATTAACGCCGAGCAAATTGGTATCTAATACATGATAAATCGCCAACCAAAGTCCCAATAAATACTTGGTATACCTCAAGCATCACACCACATGATAATCCAGTAGTACCTTGTCCCACATCCCCGAGCCGATATCCACATAGCCGTCCAATCCCATCTGCCGGCTTGATCGACGATACCATAAACCAATCTTATGATCATCCGGAAGGATGTTCACATGTATCGAGTCAATGCGGCGTGACTCTGGAACCAGATCTCCCGGCATGAGGCCTTTAGATTCGATATCGATCAATCGTTCTAGGACGAGCACGGCCCCCGGTGTTGTCCAGAGACCTTCTTGTCTCTGACAGCTGCGGAGTAATTGTACTGCTTCTCGCCGGATATACCAGTCGCGACATTTAAAGGCGCAGAAGAAAAGAGGAGGGATGATGCCCATCCCGATGGAGAAGTTGGGTATAGTTGACTGGGCGGGTGTGGAGAGGAGGAGGATTTTGGCGAGCGCCACGGCTCGGCCGAAGTTGAGGTGAAAGGCATCAAAGCGAGTTTCGCTGCCACCGAGGCGCGTTTCTGTCGCGGCCATGATGTAGATGATTTCGCTCCAGAGTTTGAGGACGGTGAGGATGGTGTTGTCGCGGAGGAGTAGGGTGTTGCCGGTGCATGTCATTGAATTGTCGAGTTCGGTGGTCCAGCGTTGAAGCTTATTTAGGATGGCCATGCGTCTGCTGTCTAGGACAGTGCAGTAGCCTGGTGAGGAGGGTTCGGAGGGATTAGGAGTCAGGACAAGTCGGCCTAGTCTGACGAGCAGGCTGCCGGCCTTTTCTAAGCTGTCGGTCGGCTCTTCAAGACTGAGATCGTTGATCTCCATATAGGGGGCGTCGCCGCGGTTGCTATCCACCTCCTCAATGAAGACTTCGTCGGCAAAAGTTGACCATTGTAGTTGTAGACGTGCGAATACTTTCATCAGTATTGCACCTGTGGTAGAATATCCCGGCTTGCCGGTGCTTCTCCATTCCTTAAGAAGTTTGAGACCACCACGCAAGTGACAACAGGCGGATTGCGTATCACCCTGGAGAAACATGAACGAGACGAACAGTACGCAGGTCACGAGTGTTATTTCCATGTTGGAGCTGGATGGAACTCCTCCACCCGCTAGCTGGTGTCGCAGTGAGGATATTGCTTTGACACATTGTTGGAGAGGTAGGCGGCTGTCTATGGTTCCCTGGCCGGTAGTGGTGCGCTCAAAGTTACAGTGGAGGGCACTTAATGCGATGGCAGCGTGGCGGACCGCTGGCTCGGCTTCGGTGACTTGGTGGACTAGACGCAGCCAGAAGTCATCATCAAAGTAACCGGAACATTGAAAAGCTGTATTCCTGCGGAAGAAATCGAGATACCAACGCTCCTGCCGGGTGAGGTCGATTTCATTGGTGTGTAAGATCAGATCCGACACTAAGGACGGCACGCTCACTGTTGAAGATGAGCTACTAGTCGATGACGGCGATGTTGAAGCGAGCCGGAGTTTGGAAGCGCGCGTTCTTCTATCGATGGTTTGCTGGTATCCATCACATATCCGACCAGTGCTGCTGCACATGCGACAGATAGGCCGGGTTTCGTCACATTTCTTATGGCGAATCCTACATGATCCACATTAACGGTGGTCCCCATGCACAAGCAAACAATCAAGGTGCACGGTGACTCCGTACCTACAGGTCCGACAACCCGTACGCACTTTAGTGTGACTGACCCGGGTCCTTTTCTTTGGCGCTGGTTCCTGGACGCCCATGGTTGAAGATGACATGTTGGATCCCGGCCAAGATTCCGCAGCCTATATATGCGAACCGGCTATCCAGCCAGCGAGAATGAAGAGAGACATGGCCAGGGCGATGGTTAAAAAATGGGGAGGAACCAGGATGAGGCAATGAGAGGATGACACTAATGCTTCCTGCTCGCGTTAGTCAGCCACACCCGTTGGGGGCGATTCGACCTGATTGGATCCCTTGGACAAAGAAGATGAGGTTTCTTCCATCGTCTGGGACATTGCAAGACTTGAGTTTCGCCAGGAGGGGCGTGCTTCCGAAGATGCCGGGCAGAACATACTCTCAGCTCAGAGGCAGCTCAGAGGGGATATGTTGACGCCCTTTACCTTGTGGACAATGTGCCTTAATAAATATGGATCTGGTACCTGACCTTGGTGTGCCTTGGTACTAGGTCAATGGAACCAATACAACTTCTACAAAGTAGGTCCGGGTCCCGCACACTCAATCAGCCTGTACTCACGATCGATTAGGAAGGAATCTACGAGGAATACCAATCCAATAAGCTACTAAGAGCATGCTCTCCTCAGAGACAACAATATCAAGCATTGCGGATTACTTGCTGCTGACAGATACGACTGGTCAGGTTACCGGATCCTTTTCCTCGTGTTTTGGGATCCTTCAGATCCTCCCCCTTACTGCGCCGGTGGGTTTCTGCATCCAGGCACAAAGGCCATTGAGTGGTCATCAAATTAACATGAATCAGGCGTTGCAGATCCATATTGTGCCATGATTTCCGCCCCCGCAATACTTCCGGATAATCAACCGCCGTGATCGTCAGTCTTGGCTCATGAGCAACCACCACTTGGATGTAAACCTAAATTCCTCCCTCCAACATATGTGAAGATGAGAGATACAATAGGTGCATGAACGATATAAGCATATTCGTACCGGCTTGTCTGAAAGCTAAAAGCTGGGGCATGTGGCTGCGTGGATAACGCCAACAAGGCTGAAACAGAAGATGGTTGTAGATCACCAGCGCTGCCAACTGACTGGGGATCACGAGATTGTCTCATATCCAGCCCCGATTCCTCACGCCCAACTACTGTCTCTAGCTTGGGCCCGCCTTGGATGGCGTGACTAGCACGTTTTGTGCGGAGTTCCAACGGTATGCAGCACCACTCAGAATCCTGGACATCCTCATCCATCACCTGGTCGTTCAGCCACGAGATCGTATATCATAGCGCTTCAGCTCCTGGCTGGGATGCAGGGCACAAGTGCTAACCATTGGAGCTGAAAAGTCCTACTCATCGTGCTAGTCTTGGAGGAAGCGAGAAGCATCGATATGCCGGGCTGTTATCTCTCGCCAATCACAGGACGGCTTTCGCATGCATGGGCTACATCACATCGCTCTTACCAGCTCAGCCTTCCTGAGATACCCTAAACCCCAGAGGGATGTACGATCCGGGGTTTGCAACGGAGCCAATCAGTCATTGTTGTGATTGCCTTCCTCTTCCCTTATCAATATGGGTTCCCCTGCTTTTGTGATCGTCCACCTTGGCATCTGGGATCAGACTTCTCGATAGCAGCAGAAGGCGACCGCAAGTCATCCAAAACGAAGGTTTCTGTGCGACAAGACCGACTATTTGTATTCGTGTGGGTTCTTGGCTCAGATAACGATCTCTTTTACACTTCGGAATAACCAACCACTTGCAGCTGAAGTTATCTACGGAGTAAGATATCGCATATGCCCCATCTCAGAATGGGTCCAGCCAAGAAACTTTGCAGTCAATGTGCAGGGTGGGAATCCAAATTCAGCTCACTGCCAGTGATCTATTATACTATTTAAGGGAATGGCCCCTCAAGCACACCAGACCCGAAACAGTCTGAGGATAAATGTTGGAAGTCGGCTCATCATAAAGAGATTGCCACCGCTTTGTTTCGTCGCTCATCATGGCTGAAGTGAGTGTTGCCTTGCGACAGCCAGTGGCATTCTCAGACTTGTTTTGCTAATGTGCATGCAATGGAACAGCCAGTCTACAATTCCTCAACGCCGGAGGGTGGTGATCCTACCCAGGTCGACGTGAACGCGCAATACACCGGATTCGAGTACAACTATGTCTATATTACTACCTGCACATTTATTGTCTTCCTTATTTTACCGGGGATTGGGATGCTTTACAGCGGCTTGTCACGGAGAAAATCCGCGCTGGCTCTTCTCTTCCAGGCCTTCATGGTTCTTGCAGTGTCAGTTTGCCAGTCGCGACCTGTTTGTTATTTAGCGCAACGCTAATCATTATATAGATCTACATTTCAATGGTTGTTTTGGGGGTATTCTCTTGCTTATTCAAGAGATGGCGGACCCTTTATCGGTACACTGAAGAACTTTGGCTTAATGGATGTCTTGGTGGCGCCCTCACCTGGCTCCGCAGTCTTACCGGAGGTCGTCTTCTGTCTGTTTCAGCTCCTCTTTTGCGCATGCACAGTGAGTTTGATCAAGTAATACAAAAGCGATGTACTAAGGCCAGCAGGTGATGATTGTCGTTGGAGGTGCCTTTGAACGAGGTGGCATTGTACCTTCATTGATCTTCAGCTTCTTCTGGGCAACCATAGTCTACTGCCCGCTAGCCCGCTGGACATGGAGCAGTAACGGATGGCTCTACAATCTGCCGGCCATTGATTTTGCGGGAGGCGGTCCCGTACACATTGCTTCTGGGTGTACAGCTCTGGCCTATGCGTTGGTTCTGGGCAAGCGTAGGGATCACGGGGACCCTTCAATCCGCAAACCGCACAATACAACATTGGTCTTCCTCGGGACCGTGATGATCTGGACTGGATGGTTGGGATTCAATGTACGTGAGGTCCACTTTTCATTAGTATTCGAGTCTAACAGCAATATGGCGATAGGGAGGCTCGAGTCTTAACGCCAGCATGCGTGCCATGGTTGCTGTATTCAACACCAACACCGCCGGTTGCACAGGTATTCTCGGGTGGGTTCTGGTCGACATGATCCGATACAAAGGAAAGTTCACACTCGTTGGTGCTTGCGAAGGTGCGATTGCTGGCTTGGTCGGGATCACGCCAGCGGCTGGTTGTGTCTCGCTATGGCTCGCAGCATGCATCGGTTTCATCACCGCCATTGTATGCTCCTCCCTCAAAAATGTGAACGAGTGGATTAATGTCGACGAGGGCATGGATGTGTTCAAGCTACACGGCCTTGGTGGGATGGTGGGAGCTTTCCTGACGGGACTGTTTGCAAGCGAAAAGATCTCGGCTTTGGATGGCAGCACACTATCCCCAGGAGCGATCGATGGCAATGGAGTCCAGGTTGGAAAGCAGTTGGCGGAGATCTGCGCCATCTCATCGTATTCCTTCGTGGTGTCCTATCTTATGCTTCTCATCCTAAAGTATATTCCTGGAATGCAGTTGCGAGTGAGTGACGAGGATGAAATGCTGGGACTGGATCGGACTCAGTTCTTCGATGAACAGATCGGAGACTGGTCGATGATGGTGCATGGCTCGGTAAGTCCCACGCTGGTCGGGGTACCCAAAGTATCCTCAACGAGTGTGACGGAGTGCCAGGAAAGAAAGGGGAGCGATCTATAGAATATGTAGAAGCAATCTATGTTGCTTTTGGGATAGATAAATGATAGAGTTCGGTCTGTATGCAGGGAAATGCAACTATAGCACGGTCCGTTAACCCAATTCGGCCTGCGGACGGAGTAGCCAGTCAGGTAGTTATTTTGTTTTAATCCACCGACGCAATGCTTATAATAGTGCCTGCAGGTGCAATGCACGGCCAAGAGGAGGGGTTCAGCGTTGAGTTACGCTTTTACCTGCTGGAGACAAAAGGTCAGGCATCGGGGACGGCACCAGATGATGATGCAGCACACCAATGGCCGCGTCATGCTATACGAGGGTGAACACCAAATGATCTAAAAATATCCGACGATAGCTCTTTCACTTTTCTACGTCCCTTGGAAAAAGGATCTCTCCAGTAGTACAAGATATATCCTATCCTTCCAGTGATCTCCTCGATTATACTCTCCGCACGAGGGAACGAGGACAATAACATGGCCGATATACTTCCAAGAAGTCTTGGCTTCCTTCATAAAGTGGGGTCGATCAAGTGGAGGCGGATTTCAGATTGATTTGATTCCCTGTCACATCATCCATGCCGACCTGCAGATGGATACAGAGTACCAAAAAAGCAGAACTTCATCAGATGCTATGGCAACGCAACGTGACTGAATAACATGTGATAGTTATAAGCCCAGCTGTTGTACAACCATGCTCTAAGTCGGCAGATAGTACTCCGTCATTGGCTCTGCGAAGAGCACAGATAGCTACTCTGTAAGCTACCCTGCATAAATACGATGTTTTGAGGGTGCATGTATTCGCAATCCGACGGATGATCCCCTCGATTGCGTATGTCTTCCCTGCGGAGTAAACTTTCACGCGAATGGCAGGTCATTCACAAAATGTAGTTGGTTGGTGTCGATCTCGGGGTCCAAGGACTCCAGTTCTACCCGCTGGTCTGGCACATCTGTCGTCACCCCAGAACAAACACAACAACTTTGAATCAAGAAGGAGGGAGGAGAGAGAGAATGAGAGGATGGATGGCGGGGGAGGGAATCGCCGACCGAGCATCTCAGCCAATCATTGCAGAGGGATGGCGCAACAAGGCTGGCGAGCTTACGTCAAGCGGGCCGGGGTTGCATTCTTGGCTGGCCCAGACCCTTTTTATCTTCTTTTCTTTCAACTTCTTTTTATTTATTCACAATGGATGCACTCCCATGTTCTGCTTCAGTTTATAATGATGGAAATGTATTGACTGATCTATTGAATCAGTATGCAATAATTACTCTTTATATTTAAATGATCAACGAGATTTTAATATTTCCGCACAGCTAGGTGGACCGGCAGCTCATTTCATCTTTAAATTAATTCCAGCTGGACCCATTCCCAGACGGGATCGCATCTTCCCGACCTTGCCCAATCGGGACTAACGGCAAGCCTTAGGCCAGCAGTTGGTCGCGTCAGCCAGCCGTTCCCGGCGAGAGGCAAGACGAGGCCTTATCTTTTCTTTTTTCCCTCCCCTTCTCCTGCTTGCTACTATCCCCACCCTTTCCTCTCCTCCTTCTCCTTCCCCAGGCCTGCAGTTTGGCTTTGGCTTCATTTTGACTTTGTTGTCGTTATCTTGCTGCTTCTCAGCAAGGCCATTCGTTTGACTTCTTCTCCGTCGTCTCCCGACATACGCTCTTCACCCTCACACTAGACCTTGTAATCAATTGTCCGCATTGTCGTCCCACCTCCCATACTACATACACTTCCAGCCCACGACTTCGCCCCCGTCCCACTCACACACCCATACTAAGCCTTGCACCCTTTCGCGGTTCCACTCAAGTTGTCATGGTTGGCGGTCTTGACTGCAATTAATTCACGGCTATCATTCTCTCAACATCCTCATGGGCAAACGTAAGCACCCGTCGCATAGTCCTTGATTCTCGCTCATATGGAGACTGACGGATATCTGGTTGATAGACCGATATGGAGTCGTTCTGGACGCGGGTTCGTCCGTAAGTAGTACTGCGCCATATATACCTCTGCGCCATCTCTAATCCCGGTGATAGGGAACTCGAGTCCACGTCTATCGCTGGTTGGACAATGCTGTCGCGCGGGAAAAGGGAAAGCATTTGCAGACATTGCCCGAAGTGAAAACGAAAAGCGACTGGACGAAGAAGATACATCCCGGTACGTCTGGTGAATAGCTGCGCTACGTCTCATGGTCAACACTAATGCCTTGGTTTTATAGGAGTGTCGTCGTTTGCCGATAAACCGGAAGAAGTCGGTCCTGAACATCTGGCAGAACTCCTCGAACATGCGAAACAGATCGTTCCCGATGATGCCGTGAAGGATACTCCCATCTTCCTGCTCGCTACTGCGGGCATGCGACTCCTCCCTGACGTACAGCGCAACCTCCTCCTTGAACAGATCTGCTCATATGTTGGTTCGAACTCGGATTTCCTGCTTCCCGACTGCGGAGTCCATATTCAAGTCATTCCGGGTGTCACCGAGGGCTTGTACGGATGGGTCGCCACAAACTATCTGCTGGGAAGTTTCGACTCCCCAGGCACGCATGATCACGGCAAGGGACACCATACGTACGGCTTTCTGGACATGGGTGGTGCTTCTGCGCAGATCGCGTTTGCCCCAAATGCGACTGAGAGCGAGAAGCATGCGAACGATTTGACTCTCCTACGGCTGCGCAATGTCGATGGGTCGACCCAGGAACACAGGGTCTTTGTCACCTCATGGCTCGAATTCGGCGTCCACGAGGCGCGAAGGCGCTATCTGGAATCATTGCAAGCGGCCAGCGCTATTGGAGACGTCAAGGAGCTTCCTGACCCGTGTCTGCCGTCTGGATTGCGCACCACGATCGATGGCAAGCTTCTCGCGGCGGATGACATTGATGGAATGCATCTGCTAGGAACTGGCAAGTTCGATGAGTGTCTGCGACAAACATACCCGTTACTAGACAAAGACGCGCCTTGCCCCGACCAACCCTGTCTCCTGCACGGAATGCATGTTCCGGCTATCGACTTTGACGTCAACCATTTTGTCGGCATCAGCGAGTACTGGCATACGACTCACGAGGCGTTCGAAATGGGTCACAAGGACAAGGCCTACGACTTTGCCACCTACCAGGAGCGTGTGCGATCGTTCTGTTCGCAAGACTGGGCGACCGTGGAAAACGGTCTCGAAGCCCACCAGTGGGGAAAGAAGTTCGATCGGGAATCGGCCTCGGAGATTTGCTTCAAGGCCTCCTGGATCATGAACGTGTTGCATGATGGTATTGGGGTTCCGCGCGTAGGACTAGAGGACATTGCGGGCTCGGGTCATAACGGAACCAAGGAGGTGCTGTCCCACGGCCAAAGCAAAGGCTATTTGGACTCCTTCCAGGCCGTGAACAAGATCGACTCTACCGAAGTCAGTTGGACCCTGGGCAAGATGGTCCTCTATGCCTCGTCTCAGGTTCCCTTGGAAACAGAAGAAGCACTTCCTGTCGGCTTTGGCAGCAATGTTGCCGGCGTTCCGAGCGATTTCCAGTACCCCAGCGTGGAGCTGCTGCCCAGTCCCGAAGGCATCCATGGCACAACGTGGCATGATGCGCTCCTTGAAGGGAGCTCGTCCCGCAGAGCCCCGGGCTTTGTCTTGTTTCTTCTCATCGTGATATTGGTGGCCTTCTTCCTTTGTGGACGAGGCCGTCGTCTGAAAGTCTACCACAAGATCAAGAACGTCTTTGGTTGGGGTGGTCCGTCTCATCCGAACTACCCGAAGCGGAGGAGGATTTTTGGTGGCAAGCTCCCGTTCTTTGGTCCTAGAAGCCCTACTTATGAGCGCGTTCTTGAGGAAGGCGCTCAGGAATTCGATCTCGGTGCGAGCGGATCCAGCCGCAGCTCGTTTGACGGGGGACGTCCGTCTGAAGCCGATGCCGCCAGGTTTACGGCCCCTAAGCGGGCCTCTAGCTGGGGCAGTGGTAATACTACGCCCACCTTCAAATATGCTTTAGACAATTCCTCATCCGGGACTATTGGCCTCGGAATCTCGGCTGGGTCAGGAGCCAACGCGATGGATCGACATGGGCTGGTCGTGAGGACCGAGAGCAGGGATCATCTGGCACCTCTGGCATTGGGACCGACAACCAATGGACGCCGCTCTCGAGCAGGCAGTCCGTCGAGATCCCATCCCAAGTCACCACTTATGACCCCTCTAGCAGACGACTAATGCTGCTGTATGATTATGTTTATGTTGCCAATGTTGCATCACTCTGGCGTTTGGTTCTCTTTCATTCATGACTTGCAGGAGAGATCTGCAAGTCCAGGTCGCTGCTTGAAGCCGGCGTATGACCGCATAATAGTCCTTTGCTTCTTGGTGCCATATTATCAGGGGCGTGCTCCGGAGTACATAGCTACTCTTTACCTTTTATTATACTAGACTATTGATGAGAGTCATAATCAAATACAAACTAAAGAAATAATTTAAAGTGCTCATCTTCATAGTGAAAGCGTAAATCTGTTATAGTGGAACTGCTCACGTGAGCCGCTCTGTGTAGCTGAACAGCGGCTCACCGCCCGGGCAAAATCAGCAGCAGCAGTGAAGATAGTCAAGTTGCGCGACAGAGCTCCGTCTCAATCCCATCATCCCCGCTACTTCAATTGACCTTTTCCTCGATCCACTATTTCCTCTACACCAGTCGCTTCCGCGCGCCTTTCTTCTTCTTTGTGCATGATACCCCAATAGAACCCGTTCTCGAATCCCACCCGCCACCATGCGATTGACCGTCGAACTGATCCAGAATTCCCTGTCGTACATCAACCCGCTCAAAGACCGCGAGCTAGATCTTCGAGGTGCGTTCCAGCCACCAGTCCTGAAAAGAACAGATACTACACTTTTGAGATGAGCTTGATTGATATCGGTTTTGTGTTTGAGTCGTATAGGGCACAAGATACCCGCTATTGAGAACTTGGGTATTGCCAAGGTAAGCACCACCTCCTCTCTCTCCTGGAATTATTTGCGGCATTATGTGTGCGGTATGGAGGTTAACCAAGTGTGTAGGACCAAGATGCGATCGACCTAACAGACAACGATATCACCTCCCTCGGAAACTTCCCCTTCTTCCCTCGTCTCCGCACCCTCCTCCTCGCGCGTAACCGAGTCAAGCAGATCCAGCCGACGATATCATCCTCGGTGCCGAATCTGAGCGCGCTCGTTTTGACGGCGAATAACATGAACGAGTTGGCGGATTTGGATCCGCTTAGGAATTTGGTTCAGTTGACGCATTTGGTGTTGTTGGAGAATCCTGTTACTAGGAAGGAGGTAAGCTTCCCTCTACTCTTCATTTTCTACCGAATCCAAAGCATAATAAAGTCTAATATGAATGGTATCGGTATAGCACTACCGCTACTACGTCATCTGGCGCATCCCCAGCGTCCGCTTCCTCGACTACCAGAAAGTGAAAGACGCAGAGCGCGAAAAAGCCACCGAGTTGTTCGGCACAGCTGAGGAGCCGTCCGCGCTGGCGTCCAAGATCATGGGAATCAAGTCTCGCACGTTCGATGTGCCTTCGGGTGCTGGCGGCGCGGATCGTGGAGCGCCCGCGGATAAGGCGGTGCGGGTTAAGTTGACGGAGAAGGAGAGGAAGAGGGTGGAGAAGATGATTCGCGAGGCGAAGAGTTTGCAGGAGATTTCGCGGTTGGAGAAGGAGTTGAATGAGGGGAGGATACCTGGGGGTGCGTTGGATTATGCTGATAGTGATGAGGAGATGCAGACATAGATGCTGAGCATGGGTGCTTTGTTTCTGCCGGGATTGTTTGTGTATTATTGTGGTATATTTATCTGGTTTTAGTGCTGAATGGAGGCACGGTGTTTGGTCAATAAAATTATACCTTTTCCCGACGTTTCTTAAGACGTACGTGTTCCGCTTGCCAAGGTTAGGATAGCGATAAACAGTGACATTATTGATTGCTAGCCGTAACTAAGAACAGGCAAAAGTCATACTACAATTCAAGTTCTTTCTAGTTCCGGCAGTGATAGAGTGATTGGGGAATTTGTTTGAGTTGTAGGAAGTGCTCTTCTCATATTCATCGGAATAGTACTTAGTTCATCACTACTGAGTAAATCAAATTATAGTATCTTCCTCCTTCCAACTTCTACCAGTAACTTAGTCCCAACTATGCCAGTCCATCATCCTCTTCCAAAGCACTACATTGCCAGTATTACTTTATAAAGTACCAGTACTAAATTGAAATGCCTCATTCCACCACTACTTATGCGTATACATTAGTAAATACTACTGTAGTGGTACTTCATATATATGATATACTACCAGCTACTAACACCGCCAAGTTCAAATCCATGGATACATTTTCACATTCCATGTACAGCAAAATAAGCAGTATTTGGCAAACAAAATATCAGAAGAATAATTACTTTACCTCTGCTACTACTGAGACTCAATCACCAATTAATTATCCATCTTATTATCTCTATATCCAACACTAAATACTACTTACCAATTCCCAACCCAACCAACCAACCAATAGATCAGATAAGATAACAGCACGTGCCGCTATCAACACACCACCTAACGTCATGCAATAGCTCCTCCTCCATCATCTAGCTCCCCTCCCATCCCACTTACTCACTCACTCATTCACAACACCACCATCAACCCAATCCAATCCAATCCCACCAACATCACCCAACCTAATCTCACCCAAGACAAAATGCCCAAACCAGCCCCCTACCTCCCCCTCCTAACAACCCACCTAACCTCCTCCCCCACCTCCACCTCCATAACCCTCACCACGCTCTCCCTCCCCCCTCTCTCACCAACACCCCTCCCCCGCTCCCGCACCGTCGAATTCCGGGGTTTCTTCCCAACCCTCAATCTCCACCCCACGGCCATCCAATCCATCAAAGACCAACACATAGGTCTAAACCCCGATATCTACGAGTCGGAGATGCTCGCCCTCACGACGGATAAGCGGATGGAGAAGGTGAAGGAATTGGAGAGCTCCGGGGGTGTGGTCGAAGCGGTGTTTTGGTTGAGGGAGGTGGGGAATATGTGGAGGGTTAGGGGGAGGGCATGTATTGTTGGGAATCCTCGGGGGGATGGGCATGAGGAGGAGAGGGTGGGGAGGGGGTTCGTTGAGAAGGGGTTGAGGAAGGTTAGGGAGGATAGGGAGGAGGAAGGGGAAGGGTGGAGTTGGGAGAGGCAGGTTGATATGTATTTTGCGAATCATTCGCCGGGGATGAGAGGTACGATTCTTTTCCATTTTCTTTCTTTTTGTCTATGTGTTTTGGAGGGAGGTATGGGGTGGGATAAGGTGTATGGGTGCTGATGGGTGGTGACTGTAGGGACTTTTAAGAATCCACCTCCTGGTACACCCAGGAATCAGGATCCCGGACATCCGGAGTTGAAGCTAGGGCAGAAGGTGGAGGATCTCAAGGATAAGGTTGCGAGGGAGAATTTCAGGGTTGTGGTGATTCGGCCGGAGGAGGTCGAGAGGTTGGATGTTAATGATCCTTCGAATCCGATTAGGACGAGGTGGACGGCTGTGAGGGATGGGGAGGAGTGGGAGGAGGTGGATTTGTGGCCTTGATTTTGATACGTAGTGTTATTCCTTGTTGTTGGATTTAGGTGCTATTTTTGTTGGGATGATAAAAGTGATGGATGAGGTTCATTGTAGATTAAATTGAAGGTATCTTTGTACGCTGTATTAACAATGAGTAGATTGGAATGTGATAAAGCCTGTAGTCTTTGAATGTAGCGGTGAGATAAACCGAGGCATTATACTGTTTGTCTTTGTTGCTTGTCCGAATAAAGCGGCGCGTTTTGTGGACATTTCCGAAGCGTTGTATCCTGAAACACACAATTAGCACAAAGAAACACCGGCAGCAAGACAACCTCGTTGTGTTTCATGCCGGGATCAATCTATAAATCGGCTATAGCCATCAGACATAATTCTCCACTCTGTCCTACCGTTATAAATCATAGCTAAATCGACTCCCTCCCTGTATCAACATCCTCCGTGGTGTAACCCAGAGACAAACAACCCTCAAACCAACAGAATGTCTTCGTCCACTGAAGGTGGAAGACTCATTTGCCCCGAGTGTCGAGGCTACTGCGACGTCTCAGACAACTGTCCCACGTGTACTGCCGCTGAATCAGTCATACTCAAAGCGGAAATCTCCGACTCGCAGGACGACACTGCTTTGAAGATGGCTCCGTCTGCTGAACATTCCCCCCAGCGGGTGGGTTACCCCGTTGTTAGATTTTGTGGAGAAGCGCTAACGATCGTTTGTTAGGCTAATTCCGAAGCTTCATCTGCCACAGCCAAGGCTCCTTCAGCTACTCCGTCCCCTTCTGCTCCCCAACCACAACCCGCGCAGCCTGCCCCTACTACCCCTCCAAAGAAAGCTTCAAAGGCCACCAAGAAGTCCAAGAAGATGGAATCTTCCAGTGATTCCAATAACAGCCCGAAGGAGAAGTTGACGCCGGCATGTGCTCCGTGCAAGAAAGCAAAGAGACGGTGCGTGCATCGCAGCGTTATTCCAGGTGGGTACTATCAATATTCCGTATGACCTAACGTTGCTAAACTTGCATAGATGCGGAAGGACAAGGAGCTTCCCAGCCCTCCAAGAAGCGCAAGCAGACTGCTGAGGCAGGGGCCAACCCTAAGAGGGCCAAGAAGAATGATGGCGATGTCAGCGGCAACGAAACTGGATCTGAAGAGGGTCAGCGCATCAAGCTCAAGTTTAAGAACGTCGAGTTTAACCCCGAAACAGGTGAATCGACACCAAAGAAACGAGGCAGGCCATCCAAGACATTGCCGGGCAATGCTGAAGTTGAGGCTCTACCTAGTATAGAGGAGGAAGACGAGGAAGAAGAGGTCCCACAGAAGCGAGCGAAGGATAAGAATTATGGCTTTCCAAAGGATAGCCTCGTTGCGGCGTCAAGAGTGACGGCTTTCAAACACTTGGACCAGCAGCTACAAGACAAGATAGCAGACTGCGAGGACAAGTGGAAGGTGGCCAAGGATACCGTCGATGAAATCCGGTATATATTGAATAAATGGATAGCGCTTTGGGAACAAGGAAATGCATGATGGTCGATAAGGAGCATTTCTTTCTGCACCCGTTTCAATCGGACCCGTCATGTGTTATCTGTTGTTTATGGAGTTAACAAGGGCTTCTTGATTATTGCTGGCCTTATTTGATTTTGGCGTTAGGAAGGCAGCTAGTGTCTGGCGTCATGGATTGGTTTGGATGCCAGAGCCTAGCCCGAGGGTTTATTCGGATTAAACAAGCTAGAGACGGGTAAAAACACCTCATGGTCTTAGTACGGGGTATTTTAGTGAAATAATAATGAAATGCATCAACTTATTGCCTGACTTGCCACTGGCGGCGGCCGAGTGGTGTGCAGCGGGACAAACTCGCTGCACTGCTGCAAAGTACGTAGGGCGGGGGAAAACCTCGCAATGCAATCAGCAGACCGGAATGACATGGTAGCCGAGTATCCTGTACACCGAAACCCAGGAATCATAGACGAACAAGTCATCATGCCCAGGACCGTTCTCCAGGATTATCTGGATCACAGCATAACATGTCCGAACAAAGCCAACCATGTTTGATGGCTTCTGTCATCCCACGGCTCCGTGCGGGACGATCGGCGGTCCCGCAGCCCAATCCAACAAGGTGAGCAAGACATGATGGGAGAAATCCTGGGCGGGTCGCGGCCTTGCAGTGGTCGAGGCAGCTGTCAGTCAAGGGCAGAATATCCTGGTTATTTCCGAGAGCTCTGACTCGTCTTGAGATCCCTGTCTGGCCGTGGGCACAGGCCGTTACGTGTCATGACTTTCTTGGGTAAAGTCGCCGTTAGCGAGTCTTGGATGGCCTTCGGCTTTGACCGGAGATTTCACGTTCATTTCTTGCAGGCTGCGACATTGGACAATGGCTTGATGCAGACCCATGTCGATGGAATGGTTGAAAATAGTAGTGATTGATGGACTGATGATGATGGCTGGTCCGGGGGTGGTGGAAGTGGAAGGGGAGGTTCTTTGTGACGGGTGGTTTTTGTGTCGGCACGTGTTCTGCCCGAAATGTTGACTACATTACTTACAGTTAACTTATTGTGGATGAAACTGGCACTGGACGTGTTTGAAATATATGGGGAGAAAAGCTTCCAGAATGCCATACACGGGGGACCTCATTTCTGGAAGGCCTTGCTGGTGTCGGTCGGGTTTCATCTGTGACGGGAGCTCGTCTAGAGACAGTACTAGTTTCCTCCGAACTCAGCCTGACACTACTGCAGTGCTGCTCGTTCTTCCTACTCCTCACTGACAATCACCTTATGATGCTTATTATAATCTGGGTTTCCCCTCACGATGGTAAAGATACAGAGGATGAAAACACTCACCGCTGGTCTGGTGGTCTCTTAGCAAGGACTTAGTAAATCAGTTGGGGTGTTTGCAACGAGTACTTTACGGAGTATGTACTTTTAGTGTAGTCGCACAACACTCTTGGGTGTCTCGTAAGACAACCAGCCTGGAACCAATCCGGGGCCCCCGAACCATGACAAAGGTGAGGGAAGAGGGAGTGGAACCGGCCATGGGATTGCCCGAGTGGCCGGCACTGGCAGGGGGACCCCTGTCATTGGAAGCATATCGAGGAATCTTAATCATAATACCGAACATTGCTTACTACTTTGGCTCTAGTCCATACAACATACTGGTATGCATACTGGTAAATCTGGTATCCCCTGGTCATCGTCATGTGAAAGGGCGGGCTGAAATATTACGGTAATGCATCCTGCTGCATGGCTCAGACCCACGCTTCGGGCTTCACTTTCGGGGACGTCACTTCTCCCTCGCAGTAATAGTAATAGTAATAGTATTCTTCCTCTTCTTCTTCTTCGGTCCTGTCAGCTCCTTCACATCCAACTCACTTCTCCTTCCATTGCTTCTCTCTTCTGCCCTCCTTTCTTCCCCCC